>NC_136655.1:18607809-19207809 GCF_949748355.1 Melanostigma gelatinosum
TCCGCTTCATGTGTATTGTTCTTTATATGCGTGTGGTGTAAAGTAGTCACCTCACGTCCTCACACTGAACAGCTTGTTTATGGAGATCTTGGATAGCTTTAATTAAATGTGGAACTTCTTTTTTTAGTAGTTGACGTTTCCCATGAGGATCAATTAATATTGGATGAAATGATATTCACTTCACAGATCACAGATGGTGAATAATGGCGGTTTCATCAGAATGAGAGTCCTTGGTTGCCCAAGTTTGTTTTTTTTACAGACAACTTGGGATCTCAAAATAAAGGTTCATATTCATGAATGTAAAGAGATTTTAAACGAAAGCTCAGTGTTTAAAAAAACACTTCAGAACATGCTATATTTGATCACTTTCAAAATAAAGTTTTATTTTCAAGATAAAAATGACATTTTATATTTTAGCATATATCAACTTTCAGTGGAATTGTGTCATTAAGATGTGAACATGGTTTATAAAATGATTTTGTCCAAATGAATGATTCTCAGCAACGTTTAATAATGCAGTAAGATCATTGGTTATGGAACAGTTTCGTCTGAAATAACAGGGGAACGACGATTATTGCTTTCAACATCAATGTGATTCCTTTATTTCATTTATTTGTGTTAGCAATAAGGTTATAGTGACTTTAACTATGAGAAGGTGAGTCTATACTTATCCTTTACAGGACTACCTGAACATTTCTCTCTGATCCCCTTTGGGTCGTTTTTTAAGATTATTTTAGGGCTTTTATTGACGTTATTAGAAGAGCTGGAGAATGACAGGAAAGGGGAGAGAGTGAGGGAACGCCACGCAGCAAAGGGCCGCGGGTCGGAACCAAACCCGCCGCTGCCTCCGTGGGGTAAATCCTCTACCAAGTCCCTACGAAGGCTGACAGCCGGCCGTACCTGTTCGTGACGTAGCTGTTGCTGACGCTCTCCACGTCTGCGAGGCCGGTGGTCCTCAGCAGGCGGTTCTTGCTGGTGTCCAGCGGCAGCAGCAGGTAGCTCATCCTGTTGGCGTAGTGGATGGCCTGGCTGAACACCGTGCTCTCCTCCTTCTGCACGCGTTCCGTCTGCATCTCCTTGCTGAGCGTCGGCCACAGCCGGCTCTGCTCCGACGCCAGCTCCAGGGCGCTGATTTCCCTCCCGTCGCCCGACCCGTCCGGCTGCTCCTGAGAACCAATCAGAGAGAGGCTCGTTAGTGATTCATCAACCGAGACAAAAATGACCCTCAGCTCAGCAGGTTGGGGTACTGACTCAGTCTAGATTTCTTCCAAGAAATTCACCCAAACGTTTTACATCACTTCTTTGTTCACTCTGGAACCATATGGAGTGTGACGTAGGTGCTCACATGGTTGTTCTGCTGCTCTCCCTCCTCTGTCTCCAGGTATAGAGCTCTGATGTGGTTCTGGACGTCGCTGTAGAACATGGCCTCCCAGAACTGCATGGTGGTCCACACTATGTGCTCCTGGACGCAGCTGTAGGCAAACTGAGTGATGCCTGCGCCCATTTTCTGTCAGGCAAACACATGGAGAGACTTTTATGAGGGGGACCAGCCACCTGGAATGGCATTCAGATCTGTAGAATTCATGTTCAGACAAAGACATTCCACCGACCTCAAGATCCCCTCACTCAGTCAAATGTAAAACCACGACGGGAATCACTGGATTTTGAATGGCTTAATGGGTTCTTTGCTGTGGTTGAGGCTGATTGTGGGAATGTGGAATGACTTTGGTGACACTAGTTATGAACTTACTCTGCAGAAGGCTGTGACCAGTGGAAGGAGGGCAGCTGCAATACCGTGTTCATCTATATGTGAGCAGTCCTGAACAGAAATAAAGAAGCAATGAATGATGAGACAGCTTACAAACCATAAAACACAATTTTATTGAACATCTGACGCTCGTCACTGGACTATTCATTGTATCTGCTTTAAATACAGATAGATCTCGTATGTTAGATCTTGTAAATTACTTCTCTTTTAGCATCATTAAAGTCCAACTGAAACTACAGAACTGATCATTTTTAAGTAGGACCTTTGTTCGTGGGAGAATTATGAGACATCTGGGCACAGACCAGCAAAAGGCCCCACCACCTCTCCTCCACATAGGAGCAACACACTCAGGCTTTACAACTGTTCCTGTAAAAGCCTCTTTTTGTTGTTGTTTTGTGTCTTTTTGTAGTCGGTAAGCATATCTCTGTGTTTTGTGTCACTTTGTAATTGTTTGGTCTTTTTGAAGTTATTATTTGTCTGTGGTTGTTTTGCACCTTTAAGTAGTCATTTGTGTCTCTTTGTAGTTGTTTTGTTTCTCTTTGAAGTCATTTGTGTCTCTTTGAAGTTGATTTGTGTCTCTTTGTAGTAATTTGTGTCTTTTTGAAGTTGATTTGTGTCTCTTTGTAGTCATTTGTGTCTCTTTGAAGTTGATTTGTGTCTCTTTGTAGTCATTTGTGTCTCTTTGAAGTTGATTTGTGTCTCTTTGTAGTCATTTGTGTCTCTTTGAAGTTGATTTGTGTCTCTTTGAATTTGATTTGTGTCTCTTTGTAGTCATTTGTGTCTCTTTGAAGTTGTTTTGTTTCTCTTTGAAGTTGATTTGTGTCTCTTTGTAGTCATTTGTGTATCTTTGTAGTCATTTGTGTCTCTTTGAAGTTGATTTGTGTCTCTTTGAAGTTGATTTGTGTCTCTTTGTAGTCATTTGTGTATCTTTGAAGTTGATTTGTGTCTCTTTGTAGTCATTTGTGTCACTTTGAAGTTGAATTGTGTCTCTTTGTAGTCATTTGTGTCTATTTGAAGTTGATTTGTGTCTCTTTGTAGTCATTTGTGTATCTTTGTAGTTGTTTTGTTTCTCTTTGAAGTCAATTTGTGTCTCTTTGAAGTTGTTTTGTGTCTCTTTGTAGTTGTTTTGTTTCTCTTTGTAGTCATTTGTGTCTCTTTGTAGTCATTTGTGTCTCTTTGTAGTTGTTTTGTTTCTCTTTGTAGTAATTTGTGTTTCTTTGTAGTTGTTTTGTTTCTCTTTGTAGTCATGTGTGTTTCTTTGAAGTTGATTTGTGTCTCTTTGTAGTCATTTGTGTCTCTTTGAAGTTGTTTTGTGTCTCTTTGAAGTCATTTGTGTCTCTTTGTAGTCATTTGTGTCTCTTTGAAGTTGATTTGTGTCTCTTTGTAGTCATTTGTGTCTCTTTGAAGTTGATTTGTGTCTCTTTGAAGTTCATTTGTGTCTCTTTGAAGTTGATTTGTGTCTCTTTGTAGTAATTTGTGTCACTTTGAAGTTGATTTGTGTCTCTTTGTAGTCATTTGTGTCTCTTTGTAGTTGTTTTGTTTCTCTTTGAAGTCGATTTGTGTCTCTTTGTAGTTGTTTTGTTTCTCTTTGTAGTCATTTGTGTTTCTTTGTAGTTGTTTTGTTTCTCTTTGTAGTCATTTGTGTCTCTTTGAAGTTGATTTGTGTCTCTTTGTAGTCATGTGTGTTTCTTTGAAGTTGATTTGTGTCTCTTTGAAGTTGATTTGTGTCTCTTTGAAGTTGATTTGTGTCTCTTTGTAGTCATTTGTGTTTCTTTGAAGTTGATTTGTGTCTCTTTGTAGTCATTTGTGTCTCTTTGAAGTTGTTTTGTGTCTCTTTGTAGTCATTTGTGTCTCTTTGTAGTTGTTTTGTTTCTCTTTGTAGTCATTTGTGTCTCTTTGTAGTCATTTGTGTCTCTTTGAAGTTGATTTGTGTCTCTTTGTAGTAATTTGTGTCACTTTGAAGTTGATTTGTGTCTCTTTGTAGTCATTTGTGTCTCTTTGTAGTTGTTTTGTTTCTCTTTGAAGTCGATTTGTGTCTCTTTGAAGTTGTTTTGTGTCTCTTTGTAGTTGTTTTGTTTCTCTTTGTAGTCATTTGTGTCTCTTTGTAGTCATTTGTGTCTCTTTGTAGTTGTTTTGTTTCTCTTTGAAGTTGATTTGTGTCTCTTTGTAGTTGTTTTGTTTCTCTTTGTAGTCATTTGTGTTTCTTTGTAGTTGTTTTGTTTCTCTTTGTAGTCATTTGTGTCTCTTTGAAGTTGATTTGTGTCTCTTTGTAGTCATGTGTGTTTCTTTGAAGTTGATTTGTGTCTCTTTGAAGTTGATTTGTGTCTCTTTGAAGTTGATTTGTGTCTCTTTGTAGTCATTTGTGTTTCTTTGAAGTTGATTTGTGTCTCTTTGTAGTCATTTGTGTCTCTTTGAAGTTGTTTTGTGTCTCTTTGTAGTCATTTGTGTCTCTTTGTAGTTGTTTTGTTTCTCTTTGTAGTCATTTGTGTCTCTTTTGAAGTTGATTTGTGTCTCTTTTTTTTTTATCAGTGGTCCAAGTCCAACACTCGGCCGTGGATCACAGCGGTTCAGCAGAGTCCTCAGCCTCCACACCTGGCTCCAGGCCGCCTGCAGGACCAACAACGTGAGCTTCATTGACAATTTTAATCTGTTTTGGGGCCGCTCTTCCGCTTTTAAGAAGGATGGTATTCATTTTAACAAGCTGGGTAGCCGCCTGCTAGCGGCTAATTTACAGTATGCTGTTCACTCCCATTCACATGATTGACTGTTTACACCTGGATCCCCTGTCCGCTGTCACTCTTCCTCTACGATAATTCATCAGCCGCATTCATCCCCTACAAGCAACACCAGCTCCCCCTGGCGGCATGGAGGATCTCCAGCCTCTAACGTAACTTCCACTCCACGACCCATGAGCATTCCCGTGAGAATCACAGACTCGCGCTCACGCCCTAGTTATGGTCGGTTTCGAGGTGCTGCACGAGTGATCCGTCCTATTGCACATACCCCCAAAGCTTCCTGTGCTGATGACGACACAGTGTCTTCCCCCATCAAAATGTGTCTGATTAATGCACGCTCTATAACAAACAAGGCTCACATTTTAAATGACTTGTTCACAAGTCATAATTTGGCTTTTTTATTTCTGACCGAGACCTGGCAACAGAATATGGAATGCATCCATTTCAATGAACTCTGCCCTGTGGACTGTTCTTATGTTGGGACACCGCGTCTGACAGGCCGCGGTGGAGGCCTCGCCGTGGTCTGGAAGAATCAGTTTTCCTGCCACTTGGGGAGCACAGAATCCTATGCTACTTTTGAACTACAGCTGACTAAAGTGGGCCGGCAAAAGCCGTTTTACTGTTTTTTAATTTACCGACCTCCAGGTCCTGCAGGTCAGTTTTTATCAGAATTCACAGACTTTCTGACCTCTATTATCAAGCTAGACAAAGTGCTTCTGGTTGGTGATTTTAATCTGCATGTCAATGATACCACAGACTGTATAGCTACTGAGTTTCTCAATATTACTGAATCTTTTAATTTCACGCAACATGTTTCTGGCGCCACTCACAGGGGTGGTCACACCTTGGACCTTGTGTTTTCTCTGGGTCTTGATATTGATAATACCCGTTGTGAGGACCTATTGATCAGTGACCATAAATGTATTTTCTTTGATCTTTCTGTCAATGCTGACCCCTTGTGTCTGAAACAAACATTCCACTCACGCATTATTACTCAGAGTACAGCTGATCAGTTCTCGATGCACTTCTGCTGTGACTTTTACACAAATCTCAATGATGTTGAACACTTGATACAGTCATTTAATGAACATTGCACCACTTTGCTGGATAAAGTGGCACCTCTTAAGGAAAGGACCAGGGCTGCCTATAACACTACTCCGTGGATGACAGAAGCTGTGTGCAGCGTGAGACAGAAGTGTCGCAGGGCAGAGCGGCTCTGGAAAGCTACTGGGCTAGAAGTGCATCGTTTATATCTCAAAGACCTAAGAGTTTCGTTTAATACCACAGTAAAGGAAGCTAGAACTGCTTATTTTGCCAACCTAATCTCTTCTTCAAAGAAAAATCCCAAGATTCTGTTTGACACAATTAGAGGAATTGTTTCACCACCTGTCTCCACTGTACCATGCTATTCTGTTGACGATTGCAACAAATTCCTGATCTATTTTAATGATAAGGTAACAGGTATTAGGTCTGGCATTCGGCCTGGGATCTGTTCGGCTACTTGTAGCTCCTCGCAATCTCCTGCTGTTATGGGCTCTTTCCAGCCTATCAGCCTTCAAGACCTGATGGACTTAATTAACAAAACAAAGCCATCATCTTGCCCTCTGGATATAATTCCATCCTCTCTATTTAAGAACGTTCTGTTAACTATTGGCCCTGCAGTAACATCTATTGTCAATTCCTCATTGTCTACAGGAATTGTCCCTTCCTATTTCAAACATGCCACTATCCAGCCCATATTAAAGAAACCTAACTTAGATCCAGCTTTTCCCATGAACTACAGGCCCATATCAAAACTGCCTTTCCTGTCCAAACTTTTAGAGAAAGTGGTGGCCAAACAACTTACTGCTGCACTGGAGAGGCACAACATGTACGACAAGTTCCAGTCTGGGTTTCGTAAGCAACACTCTACTGAAACCGCTCTCCTGAGGGTTTCAAATGACATTCTCATGTGTGCTGATGCAGGTGACTGCTCTGTGTTAGTTATTCTGGACCTAAGTTCTGCATTTGACACTGTAGACCATGACATCCTGATTAAGAGGCTACGTGATTGGGTGGGCATAACTGGCATAGCGTTAGACTGGTTTACATCTTACCTCAGTGACAGAAGTTTCAATGTCTCTGTGGGTGCTTTTGTGTCTGTTACCTCTCCACTGTCTTGTGGTGTACCGCAGGGCTCGGTTCTGGGGCCTCTGTTATTTTCCCTTTATCTGTTACCTTTGGGACCGATCATAAAAAGCTATAATGTGTCCTATCACTTATATGCAGACGACATCCAACTTCATCTGTCATTCAAACCCAGCGAGGCATTCACATTAACTAGGCTCCTGGACTGTGTCAATGCCATCAGAGACTGGACGGCAGAAAACTGCCTGCAACTCAACGACTCTAAGACGGAGGTCCTAGTTATTGCTCCAGAGTTTGTCCCCATGATCAGGCAGATTATTAGTCCTCTCTCCTCTGCTTCCCATTGCAACCTGCGCAATCTTGGGATTTTCTTTGATCGCTCCATGTCATTTGACCCTCATGTTAAGCAGCTGTCCAGGTCATGTTTCTTCCATCTAAGAAATATCAGTAAACTGAGATCTGTATTATCAACGCCTGAATTAGAAATGATCATACACACATTTATCTCCTCTCGCATTGACTACTGCAACTCACTTTTCACATCACTCAGTGTATCTGCTCTTAACCGTCTGCAGGTCATCCAAAATGCTGCCGCCAGATTACTCACCAGGACAAACCGACGGTCTCACATCACCCCCGTACTCCGATCTCTCCACTGGCTTCCTGTAGCATCTCGGATACACTTCAAAATTCTCACCATCACTTACAGAGCACTTCACGGTCAGGCTCCGACTTATGTAGCTGATCTACTTCGCCCCTATTCACCTGCCCGCACTCTCAGGTCAAATGCTCTAGGTCTTCTGTCAGTCCCACGCACACGATTTAAGACCCGTGGTGACCGAGCCTTTGAGGCAGTGGCCCCGAGGCTCTGGAATGCTCTGCCTGCAACTCTACGCCTCGCAGATACTGTGGATACTTTTAAAAGCCAGCTAAAAACCCACCTGTTTAGGCTGGCGTTTGTGTAAAAGTAAACCCATGTCCTAGACCTGCTCTTAACATTTGTTTTACATTTTTATTTTATTTTTATTTTATTCTTTAACATTTTTTATTCACTCTGTGTATGTAATTTATTGACCCTAGGGTCACATTGTGTTTTTTATGCTTTTAAATGTCTGCTCTGTTAAGCACTTTGTGATAGTACTGTCTGTGAAAAGCGCTATATAAATGAAATTCATTCATTCATTCATTCATTCATTCATTCTTTGTAGTCATTTGTGTCTGTTTGAAGTTGATTTGTGTCTCTTTGAAGTTGATTTGTGTCTCTTTGTAGTCATTTGTGTCTTTTTGAAGTTGTTTTGTGTCTCTTTGTAGTCATTTGTGTCTCTTTGTAGTTTTGTTTCTCTTTTGCGCCTGGGCCTGTGCACAGTACGGCCGTTCAGTAAATCATCCATGACTTTGGTGATATTCTGGCTTTTCCAAATTTGCTATTTGTTGACCCAATACATGAAAAGCTGACATGGCATTCTAATCCTCATCTGTTCATCTCTATGTTTTCTTGCCATGCTTCCGTTTGTCATAGCAGTTTGATGAAGACCAACATCTCATCAAGTTGTTTTGCTATACTGTTGATTTCAGTGACATTCTAGTATTTGCAGACTCACCTGTAAGGTGCAGTTCAACATTCGGACAATGTAGTCAAACTGCTGGTCATCCAGCACAGCTCGGTTCTGCAGGACGTGCTGATTGAGCTCTTGGGTCAAACAAACCCGGGCTGCCCGACCCTTCAACGCCCGCAGCACAGCCGGCATCAACTGGACAGAGGAGATGAAAATAACCGCAACAGCTGAATCACACACATAAAACCAGCAGGACAGATTTCACGTTTTGAGGTAAACAGGTGAGTTAAGTTCCTGAGGGACAAGACACTTACAGGTTTAGGAGCAACAATGAACCGTTTTGTCACGCGTCAGGAATGAGTCACTCTTACCTTCTTGGCCTCCAGCATCTTGTTCTCGAAGATGTACGTGATGCAGTTCCTGACCACCTCCAGCCTGCGGGCACTGTTGGCCATCACGCTGCCGTTCCTGTCCACGGTGTCTCCTGCGGAGACGCCATAGAAGTGATCAGACCCTCGTTCATCACTGCGACACCAAGCTCAACCCCATTAAACACACAGTGTGAGACAGACTGTCGGGAGGGAAGAGTTCACACAGGAAGTTTGAGGTGAAAGTGGAGGTATTGAACTGTCAAACCAAACACCCGCTGCGTTGCAACAAACTTTTGTCAGGTGTTTAGCACTTTCTTAACACCTGCACACTGCTTCTTATTTCATTTGATCCATTTTCAAGACCTGGAATTGAGCAAATTACCAACTCTCACACACAAAAAACAACAATCATTCTCAGTCCTCTCCCCAGCTCACCCAGTGGGGGCCCAGATGGCACCATGCCCTTGAGCTCCGCCTTGACCACAGGAGGTGCAGTCTTGAGCTTGGCGGCGGCGTGGTCGATGAAGAGCTGCACCGCCACATCGTCCATCGTGGGGAATGGCGACCGATTCTGTGCAGTGTTCTGGCTGTTTTCCGACGGTCGCTGGACTTTGTGCATCGCAACAGCGGGGTAAGGATTCTCCTAGAGGGAGGGAAAGACGCAGAGAAAATAAGAAAAAAGGGGGTCAACAGGGAAAAGTGAGGGAGTGAGATAAGGAAAGCAGAGAAGTGACTTAACAAAACAGAGCTTTAAAAAAGGAGGATATTTCTCAGACTATTAGTTATTGGAGACGCAGGACTCAACAATGAGCTTTGCCCGATTGCACGGGGCAAGTAAGATGGCACGTCAGGCTACTACAGACCTGGGCATTGTATGGCCCCCGGGCCATATCCGGCCCGTTGGCTGTCGCCGACCGGCCCGCGGGACGTCAATAATTGTACAACACGCACGGAATACAGCTGCATTGCTTGTATTTGGCAACTGCTGCTGTTTTTTTATCTCAATTTATGTACGTTAGTACGTTCATGGATGTGTGCGAGCAGCAGCATCACTGCAATCCCAATAATAGCAGTGTCGGCAGCGGGACTCGTCCAACGTGTTTCTTCCGGCATGCCGAGTTTACGCCAGAGCTGGACCAGGTAATTTTGGCTACCTGAGATGTGTTGACTGATGCAGAGCGGACACGGACATCTGAGGCTTTGCTAGCTAAGCTGCAAAATCAACATGCGCAGAAGACCGACATATGTGAACACGCATTCTCCGTGATGAAGTTGAATTAATCCAGATCCTCTCTCACTGACATCACCCGTCAGCTGTCCTTCACAGATCACCTCACACATTCAACCTGACTTCAGTGCACTCGTTCACTGAACTGACAAACAGAAAATGAGGTCATTGGACGACAAACAACAGGAATAAAATTACTAATTTATGTAGTGGAGTAAAAAGTACAATATTTCCCTCTGAGATGTAGTGGAAGTTCAAAGTTGAATAAAATAGAAATACTCAAATAAAGTACCTTGAATTTGTACATACAGTAAGTACAGTACTTAAGCAATATATATACTTCGTTACATTCCACCACTGATCATAATATTTACTCTAACCACTTATCAAAACCATACAATATACTTTTTATAAGGAGGCGGAATAATATAGAGCAGGATTGAGTTCAGTTTATTGGTCCGGATATATATATATATATATATATATATATATATATATATATATATATATATATATATATATATATATATGGATGGAAATAGCAACGGAGTGAGCCATCGTGCTTCCTTTAACTTTATATATATATATATGACGTCCTCTAAAAAAATAAAACAATTTGTGTTGAGGGTAAGTAACAATCGACTTTGGTCAAGAAGATTTCTGACCAAAAAACATTAACGTTGAAACCTGCAGCAATAGAAAAAGGAAAAGAAAGAAATAAACTGGGCCAAAAAAGTCACAGAGAAGAGTATCACAAGAGGAAAGTGATGAGAAGAAAGGAGGACTGACAGGAAACCAGCAGAATAAGGGGTAAGTGAAGGGTATTCATTGAGAAATGCCATTTGTCCTCAGTTTGCTGCGGGACCATACATTTTTGAAGAGCTGCTCAGCCAGTTCCTTGACGTGGTTCATGACTTTGTGCGGACAGGTCTCCTCTTGTCGTATCCGCTCAACGTGATTGGCCACCAGCTGTGGAAACGGGACAAAGAAGTTATCCTTCATAACCGAGCCGTGTTGCATTCAATCACCCTCAGTCAAACGGGAGAAAAACAAAAAGGTCTAGCTGTGTACAATGCGCTGACAGACTCACGTCATCGAACAGATCGGTGGCTCTGTAAGGAGGCCCTCGCTCCGACACGAAGCCTGCGAACGCCATGCCGTCCAACACCTTCATGAGGAAGTCGTCCTCCGTCAGCGACCTCTGACCCAGGAAGGCAGCCTGCGGGAACACACGTCACACTAATCTGATACCGACCTCTCATGCAGGCGCTCTTTTCTCTTTAGAACACACAGGCGATTGGTCGGAGGGGTTACTGGCGTGCAGTATCCTTTACAGACCTTATGGAAGCGGATCACCGGTTCTGGGTGAATGCGGATGATGTGTAAACACCAGCGGTAGCCCTGGAAGAGCCGAGCGAACAGCCACAGGAAGACTCCCCGGATCTCCTTGTCCTGGAACACACAGTCAAGTTAAAGTACACACAAACAAACCGAAGGAATGACGGAACGAGGAACTGAACAGGACACGGGGGCTGGAAACAATCCTGGACCCGCAGATTTAACCCAGTTACATTTTTGACCTTTCAACACTCTTTTCATGGCAACAAGAATGAAATGTAAAACATACCCTGCTAGTTAGACACTCGGCCTCTCAGAGCAGCAGTGTACAGATTTAGACAGCAGTTTTGGTTGAGGGTGTGAGCAGTTTAGCTGCAACAATAGTTTACTCTGGGGACATCTCAGATTGCAGTAATTCACCATGCCGGCTATTGAAAAGTGTTGCCATTGTGCTGACTTTACGAGCTACATCTAAAGTTTACTGACTTTTTCATTTGGTTAATTCCTCACCATAAATATAGCAAAGAGACTTGAATGTTTTTAAAACCTCAATAGATTGTTTTTAGAACAAAGCTGCTGAGAGTAGAGTGGTTTTCTTACCTGGATCTTGAGCGCGGAGGGTTGCGTGGAGAGTGGGGGAAAGGCTTGATCAGCGATTTCCAGCTCCGGATCCAAAACCTACACACAACACAAAAACACCTCAGTAACGTAGACCAGCGGGCCAGTAGAAACCTACCAGGTATGGCCGAGGACAGGATCAAACCACTGTGTGATGAATTTCAAAAATGGTGGTAATCCACAGAATACGTGTTTCCTGTTAACCGTACAGTTTAGTTTGGTTTCATTCAACACATTTTAGGAGCAAACTTGACTTTGCTGCACGAACCAGGGATCACCGGTCTACTACTACGACTATTACCATTCTTTTCAGTGCAAACACAAATATTCTTCAAGAAAACAATTGCTGGTCTGGCTATTCATATGGGTCTCCAATGAACACAACAATATAAGGCTCATAAAAAAACTCTGGTTAGTTATTATTTGTGCCTTTGAATGCCTTTTACTCGAGTCATTTTAGCAGAGATTTGTCTTAATACGGTCAGTTTTTGCTCAAAAGCTTGAAGAAAAGTTCAGTTGTTTTATGTCTAGCTCTACGGAAAACGAAACCATTTGGAGAGGGTCACTACCAGCGGGAACATATCCAGAACGCTACCTTGGAAACAGCCTGTGGTCTTAGGCCACTGCGTGAAAACCCAATCAGCGAAGCGGAAGGAGAGCACAGCAGCTAAGCCCCGACTCATGGTTGCTGCCCAACAATCTGCAGCATCGAGTCTCCAACGACCTTCAACCAAACCAGCTTCTACCTTCTACAAATAAAGCCCGTGCTACTCGAACCCCCCGCCCACTTTTCCAGCTTCGCAGTAGTCTCATCTCTCTATGTGAGCTGATCGGACTCGGCTGATACTTTTCGGGTTCGTAGAAGTCTGTGTTGGTGTCTGTACACACAGGTCCGTGACCGGGTGAACTGCTCTTCCACTTGTTTCCAGCTCTCATTCCATCCATGCAGAGCAAGGACCACAACACACAAGAGTCTCCGGGTTAGAAGCCACGGAGCACACGAGAGCAGCCGGTCACAGGAAATCTCCACAACACAAAAACACGTGGGACGATCCCGAGGTTTCACAATGAAATCACTCTTTCACGAGATGAATGTATTGTTGAGCCGAGTCATCTTAGGCATGTAGCGGAGGCCCCGGTCAGTGTGTCCAGGTTCAGGGTCTTGCTTGAGGACACTTTGACACACAGCCGGCGGCAGCAACAACATAAGCTACTGTTGGGATTGTACACAATAGTTTTAATGGGACGGTAGTTAAAACTGGGTTTACAGATCTATCTGTTCCATTCTATTCCATGAGCACCTAAATCACAGGTGTGACTCTAACCACTGTCATCTCTCCATGTGATGACAATGGTTAATGAAATTAAAAACAACACACACACACAGAGCGAGTGGATCTGTGTCAGCGGTTGTCTCGGTAAATGATTCTGTATTCTAAATAAAAGAATACTACATTTCCTTGACGAACACTCCATCTCGAGTAAAAATCGAATTGGCTTCCTCCCAAAACACCGCACCACCGACCATGTATATACCCGTCACACTTTAATCAACAAACATGTACACCAAACAAAACATGGTCAAATATTTGCTTGTTTTATTGATTTCAAGAAAGCTAATGTAATCTGTGTCGTAAAATCTAAATTACCTTCGCTACACATCAATGCAGTAAAATAATGAATGAAAACAGTGAATGGTTTTTTATGAGCGCTGTAAAATTCTGTAAAACAAACAGTGTCACCATTACTAGTTTGCTCAGCAATAAAAACTGTATCCGAGACATTAAATCAAACATGACCAAGCGCCAGACAAGCGGAACAATATATTGCGTTAACCCATTATTCCTAACTCAGTTATGATTGTATTCACGTCTAAAAACAATCTACAGTGCATCTAGTAAATTGATCATAAACAGAGTGATTTCCAGCAGCAGCTCTATTGTGAGCCGCATAGCTGAGACAACAGGTGCACTGCTGTATGGTGTCATCACACATCTGTGAAGACACATGCACACAGTCAACAGAAGCAACAACAGGGAAGCAGGAAAGAAATCCCTGTACAAATAAGACAATGAGGAAGCTGGGAAATCAAAAAAAGCATTTCTCAGAATGGGCTGGCTCTGGAATACTGGGAGGGGCCGAAGCTGCATGCTTGATATGAGCTGGCAATATTTGATGTGTGCGAATGTGCAGGAATAGTACTTGATAGGAAATTCTTTATATTGTGTGTGTGTGTGTGTGTGTGTATGAGATCCGGTGAGTTGGTTGCATCATAGCACCAAGCTTCAACTAAAAAGGTAACTAAAGTGCAAACTAAAAACAGAGTAGAGAAAGCACACTTTATTAAAGTTGCTCACCCAATTTCATTTTCAGAGATGGATAATATTTGTGATGTTGTTTTTAGTTTTTTCTTTTCTATCTTTGACAAGCTTCCAAAAGTTGCACAAGACTTTTTCTGTATGCGTTGAAATTAAAACAGAAATCAAATCCACCACTTCAAACAAAACTGTAGAAACTTCTCTTCACCAAAAATCTAAACTCAACCTAAAATAAAGTCATCTCAAGAAGAAGGAGGTAAAACCAATCCCTTTCCTTGGTAGAAACCACCCACTGGATGTTAATGGGATGTCCCAGTGCTCACCAGTCACACGTGTGTGTGTGTGTGTGTGTGTGTGTTCAGAGTTTTGGGCTGCAGCTCTTACCATGGAGAGCATGGTCTGGGTCTGCTGGAGCATCGGCTCGGGCAGCAGGGAGATGTGGACGCACTCGGGGATGGTGATGGTGCCTCCGTCCAGGTCGGCGATGATCACATCCAACTGAAAACATCCAAAATACACTTTTCACCTCTGCCTCCCAGACTGTTGATAACAGCGCAGCGTGACGGACGACACACGAACAAAGTGGTCTCTGTCGGCGGCTGCTCATTACAGGACGCTCGTTATCAAGCAACAAAACAGTCAAGATTTCAGAGCGGACGGCGGGGAGAGGCTGCCCCAACGATAACCTCAGACCGCTCGCACACTGAATAAAAAGACACGCGACTACTGTACAAAACACTGAGTCTCCTTGTGATGGGAGACAACGGGTTCATTACACCTTCATCGAGCTTTAATAAAGACAACAGCCAATGGTTTTCTCTTATCATGAGATCCAGACGATAATTATCGTCATGTATATTTTGGTATCATTTATCTTGTCTGTAAAGAGTCTCTTAAGGTAAGGCAGGAGCAGATGAAGTACTGCTTAATGGGTCAGAGAGAGTTTACATGAAACATTCTCTCCATTGTAATCACATAGCTCCAGGTATTATGTACGTATATAGTAGATCATTCTAGTTACTTTTTTGGGAGCAAGTTTGTTCAACTACCAATATTGCATTTTATTAAAATCACGTTTATTCCCAACAGCTGAAAACTGGCAGCAGGTGTTCCCACTAGTCTATCTTTCACACAGTGCATGCTGGGTATTTAAATGATGCTGGTTGTTTGTCTATTGTTGATGGAGTGGGTTCATACGTGTAGTTTCTGTGTCATTTTGTTCTCCAGCTGGCTGTGTGGTGCCGACATTTCCTGCAGCTTCTGACTGCCCCGCGGGTTTTACGTCGTAATGGGACAATGAGGGACAATGAGGGACAATCATCAGGTGAAGGCGGCGCACGGTCCAGACCCGTGACCAATTTCTGAGGCTATAGAATAAGCTTTTCATTTTTTTACCAACGGCTGCATCTTTAACCTCCATAGCTTGTGAGCACCGACACATGTGCATGAGAATGGTGCTGACTATATTCAAGATACAAACTACTGGAATATTCTTATTCAGAATATTCTGTCTTGCTTTATTGAACTTGACATGTAGGCCATGAGTTAACTGGACTAATTGAATTCATAGTGAAGACAGCTTTTTCTTTCCAGATAAGTTAAATGTGTCTATGTTAAAAGTATCCTACTTTACATATTAGTTGAACTGATAGAGAAATGCACGTTGTTGATTGTATTTGACAGTAACTGGACCTCTTTGAATATGAATTGATGAAGTAGGCCTTCATCAGGAAATCTTCCAGAATATCAAAAGAAGAAGACGTGTCTAATCAGAGGTGCTGTTGTTTGGAGAAAACATACTCCAGTATAGTTTCCAAATAAACAGCAGCACTGTGACGCTGGTCCAATCGTACTGCAGTGATGGGAACTCACCAGTTCTTGTGTCTCCGAGCGGAAGAACGAATTGACACCGATGATGAAGGGGGTGGGGGTGCTCAGGACCTCCAGCAGTTTCCCCGGCAGGATGGGAACGTAGGTGAAGCTGAGAGGGACACAAACAGGAATGAGATTCAGCACATCTGACATGTGTCCTGAGACAAAGAGCACCCAGAGAAACATCTAAAGACCGTATGGAGAGACAGAGGAGTGGAACCCCACCTGTATTCTAGGGGGAACATGATGGCCAGCAGTCCGCGGCAGGCGTCCGTTAGTCTCTGGTAGCTGCTGGACAGGAACAGGATCTTGTGTTCCGTCAGGGCGGCACAGAACAGATACAACACGTTGACGATACCTGAGGGGGGAGAGGGCACGGACGAGGCGTCACACCGAGTCCAGGACACAAACCTCATTCGTACTTGTATGGTGGACCAGCAGTAACTCAGTTAAACTAATCATCGGAAAAGTCTGAAACAACATTTAGGGTTTTTTAAACCCTCAATTGCTGATTGGGCGACTAACAGGCTGTCTGTGCAGTTCTGGAAATTCTTTTAAATAATAAATAATGTGTTTGATTATTTCCAGTTTGTTTGTTTTTGTAATAGCAGAACAATAAATGTAAAACATTTTACACAAGTATAGACCCAAATATCATTTCAAAAGCTGACATTCACTAGAATGACTAACTTAACACTGCCTTTAGCAGAACAGGAGTTATAATCACCACGTTAACGTCTGTTAACCAAGTTACATATTTATAAGCCACCGTACCAAGCTGTCTGAAGAGCTGGGCCACGCTGCTGCCGCTCACAGGAAGCGCGTCATCGATGGGAGTCTGGATGACCTGCCGGTCACCAGCACCTAACGTTATGGTCCTCTATAGATTAGGAGAGAGAGAGAGGAGAGAAAAGAAGGATTTAGAAGACCAAAGAACACACAGTGTTAATCAGAAGATCTGGGTTTTAATCAGTTTGTGCGTGTCGGATGCGCAGCGTGAGTCAGCAACAGAGAGATGGAGGATCCCAGAAAGGCTTAGCAGGTACATCACAAATAAAATGCAAGTCATTCCAGCCGATCGGGACGTGAATGGAGTCGGGCAGGGCTCCATGCCAACGACCTTACTGCAACAAAAAAAATAATTCAGCACCAATGTGTCAAATGGGATTTTATGGGAGAGAGAAATCCAAGCGACGTGGCAGCTGTCATGCGCGGGCGATTTTCCCCGGCAGCCTCTGGAAAGCACAAGCGGGAAGGAGGTAGACCGGGGCCGATCTGTATGGATGATTCATTTAGGGCTGTGAAGCGAGTTCTGGGATAAAATGAACCCCCTTCAACGTTTAACGCGCTGGAAACACTTATCTGATCTGGCCGGCGTTGTGAAACAAAGCCTCTTTTTTTTTCTGCTCAAGTCTGGATCTGTGATTGGCACTACACTCTGTGCCTAATAACCACGTCCTCCATTACAGATAACCAAACTGACTTTGAAGAGCTGCACGTCTACTTTGTTCCAGACAAAGCCAATAAATATTGATTTGTGTGTGGTTTGGATAACTAGCATATCCGGGAGTGGAAATGAGGATGATTTCGACGGCGAGAACATAAATCGATCCAGTATGAGCACAATAATACGGCACAATTGAGCATAACCAAAAGAATATCTAGAGTTTGATCTAAATAGTTTGCAGTCCTGTGCTTATGACTTCAGAACAGGTGAAAAAAACAAAAGCTTTGGGGTGAAATATCATTTTGAAATATCATTGTTTTTACTTTTAGAGCCTTTGTTTGCTGTAAAGTACAATATAAGATTATTGCTGGTTGAATTAGAGCTATGTCATTGAAATGAATCATTCTTTGTCTTGATACAGACATAACTGGGTTACATAACTTGCTAACACACAATATATTTACCTTGTGTTTAGAGAGCATGGAGAACTTAAAACTGACCTGGATGAAAACGTGAGCGCTTTGAGCTGGATTTTAAATATAGGGGTGCACTTCAGCCTCTTGTGGCCAACATGAGTATTACAACAATAAACATTTTTCACCTTCCAAAACAATTAGTTTCTCACCTTTTTTCACAGAAAAAAAAAGAAAAAAAATTGCTTAATCAAACAATGCAGCTAAAACTATCCTGGCAAAACTTTTATTTTCACCCGTTTCACAGATGGAAAAAAATTATAATTTACGGAATTTAGATAGAATACTGTAAAATGTGTTTTCTCACCTTTTTTAAAGTCATAAACACGGGGAAACAATTTAGATCAGACTTAGAAAATGGATCAGTTTTTAATCTTAATCTTGCCAGAGGGCTTTCAGGGTTCACAAACCAGTTGGATATGCGATCCGTTTCTGGAAAAAAAAGCAAAAGCTTCACCTGAAGTGGTTCTAATGGACCCGGTCAGTGTGTGGCTGTGTGCGGCTGGGAGGGGAAAGTGCAGCACTATCTCATGCTCTCTACAGCAGCAGCAATAGCGTCAGCATCCACAGGTGAGCTGTTACCCAACATCTGATCATCAGGTGCGTTCCAATTCATGGTTTGGCTGAAGAGGCGGATATGTTCCCTTGTTGACCTGCATGGCCAGAGAGACTACTCTGCATGGCTCTGATGTAGCATCACTAACTGAAGGCAACCCTTTTCTTAAATGTGGCCTTTATAAGCAGGGATTGTATAAAACGTATTATGAAGTGAATGATCAGTTGTCGGTCACACATTGAGCGTGTATCAAAGCATTTTAATTGGGTCTCCTGCAGGAGGTGTGCATGGATTGGCTGAGGGGAATGGGAGGAGCACAGGAAGCCGAGAAAGCTCAGAGCCGATTGGTGTCGGGACGGGGACGGGGACGGGGGGGGGGAAATGAAGTCGGGCTGGCGTACAAAGTCGGGCTGGCGTACCAAACTCTCCTTTCTCTCCTCTCTCTCCTCCTGGCCCGGCTACACAAGCACCCGGCAGAGAGAGAGAGAGACACCCCCCCCCGAACGATAAGACACAGGTTAGAACCAGCAGGAGTGAAGGCAAAGGATGCCCAAACTTAACAACAACATGACAGTGATGACTCAGCCCGACAAAAACAAAGGAAGCTGCACAAACAATAACGTCCTGAACATGGTGAACTGCAAGATGATGGATGTGGTCAAAAAAATATAGAATGAGTGTAACATGAGAGACACGCATGCAAAACAAAGCACAGCCACCATTTAAAAGATGATCCATCGTGCCATTCTGATAACATTTCTGAGTGGTCCGGAGTCATGTGCAATTAATTCTTCACTGCTGGATTGTACATACACTTCTTCTGTATGTCAGAGACAAGACGACCCTCAGGTGACGACCCTCAGCAGCACTCATTATTTGTTCCCATTCCTTGACTTCAGCAGGTCTTTAATGCCGACGCCGTTCAATGATTTTCTATTTACTAGATCTCTGAAAGCAAGCCTTCGATATAGGACACACGGAACAGGACGAGTAGTATTTGGATGTTAATTGGGCCATTATATAATTCTCATTTGCACACCGGTGGCATTCACCATGTTTACTGGTCATTTACACAGTTATCTGAAGTTAGGAGCGCTTGCTGAATCTGACGTGGCTCACTCATACGAGCGCACCGGGCGAAGAAACAGTGAGAGAAAGTTATGATGAGAGTACTGACATGTTCTTGAATGAGATCCAATGTTTTTCTTTTGTCTACAATGAACTATATCAACTCCTGCATCCTCACATGGTTTGGAAATTACACTGTAACAGTAATGCTGGTGTGATAAGTGAATTTGTACAGCTGAAACTGAAAATACCCGTTTGGCTTTTCCGACACCGTGTGACATAATAGGAGCTCAAACTGATACTGGAAACCAGGTGGCAACTTTCTCTCTAGTGTCCACCAGGGGGCGACTCCTCTGGTTGTATAGAAGTCTATGAGAAAATGACTCTACTTCTCTCTTGATTTATTCCCTCAGTAATCTCTAGTTTTAAGTCTTCTTCAATACAGCATGATGTTCATTTAGTACATTATGGTCCATTTAGAGTCAAACAGACCATAAAGCAGGGGATGCTTTAGGGCGGGCTTACTGTGATTGACAGGTTGCTACTCCTAGACAGCCGTATATGGCGTCTCTACGTCACTCCTCTACATTACAAATATGGTAACATTCCGTTCATTGGCTGCAAAAAAAACCAACACGGCCACGGCCGTAATCGAAGATGGCGACGGTGAAAATCCGGGGGACGCCACAATGACTACGTCCACTTCTTATAAACAGTCTATGCTGGAAACAGCTGAAATCACCTCACACTGCAATGATAGGAGGCGACGGGGTTAAACTGGAGGTGTACAGGCTACGTGAGAAACGACGTGTGTTCTTGTCATGTGACAGAAAGTAGCAACGACCTCAAGCAGAACAACTTGTGCAGCTTTCAGTTTGAAGTGTTTTTTTGCTCTCAGTTCTGCCTTTAAACTCTAATGTGTTATTCCTAAATCAAACCCTGTCGGTCACAGCACTTGGCAGCGGGACAGACAGTGTCCAGAAACCGGGATTGGAATTCCCTCTGTCCTGTAACAGTTCCATCACTGATGGGCGGTAAGAAGAGCACTTGACTTCCTTCCATGGGGAAACAGGACTAACACCACTACACACACACACAAAGGTGATAGGTCAGGGTTGTGTGCCGTGCAGATTCACGGTGTTGCGAAAGGGGACTTGATGCGAAAGGACCAGAACTCAGAGCTTTGACACATCTGTATGAAGGACGGTCCTCCTCATCACAAGGCCACCTGCTGCTCTACCTTTCACCATTTCTCACATCAGGCCAACAGCCTGAAGTTCACCTCACATTTGGGGTTGTGTAAACCATTCATAAACGACTGGAGTGATGCAACGTCCTGCTGTGTTTATTTTATTAAGATAAATGTCGATGGTTTACTACATATACAGTGTGGCTGATTGCGCAGGAAGAACAGGAAGACTCATCAAACAACGTTAACAAAATGGGCACAAACATTACAGGCTGTAATGTTCTATATCATCACAGATACATAAATACAAGTCCCACACAGGCCTTGCAGAAGGTTAGAGGAGTGTCTTGTGACGCCACGGCAGTTTGTCTGATGGCGGGTGTCACTCTGCTGGAGTGATTCTGTTGTGTGCGTTTGGGAGAGGTTGACGTGAATACACAGACTCTACGGTAATGACATTCAGCCGGGCCGATTGAAAAGCCCTGTGGGATCACACAGTTCTAGCAATGTGTGTGTGTGTGTGTGTGTGTGTGTATGTGTCACTCTTTTCTAACTGTCCTGTTCCTCCTCTTGAGTCGGAGGAACAGGACAGTTTGTGCTCGGACGGAAAGACGCACTACAAACTCCCGTCTTGTGCTGTGTGCACGAGTGTTTTCAGATGTGTGTGTGTGTGCATGTGCGTGTGCGTGTGCGTGCGTGTGCGTGTGCGTGTGCGTGTGTGTGTGTGTGTGAGGCGAGCCAGTGCATTAGCCTCTGCTGTTTGGGTCTGTATGTGCGTTAATACTGATTAGATCTGATTCTCTCATACAGACGAAGTGCTGGCCGGTAGGAAGCCATCTGCTGTGCCATACGGTCACCCCGGCCACCGAACAACAACCTGCACAGCAATGGGTTTGTGTGTGTGTGTGTGTTTTAGAGAGCGAGGAATCGATTTGAAAACAATCAGTGTGTTAAAATAGCTGCAACAAATCAGGTTCATGACAAACATGAGAGATGACAAAAAAGAAAGAAATGATTTACATAATCCTGTGGAAACTATTTGATCACAAAACACAGAAAACAAGCAAAAGTGCCATCAATCGCGCAATGACTTGAAATGACTGTGAGAAAGCAACACATTCCTCAAAGAAAAGAAACCGACTCCGCTCCGTCGGATCAGCAGAATCAATAATGTTGATTGGTGAAGCTTGCCGAGCGGGAGAGTTACCTGGAGACAGGCCAGCAGCCAGTCACAGGCCGGGGCCTGAGGAACCTTGTCTACACTACTAACTGGGGACTCATCTGTCTGTAACACAGAGGAACCAGTGTACAGTAGGGTGCACACAAACAACATACAGGGGTTATAACATCTGGAGTTCAACCGATGTGCATTTATGTATCTGCACCATGCGCATGAATACGTGTAACAGGGACGTTTAGTTCACTGGTGTCTCGAGGTGAGATCAAAAAACAACAAAACAAGATTCTTATCAAATAAGACAAAGAGGACAGAAATAAGAAAGGGGGACGGAGAAATGACAAACAAACATAAATTTTTTTTTGAACAAACAAAAGGTTGTTTAAAGTAACCCACAATGCTGCTGGTGCATGTTGTGTCACACCGGTGCTCATTGGCTGAGTTCGAGAGATGTTCCCAATACCGATCCGGTACCAGTGTTTACAAACACAAGTAAATATTGTATATAAATACACGATTCCTCAATTACTATAATAATCGACAGCTGCAGACCTAAGACTAACCCTGTATGGATGCGATATGATTGCTATTATTGTTGTGTGGCCTGGCTCGCGTTTCACGCTTTGTAAAACATGAAACAAATCCGGACAGAAAATAAATGCTGCAGAACTTGGTTTTATGATCTTGTTTGACAGATTTTCCAAAGTAAAATATTAACAAATTGTTGACATTTTGCTAGCTGTGGCTAAAGGAACACTCTCGGCTAGCACCTGTACTGTACTGAGCACCACAAAGAGATGTGCAGGCAGTCCTGTTCCAAGCACTTCTGCATGTGCACATTCACAGTCTGCATGCAGAAACACATGAAGGAAACAAAAGGTCCAAACCACAGCCAATACCTTTTTTGCTGTACCAAGCTAACACAGATGCAAGTTTAACTCCGCCAGCGGCCCATGCTGACCGAGGTGCTGCACCAAGAAACTGCACCGCTGAGCAAGGCATGTGGAAACATAAGGAGTGTATACCATCCAGCAAAGCAACACAGCAGAAGGAATGACACGGAAGAATGGTGTCGCAGCTCATCATCGTCCTCGGTCAGCTTTGACCTTTGGCTTTGTAGGGCAGCGTGGTCTGTACAGGTGTGTGTGTGTGTGTGTGTGTGTGTGTGTGTGTGTGTGTGTGTGTGTGTGTGTGTGTGTGCGACAGCGAAAGTGATGAGTGGTCAGCAGTTACCTGGGAGCCTCCAGCGATAGGTATGACGCAGGTGAGGAGATTTCCAACCACCGTTTCCATGGGGACAGTAAGGCCATCTACATGGACGGTGTAGATCAGACCCAAACAGTTCTGTTCAATCAGGGCACAGAGGTCGAGTGTCAATCACAGCATGCCACAGGGCCAGAAAGCCCTCATATTTACAGTATATTTGAATTAAAGAGAAGGACATTAGTGACGGTCGGTATGGCTGTAGATGCTAAAACAATCAACAATCGATAAAAAAGCATTTTATCATTATATGCAGTTTCTATAAAATTGTCACTAATATTTGAACCGAATATTTTCACATCTAACTCGGTCAATTAAGGGTTTAAAAAGACGATCAAGCCCGACTTAGTTCAGAGAAAGAGATCATTTTAAATTCCGAAGGCGTATGGTTGCGTTTCTCTGTTTAGTAAGAACAAAAGGTGAAGAATATTATTATATCTTTATTTTGTTAGAGAAAAAAAACAATAATAGAAAAAAGATAAAATAAGAGAGCTTGTGGAACGTGGGCACACTCACCTACGCTGTTAGTCAATTTCAACATATTGCCCAACCCTACTGTCGACTCTAGTCAAGGCACACAAACCCACAGCCGATGCAGAAATGAGTGTGTTTTGGGACTGTCTGTGTGTGTCCTACCCTGAACACCTCTGTGTAGTCCAGTCGGGACACCAGCACCAGGCTCTTGGGGGCGAAGACCTGAGCTGGTTGCACGACAGCGAGCTCCTCGTCCGCCTCATCCACCTCGCTGGCCTCAGCCTTCTGCAGCTGGACAAAGAGAAGCATCGATATTACGGCACTCACAGCAGGCTAAGAGGCAATGGAGACCCAGGTTCGATCCACAGTGGGTGCTTCCTGGCTATGTGTTCCAGCAAAGACAGTTGACCCTTCACTCAGTCCCTCCTATCAAACGCAGACTGGCCAAACGTAGGGTAGCATTGGCCAGCTGTGACCAGGGTCCGGCAACGATCCGAACTCTGCTCCAAAGACTCATTAAATGGTTTTAGCTCCTCTTCGTGTTCAGGCTGGTTTAGTGGATTTGGAGCTGGTCATGGTTACATTTCTACATAAAAAAAAACTAAAAACCATAAAAACCTATGGAGCTGACGTTAGAGTACATTAACAGATCATTAACTAGCGTTATATGCTACGCTAGCAGCTGAAGGTACACTGAATGTATTCACATGTTGCTCTTGCTGTTTAATGACTGTAACCATGAATAAAGACCTACCCGGCTTACAGGAACAGTGTTCCTTCATTTCATCGTCTTCTGTCTGGATCTCCAGGTGATGTGGTGGTTCACTTTTATACTGTGATCTGTAGCTTCTATCTTTATCTTTTTAACCTGCTCTGCTGAATCAGTTCGACATCCTGGATATATCCTTTAAATGATGAATAGACTTACTTGTTTCGCACTTCCGACCACTCTAAGTGGAAAATCAGAAAAGATTGCATGACAGTGTACGGAGCAGAGTTGGATTAGTTGTCGGACCCTGCTGCCGGCCGATGCTACGCTATGATTGGCGAGTCTGCATCCCAGGGGCGGAGCTTAGCGAAGGGTCAATTGCCAGTGTTCATGGGAGGAAAACATCTGTAGTAAATGGTTGTAGTTAACACTGAATATCATTAATTCCAATGAAAAGTTTGCATCCTGATAGAACAGATTCTAATTACACATTTCTTTGCACCTTATATTACAAATTGTGCTGATTCAACTGAGTCGGTCTCACCTGTGGGTTGTCCAGGCCCTCCCAGAATGTGAAGCAGGCACAGTAGTTACGGTCCGAGTTGATATCAGTCAAAACCGCTACAAAGAAGGAGGCAGGTTGACGCTTGGGAACCAGCTGCCAACCGCTGGGCTGACAGAACTAGAGAGGAGGAGGCGCAGGTTAGAGAGGTGAGAAGGCGATGGCAGCACATGCTCACATGCTCATCCAAGGCTAGGCTATCATTAGTGCAACAAAAAAGGTTTAATAACACGATGACATCACCACAGCTCTGACCGAACCATGTGAATAGCCGTGAAAGTCTATTTTGCGATCGTTTTTTAATCACAACGTAGTTAGTTTGAAGAAGTTATGGTATGTCGTTTTCAAATATTTAGTTGCACAACAAGAAATATAAATGGAGCAATCAAGTGATGTCATTGTTGACCGAGGCGAGCAAACAACAGAAAGTCAATATTAGCTGTTTTCTTTCTTGAGATGTGACATTTATAATAAATGGTCATTATTCATGAAGTGGCCTCACAGACTTGATGAATTGAGCTAAAGTTGGGCTGCAGCTGGTCAGTGTAAACATGTCACACATGCTTTTATCTGAAGTCAGTCCACACCTAAACACTTTATAAAGCAATTTTTAGTTTCAGTGAGAGCATACGCTGGTGTCCAGCCGACATTCGTGTGAATCCGTGTTGATTCAACAGGCCCGACAGCTGACTTGCATTAATATTAAGAATGCAGCGATCTCACTTCCCCATCCCCCCTCAAAGACTCAGATACCCAGGGGACCGATATGAAACCAGCGCCCCTTTTTTCCAAAATGAAAAATGTATAAATGTTTCCGTGCAAAAACTGAAGATTAATAACGATCCAACAAATCAGAGCATCTCTAACCAACATAACGTCCTGCTCTGTTTTTGAGTGTGCAGTCCCTATTTTTGGGCACTTATGTGAAAACTAACTTGCAAGGAGGCAGTCCTTCAAATCACACACATATATGTGTGTGTTGAATTTGAATGTCTGTCTCCCATCTCTAGATCCCCTCAAGGTCTATCCTCCACTGTACATGACATTTATTTTGTTTTCTTCTGAATAAAACATTTTTAAATCATATATTCTTCAAGTTTTAAGTCTAAAGCCCCACTAGTGGCCCGTAGAGACAATGCCCATTACACCCCGACAGTACCGTTGGACAAAACAAGCAACATACTGGTTATTTTGATACTCTTAGGCTGTGTATACATTGCAGGTAAAAGTGACCAAATCATTAGAATTCCTGCAACTTTTAAGTCACTCTAGATAGATCAACGGTTCCCAAACTTTTTAGGCCACGCACCCCCTCCTACATCCCGACCGGGTTCACGCACCCCCAATCCCCCACACCTTAAAAAAAGCCTATTTGTAGCCGCATAAAAATCTGACCAATGAGAGAACAGTTTGCTCGCGCGTAGCGTTTGTTTACAAGATAAAAAAGACAAAAAAACTTCTGCACCGTGCCTTCAAAAAGGTAACGGACGTTCAGCAGATTGGCCACATCTGTAGACTCGTCTACTTGCAGAGAGTGAAACTCACTCTTCTTCACGCGACAGACTAATGTAGCCAGGATGTCTTCGGACAAAGCATCGATGCGGCGCGACACAGTGTTGTTGGACACCGGGATCATGTCCAACTTGTTTGCTTCTCTCTCTCCAATCATACATTCCACCATCTCTTTGGCAGCTGGCAAGCTCACGTCTTGGGTGATTGTGTGCGGTAGCCCCTTTCTCGCTATTCTGTCACCAGATATGAAGCCCGCAGTGCGTGTTTTGTAGACCCAACATGAATGAGACTGCAGTTTTTTTGGGCTGTTTTGTAACTCCTCCGATTTCGATATAAACAATGTAAGGGGCTTTTCACTTGCACTGGCATGCTTGGTGTTCAGGTGGCGACATAAATAAGAGGGCTTCAGACTGTTAGCCAGAACCTCACTGCACCGACTGTCTCCTAAAAATTACGTTCCCCCAAAACTAAAATGCATTCTCAATTACGTTAGACTAAAAACGTATTTTCTCCCTGATTACGTTTGTGTTTGACTTATTACATTGACGTTGACTTATTACAAATACGTTTCGAATCAACATTTTAACATTGTTTCCCTCTCCACCACCGCCTGTCCTTCTCCCTATTACGCGGTCAGAATGCCACCACCACACGCCGCCTGTCTGCAGCAGAAACGCGCTCATCCAGGCCGAGCAACGAGGAACATTACGCGGCTACAATACCTCCACAAAGGCCCGCAAAGGCCACAACAACTGGTGGGTGGCGGGGTAGAGGCGAGGCAGATCACAGAAAAATAATAAAGACCAGAGTATGGCAAAGATATGTTGATGAGAAACTTATTTGTAATACGTCAAACACAAACGTAATCAGGGAGAAAATACGTTTATGGTCAAACGTAATTGAGAATGCATTTTAGTTTTGGGGGAACGTCATTTTTAGGAGACAGGACTGCACCATTAGACCACCATTACATTGTTCCTCTCGCGCACCCCCTAGAGGCAGCTCCACACTTTGGGAATTCCTGCTCTAGATCAACTTCCGTCATCATTCCACCTTGTGAAGTCAGTCACGTCGCAGTCCCACCACTCCTGTCTCCGACTCTACCGCCGCGCGCGCGCACGCACGCGCACGCGCACACACACACACACACACACACACACACACACACACACACACACACACACACACACACACACACACACACACACACACACACACACACACACACACACACACACACACACACACACACACACACACACACACACCTCCGTACAGAAGGACCAGCCATTGTTCCACAAAAAGCCAAAATCAATATACCAATATAAATTGGATCAGACCAATAAGTCAGATTTCAGCACTGAAATGTGAACATAGTATGTGGTGAAAAAAGTTTTCTTCAACGGTGGCATTGGAGGAAAGAGCAGTGGGTCATTAAAAACAGTATTCATTCTCAGAGGACCATGCATACCCATACCAAATATTATGCAATCTGGCTAGTGTTTGTTAAATCAAGTTCTGTTGGACAATCAACCAGAAGAACCAACAAAGTGACATTACAATCCTTAGATAACCTTGTGCCTTGTGATCCACAGCTCGTTCTCTTGTCAGACCGCCGGGGTTAAACTGGTCCACGATGGACCTCAAGTTCAAATGTTTCCTCACTTGTTGGTGTACCAAAAATGTGCTTTTTAAAATCTATAAATAACCTGAGCCCTGAGGGGATATACATCCGACAAAAACACAAAAAGCCGTTTCATAATAGGCATTCCAAAAAAAAGAAGCTTCAGTAAAGATTTAGAACTGCTAAAACCTACCAACAGAACTGATGCTTCAACACAAACAAACCTCTCACCCAGTTCAGAGGTTGATGAAGGCATCAGCCCTATACAACCTGGAATAGTTGCAGTTAGTGTCTTGCACAGGGAATTGAACCCCTAACCCAGACAGGGTTAAGTGTGGTAATGTTCTACCCACTGAACCACACTGCAGTGTGTCTGTAAGTGTTGACTCACCAGCTCTATGCCTTGTGGGAACGGGCTGTCCTCCCAGTCTTTCTCAGGAAACCGCTGGAGAATGCGACCTTGACCTTCACCCTCCGCTGCAGAGACAGAGAGACAAACAAAGGTCGGTCCTTGTTATTTACATCCTGAAATAAACTCCTTTCAAGGGTGTTTGTAAACCATATCAGCACATTCTTTTTTGAATATTTTTTGTAATGTATGTTGTTATACAAATAAACTATGAATTCATGTTAAAACGTGTGTTTTGATGCAACATGCCAGATTGGACCGGATGCAGGAGAAAAAACAAGTGGCCTCCTTAAAAAGAGGAAGAATACATCTCTGACAAGTGTGTTAAGTTGACAACTTCACTATAAAGACAGGACTTCAGAGGCGACCCAACTGTTAGTCAGTAAAGTGCTTCTATTTCTACACATTCACTACTAATTCATCAAAAATGAGGGAATTTTGGCCGTCGCCATCTTGGATTTTTTGCAGCCAGTGAACGTTGACAATATTTGGACTGCGGAGCAGTGACGCCGTGGTAGAGACGCCCTATACGGCTCCGGTATCTGCCCGTCAATCCCTGTGTAGCCCCGCCCTGCTTTATGGTCCGTTTGACTCTAAATGGACCATCATGTACTAAATGAACATCATGCCGTATTGAAGAAGACTTGAAACGAGAGATTGAGACCATAAACTCATGTTTACTGAGGTAATAAATCAACAGAGAAGTAGAGTCATTTTCTCATAGACTTCTATACAACCAGACTTATTTTTGTAACCAGAGGAACCCGGCTGGCCATTTGAGAGAATGCAAGTTTAAGGCTCTCCTGCCTGGTTGGTGGTAACAAATAAGTTCAGATTAAGTCTGAGAAACATCTATTGGTTACAGTTGTTTTCATGCCAGTCTGCTCTTCTAAATGAGTCCATATCTGCCTGTTAAACAGTAGTGTGATGTGTTATAATGCTTTTTTTTTGCTGCTGCTGGTTAATGAGGCCATTTGCACAATTGGCCAGGGCTTGGCTGATCACAGAGGCACAATGACACGACAAAGGCCCGCTTATGTAACCACCACAAGCCCGCCTTTCAGCTTCGCTCCATCTGAAGCCCTACAGGATGCTTAATGGCAGCATTCAGCCGCACAGAGAATACACTCATCCTCCCGATACAAAAGGATGTGAATCTATCATGGAACTGCACAAAACTAAATATTATCCCATGCTGATAAAAAAGAGAACTTTTCACCAGCATTTAGCACAAACCTGGACAGTTTGCTGCCTCAAGAGAAATAACAGAGTCTTTTTACCAAGGGAACTAAAACAGAAGCTCAGACACACAGAGACAACACACAAACAGAAAGTAGGCCAGCTCCCTAAACACACAGGGAAATGCTCAAGTCATCCTCGCTCCCTTGATATGTGTACGCTTGTGGGAGCGGTGCTCTGAGATCAGGTCATCAAAGACAAGAGATTCATTTTCTTGTTGCTTTGAGATGATTGGCTGCCTTCTTTGAGACTGATATTTAATGCTCAGGCATCAACAAACAAGTACTGACACCATGGAGAGGGAATACCAGGAAGTGCACTGTTTCAGTTCTGTATAGGGCTGGGTATCGGTTCGTGGGACGGATCATACAACTCAGAGTCACGGATCGGATCAGTACGTTTGATTAGTACTAGAGCATTTGGAAAATGCAGAAGTTTATATTCAGGAAAACAATGTTTTCTGCGCTCATGGAGGACAGTGGTTCTCAGCTAGTCTGGCTGTGGGACCCACCATCACTCCTTAATGACAAGTCACGGCCCAAAGAGATCGTTTTACGATTTTACTTTCACAACTTGAACATTGTACGTACTGCTCTGCAGTGTCTTTCCTCGTCTCAGCCCCCTGTGTCATGGTGTGTGGTCTATCTCGCTCAGTCAGAATGCCCATATTTGATTGGCTGAGCTGCATCACGTGATGTGATTCACGACCCGACTAAGCCTTTGCTGTTAAGTTTCGTTTCACGATAGTCACGTGCTCGCCCACTGACCAATCACAGCACACTCTGCACCTCACGGCAAGAGCTGTACGTAGACACTGAGCTGCACTAACGCTGACGTCATTATAGGCCGGCTAGCAGGTGCTGACACGTCAAAGAATACGCCCAGCATGTCAAACTAAAGATCTGATTGGTTGAACACTATGACAATCAACAATATCGTCTCCATTCACTTAAACTGCACTGGATGCACCTGAGACTCTGCAGGCCTCGGGCCTCTGTTCTTACCTGGAGACACAGAGGTGAGATCTGATTGGATAAAAGCTCTACTTAAAACAAGCTGCACTGGAAGCAGAGCAACTGAGGAAGACAGTAGCTGTGCAATGAGAAAATAAGATAATGGGAAAAATATTTTTATAAATTATAATACATGTAGTGTATTTAAGAAAAATTATTAAATTATAAAATATATATAGCCTTGTGATTCTGTTTAGGCCAGCAGAGAAGGCCTTGAAGGCCCTGACAGCCCACCACTGCAGTAGTCGCATCAACATGTTGTAAATGATACACAGCTGTAGTTCTGCAGTGCAGAGTTGACCATCAGTGATCAAAAGTTGATTGCTCCACAAGAGAAAGCATCAATTAATTAGGCCCAAAATGTTGAGTGCCACCTCAGAACTTCTCACCTGACACAACGGGTCCTTTACACAGCAGCTCTTTTGAAATGTCATTGCAGGGTAAACAGATCAAATAAATCACTTTAACTTCATTTAGGTGGGACAGGGCCCTGTTACTGTACATGCTGGCTCACTAGAATGACGTGACACACTGAATAGAAAGAGACCATAATTCACACCATTAATTACACCTGTTTACTCTGCTACGACTGTGAAAAGGACCCGTTTAGTCTGCGAGACAATGCACATACCACAACCGAGCGCGTGTACAATCAAAGATTTCCACTCGTCAGCTGTGCCACATGCACTGCAAAAGAGAACACAAGTCTAATTGTTTTGCATATCTACATAAAAAATAACTATATTTATACCACTTTGCACAACACTGTGTCACATAACAATTGTTAAAAGAGGAGAAAGTAAATCACAATCTGCTTGTAAAAAGGTGCTGATGGACTTTGTTGTGACTGCGCTGAATCATCCATCAGAATACCAGAGCTGAGGCATGCTGGGACCCGCTGTCATCTCCAACTACGTCCTTAAGAGACGGCGATTTTTAAGAAGTGTGTCGCCTGGCACCGCCTCGTGTTGTGTTCTGTAACAGTGTGTTGCCAGTGGGTGACATGCTGCAGGTGTGTCACAAACACAAAGAGAAAACCCAGGCACGAGTGCGACGGCGTGAAAAGCAGAGGCCGGTGCAGAAACACCTTCGGCCAATAGCAACGCAGGGTGGGGACTGTTGGGCCAGTTAAAGCAGGACATCCTGCTGCTGAGGGAGGAGTGAGGGAATGAGTCTGCTGGGAGTGACACACGCACACGCACACACACACACACACACACACACACACACTTTCTTGTTTTACTCCTTTTCCCACCTCGTGCATAGCACTGTGTTTGCTACATGCAAGAGGTGTCTCCTCGTCTCAGGAGGCTACTTTTCACTCTCTGAATATGTGCGTCTGTACAAAAGGAATCGATGGAATGTAAACAAGATTCCAACGGACTTCACAAAACCAGCAATTACTCAGAGAAATGAGAGGGCACAGAATGAGACAGTGGCTGTGACATGGTATAAAACTAATTACAACCCTGCCCATTATAACTCCTACATAACTTCAAAGATGTTTCCGTTTGATTTTCATGGGGCTAAAATATGTTTTCATGACAATGCAGAGCCGCTCTACATGCTGCTTCAGTCAACGCTCCGTAGCCAGAGTCCTGTTGTCTTTTCTCCTCTGATCAGACCAGCTGCTTTCTGCTGAGTTCTTTCTGCTTTAGACGTTAGTCACAGAGCTATGAGCTGTGGTTATAGCCGAGACAAGTCCTACCGGCAAACAACTGAAACTGAAGCAACAACTTCTCTTGGGTTGGAAATGATCAAATGGCCCCATTTGTGCTGTATTTCCCCAATATGCAAGCAGCAGCATCGGTACGGCGCCGCTGCAAAAATATGACGTCCGCTGCTGATTTGTTGTTTTTTTCAAGGAGGAGAAGGAGAGGAGATCAGGAGAGAAGAAGAGAAGGATAAAGCAGAGAAGAAGGAGAGGAGTGGACAGGAGAGGAGGGGGGAAGAAGAGGAGAGGAGAGGAAGAGAAGAAGAGGAGAAGCAGAGAAGAAGAGATAAGAGGAGAGCAGCTAGCCATCAGGTACCATTAATTAATTGGTAAAACATTGAATGACGACACCAAAGTCATGATTTGACTTGACAATTTCTTATTATTTTCCATAATAATGCAGTTTATAGATGGCTCTCTGTCTGTTGTTTATAATGCCTCTTGTTTAAATACAATAAGCACAACAGATGCATATAGCTGCTAAAAAACAAACATTCCAAAATTGATTCAGTTATGAACCCAAAACGATAAATACTGCCTTAAATTGACCAAAGCGTTGATGCTTTCAGTAGCAGTATGAGACGGTATCACATTGAGCATGTTCGCTCAGGCGAAGCGGCAAGAATCTCTCCATTTGTCTTTGCGTGGCAGTTTTTCTATGTTCTAGCAGCATGAGGACATGTCATTTGACAATGAGCCAGGCCTGAAAGGTGCCACATCTGGACCACAATGACAGCAGCAGAATGCATCTAAAATCTCACCCGATGAGTGTTAATTGCATTAAAGAAAACTATGACAAATCACAGTTTCCTGCAGGTTGCCAGGTGGAGGCCGTGACGCTTGTTGCTGGTGCTTCGTTCGACAAACCAGCATCTCGTCTCTAATGAGGCGCTGGCTTCTCTCACTGCAGCACGGGGCTAAAGAGGGTCACACAGAAACCCTCGCCACCTGCTTAACACCATTTCAATATTTGATGCCAAGAGTGCAGAATGAATTTGTGCCGCTCTAACTGTCAAAACTAAGCACACATTAAAGCAAAGTGATTTCCTTGTAACCACAATCTCTCTGCACAGACGGATTTTTTGGCAAATGTCCAGCTGGGTGTGTTTAAGCAGAGAGCCGTTAAACGGGCCGTCTGCAGGCACGACTGCGTGACAGATGCTGCTGATGTTAGCCAACGGCTCGCTATCAGCCTGTGAGTGGAATGTGAAACGAGTGGAGTGGCCTTGCAGGGATGCGATATCAGCTGGACCTGTTGTTATGCAGCGTTATTCACTGGAGGGTATCGGTTTCATTTTCAGGAGTGATCCTTTTCTCTACAACTCACTGGATCTTATACACCAAATATATGTGTCTTTTAGGGCACTAGTTCGTCTTTGCCTCCTCTTTCTGATTTAGATAAATTCCGACTACAGCACATGCCCTTGAATCTGGTTTTCCGTCAGTGGATCTTGTATTTACTCTCTCCTGGACAGCTCGTGTTTGCATGTCTTGCAGCAAAAACGAATGAAAGTCCTACCGACTTTCTCAGAGGACTGCGTAGATCAGGGGTGTCAAACTCATTTCCACTCTGGGCCACATCAGCATCACGGTCGCCCTCAAAGGGCCGGTTGTAACTGTAAGACTGTATCTCCCTAACATATTGTTAAATAACTCTCTCTGAATTTGATTATTGTTTATTCAAGTGTAAAAATATTGTACAAATCAAAAATGATATTTAAACACATTTCTGTTACTATAACATAAATCATTTTAATTGAGGGTTAATAAACCCACATGACTCTATCAAAGATCAAACTATTAAAGAAAATAACAAAGACAAATATCAAACACAAGTTATGACATTAACTTTGTTCAAAGCTGTTTGTGTCACCTCTCTGCATCACTAATGTTCCTCCCTGTCGTCGTCCTGTGCATGCAGCTACATCCAAGAGCTGCTCACTGAGAGTCAGGTCTGATGAACATGGATAGATGCTCTGTATCCGTGTTGTCTGTGCTTTCATCAACAGTTCATTACAAACACAAGTACCTGCTCGTCTCTCAGCTAGCTGTGTTGTTAGATTGCTGCTAGTTCATGAACTCGGTCTGCGATGGTGTTTCTTCACAAACTGACATTTGTAAAAGTCTGTATCTGGTCGGAGCTCTGCTCACATACCTTCAGCATGCACTGGGCTGTAGCTTGTGTGAATATATTCTGCTGTGATTGCAGTCTGCCTTTTAATTCTTGGACAATTTGATGTTTTTCTTGGAGGCTAAATTTAGCTCCGTGTTTGGTGACAAAATGCCGACGTGAATTATATTCCTTCATCACCGACACGCCTCATAACACAGAAGACAGACCCGTTGTTCTCCTTGAAGTACAAACATTTATTCGCTTTCACATCTTTCATTACATTTTCTTCCCTCTGCATCAATTTTTCTCTTCGTGGACATTTTGGGATTATTTGTCGATCTTTTTCAATCGTTGGCTTTTCGGGCTGTTGCCTCTCCTGTCCACCTGTTGTGATAGTTTTAATGTCGGTACACAGACAACATGATATCTCATGCTATCTCTTTCTATCTCATAATTTCAACTTTCTATCTCATAATTTCAACTTTCTATCTCATAATTTCGACCATGGGGATACTTTTATTTTGAAGTCTAACTTTTAATTATTTTTCCAAAACAAATAAATCTTTTTATTTTTTTTTGCTGGCGGATTCACGGGCCACATAAAATGACGCGGCGGGCCGAATTCGGCCCGCGGGCCTTGAGTTTGACACATGTGGTGTAGATTAACACCCCTAAGTCTGCTCCCTCATTATACAAGCTCAGGAGAACGCCGTACATACCACACTCATAATCTCACAACCTTGTTTCCAATGAGGACAAATGTCGTCAAAAGTTCCAATAGCAAAAAAAGTGTGACAAATATCTTAAAACTGTCCTAAAAAGTAAGAGTCACCACGTGTCAGCTGACTGAAAGCACTAGAAACTATGGCGTCACCAAAACCTAAACTCAAATATCAAACTGGTGATCGCACCGTGTTCCTGTTATTTTGTCCGTCCCCGTGAATTGGACGGAGTGTAACAGCAGCTGTGTGAGCAACACAATCAGCAAGTCACAATCGGTGCATTGAGTTCCTGCAGAGCTCAGCCACCAAAGATCAATGTGCAGACTGTGAGCAGGCTTTTTTAAGCCGCTGGACTCTATCGAAGCAGACAGCAACAGCCCAACATCAGGCTTCCACGCTTCCTGGTTCGCCATCCAAAGTCATACACAATAGTCCGGCCTGACATTCCAAGTGGGTTGAAACTGAGAAGCCTTGAAAGTCCATTTGTTGGGGCGAATGAAAAGGGATCTGTTCATTTTTTAATTTATGCTATACAGTACAAATAGTCAGATATTTTGAAGAACGGCCATTTTGTTATTAATTATATATTCCCCTCTTTTTAACCACCTTACAATCTCACCAATATATACCATTTAGCCATCATTTTCTGTGTGCCTCTAACAGACAGTTAACTGGAAATTTGAAATTCAGAGCATTAATATAAAAGCAAACTATGTGCTATGTAAAGATATAGTGCAGTTGGGATGCATCGATACACACAAGAAGTACAAGTACGTACATATGGGTACTTAATACCATTAAAGTTCTAAGAATGACTTTGAAAAGACGTTTTATTTTCATCCGACATTCCTGACTTTCTGAGTGTAACATTAACTATACAACAGGATGCTGCTGACATTTTAACATTTAACGCTGTGTTTTCTTCATGCAGACAGAGCATAGTTTGCAGCAGGGATGTTAATAATTAACCCTTTAACGTCGCTATCAGATTAACAGTTAAAGTAAATGGCTTCGTCGCCATGTTGGGAGCCGCATGGAGGCAATCCCTCGATCCACAGCAGCTGATACTGAGAATACATGTACCGTACTTTCCGAACTATAGAGTGCACCGGGTATATAGGCCGCACCAGCTGATTTTTAAAAGGAAAAAAGAATTTGTACATAGATAAGCCGCACTGGTCTATAAGCCGCAGGTGTCCCCGTTGAACAGCAAGATGCTTTCAACAGTACTAAAGTTGTCTTCTATGAACATCATAACATGTCGCTAGCTTCTAAGCTAATTTTAACATTATGGCCAATGGGGAAATGCTAACCGCGATTAGCATTTTTTTTTTTTTTCTTTTTTTTAAATTGCGCTGTCCCCTTAATCTCGTACTATCCCAGCCTTTCAGAACCCATTGGTGAAGGTGGATTCTTTCACACTGTTCCGGGCTGTTAGGATCCACTGGCAGACTTGAGAAAAAAGCTGCTCTTCTCTGCTCATAGCTCTGAATAGCATTTACGGCTAACTGGCTTGGCCAGTTGCTTCTAGCACAACAGCTATTCAGAGCTATGAGCAACAACAGTTATTGCCTCATTGCTTTTCGTTTGGTAGCCGTGAGACCTTCGTCTGTAATGCAAGTATGTCTGCATGAAAAGATGTACAAAGATATATTATATATTCACTAATGCTAATCGCGGTTAGCATTTCCCCATTGGCCGTAATGTTAAAATTAGCTTAGAAGCTAGCGAGTCGGACATGTACTGTTAAAAGCATCTTGCCGTTCAACCTTTTTTGTTAACAGTCCTAGTGAGAGGTAGGTCAAAGGTACTTCATCCATATTGTAGCGACCCTGTCAGTAACAGCTGGTAGCAGAGGAGTTGCTGGTAGCAACTGTTCTGTGTCGGGAGCGAGTAAATGTTGTGTTAGACCGGAACCGGAAGTTGCGGTTGTTGTGGCGGAGAAAAGCTACGGAAAAATCCATATATAAAGCGCACCGGACTATAAGCAGACGCCTCAAAGCGTGGGGTAAAAAGTAGAGGCTTATAGTCCGAAAAGTACGGTAAATACAAAGACCACTTGTTTGTTAAAGAAGTATTAACTAAATAATACACAAGTGTTCTCCTAATATAGGCATATAAATCGGTAAGGCAGATGCAAAGAACATAAATAGTTCCCTTCTACAAGCTCATTGTTTTACTGAGTGTATTATCACTGTTATAGGTTTTTTTTGTGGATTCTGTGATAAAATGATTTCTACAAGGTTCTGGTTCTTATGAAGATGTGTTGTCAAAAAGAGCTTTATTGCTTTATTTTCAGACATTTCTAAAGACTTAGACTGCTACTTTCTTTTGGAAAAGTCTACCTTTGTGCAAACCAAAAGCTGACCACAGACACAATCAGAGCCTCATGACAGCCACAATCAACCAAGAGAGCCGGCGATCAGCGAGGGGGCTCAGTGTGACGCTGAAGGTGGCTGCTGCTAAGAAACAACACACGTGCTGCTCGAATAAAGAAAAGAAAAACACTGCTTTTGGGAGAGGGCGATAGAGGCAGGCCTGAAGAGGACGAAGGGTGGGAGCATGGGAGGAAATGTGGGTCACACATAGCGGGTGTGTGTGTGTGTGTGTGGGTGTGTGTGTGTGTGTGTGTGTGTGGAAGCTGGCGATGACTCCTCACACCGATGACTACTAGCGGTGATACTCTGTGACACAGGATGGAAGTAGACCGCCAGGTCAGTGACCAATAAATGATGGCAGTCAAGAGCTGAAATGAGTGTGTGTGTGTGTGTGTGTGTGTGTGTGTGTGTGTGTGTTTCATGAGCTTGGTGCTGAACCAGACCACGGCTCCTCCTTCGCAGGCTTCCAAACCACAGTGACACAACATCGGGCGGTTTCCAAGGCGGCGGCAGCCGGCGGGAACAAAAGAGCTCCGAGCCTCGTGTGTTTTCATGCGTCTATGTTTGCACATATGTACATCGATGTGTGTGCAGAACTGCACAAAATAAGAGATACAATTTGGTCTTGAGCAAGTTGACTCTGCATAGGCTTTGGCAATATGACGCGATGTTGCTTTCGCTATGCTCCATTGCATTGTTGTAGCGCATCACAAAAAGCATCCGAGCATACGTCTGATTTTGTGTATTGTGGTATTACAAATGAAATTTATGGTGCTGTTAGATTGCTGCTAGACCGCCCCGTTAATACAGGTGCGTGCAAGACACTAACCCATATTTGATCGTGGTGAAAATGATTTTTTTAAAGGCTCAACGCCAACAAATGGATCAAGCTGAATATTATGTTGGATAAAAACATGTTGTTTGGCGGTTCTTTGGTTTTAAACAGACAGAAAAAGGAGAGCCAGAGAACGACAACGAAGGGATTTGTAAGCTGCATGAAGTCGGGACTAAAGATGAAAAACACCACAAATCTCTACTCCCAGCTTAAAGCTCACCATCCAACAGAATACACAAGTCTTCCACCGACTCCATCCACAAAGAGCAGCCGGACTAAAACTCCTACACGGCATCGACCCTCAGCGATCGGGGCTTGCTCCTGCATCAGCTTCAGGAAGAGGACGTTCACTTAATGAGACAATATCTCACTGATGCAATGTCTTACTGCCGTGACACTTTTCCTACTTAGGTTTTACTCACAAGCTCTGTGACCTTTATTTATGAGGAAAGCTTTCGTAAATAAATCACTTCCACAGCAAAAATGAATCCCATGAACAACTTGCAGCAGCATAACTTCATTGTTAAGTGGGGATCAGTGTGCAGGAGGTGAGCAGCCATGGCTGCAGTATTTACCACAACAGCAGCAAGATCACATCTCTGGGCGAAAACGTACTAAACTATGACATCATTATATCCAGCCTCTACAACCACACCCTCTGACAGGGCTCTCTGCTGCGCACACGCGCACACACACACACACACACACAGGGTGTGAGTCACTCTCTGATTAAAAGCAGCACCACAGACTGAGGCCCCTCCTGGGGTACGAGGCAACACGCGGCCAGTCACATCAATAAGTCACACCTGTCTGAATTTTGTGTCAGATGGCAGCAAAGATGATGATCCTGCATAAATAGATGAGCCAGCCTGTTTAAAACAAAAAACTGAGCAATGCTGCCATTCAGGAGCCAAATAGAGGGTGACAAAAAAGCCCCTGCTCCATCTGGAAAGTCGCCCTGGAGACAATGTGGGACATTTTATTCGTGCAAAAGCTCTTCAGCAAACTCACATCCTTCCTGCAAAACTAATGCAACAAAAACGAGAGGCTTTCCAGGAGGGGAAACGGCCTCAGAGAGGGACAAAGCGTATTTCAAGTCTACATAGTCGGTTGCTTCAGGTCTATCTCAAACCAAGTTGTTACAGACTGATGATTAATAACATGACTTTTATTTCTTCTCACTTCTCATTCTGCATCCGCGGCCACAGGTGGCTGTGTGCTAATGTGCTCTGCTTGAGTGTGAGCCACCAAACAGACTGAATAGAGTCGGGGAAACCTGCCAAAGCACACAGAACTCAGGCCATCTACTTTCCAGTCACTCTGGCCAGTGTTTCAGACTAAAGTACATCCAGGATTCAACTTCCCATTCAATTCAATGCAACTTTATTAATCCATGGAGGCGATTTGGTTTGGGGTAGGTAAAAACAGACAGGAAACAGACATGCAGTATATGCACAGACAGACAAGCAAAGCAGCTGTTTAAGACTGTTGGGCTGAAGACAAACAGACCTCCACTTGTTTAGTCATTCATATCCTGGTCCTAAACAGCACATCAGTACACCAGTTTGAACTGAACTATAAAGCAAGGAATCTCTGTATGTGTGTGTGTGTATATGTCACATATCTGAAGAACCGTTCAACCGATCTTCACAGTTTTGCCGGTGTTTTGCTGGAGACCCGAGGACGCGCGGTGTGCCGTTCAGACTCCGTGCTTCAGGACTCTGTGGACCGAGTGGAGCATGTCGTCTACAGCGGGCCTTTTAACGGCCACGGCTCATTGACTTCAGTTCACTTTTTACTGCTGGAGGGTGGATATGTTAACCTTCCAACTGAACTCTTATTCTTCCCCGGAGTCAATGGGCCATGATCCAAGCAAGGTCTGATGCTAACTGACAGTTAGCAAGCTGTTAGCTCGGAGTTCCTTTTCCTCCCTTAAGTAGCTTATGATTGAAGAACATGAAGGAGGATGTAGACTAAACAGCACAGAGGAAACTAGCACCAGCATGTTCCTGCTTGCATAGCACTTCAGCAGTGAGCTCGCCGGCTGCAGTAGTTACAGTAGTAACAACTAGCCTTAAATGTGGTGGGGTTTTAACACTATGGTTTTGTGTATAGCAGTGTTACAGGCAAGAGGCTGTTGTGGAAGAAGAGGTCAGGAACATATTGCAGGTCATTGCAAGTCCTTTCATGCAAGGTATGCATGTTTACCGGCATGTAAAGAGTTTCCCAGTGGCCAAAATAACATGAAGACATGAAGTCTAGTGTGACATCCAGGAGTGACAAGACGAGAGCGGCATTAATCAGGGGCAGTACGTAGGACTCATCTGTGGATGACAACCACATGATGAGGAAGGCTCATGCCCCGCATGCTGACACGGATCAAGTTCAGTCAGGCTCTAACGCAGCTTTAAGTGGTCGAGGGGATGAGGAGGATGGGGAGGGACTCAAGAAGAGAATGTGTTTGGTAAATGAAATAAATCACTGTGCACAAGCAGCTTCAGGATATTCATTCAATAGTCATTGACACACATGCCCAGCAATTGTGAGCATTGCATAAAAAGGCAAGAACGGGTGGGGGGGGGGGGGGGGGACACAGTTAACCAGAGGATATGGTTGTCTTGATAAACCTGGGAATTGACTCCAGATACACGATGACGTACAGGAAATATGGTCTTATTACAAGCGGCTCCTCAAGACCACGATGCAAAACAAGACGTCTGCGTGCGACCCCAGAATACTGAGACAGGAAATGCGATGGCTGAGCACTCAATCACACCTTCCGCCGCCCAGACCTTTGTCTCCCCTCAGCAATACGTTGCATCCCTCTAATCATTTCAACCCAACACTCTTCTTTCCCCCCCTTTATCACTTCTACTATATTCTAGCGCCACATTTCTTTTCTGCTGCAAATTAACCACTGAGCTCTTTCTCCCACCGCAGCACCCACACACACAGAAATGACTGTGTTACCCGGGCAACCAACAGCCAAGAAACTGACTTCTTTCGTTAGCAAACAGGAACCAGACCAAGTGTCGATGAAACAATGGAGGCAGACCGCTAGCTTTGAGCTCAATCATCAGACTGATTTGAAATTTATTTTCCCCATTCTTAAAATTTCTTCTCAACACTGAAGGAGGCAAATGTGGCACATAAAATGAACCGCTAAAAGCACAATATAGCCCCTTCCCTCTGGACGAAGAACTCCCACTGACACCCGATAACGGCTGACTTTAGTCTTCAGTGAGGGGCTGTTACAATCTGCATTCATTCCCTGGACAAATGACTGCAATACTCACGGGTAGTTCACGGAAACATGACACCCAGGTGGACACGCTTATTTATGTGAAGTGCATTGAAATGAAGATATAATAAGTAAAATCAACAGGGATTTGGACAATTATTATAATTCATTAAACGTAGAAAACAGAGTTCATATGATCTCCTCAAAGCCACCAGACTCCAGTCAGACAACAGTCATTCGTTACCACGCTGAAACAAAACACAACTTTTCACTGTTCCAAATAATCTCGACGTATTGGGCACCCCTGAAAGTATGTTGTGTGGTTCACTGCATATGTTTAGATAAGGACGTTGTTTTGTTTTTTTAAACGTGCTAATACCCAATACCGTTTTTATTCAACACCTGTAGGTTGTCTTTTTTTGTGGGAGCTGTATATTTTTTTGTGTGCTCACAAAGTATTGTTTAAAATCTCGAAAGTCTCCATTTCTTAGATCAACTGGATGGCAACTTGTCCTAGAATAAGGAAAGTAAACCCCAGGAATGCGCTTCATTTTCTTCGGAAGGCATATGGATAAATGCTGAGAGACTGCGTTGCCTCACAGAGGCGAGCCAAAGTGTCAACATGAAGATCTATCATCAAGATTTTGAGTTAGGTCGCACATATGAAAAGAAAAGCGCAAAAACACAACAAGTAAATTTAGGAAATGCACTTATGTTAAACACACATCTAACAATATGATCTCTATTTAAGATAAGTAAGAGGGCAATCATATTGCACGTGCAAGTTTATCCCAGTTTATCCCAGGCGTACACAGCCTATAGCATCACACAAACAAGGGTGTTACAGCAATGTGGTTGCCGGAGCCACACAGCCAACTCTACCAATCCTAACGGCCCCCTATCTTCACATCAAAAGTGCTCCGGACACGCTGGAATCACCCCTCAGGGATTTGAGCGATTGCTCCCTTGAGCACCAACAACTGACTGTGAGCAACACTGACTCAGCCTTTGTCCTGAGAGGAGACAGAGACATTCTCTGAATACCGGGGAAACCATCAAAGCACCAAGGAACAGGGCATCCCGCACACACACACAACTAACACCATGTTAAGATGTTTTCACCCTAAATGCCAATGTGTTGAAAATGTGTCTATTAAGTGGATTCATAAGCTATGTAGCAATACATCTTCAAATGTGCATACTCCCTACTTTGTGCATCTCTCTCAATCTAAATCTAGGGCAAAAGACCAAGCTTACCACCCTCCCCCCCGAAGGGTGCGGATCACATTAACTTAGCGACACACACACACACAAAACGTTGTCCCACACAGACTTGGATTACAATTTGAGTACACACACACACACACACACACACACACACACACACACACACACACACACACACACACACACACACAGTAGGAATGAGGGCAGCATTGGGGCCCTGGGGCCACCGTCTCCCTCATGAATAACAAGTATTCAGCAGACAGAGTGCTGAAATACAGCCACACACACACACAACATCGATATGTTGAAGGTCTTCCCCGACTACAGCATGATGTTCTTTGAATGGCATAATAATCAACGTTTAGTTTTCTGCAATAATAACGGTGATATGTATACCTGCCTTTATGAGCTGCTTACAATAAAATAACTTCCTCAATCTGGGGCCAGACAGTGGAGAGTTTGTGTCCTGTGGTGGTCTAAATGTAGAAAAGGGAACAAATTAAAAGCCACTGCATATCAGCACAAAGTAATTGCCACTGCTACCTTCCCCTCGACAATATTAGTAACATGGTTAACTGGTCAATATGAGACAAGCACTAACCACAACCGCCCAGCATGCTGGGGGGGGGGGGGTAAACGTTGCCGTGGTAACGCAGCAAACACACACAGCCACAAACATCCAGGCCGCCATCTGAATGGCCGACGGGAGAGGAGCCCCCCCCCCCCACACACACACACACACACAGCGCCGTAGCCACGACCCAGCGTCGCTCTGTCCCCCTATGAAAGGCAGATTGTGAGGGCTATTTCTGGAGGGCCTGAAAGGCTGCAGCCCCGCTCTGGAGCGATGGAGGAAGTGGCTGCCCGCAGGCCGGCACTGCTGGCAGCATCACACACACTCTCTCCTCCGCTCGCTCGCTTCTTCTTGCTTTCGATCTGAGAGGTTTCCATTTCCCCTCGTGCAGGCAGTTGCTCGCATTCACACTCCACTGAATGCACATGCGAGTGCGACATGAATTAGTCACGGCTCTGTCCCGATAACAGAAAGCGAAACTTCAATACCACAGCAACAGTGGGAATCAAACTTATAATGGATGTTCTGTAGTTTTGCCAGTTGCATGCTAGGGGTGGGAATCACCAGAGATCCCGTGATACGATATTATCACGATACTGCGATATCACGATACTGCGATATTATCACGATACTGCGATATTATCACGATACTGCGATAACATAGGCCTATATTGCGATTTATTACTTTTTTCCACTTCAAATGATGACCCCAAAGGAAAACTGTGTCAACATGTTTCAACAAATAAGATAAAGTTTTCAGTCTGTTCATCTCACTTCAATCATTTTTATTGCAGCAGAATATGATTGTCAAGCAGACAGACTGACCAACAATGTCATAAATGTTGCATGAACCTGACAAACTGAACTGTTTGTATTACTACATAGTCCAACTTAACTAAATGCAAACGTGTGGACTCAGTATATGAACTATAACTTATATAAGTCGGATATTAGAGTTATATAACTCAGTATAACTTGTGATGCATGGACGTCGAGGGCAGAGAGCCAGTTATGCGCTGCACTCTCCCCATGAGCCGGCTACTGTTGGCAGGTTTAGCCAGATGTCTCTCTTTGTTTTGACCAACTTCCTACCAATCACGCTGACCCGGGACCTTTGCTGACCTCACCAGAAAACAACTCAGCACCATCTAGTGGACTGAAAAAGCAATTGATTTGATTTTTTTTGTTTGTTTTTTTAATAGTTTATATAATAACAGATCGATACTTGGCGTCCGTGTATCGATACAATATCGCCACGCAAAATATCGCGATACTATGCTGTATCGATTTCCCCCCCCACCTCTAATGTTGACCCAGGACACCTTGGCGGCCTCTGGGTTTAAGGCACCAACCATGAATCAGCGTGTGATTTGTTGTTACATAGAGCATGTCATTCTCGATCCCTTCATTCTCAACTGATGATTACCAAGTATCTTAAAAGGAAAAACAAAAACCTTATCTCCACATGTGTGTATCTTAGGAGACGGTGTTAAGGATAAAATCATCTTCAAGTGATATCTAAATAAAATTAGGAACAGTTATGGATAAAATCACCCGACTGGATTGTCTCTGATGTCATACCACAGTATAAACGGTATAGTTGTATACTAATGTAGCTGGACAGGAACAGACACAAGCTGAAATCTGTCTCCGTGACAGCTAGGGCTGGTCATCATTTGAAATGTTTCAAGAGAGCCGATTTAATACAGAAGTGACCGTTCAGATACCAAAACAATACTTTGAGGAATATGTGTTTCTACATGCTCAAGTTTTTTTAATCTACACACAAGCAGCCACCCAAAAGCTTTGCCTCGATAGAATAGTCTAAATTTAGCAAAAGTACTTTTTAAATCAAAGAATACGTCATACAAGTATGAATTATGAACATGCAATATAGTTTTAAGAAATGAGGTTGGACACCCGACCCTAAAGCTGAAAACCTCACTGTCAGAAGACATGTTCCGATACCTTTTTTCCTTCTCGATACGAGAACCGATTCAATACCAGTGCCCTAATATGTGATTTTTCTATAAATATACAGTGCATCCGGAAAGTATCCACAGTGCTTCACTTTTTCCACATTTTGTTATGTTACAGCCTTATTCCAAACTGGATTCAATTAATTGTTTACACACAATACCCCATAATGACAAAGTGAAAAATGTTTGTTTAAAATGTTTGCAAATCTATTATAAATAAAGAACAAAAATATAACGCGTACATAAGTATTCACAGCCTTTGTTGAAGCACCTTTGGCAGCAATTCCAGCCTCAAGTCTTGGCACAACTATTTTTGGGCCGTTTCTCCCATTCTTCTTAGCAGGACCTCTCAGGATCCATCAGGTTGCATGGGGAGCGTCGGTGCACAGCCATTTTCAGACTTCTCCAGAGATGTTCAATCGGGGTGTGGGCTCTGGCTGGGCCACTCAAGGACATTCACAGAGTTGTCCCGAAGCCACTCCTTTGTTATCTTGGCTGTGTGCTTAGGGTCGTTGTCCTGTTGGAAGATGAACCTTCGCCCCAGTCTGAGGTCCAGAGCGCTGTGGAGCAGGTTTTCATCAAGGATGTCTCTGTACATTGCTGCATTCATCTTTCCCTCAATCCTGACTAGTCTCCCAGTTCCTGCAGCTGAAGAACATCCCCCCAGCATGACGCTGCCACCACCATGCTTCACTGTAGGGATGGTATTGGCCAGGTGATGAGCGGTGCCTGGTTTCCACCAAACATGATGCTTGGCATTCAGGCCAAAGACTTCAATCTTTGTGTCATCAGACCAGAGAAGTTTGTTTCTCATGGTCAGAGTCCTTCGGGTGCCTTTTGGCAAACTCCAGGCGGGCTGTCATGTGCCTTTTACTGAGGAGTGGCTTCCATCTGGCCACTCTATCATACAGGCCTGATTGGTGGAATGCTGCAAAGATGGTTGTTCTTCTGGAAGGTTCTCCTCTCTTCACAGAGCAACCCTGGAGCTCTGTCAGAGTGACCATCGGGTTCTTGCTCACCTCCCTGACTAAGGCCCTTCTCCCGCGATCGCTCAAATTGGCTGGGCGGCCAACTCCAGGAAGAGTCCTGGTGGTTCCAAACTTCTTACATTTATGGGTGATTGAGGCCACTGGGCTCATTGGGACCTTCAATGCTGCAGACATTTTTCTGTACCCTTCCCCAGATCTGTGCCTCAATACAATCCTGTCTCGGAGGTCTACAGACAATTCCTTGGACTTCATGGCTTGGTTTGTGCTCTGACATGCACTGTCAACTGTGGGACCTGATATTGACAGGTGTGTGCCTTTCCAAATCATGTCCAATCAATTGAATCTACCACAGGTGGACTCCAATCAAGTTGTAGAAACATCTCATGGATGATCAGTGGAAACAGGATGCACCTGAACTCAAGTTTGAGTGGCATGGCAAAGGCTGTGGATAATTATGTACATATGATTCTTTCGTTTTTTATTTTTAATAGATTTGCAAAATGTTCAGTTATCATTATGAGGTATTGTGTGTTTGAGGAAAAAAAATTAATTGAATCCATTTTGGAATAAGGCTGTAACACAACAAAATGTGGAAAAAGTGAAGCGCTGTGAATACTTTACGGATGCACTGTACATAACCATAGCAGGGGCTTCGTGGGCATTTCGGATGGGGTTAAAGGTCTCACAACTCTGGCATCCTTTCATCAACCCGAACTGACAAATCTGGTGATAAAACTGGTGCCAGACGTGCAATACGAAACTATTCTGCTTACAGAGATGACAACCAACGGACAGCAACATAACTGTCCAGAGCTGCAGCTCACTGCATGGGGGCTTCTGTTTTATTTAGTATGGCATCAAAGCACCTTAAACCGAACACATCATTAGCAACGCCACAATTCTACAACCATGAGTCATGACAACACTGCAGTAACAGAGAAAAACCTCAGATTTGTAAACAACAATGGACGATCGGTCCGCCCTGGGTGCACCTCTTTGTGTCCTGGCTGGCCTCTGCAAGCTGTGTGTGTGTGTGTGTGTGTATGCAGAAGAGGCTGGGCTTCAGAGCGGTCACTCCGGCCTGAAAACAACCGTTCGGTTTCGGGGCCGCCACTGCAACGGCCGACGCTCTCCGCCAGAGGCACACAGACGGAGCTACAAACAGAACCTGAATGTTTACCATCTGTGTGTGCGCGTGCATGGTTGCGTGAATACAAGCGAGCTAGTCTCTCCACTGTCTTGAATGAGACCGCCTCACACACAAACAGCACCCTTTCCTGTTTTCTTTTTTTTTTAAACAGACGTGCACGTGGAGACAATCTGGATTCTCGCTCTAAACAGAAGTCTCCCTCAGGTCCTCTCCCCAGCTTCCTGTTTGGGCCTCAGACGGTACATGCATTCAGCTGCCGCTCGGTACTCGGCCCAGCGGAGGAACCGCTGTCAAAACACCCCGACATGCTGGGGAGTTCCTTAGAAGACCCACGCTAGGGGGACCACACCCGGACAGCTATGGACTCGTCCCGACCCACATGCAGCCATCTTGGCTCTAAGAAAGCTCCACTGATAGAATGACTTAGGTTAAGCACAATGTGAGCAACTTGACACGTTAGTGACAAATGTAGAGGGCGATTGGAAGATTCAAGGCTCTGCCTTCATCTTAGCATCTGTTAAACAAGCCAAACTGTCACAGCTTTCTTTTAACAGAGAACAAGGACCATAAGCGCCATCAAGTAGGTAAGAAACAGTTCTTCCTGCAGGACGATCCCATTTGAGAAATGCCTGCAGGGTTTCTGTTGGTGACTGAGATCTGAGAGGCAGATGAGAGGCAATGATGTCAGCCCTGAAAACCTTGTCAGTGCCCACGCTCGCAAAACATTCCACTGACTGAGTGACAACCAGCAATCACTCTCACACACACACACACACACACACACACACACACACACACACACACACACACACACACACACACACACACACACACACACACACACACACACACACACACACACACACACACACAGAGGAAACTCCACTGTGCTTCAGAATTCCTGGTATTCTTATGATCGAGGAGCATTCACTTTTGATTCATAATGTTTTCTTGACAGTAATTTAAGCACCACAGCTGGGAAAAATAAAATACCCCAAAGATCCTCAAAAACTATCGTACACATGCACAAAAAAATGGACATCTGGAGGTGTCAGAATGTAAGTTTAACTCCTGATGTCTACAAGTCACTCTGAAGCAGACGCTGATTGGTTTCATTCTCCATCACTTTTAGGAGCTTGGCAATAACGTGTGAGGGCAAAACTAGAAGAGCACAGATGTCAAGACTGACGATCTAACTGCAGAGGATGAATTTAGGAGGTTAAAAATGGCTGCCAGTGCATCAAATGGTAATAGCAACAATGCTAATGATGGGAATAATGTAAATCAAGCTACTGGAGATGTTTAAGACAATGCCTACACCTAGAAACTTTAGCATGGTTTAGTAATACATTATTGTAAACAGTGAGGCGGCAGTAGTAGGGCAACGCCAACAGTCATCATTACCCTTAAGTGTTTGGTTTTACAAGCCACTGTGGCTCTAATGTCTGGTTCACAGATGCTTTTTACAGGCTCGCTCTGCACTGCGTTGCATGCGCACAGGAAGGAGGCTTTCTGCAGCGTTTGCAGTGTCCACGTTATAACATCCTGTGTTCAAACCCACCTCCCCTCTGAAAAGGAAATACAAGGTGCAATTAGTGCATTCATGCAATGAGAAAAGTGATGTAGGTTGCTCCAGCATCACCCAGATAAAAGCTGGTTCTCCGCCTGCTTTTAACCACAGAGGACTTGTCATGTTACGATTTGCCTCTTCTGAATAAATCATAGGCAAAAAAAAATCCACTCTATATAAAAGAGCATGTTACAAGCTGCACGCTTCCATTGGATTGGCGGGTTGAATATTTCATGATTAAACGGGCCATTATATTGCAAAGATCTAGGCCAAGGCCCCGGCTGGAGAGGGGGGGGGGGGGTCAGATAACGGTCCAAACCCCGTCCCGACAACACAAGGGAACAGAGCTCCGGTCCGAGGGGGCTCAGGGAGGGGCAAAGCCGTCTGGGTTAATCCACACAAAACACAGACAAAGAAAACAATCAGCAACTCCGCCGAGGAGTAGCATCGATTTCCAGTTGAAACGTCACGCCTGAAATAAAGTCCAAGCAGAAATCAGCAGGATTTTCGTGGTCGGACAGTCCCCAAGTAACTGCTCAGGACCCTGCAGCCACAGCACTGACACCTCGCTGTCCAACAGAGTCTCTGTGCCGTTTTAAACTGGACTTTTAAATAGAGACGGTTGCAGTTGTAACATTTGTAGACAACTGGGGAAGATGCAGCTGCAACTGTGAATAAATCTGTTTTAGGTCACAGCCGACCAAGCAGCCAGCCCCCCCTTATAGCTAGCCCGGCTAACGTTAGCTCTTAGCAAATAAAGTTAGCCCAAGTTTGCAGTCAATAGGGTAGGACCGTTTATTTTGCTGCAGCTAAAGTGTGCCTGGAATCTAAGCAATGCAATGGTGTTTTGCATTCAACGTGTCTCCCGTCAGAAATGCGGGACACGAGCTGACAGGCTAGCATTTAAGTACACTAATCCCGTGAGGCCTGCGCGTCCTCGGCATAAAGTTGAAGGCGAAATGCCAGCTGGAGCATCTATTGTCGGTCAGTTGTGAGCGGCGGCCCGTCCCGTACCCGCCTCCCTCCCTCCCTGTTTACCCACGGCTAATAATACGCCGCTAAAGCTAGCAGGGCAGGCTAAATCAAGTACCCACCTCGCTTGTCGAGGTCGTAACCGACCACTAGATAGTAGTCGGCGAGCCTGGCCATCTTTGGAGCTCACGGCGACAAGCCTTTCTCGCTAAATCCTCTTCTCTTTTTGCCTTCAATTGTCCATTTACGTCCTACCGGCGATAAACACATCACGGGCGACAGTAGCATCCTTCCAGCTGCACCCCGCCGCCATACTGTCAGTACGCCTTGCCCTGACAGCGGAGAGCCGCGAGTCTGCGCAGTAAGGGACCGCCAGGGAGGGGCTGCTCGGCAGGAATGTCCAATGTGAGAGGAGCCAAACCAGCTCAGGGGCCAAAAGTCTGACCAACACCTACAAGAAACACAACAGCACCGTCGCAAGAGGGGTTAAAGGTGCTAACGAATCTAGTGACACTAAATTGAAGGGGACCCACAACTAAATCAGGGACTATTAGATTTTAAAACCAACATCCAAGAACAATATTATTTCATTATTCTTATTTCAAATTATTATATTCTAGATTTGCTCCATACGCAACAGTCTCTCAGTGGACAACATATTGTTGATAATAAAAAATAAGGATTATCCCTTAAATGCATTGCTTGTCAAAAGTCATGCTTTTGATAGTCCCTGAGCTTTGTATCTTTTTTTTTACCACTTAGGTCCCAGTTGATAAATAAAGATGGATGATTAATGTTAGAATGATGTTAACCCAAAAGGGCTGTTTGGCCCTTTAATTTGATGTGTGAATTTGACTATTTCGACCAAGGAAACCAACTGAATTGGCGCTTTGTTGAGGTGCAGTTTGAACCTTTTCTCTCTGTGGTTGCATAGAAGGCATGTCCACCGCAGGGGCCATTGCATGTCTTACCACAAACTGCATGAGATGGATGATCTGTTAGATCGATTGTGCTTTAGAGAAGGGACTTCTGAATCCACAGTTTTGTTTTGTTTGTTTCGTCGGAGGGTGAAGTAATGCATGATTGTTTGTAAGTGAGTGCGATCTGATTATGTAGGGGGGTGGTGTGTTTTATAGCATCTCAGCCTGTACTTCAAAAACAATGGAAAATTGTGAAATCCCCCAACTGGACAAGAATTACATTCAAGATTATGTCATAAACGGATTTGTTTGAGTGCATTTGTTATTGACATGGCCTGTTAGTCTGTAAAATTGAAAATATAATATATTCTGTTTGTGTTGTAGCCAGGACTTTAACAAAAGACCCATCCCTAATGACTTAAGGAGTTATGAGTAATGTGTTGGAAACATGTAGTGATTTAAAGGCACAGTTCAGGCCAAAATTAAAATCCGTCAAAAGTTTTCTTGACTTCCAAACACACGCCATAGTGCCGAACTACTTTTGTTAAGGGAACATCCTTTTACAGCTTCCAGAAACATTTAATATCAATGAGAATGATTTAACCAAACTGCTTAATCTTAGTTTCTGTTGCTAAACAATTTCCCAAACTCCAATTTCCATCTCTTTTATGTCAGATAATTCCCCTCATGACAGTCCTCACTCAACCTTCAGCAGCAAGCAGAGTATCCTAAGTGAGGAAAATACAGCGATTACCAGAAAAATGTTAAACTTTTAGATGTGAAACACTTGAAGTATGCCAAGTAAGGCCAGAGGAAACCTTGGCATGATGCTGCGGTGTCACTTTGGATGGCCAGATGACGTGTCAGTGGGATGTGAGGGAGGCCTGAGGGCCAACATCCGCGTGGCCCGTCCTTGGCTGTCAGCACTGTAACGGCCTCGAGATAATTCCAACACTTCCTGCGCTGTGACCTCTGACCTGAAGTGCTTATCACTCTCTGGCTGAAAACAATCCCAAAGCATGGGATGCTGCATCTTTCTTTAAGAGCTTGGTTTTCCCTACACTCAGTAAAAAACTGGTCCCCCTCTTTTCTCACACAGTTATCTGAGAGAACGGCTCTCTCATAAGCACGGCCTCTGACAAACAAAGCTATATGTGAACAGGAGATAACGAGCGACTCAGACCTGGTTTTTGATGGACATGGAGTCCCACTAAGGTCAGTTGACGGTAACTGTATCGTAACCTTGAACCACACACTCTGACAAGTTCCAAAGAGACAGAAAGCAAGTAAGAGAGAGGGACAAAGACAAGAGCAGCTCAGTCTCTCCTCAGGACCAGGAGACACAAAGTGATGAAGTTGTCTTTGCTATACAAACTAATGTTGCCGTCAACTTAAAGAGTCAGTTTGATTTTTTTGATCTGGGGTTGTACCGCTGCCGCGATTGGTTAGTTAGTTCGTGTTATTTTGTGACTTTGGTGAGTCTGAACGAACCCTTTAAACAAACACACAAACATAACCGATGGAGGCAGTGGTAGACCAGCAACTCCTGTGTCCTGCAATATAAATGTTCTGTTTTCGTCAAAGTAGTCTGTTGGCTTTGAAGAGAGCATAGTCTGATATTCAAACACTAACAATGGATGAGTACCTCACACAACCCCACTTAATTATTTTCATTATCAGTTTAACTGCCTTTATTTTTTGTTAATCATTGTCATTAAATGTTGAAGTCTGTGTTCTTCACACATGCAGCCCAATCAGAGCACCGAGTCACTCTCTGCAGGATGCGATAACCATGTGACTTCCTGCAGACTAACCAACACACAGGAAGTGGTTTGAAGGCCTCTTGCACATCACTGTGTTCTCCAGCTGCCGACTTCCCTTCAGCTCAGGTGAAGCATAGCACATGAAAACACTTCATTAAGCAGGCCGTGCACCTATTAGTTTAATTCCCCAGATGCTGAGACAAAGCAGATGCTTACAGTCACAGCAATGCTTTAAGTTGATGCTGTCATTTCACTGAGCTGCACGCATGCAGATAGCTGGGCTGCATTTTGTGGTGAATGATAACTAACATACAAACACACCCTATGTCTTGTATGTCACTGCTGTAATTTGACCTATTCTAGTTCTGCAATGTGGCAGAAGACTGTGTGTACAGTAAACTGCTGTAAATCCTGATTTGTAACTAATTTGTTTTTACCCATAACACCGGAGGAAGACAACCACAGATAGGAAAATATGACAGTGTCAGTTATCTGTCATGTCTCCTGTGCCATTAAATAGTAAAATATTGCATTGTATTGCACGTAAAATATTAATTAAATTAAATTAAATATCTTTAACTGCTTATGCTGTTTTTAATTTTTTTTCTATTTATTTATTACTTCACTATCATAAAGGTTGTGTGGCTTGTGAGAGCCAAATTGATGAAAATAATGCTCAAAATGCTAGAAGTTGAATGAAGCCCTGAAATCGAATTCATACTTCCCATAATTCAACCTGCATAGAGAATTCCTTCTTCTTGCAAGAAGCCCACCCCCTGTAACGCAGGCTTTCTGTTAAAAATGTGTAATCTCAGGCCATGTCCACACTACTCCGTTTTCATTTTAAAATGAAAACGATGTCCGTCCACACGGCGTTTCAGCATCGTTTAGACTAAAACGCCTGAAAACTAATATCACGTGACTCTTCACGTACACTGGGCTTGCACGTGGGTGCCGATGTAAACAGGAAGTAGATTGGTTGCTTAATTTTAAAAAATACGACAAAGTAATAAAGTAGTCTTTATTTAATAATGAAAGGTCGTGTTTGATGCTTAAGATCTTCTCTAAAATCTTCCTCTACGAACTCAAACAGACACATTTCGTGGAAAGTTTGTTTTATTTTTCAGACTTAGTTACAGCGCTGCAGGTCTCACAATAGTTGTGCAGAACAAAATAAGCATTCATAAGGACAGGAAAGTCCTCAGTTTTGTGTCCATCACCCTCCCTAAAGCCGCTAACCGTGACTTCAGACGTCCGCTCCGTAGGGCTGATAACGCCGCTGGTCACGTCGCTCGCTGATCGCTCCAATAACAGCTGCTTCCTCCGTAATGATGCAGACTTTAACTGCACAACAGCTGCTAGTAAAGACAACAAGGTCAGCATCGCCTGTAATTAGTTGTCTATGTTGAATTAACCTGTAGTTGATCGGAAATCAATGTTGTTGTTCGTGAGCTTCCGGGTAAGAGTCACGTGATAGGAGTGTGACGAATCAGGGAAGGACACGTCATGACTGCTAAGAACCAAACAAGTAGCGAATGCGGGTGTGGGTGTCATTGTTTCCAAACTTATCCGAAAACTTATTTCGACCATCCACACGCAACCCGGAGTTTTCAAACTTATTCACCCTCAGGAGCGGTTTCAAACTCTTCCATTTTTGGTGCTCGAAAACGCCGGCGTAGTGTGGACGCTCAGTGTAAACGTAGCAAAACATGCATCTTCAAATGGAAACGGAGTAGTGTGGACGTGGCATCAGAGCCCGAGCCCAGATAACTGTGATGAAGTCACCATGCCATCATTATGGGCTATTGTCCCGACTTTAGCTTCTCTAGACTCATAGATGGCATTTTTTACGAGTAGCACTCATCATGACTAGTAAATTGATCTTCATGCATATGAATAAAAACTTCATTTGAAATTGACCGAGAGCTCCTTTAAAGACTCTGAAAACCTGGCTTCAATATTTCCACATATATGGTTGTCATAACAGGACAACCATATATGTATTATTACAGTCAGGTAATATTTACTAAGATTTTCCCATAATTTCCTAAAGTCTAAAGTCATTCGCTAACATTAGCCATCAGAAGCTACTGGTCATACCAGACCAGGTAAGGCTGTAGCTGCATTGAACAGAGAAACAATGCATTTTATCCCATGTGACATTTCATTTGTAAGATGAAGATTGAGTTATTTCATCTTTTATAACTTACATACTTTAACTGCTACTCTGCTTTTTCAGGATCAGTGGGGGTGTGGTTAAATCAGATGTGATTGACAAGTACTGGCAACGCGCAAACAAAACCCACCGAATGAGTTATGTGGTGGTGTAGTAGATGGACCCAAACCGGCCATATATATATATATATATATGGCTTGGTGTTCTTGTGACCTGGCCGATAGGTGATGGTGAAATTGAAGTGGGCGAAGAACAAAGCCCAACGGGCCTGGCGAGAATTGAGGCGTCTCGCCATGTGGATATAATCCAGATTTCGGTGGTCGGCCCAAACGATGAAGGGGACCACCGATCCCTCCAGCCAGTGCCTCCACTCCTCCAAGGCGAACTTGACAGCCAACAGCTCTCGGTTGCCCACGTCGTAGTTTCTCTCAGCAGGGGAAAGTCTACGGGAGAAGAAAGCACAAGGATGGAGCTTAGAGTCGGAAACTGACCGCTGAGACAGTACGGCTCTGACGTCGGAGGCGTCCACCTCGACGACAAACTGCCGTGTCTCGTCTGGGTGGACCAGGATTGGAGCCGAGGCGAACCGCTCCTTGAGAGCAGAAAAAGCCCTGTCGGCCTCTGGGGTCCATGAAAACAACACCTTGGAGGACGTGAGTCGCGTCAGCGGTTCTGCCGTTCGGCTGTAGTCCCGGATGAACCGTCTGTAGAAGTTAGCGAACCCCAGAAACTGCTGGAGCTTCTTTCGTGAGGTGGGCACCGGCCACTCCGTTACGGCCTTAACCTTCTCGGGGTCTTTTCTCACCTGACCCTCCTCAATGAAGACGCCCAGGAACTGCACAGAGGAGACGTGGAACTCTCACTTCTCAGCCTTAACGAAGAGCTGATTCTCCAACAGTCGTTGCAGCACCTGGCGGACATGGTTAGTGTGCTCCTGGGGATTCGGGGAGCAGATCAGAATGTCGTCAATATACACAAAGACAAAACGGTTGAGGAAGTCGCGGAGGACATCATTAACCAGTGCCTGAAAGACGGCAGGGGCATTGGTCAATCCAAACGGCATCACCAGATATTCAAAGTGTCCCAAGGGTGTGTTAAAGGCCGTCTTCCACTCATCTCCCTCGCGAATTCGGACCAGATGATACGTACATAGATGAGACGATGAGTGGCAAAGGATATTTATTCTTGATAGTAATTTGATTCAAACCTCTGAAATCGATGCAGGGACGGAGGCTCTTGTCCTTCTTGGAGACGAAGAAGAAACCCGCTCCCACAGGCGAAGATGAGGGACGTATGATTCCTGCGGCGACTGACTCAGTTATATATTTCTCCATAGACTCACGTTCTGGCCGGGAGAGATTATATAGCCGACCAGTGGGAAGTGGGGCGCCCGGGAGCAGGTCAATAGCACAATCGTAGGGGCGATGAGGGGGGAGTGAAAGAGCCCGCTCCTTGCTGAATGCCTCTCCTAAATCCAAATACTCCCGGGGCACGGCAGAGAGGCTAGGACCGGTGTCAGGTCTGCTGGGGGGGAGGAGCTTGCCGGGGGACCGCAGATCTGAGGCAGCGAGAGTGACAGGTGGAGCTCCAGCCGCTCTCTTTTGGTCGAACAGGGCAGACGGCCCTGCGGTGTCCCGACTCACCACAGTACAGACAGCTTCCTGAGCGGATGAGTCGCTCTCTCTCTTCCGGAGAGAGATGAGTCCCCCCGAGCTGCATCGGCTCCTCCGGCTCGAAAGGGGGAGGGGCCGAGGTAGGAGAACGGGGGCGCGCAGAGCTGTACCGTCCGAACACCCCCAGTCCTTACACAAGTAGAATATGGGATGTGTGGTTCTATAAAATGGTGTAGAATTTGCAGGGTTGAGAAGTCCGGCAGTCCAGTATAATATCTCACTTTTTCATCATTATTTTCGAAAAATTCTGAATCAAACATGGATCGTTCATCAGAAAGTTCCTTTTTCAAATTCAGATTTTCCGAGAGTCGGCGCTGCATCTCAGCTTGCATTGCTGCAATCGTGGCCCCACCGAGGTCTGTCTGGTTGTCTTGGTTATTCTTATCCTCGTCCTCATCCTCTGCTGCTGGTGGGCTGTCATATGCATGATCTGACGTTAAACTCATATCAAGCAATGCTGAGGCTGCATCTCTGTGTTTCGCCTGTTGTACACGCTCGACACGTCTCTGGTACCGACTGCTGTCACGGGCCGATGAAGCTTCGGTAACCTTCTCATGTCCAAGTTTAATTTATATTTCCTTTATTAAATACTGTTCACAAACGAATTAGTAAATAAAATCACTGACCACTTATAAAGTGATCCGCACATACTCTAGTGTACGCCAAATTCCATTCCTTTATATCTCGAGAGATGCGTGACAGCCATTTCTGGCGACGTCGCTTGGATAGCTCCTTCGTGTCATTTCCTTGATGTGTAATGACCGCTGGCAAACCAAAGAATGATTTCTTGTCTCTATCAGCTCTGCTGCCACAACCAAAGACAGCACAAAAGTTCACCACCGATAGGTTATGCGACTCAGCCGTGCATGCCAGTGGCTTTGTGTGTACTCCAACATGGCCGACAGCTAAACTGTGACGTCACACGAGACCACTCTATTGATGGCCAGAGTGTAGAGCTCCTCTAATGACTCTGGCTCCTCCCGGACTGCGAGCTCATCCTTCAACAGATCCGAAAGGCTGTGGCGATATATCCCCTTAAGCGCCTCCTTGTCCCAACCGGACTCCGTGGCCAGAATCTGGAAGTCCACCGTGTACTCCGCTGCGCTGGTGGAACCCTGACGAAGGCTGAGCAACGTCCCTGGTGTAAACTGGGTGGTCAAATACCCTCCTGAACTCCTCCGCGAAGAGCTCGTAGGGAACCCGGCTTGCGCTGCGCCTGTTGAGCCAAGCCTCCGCCCAGACCAGCGCCTTGCCGCGCAGCAACCCCACCGTAAAGGCCACCCTCGCATTGTCCGAAGCAAATGTGCGGGGCTGCTGGTTAAAAACAAATCCACACTGGAGCATGAACCCTCTACACTCCCCGGACGCTCCATTATAGGGCACCGGTGAGGGAACAAAGGACTCACGGGTGCTGGATGCGTCCTCAGGGACCGGCTCAGAGGGAGGAGAATGGCGTAGCGTGAAGTCCTGCAGCAGGCCTCCTATCTCCGCTGCCTGGCCCCCGATATATAGACAAAACATAAGCACATGGCCTTCAAACAACAACACTGACAGGGGGAAAAACAGAGGAGCACACACTAGGTCAGACCGAGATCCTAACAGAATGTACCGGTAATCACATTTTAATTTGAATCAAACTGAAAGTTTCCCAGAATGATCGTGTAAGTTCTCAGTGCCCATAATAAGATGCTGATTGAGATAATACTTTAGGTATTCACACTCAACATCATCAAATGTGGAATTAAACGATCAAGGTGGGCTCTGATTTAACACAAAGAGATAAACATATGTACTGATATTTTACATCAGATATTTAAAGGGTAAGCAACATGGAACAACAAACAAGGGTAGGCTAGATTTTGTTTTTATAAGATCCAACCTAAAAACCAAGCCCAGTGTTGACAAGTCTTCTAATTAAAAGCAGCAAACAGCACTGGCCCCAAAAGTGGCAAAATCAGAAATTCATCCAGTCAGACAGCATAAAATGACAGGCTTGTTACGGTCCTGCGACAGCTACGAATACCAGATATATTTATTTGTTTGCTGCCGGGATATGAGGAACATTTCAATGAATATAACAACAAAACAAATTCTCAGGTGCACTCTCCACCCGAGCTTTAATGTTTTAACCATATTATCAAGAAACCCAATGGTTTCTATACAATCTATCTATGGGCCCTCCATGCAGTACAGAGTGCATGGAGACTGGACAGATGGTACTGAGGTCATGCAAACCTGAAACCCATCTTGTTTAACTGCAACACAAGGCATGAGCAGTGTTGACACGTTGACTGACCCGTCTCATTTTCACTTGTTAAGGCAACCAGTTGTATCTTTGTTATAATATAGTATTAACCTCATGTCATCAGGCGTCCACCCTGCTGTGGCGTCCACAAGTAAGGCACTGAATCCCACTCTGTTGCCAACAGTACGTGGACACCTGAAAATTACACTCAAATGTGATTGTTGAACATTTTGTTGCAAAACCATGGGGCATCAATGAGCTGTTATTCCGCCAGATCTTTGGAACCCGGATGCAGGGATTTGCTCCCATTCAACCACAGGAGCATCGGTGAGGTCCATCACTGATGCTGAGAGATCAAGTCGGGGTTCTGAATCTTCTCAAAGGTGTCGGATGAGTTGAGGTCAGGACTCTGTGCAGGCCAGTCAAGTCGTTATCAGCCACTCCTGTCCTTCGCCACCGTGTTTCCCACACTGAAATCCGATCCCTCATTTCTCCACAAAACTGGCAGAGCACTGTCCTGTTGGCTGCCTCCTCCCACACACATACACACCGCCGCACTGGTGAGCGGCCATGCCAAATAAACTTTGACTGAGTGAGCTCAGACAGAGACAACAAACTTCGGTCGAACATCGTCTCAAACAAGCAGTGTAAATAAAGCTCACTGAAGCAGCCAATAGGATGCTGACAGTGCGATAGTGGGATAGATGTCTCTCAATTGATTCTCAAATGGGGACTCAACAGTGACTTGCTCAACAATTACTTAAAAAACCCAAGACAGACTGTCAGCAGGAGCTGCTGTACAGTGTACACTCTGTTGATGTAACATGAGGTTCACTAGGGGGCAGCAATCATTAGACTACAGCACTGATGGAGTAAACCTGACCCAGTGAGAAGAGGTTGGCCGATTCACTCCGAAATACCCACAGCTCATGCATTAACACAGACATTAAAGTGACTTTAAGAGAGATGCAATTGTTGTCCATTTCTGGCTGTGTCACTTCTTTGTGTGAGGAGGGAGGAAGAAGTGGAGGGTGTGCTCCTATAAGGCGTAGTCTATTTTGCTAGAATCACGGCTAAATAATCCAATATGATCGGAAAATCTTGCTGAAATGTGAGACGTATCGATGCAAACCGTGGCTGTCAATAATCAGCAGCGAGCAAGAAACAGCCCAGGACAGTAAGGATGCAGGGAATGTAACATTCTTCTGTCACGGGCCATGCACTGCTTAAGTGGAGACCTGAGCAAACATCCTGTTTTCAGCCGGATCAGGAGGGAAAGCACATGCACTTTGGATAAAGTGTTCTTTAGACACATGGTTTTCTGAAACACAGGAGAAAAGCAGATGTTCTTCTCCCATAGGACCATGAGTCCTCCTCAAACCTGCAGGTGTTGGATGTTTGTATATGAAGTCCTTCAGCTCAGCCACTTCAGATGGCGTCGCTTCTGCTGGGATGATACATGTGTGAATAATAAGCCTTCTCCGTTCAGAGCCGGGAAACTTCGGCATCAAGCTGTTGTTGATGTGCCTTTTTCGTATTGACCCCCCCAAAACACATTAAAGCACCAATTTCTACACATGTTGAAAGCTGGTTCCCACAAAAGTTAAAGGGTTGGTTCACTCAAATTGCACTCATATCGACTTTTTAACTGTTGTTTTGTGTTCAAGAGAAGGCTGTCATCAGGTCTTATCTCAGCCAAATTCCAACAGCACAACAGCAACCTTCTAAAAACTACATTCCATTCACCTCCATTGTGCATAAATATTGCAAAACCTGGACAAATAAAACCAGAACTATCCGCATTGGCCATTTAAAACGACTACGTAACTAGTTACAATTATTTTACAAGATAAGTCTGCTGACATTCTATATTTCACTTATCAAACACTCAACAAATCTCATGAGTAGCCCACAACCATCAATGGATATCTAGTATATTGCGTCGATATATGTAGCCTGACAAATATTGTTCCTTGGCGTCGTAGAACTATTGTTTTCCAAAAATGGCAGTGCCCAGGTGTTTTGGGAAAATATCAAGCCATTTTGTATCATTTTTTAATGAAACTATATAATTCTATACGAGATTGGGAGAATTTCCACTGCCTCTCATAGTCTCTCGACATGGCTGTAACTGCATTGAACAAATCAACAACTGGATGTGCCAGAATTTTCTTCAATGAAACAAAGATAAAACAGAAGTAATTGTTTTTGGTACCAAGGACGAACAATTGAAAATCACCGCTCAGCTTCAGTCACTGATGTTAAAACCCACAAGCCAAGCCAGAAATCTAGGTGTAGTTATGGATTCAGACCTCAACCTGAACAGCCATATCAAGACAATTACAAAATCAGCCTACTATCACCTGAAGAATATATCAAGGATTAGAGGACTTATGTCTCAACAGGATTTTAAAAACTTGTCCACGCATTTATCTTCAGCAGACTGGACGACTGTAACGGTGTGTTTACAGGTCTCTGTAAAAAGTCCGTCAGAAAGCTGCAGCTGATTCAGAACGCTGCAGCTCGAGTCCTCACTAAGACCAGGAGGGTGGACCACATCACTCCAGTTCTGAGGTCTTTGCACTGGCTTCCTGTCCAACAAAGAATTGACTTTAAAATCCTGATGTTGGTTTACAAAGCACTGAATGGTTTAGGGCCAAAATACATCTCTGATCTGCTGCTACCTTATGAACCATCCCGACCCCTCAGGTCGTCTGGGACCGGTCTACTTTCTGTTCCCAGAGTCAGAACTAAACATGGAGAAGCAGCGTTCAGTTTTTCTGCTCCACATATCTGGAACAAAGTCCCAGAAAGCTGCAGGTCTGCTGAGACCCTCAGCTCATTTAAATCAAGATTGAAGACCTTTCTGTTTGCTGCCTTTAGATCAGGGGTGTCAAACTCATTTCCACTCTGGGCCACATCAGCATCACGGTCGCCCTCAAAGGGCCGGTTGTAACTGTAAGACTGTATCACTAACTTCTCCCTAACATATTGTTAAATAACTCTCTCTGCATTTGATTATTGTTTATTCAAGTGTACAGTGTAAATATTGTACATGCAGTTATATAAATGTAAAATGATGTTTAAACACATTTCTGTTATTATAACATAAATAATTTTAATTGAGGGTTAAGAAACCCACATGACTCTATCAAAGATCAAACTATTAAAGAAAATAACAAAGACAAATATCAAACACAAGTTATGACATTAACTTTGTTCAAAGCTGTTTGTGTCACCTCTCTGCATCACTAATGTTCCTCCCTGTCGTCGTCCTGTGCATGCAGCTACATCCAAGAGCTGCTCACTGAGAGTCAGGTCTGATGAACATGATAGATGATGTATCCGTGTTGTCTGTGCTTTCATCAACAGTTCATTACAAACACAAGTACCTGCTCGTCTCTTAGCTAGCTGTGTTGTTAGATTGCTGCTCATTCATGAACTCGGTCTGCGATGGTGTTTCTTCACAAACTGACATTTGTAAAAGTCTGTATCTGGTCGGAGCTCTGCTCACATACCTTCAGCATGCACTGGGCTGTAGCTTGTGTAAATATATTCTGCTGTGATTGCAGTCTGCCTTTTAATTCTTGGACAATTTGATGTTTTTCTTGGAGGCTAAATTTAGCTCCGTGTTTGGTGACAAAATGCCGACGTGAATTATATTCCTTCATCACCGACACGCCTCATAACACAGAAGACAGACCCGTTGTTCTCCTTGAAGCACAAACATGTATTCACTTTCCCATCTTTCATTACATTTTCTTCCCTCTGCATCAATTTTTCTCTTGTTTTGTTTTTGCTGGCGGATTCGCTGGCCACATAAAATGACGTGGCGGGCCGGATTCGGCCCGCGGGCCTTGAGTTTGACACATGTGCTTTAGATCCTTGAACCACATTCAAGGATATTAATCAATTCCCTGCATTTCTGCAGTTTACTACTGTATTTTATTTCTTACACTGCTGTTTCGTGTTTTCATGACAGTTTTTAATGTTTCTTAATTCTCCTTTTTTGCCTTGTGTTTTGATGCTTTTAATTGTGAAGCACTTTGAATTGCCTTGTTGTTGAAATATGCGATACAAATAAATTGAACTTGCCTTGCGACTGAGCTGGCGGCTAGCAGTGCTCACAGCAACAGTGCTGACAGGATGTTTACCTGGGGGAACCAGAGAGTGGCGACGTCCGTTTGAAATGATCTTGTCCGTGGTGTCTACTTGTTGTGGATGTGGCTAGCAGGTAGAATGTACACTATCTGATCCCTTTAAGGGGGAAATTTTTCTCTGCATTTGACCCATCCCTGTATATAGGGAGCAGTGGGCTGCCAATGGCAGGCGCCCGGGGAGCCGGGGGTTCAGTGTATTACTCAGGTGTACTTCGACACATGACACATCCCAGTCGGGGATCGAACCGTTGACCTTCCGGTTCCCGGACGACCTCTTAACCCAGTGCCCCACGGTCGCCCCAAGGTAGCTGGTTGAGGCCAGACTGGTGGCCGCAGTGCAGAAAGTTCACACTTTCAACCAGCAGCTTATCATTCAAATGCTGATGCAGAGAGTGCATGCACAGCGCATGCATAGCAACAAGCAACACACCTCCTGCCTTAAATGCATGTAAGAGTTCGCTTTTCTGTGGTCGGCGTTGGCCTTTTATCAATCCTAATGAGACTAGCGCTTTATTTGCAGTGTTTACGCAACCTTTAAAGCAGGCTATGTCCCAGTCTCACCCGTTCAAAGGTTCCTCTGCTCTTTGATCACTTGACTACGTCCCGGAAACTTGACAAAGATGGAGCCTCTTTTTACAACCGCTCTGTGCCGCGTTGGCTCGCTCCACAGAGTGAGCTCTCATGTTCGTTAATTGCCGCCTAAAACAAAAGTAAAAGCAGTGCACGACTGAGAGATCAAACCCGGCAGGCTGCCTCTGTTCAGAGCCCAGCGGGTACTGGTTCACTGAGCCAGAGAACACTTACATAAACGGGTCAGAATCGGCAAAGAAGTGACCTGCTTCCACTGCAAAGTCTGAGTGATAAACGAGTTCCTGTCAGCTGTCTGTGTTGGGAAATACATCACGAATCATAGCGTCATCGCAGCCATATCAATAGGTGCCACTGCAGCGCAGGCTGTGCTGTGGGATGCAACATTCAATGTGAATAAATCCGCAGTAACTCTAGCCAGCAAGGTCAGAACCACATCATCATGTTTCATTTTTTAAGAATACAAAAACAAAGGTAACATGACCTAAATTGGCTCGTGAGGTATTCTTTCAGTGCATCCAAACCTGGATCAGTGTGTCACCGGCAGGTCAAGCACTAACTCTGATGGTGTTACAACGACTGAGGCATGACATGAGACGATCAAAGGAAGGCCTGAGCAGAGCCGAGCTGCGAGACCACAGCAGAGGGGGCGAGAAGTTGGCAACTATCACTGACGGTTCTGTCTGAGCCAATATCACTCACACAGCGCTTCACATTACCAGCAGGGATTTGTGACATTTAATGCTTTCGAGGAGTTAAATCACTTTGTTTTTCTGTCAATTCTCCGATTTAGCCCTCGTTTGATCTTTAAAAGACAAACAAAATCACAATGCCGTTCTGAAGATACTGAAGATACCAGAATCCTCAAAGATGTTCTAGCCACGCTCAGGGTTTTCTTTTTAACGCATTTCCTAAGCTGCAGCTCTGCAGGTAGCCGACAACTTGACATGTCCGTGGTCTTTGTTTGAGACACAAACAAAATATCAACCTGTTAATTTGAATAAAAATGTAAAATATTAAATAAAAAATGTACCAATATCACCCAAAACATTCATGTTGTATAAATTGACACCCTGGGGTTACTGTATTTCCTCATCCAAACAAAGATGGTGGCGGGAAAAATGTCCTTGAACAATTTGTACAGCGTGAACCAAAATGAAACGTTTCATTGTCAGCTATCGTTAGGGCTTTTCACGCTGCACTAGCCTCAGGCCAAGTGAGTTGTTAGCCTGGGGCTAAGGGAGCTGTTAGCTCTAGCATTTACCCAGGGCTAGAATAAGTACAGTGTGAATCATAAAGCCTGGGCTGAGACTAACCCTGGGTTAAAAATCTGTGTGTGAAAAGGGGCTAAATTATCCCAGGGTCACTCGGGGCTATGGGTTGCTGGGCTAAGAATGTGTGTAGCATGAATGTAAATATGGATGTTTGCATACTTTTCATTGTTCCTTATTGTCATACAGAAGAACATCAATTTGTGAGCAATTGGACATATATGTAATTTCTTGTGAAATAGGTTAACACATCTTTCTTATCATGTTACAGACGTGATATTTTGTTCATCCAGATGGTTGTCTGTCTATTCTAAATAGAAAAACATGCCTTTACATCTACACTGTATGTTCAGCTTTCTGTGGCAGGCCTACTGATGTTTATTTAGAGGAGGCCCATGATTTTATGCATCAGCAAGACAAATAAGAAACATCACATCCTTGAATTCCTCATGGAGACTCTGGCTCTGTTTATTGTCTCTCTTGCCCACGGATGCGCAGCTTCTCTGAGACCAGGAGAGGCACCCACTCGTCCACCTGTCAGCAACCTGCTCGACATGCTGTCTTGGAAATTGATGTTGCGTAACCGCATTTAAGGCAGGATCAGGTGTATCACTATTGTGTTGCTACAGCAGTCAATTGAGTTAGAAAGGAAGGAGGGAGCTTTACACAGTGAAAAAGAAATCCTCTCTAATGAGATGGAATAAGCTGCATAGGATTCATCTGAGTCATTAAAGTGAATTGTGAAGAAACATGTTCAGACCTGCGACATATGTGCCTTATTTCCACTGAAACAGGTTTTCAAAACACAACCGACAGCGATAGAGAGTCCCGGTTTGGTAAAAGAGCATGAATGCTCCCCGGTGAATCATGTATGTTGATATAATAGTCTGTTTCCTACCAGGGAGCTTGTAAGTCAGCCGTGCCAACAGCAATAAACTGTGCGTAGGCGTTCAGTTCAGAGGAAATGTGTCAATGGTAAATAGGTGTGACTTGACGAAGAGTTCGGCGGATTCTGCGAGGATTCCTGGGTTTCCCTCTATCTGTCGTACACACTTGGCTGAGGGCAACGATAAGAGATATGGGAGGGCTTGGTCAGGAAAACTGTTCTAGAAATTCATGCAAATTGGGCTTTTTTTTCCTGAGAATGCACATGGGAGATTATGATAGCGTGAAGCACTTTGTGCTGAGCACAATACAATTACAGTGACCTTAGCATTCCTGATCTGTCAGACACATTCCTGTGGGGACTTGCTCAATTATGACTTCAAAATGGACCTTTTATGTATTTTATGCCATTTTAACACTCACTATGTATACCTTCTAGCATTGGCACCTCTAATGTGTTGCTTAATGGTTCATTTACGGTGATCTTATGATGCCACTAAAATATTTCTGGAATACTCCTGTGACTTGGTCTCTCAAGTGGACCCGTGGTGCTCAGCACTATTTTTACATTAAACTTCAGGTACTTTATGGTAGGTATGAGGTAAATATTAGGTATATATTTTATTTTAGTTTCCATTAGGCACTGGTGATCACTTCTTCTACATTTTATTTGTTTAAGTTGTTATCTGTATTTCTACTCTTGTATTTTACTTTTTCTATTTTACTTGAATTTGTTTTCTGTACCTTTATTTACCTTATTGCTATTGTATATTATTTTGCCATGGTGTCAGTATTATTTATTTTACACTTAATCATTTTTATTCTATTGTTCATGATGCTATTCTTCTGTTGTGATCTTTAATGAAACTCTGGCTCATGAATTTCCTTCGGAAGTATATCTTATCTTATCTTATCTTTAACAACATCACAGAAGTTTTCTCTGTGATGTGGCTGAATACAATCTCTGTTAAATCGCATCTAATAAGTTCAAGTGTATGTGTAGAGCCTTACTTTGTAAGTGTTTCCAGCGTTTCCCAACCACGTAACTGCAGGATATTCAGAGTGTTATACTGATGTTACCGCAGCACCTTTGCCCACCGGCACTTGAGGCAGTGAACTCCGCCCACTCGGTCGCTATTTAAACCCTCAATGTCAGCAGGCGCTCAGCTTCACACTGGAGAACCTGATCTTGACCAGCAGTTTGGATTCACAGAGGGGAATTAAAGTCACATTCTGAGCAGCAACTACCAAGAAGGTAAGGCTTCTCTTTACTTGTTGTTATGAGTAGGTTTATTCACAAACAAATGAGTTTGCAAAAGTATCTGCATGATGGGTTGAGTTTTTTAATTTCTGGACATTTTCAGGAGAATGTAAAGTCGTCATCTGGTGTATATCTTTTTTTTCTTTTTCTGATGTTGTGAAAAAGAAGCAGAAGTTGTGATGAGGAATCCAATGAGGGGCGTTTTTTAGTGCAGATAGTATCAGTGAAGGTTCTAAATGATGCAATGGGGGTGATTTCATGAGGCGCACTTTCACCGGCTCTCTTCTGTCTCTTGTGTGTGAGCTGCAGGTTCATTGACCATTTATTACGTCTGCTTTCCTCCAAAGGTTTCATCCCCATTACCCACGGCCAAACTTGTATATTTAAACCTCATATCAACCATTTTTGGAACCTTTTTCTTTTTTGCCTCTTTATTTTATCCCCCTTTTTATTTTACCCCCCCCCCCCCCCTCACACCTTTGGGATTCAACCCTCGCCCGGTCCGTGCGGTCGTCTCCTCCTTCCCGGAGAGGGTGGCGAGTTAACGTTGGCCCGGAGATGCAGTCCCTTCTCCCGCTTGTTGTGTATTGCATCAGCCTGGTTTCCCTCCAGCAGCGGCTGGCTCAGGCGGCAAAGGAGGAACCCGACAGCAACAGGTAAGACACCCGTTGTTTTTGGGGGGGGGGGGGGGGGGCTACAATGGCGTTATTCGATTTTAATGATGTATTGAGCATCATTTTGTTGTATGGCAGTCGCCTTTAATCTGTAAATACGTCGGTTAGCTATAAAACGGTCACTATTTTAATCTAGCGTATCCTTTTTCATCAAGCCAACGTTCATTCCCGTAGTTTCCCAGTGGACCATGGTATTGTTTGAATACGCAGACATTAGAACTCAACACACAAGACGTGGCGTTGTCATTCCTCAAACTCTCACTTTTTCCTCTAACATGTCGTTTTAGGTTGTTTTTTTTGTTCACTTCATCCAGTCAGTTAACACTAATACATCACACTGTGTTCAAAGTGAAAGTGCTGCGTTGTTGTGTGGGACAGATAGAGGATAGTGTGGCGTGCAAGGTCAAAGGCTCTCCCATGATATAATAAAACACGTTCAGTCTCCTCGAGAACAGCCCCGCTGAGGAGCAGGCTGTGGGATAAGTGACAGTGTTAGGCTTAAGTATTTAAACATTAAGAAGAAACAGAATTATATATATACGGTATATGATTGTGTTTAGTCGTATGGTAGGCCTGGCCATCACTCTTCCTGTTAGTAAAGTACGAAGTAGACTAAAGTGTGAAAGAACTGATCATGAGGTCATGCAGGTTAGAACTTGAGATGAAAATAGGCTTTAATCTTACATCTGACGGTGAATATGCCACGTCAGTAATCTGTATTCTACGTTATTTTAATCAACATTTTCAATGATTCTCTCTTCTCTTCCTCCTCCACCTCTCGATCTCAATGAGTAACTGTTATCGAGGTTTTGGTTTGGTTTCATCTCCCCCGTGATTCTGTGAGGAAAACTGTTACTTCTGAGGTGGGAAAAGTAGGTCGTCCCACAGCCCAGGCCAGAAATACCAGCATGGACTTTTGTAAAAGCATCTTGTTAGGCGCTGAGTGGCACCTGTACTTTTCCACGTCTTAAGTGGCAGCCCAACACACACACAGTACACTCTGCCTCTCTGAGGGCGTGATGGAGGCGTGATGGAGGCGTGATGGAGGCGTGATGGAGGCCTGCCAGCGATGCAATACGCCTGTGCAGTTGCATTGTTGAGGAGCAGCCAGGAATGGGGATGAGTTGGTGTGTGAATGCCCCCTTCTGGTGGATTTTGGATCCACATCTGCTGGCTTAAAACCAGCACTGAGAGGGGTGTGATGAGAGGGGGGGAAGGCAAGCTTGGCGCCCCTGTAGGCCTAACTTGACCATTTTCTGAAATCCGTCTTGTCTATGCAGCACCTTCAAGTTGTGTCTGATCAAAGTAAATGTTTACTGATGAAGACATTGGTCTCATTGATGTACAGCTGTGTGGAGCATTATCAGTAGCTTGATAGCACATGAATAAAGGCATATGTTTCATATAACGTGGCAGGAGGAGAGGTTTGTCAGTAAGAAAATATATTCCAAATTGATATTAATCTTGTAATAATCTTAATCTCATGAATCGTATCTCTTATCTCTTAAGTGCTGCTTATCTTCTGTGGATCCCTCATTCACACCATGATTTGCAATCATCACGTGTTCGACATCAAAATGATCCACATTCAGTGAATAACAAGGCTCTTAAACAAAGCACTTAACATCTAATGCTGACAAGGTAACTATGTAGCTGTCTATGTAGATCTGGGAGTGTCATTTTCCTCTTGCATGTGTGTGTGTGTGTGTGTGTGTGTGTGTGTGTTCAATTTGTGAACACCTGCTGCTAATCAAAATAAAGGCAAGCGTGGCTCCTGTATCCGCTCTCTGTTGGTGTTGCGCTGCACCTGCCCAGCACCCTGATCCTCCATCATTCCCTCCCCTGTTTGAAACTGTCATCATCAGCATGGATCATATCTCTCAGTCCGAGAGGAACTGATGCAGCAGTTCAGTGGGATTCAACAGTAAAAAATGGATTAGTTGTTTAATTGGCAAATGGCAAATACTTCTAGTATTATATTATAATAGAAGACTTCTTATAGATTGATAAATCACAAATAAATCCCATTCGAGAAACCCCATCACTTCAAGTCACGTGCCTGAAGCTTATTGCTGTGTTGTTGGGCATGTACACTAACTGAGGGCCTGTGGTTGGGTAGTGCAATTTGTATAGGACCTTCAGCACTAAAACTGATCACAGTCTATACAAATATACATCACTCTGACAACACAGTGAGAGATCTCCCTTCCCCGTCACTTCTGCTTCACAAGCCTCCCCATTTCTCACTTTGCACATCTCCCATAAATGTCCTGTCTGGCTTTTATTAGGACAGTAAATTCTCCCTCTTCTCTTGACCACAGAGCACTCCCTGTTCTGTGACCATCACACACTGACAGCATGATTACAACAGACATGATGACGACTGCTTTTCTTTTCTCCCGTTGGACACTGATACTATGTCTGAGCTCAGACGTCTGTCATTTCTTTCCTAATTCCATCTTTGTGTCTGCGTTGTCCCTATGTGTCCTGATAAGGACACAACAAAGTCCCAGTGAGACGCTGTAACAATGCCTGATGGGCGTTTTTTTCAAAACAAGGACAAATTGCATGTTCCTTGGGATGACACGCATTGCATGCCCTTCATTGTCGTTATACATAACGTCTAGAGTTTCTTTTCTTGTAAGGGAAAATAGCCGGTGTCTGCAGCCAAACAAGTTAAATATGTCTTTAGCAGCGCAGCGGCTTTACAGTGCTGATTCCAGAAGTAGGAAGCGGATCATTGCTCCGAGACGAAGGACATGTAAAGCTGATTTGCGGTGAAGCTTTTGTTACATAGACAAGTCTGCTTCTGCTCCGTCTGGACCAGGGAACGCTATGATACATTGGTCTGTGTGTATGTGTCGTGGCCGCAGGTTTGTTCGAACTTTGTCAAGGCCAAATAAAGACATGTTTTCCCCCACAAAGGATTTGCTAAATAATTGACTCATTCTTGTAAATGTGGATTTAAGAGGCGTGGGGACCTACGCAGATACTCTCAACATAATATTTACCTGAGAAACAGACTGATTTCATCTCCTTCCTGCCTTGTTGATGTTTGTTGAATCGCTCTGCGATTGGCTTGGGGTATGCGCTTTGATTTGCTATCTATATTCTGACATGTTTACACCTTATCAAGACACAACAAGAACATTACTAGCTCTTTTTTATCGTGTATACATTCTCAGAAAACCATTTTCTTGCTCGCAGAATGATTGAAACCAGGATTGCCTCTGCTCTAAATCAGGTCAAGAGAGGCCTCTTCTCCTATGTCTTGTAAACAGGAATTTTGGCTTGGACTACTTAGATATATGTACAGTATAAACATCGTATGGCTCCATGGGGGTCAATTTAACCAAACACAGGCTGAAGTTGCGGAGGGTGAAAGCTGCAACCAAGCAGGCACAGAATTCCACTGTGGATTAATAGCTAAGACCTAAATTCCACCCTCCGCATCCTTAAAGAGCAGGTTTTCACACCGCTGTGGAGGCATGAATGCATATGTGAACTACACAGCATGTATAAGAGTACAAGCTTATAGTGGCAGTGTGGATCAAAAGGCTTAAGAAACAAAGGCGGCTTCTGAGAGGACACAAAACACTGTTTTGTGTGAAATAAATCACCTCTCCTTTTCATTTTGTCCTGCTTCTTGCTAATAACAATCTCCCCACTGTTACCTATTGGGATATTAGCAATGAATGTGCTCAGTTTCTTGCTGACCGCACTTTGGGAGCTTCAGCCTCTAAGCAGCATGGTACTAGAGTTGGGGTTGAGGAGGGCTTTTTGTTAGGGTTGGAGTTATGATTAAGGAGCCAGTTTCCCTGAGCAAAAGTCCTTGTTGGTTGGTGAAATGGCTCCCTCCACACGTTTCCAGTGCTGGAATTGGGGTGGGGGGCTGTTTCCGACGAGTCCCATAACTTCCCAAAACGGTTAATCTGATGTTCATGCTTCACACAGTGGTTGGCCAGCCTGCCTTCGAGTGTGGCTGTTCGGAACACTTTTGACACTTCCAACATAAGTAAGACAACAATTCGTACACAACAAAACAAATGTTTTCATGCAGAACCCTGCCCTTATGGGTAGGGAGGGCTGACCTTCTGTCAGGTTAGGGTTGGGGTCAGGGGTAGGAAGGGCTTACTCTCTGCAGGGAGGGCTCGGCAGCTGAGGCTTTCTATCAACATGAGTCAGCGATGCTGTGAGGTACAAAAGAAAAACCAAACAAGGCAGCACAAAGGGAATTGGCTGAAGCAATAAGCTACAGTCAGAAGGAATTTTAGTTTTAAGACCTTAAACTAAGACCATGCAAGGTGTTGGTGGAACAATTAAAGTCAAAGTAGCTTGGATATCTTTGATCGTCTGCCAATCACAGAGATCTCCATTAGTATGGAGTTATGGGACTAGGCTCCTAATAGCCAAATTGGCCTGTCTTGTGAGATCAAATGTGACAGAGTGAAAGAGTTATCTAAGATTCCTTGAACTTCTGGAAGAAAAAGCAGGAAAGTCCACAGTCTTTTTGAGGAAGATGTAACTGTAGCTTAGCCTTGCCCTTCATTACACATACTACACACAGCTATTAACATAAAATATCATTTAAGTTTGCTCGTAGAGAACTACTTAAAAGTATTTGTACTGTAAAAGTATTGATAAATATTTGAATTAAACAGAAATACATTAGACTTCAAGTGAAATAAGCAAGAAAACTGTTGCATTGCAAGACATCCAGAGACCAATCACTTCAGAAAGAGAAACACATTTAACCTAGAGAGCAGAAATGATCTGCCTCCTATATCCGTATTCTTCCAGGAAGTATTCTCCGCTGTGATTGTTGTTGTAGCACAGTCATGGGGTCCCTGTGGCCGTCTGCCAGCCATTACAGATGCACTTATGAGCCAACTTGTTTTTGGCGAATTGGAGTTGATTAAGTCACAGACTTGCAAAGTCCAATCTTGTGTGAGGCTTCCAGGGTTTGTGTTAGATTGTTTGAGAAAAGTTGTTAGGGAGACCGAGCATTATCTCATAGTTGAGTCATTGAGTTTAAGATGTTCAGATATGTCAATTAGCTAAGTGCACCACATTTACCGGGTACTCTACAGGTCAATGCATCATGGATAACAAAGCGACAGCTTTTCTCACTTCACAATCTGTTCTCCACCATAGACTGTATAGAAGAAGTGGACGTCGTCCCCGTCACATCACCAAATGCTTTGTAGACTGCCATTTTAAAGCCTCGAGTTTATCATTTTGGCCATTGGCATTTAGGTTTTCGGCTGTCGCCATCTTGTTTTTAAGAAGTGACATGAGTGACCAACATGTTACAATTAACTTGCAACCAGAGGAGTCGCCCGCTGATGGCCATTAGAAACAATGCAACTTTCCCCATTGACTTCACTTTTCAGACCAAAAGGTTGCTGCCTGTTTTCTACAGGGTTTTCAACTTACACCCTCCACGGTACAAACTGGATTACCAACAGGGCAAAGTGAGCAACTGCCACGTCGTTCAGAACCTCTGGGGCCCAAGGGCTCCAGGTTTGTTGTGTGGTCATTTATTTCATTCCAAATACTGTTGTTAATACTGTATGCAACACTAAAGCACCATATAACTGAAAAGAAAGGGGCCGCTACCTATAAGGAGACAACTACAGTGGCCCTCAGGTAACCTTTAAGACCGGGGCCTCTTATAAAGTGATATAAAGGGATAAAGTGTTTCCAACTAACTTTTGACTTACAGGATCTATAACACATAAAAGAAGATGAGGCTAAAGTTCTGTCTTGTATTAAGTAAAGTCAGAATAGGGATTTGGTGCGGGCCAACACGGCTGTTTGTGAATAGCTTTCATGTGCATTCAAATGCAACATTCCCTCTGCAGGCCAAGTGGGTGTAACTTGGTGATGTGGCACCATGGCACAACAAGCCTGTTCTGGAAATAGTGCTAGCCTCCGTCTGTGGCCTAGCATTGTGCAACTATTTATTCAGCCACTGCCGCTGTTGCACAGCAGATCACCTCCAGACTACCAGACCTGCCAACAGTGAGCCAGCAGCTGAACTGGCTAAATAAATCAGAGGCTTCACATATACCCAAGGAATCCCAAAGCCACCACACCACTGACTTTAAGAAAACCCTCACATCTAAACCTCTCACCATGAGTGTTCATGGTGAAATAACACAAGTCAGCATTTCACAAGTGGAACACATTTTTCATACTTAGATCAACCCTGGCTTCTGCCTCTCTGAAAATGTAAAAATAGTAACAAACCTGACGCAGTGGAAGATTTTTCCCTTTGACGCAGAAAAGCAAACGGCAGATATATTTGCCCTGATGCTGTATTTAAACCTCATTACAATCCATTGCTGCCATTTAACATTTTCATCCTCATTCATCTGCTATAGCAGCATTTTCCTATTGACTTCGCCTGACTTTCAGCAGTGGTGATGGGGTAACGCTCAGGGTTTGAGTCACGCTGTGCTGTGCAAACACAGCGGTGACAGTTCAGTGAAGAGCACCAGGGTCAAGTTGTGAGAAGAGGCTGTCTTTGTCAAACAATGAACAGATGGTGAGTTGGTGGGCGCTGTGTTTGCTGAACGGCCCATACTCGCTGGTCCAGCGTGCTGCAGAGCCTAGTTTTTGTCAAGGGTCTGTTTACACAAACTACATAAAAACAACACATTCTTTTCCATTTAGCTCCAGATAAGTGATAGTTGGAGTTTTATTCGGCCAGGTTTTAGGTGTTTTGAGAAGTCTTTGAAATGTCGGTCTGTACACCAACATTTGAACAATTCACAAGCACCTTATCTTTCTCTCTGGGAACAAGATTTTAATGTTCTCCTCTGGAGCCCATCATGGCAGGCCAGGCTAAATCTCCCATAGTTACCATTCGCTGAAACCCAGCTGAGCATTAAAGTACGAGGTTTTGATTGTATAATGTAATAAGTGAGGCAGACTCAGAGCACCTGTTGTTTTTGGCAACATGTGAAAACAAAGCCATTAACTTTCACATTATACATTAAGAGATGAGCATGGTGTCCACGTGGCTGGGTGACTGTGCAGAGAGACATGCTGTGTTCAGACAGCAGGCAAAAATGATTTGTTTATCAAAGTCGCTTTATACGTCGAATCGGATTTCTGGAGAATTACCTGTGCCCTTACAACAATAGTTGTTAGTTAGTAACAATGCTGGCAATTGCATTTGTTTAAAAACCCACCATCATTCTGTCCCCCTTCTATCCATAGCGGCAAAAATAATGAACCACGTTAGCTATGAATGTTCGACATTTGAGCACAAAGCAATGATGTGCCTAAGTACACAGCTGCAAGCATGGCTGTAGACATGAGGAATTAACCCGTTCGCCTCTCAAACGCAGACTGCCCGATAGTAGCGTAGCATCGGCCAGCTGTGACCAGGGTCCGACAACGATCTGAACTCTGCTCCATAGACTCTCATGCAATGGTTTCAGCTTCGCTTCATGTTCAGGCTGGTTTAGTGGATTGGAAGCTGGTCATGGTTAAACGTTGTGTAACCGTGATGCTCGTTACCCGGAAAGGTTGGAAGGAGATATACATTTCTAAAATGTCAAGTTTCTATGTAAAAACCTGTGGAGCTAACATCGGCAGAACTAGCGTTAGCACTTTGTTACTACGCTAGCTACTGAAGGTATACTAAATGTATACACAATGCTGCTTTTGCTTTTTAATGACTTTAACAGTGACTAAAGACCTACCCGGCTCTACGGGAACAGTGATGTTCCTTCATTACATTGCCTTCTGTCTTGATCACCAGGTGATGTGGTGGTTCACTTCGATCTATCGGCTTTAGCTTCTATTTTTATCTTTTTTCATCGTTTATTCTGAAATTAGATACGGTTTTTTCAAGGAGTACAGTTAGTGACAGTGTGGGCTCCATGGTAGCTCTGCCAGCTTGATGGAGTAGCAGTGGGGGGCTTGGCTTAGCGAAAGATCAATTGAGCCCCCCCCCCCCCTCCCGCATATTAAAACTTGTTATGATATGAACAATATCCACCCAGCTCCAGGACAAATTTTCACCTAACTTCTGTCTTCTCCTCAGGCTGGACCTCCTCAACAAGCTCATTGACCAGAGAGAGGATAAAAGCTCAGCGTCAGGAAGCCAGACTCACATCGTCGTCCCCTCCTCAGCCCCTAGCCGATCCCCAAAATTGCTTCCCGGTTTCCTGAGACACCAACCAGCTTCAGGAATGAGAGCAGCCTCGCCAGGCCTGGCGTGGGCACGTTCCGTTGGTACCTCACAGATCGAGCTGAGGGCGCCAAGAGCTCGTCGCCATGCCCACTCTGGATCACGTAATGGGCACCACTATCCCCAACATGCCCAACTGATGAGAGTGGGTTGCGTCCTTGGAACCTGCCAAGTGCAGAACCTCAGCCATAGGCTCTATCAACTCATTGGCCAGAGTGGCAGAGAAGACTCGTCCCCCATCAACCCCAGGAGCCCCCATAGTTATGGATGAGTTAGTTGATACCCCCAAACACGAGTCTATCTATATCTCCATTTATTTATCTTTTAATGTATTACTGGTATTCTTTGCATTAGAGTTTGATGTAGTCCATAACTTCTGTTTATCTATCTCAAAATGACAATTATACTTCCCATAAAAGACTGTCGTGCCTCTCTACTTTTTCTGCTGATTGATGGATTTGGAGATTCAAATTCAAGATCATGACCGACTGAATCACTTTTAAAACCCCCAATTCGAGTTCTCCAACCATCCTGAGAACTTTTGCCTTTTTAAGGATGTTCAAATCTCGTCAAAGTATTTTTGGTTCTCCCTTCTGAACGCTCAAAAGAAGGCCTCACTTTGACGTCCTAATCCTGTTAATATTAGAATGAAGGCTTGGCCTCAACACCATCCAGTGACCTGATCCTGTCTGCCAACTGACCTCTCTGGTTATTCCGCAGCTCATTGATCAAACACTTAAGCCCCTAATGTGGATTTCAACCTGCACTCAGAGCCGGGGCCCTGTCAAAACCAATGTATTCCCAGAGACCCCGTAAATGACCCAGCGAACCCTTTTACCTCTCTTTTTTGTGCCCTCTCTTTTTGTCAACATTGCAATTCCCAGGTCTTTTCACAACTGGATATAGAATTACAATATGAACACTGACAACCCTAGAATATTCCACATGCGTTGAGTTGAACGGGGAATTCGTCACTCTTTGTGTTTCAGGACCACAGTTTACAGTCGAAACCAGCCACAGCACTTGGGTTACACCCGAGTTGAAGAGCATTCTGAGTCAGGACTTGACCACATAAACTCCACAATGAACATGAGAAAAAAGAGGTTGAGCATCCAGTGCCTTGGACGGAAACTCTCGTCCCAAAGGATCAGTTTCAGTGTTGCAGTATAGTAGCCAGTTGGTCAGCACAGTAGGGGGTAAAGTGAGCCTTGGAGCCACCACTGCTGGCATTTTCCCCGCCGGATGCAGGGTCTGAAATATTAGCTTTTTCACGTGATTCATAAGTTCCCCTTGCAAGTCAGGACTTTGGGTTGACAGTTTAATAAAACTGACCTAATCACTTCAGGCATATATACAGCCACATCGGGGGGGGGGGGGGGGCTCAGTTTCCCATGGTCTGCAAACTTACATAAGTATAAAGAGCAAGGCATGTGAAGTTCACATCGCCTTGAAGTTCGCAGATATTGAAGGTCAGCTTCTCCAAAAGAATATAAAATCCCAGCATATTTTGGGTGATTTTCCAGAGTAACATGAATTCTTATTCTGCAAAGAAATGTTGCTGCTGAGCTCTTTTGAATGCCATTTTTTAGTGCTTTGACAAAATCCCATTCCCCTCCATTTGTATTGGGGAGAAGGTAGAGATCTCTAAAAGTGAGTCCAACAGTGATGTTACAGAAAGGTGGAGAAATACAGGTCAACTCTTCCTACATTTCCTACAGGCAATACTTGACAAGACAGAGGACCCTTGTTGTTCACATGTCGTATGTGAAAGGGTTAAAACTAACCCCTGAGACGACTGTTACATTGCGGGTTTCTTATGGGACACCACAGCGACCAAAATGTTCGGTGTGCCCAATTTCAAAAATACATGCCCTGACATTTTCCCCCTCTCTATGTACGCTCCGGCTCTGAAATGGTGGGCGATGGCCTGAGAATAACTGAGGTCAAGCGCTACTCATTAAGCCTGCTTAAATTTGACAGGCCTTAAAGAAATGCAACCATATGTATAAAAGGCACATTTGCATTTTGTCAAGAAACGTAATCATATGACATATTTCCATACTTTTGAAAAGCTTTTATTCCAGGACTGTACTCTATGGCAGCTTGGTCCTAACCGGCAGAGTGTTTGGTAGGAATACAGTCATTTAGATGATCACATCTAGTATTTTACCCTTTGTTATATAATTTCACAAACATGGAAGTTGTCTATTCCTGAGCATTAGTATAAACTCACCAAATACCTGGCAATACTTGACAAACCGAACGACTTTACATGTGACCTACATCATATAATCATGTGTCCTTTTATATCTTAATCTGTGTCTTCTGATTTTACTTGGGTGTCTTTCTGTTTACATTTAGTTATCTTCTCTCCTCCGTCTGTAATGGTGGAGGTCACAGGCTAATAATCTGTGGTCTTGGTCTTAAATCGAATCTGTTCAAAGGCTTGCTGAGGTCAAACATGCCATTCTCTCTGCTGTAACCGAGCGAATCAATGTCTCGTGACGGATCATTAAAAGGCTTTTCAAACGCTGAAAAATCCTGATGGACCTCTCTGCTTTTTAATCGTGTTCTATTTCACACACATGTGACGTGACCGTGCGTATGTGTTGAGCTGCTGTACGTAGCCTATCAGGACACTAATCTCCTGTGTTTGATCTGCGCTCTGGACCATTTTGCTCCCAGTCTTGTTTTTTTGTCTTTTTTTTACACAGTATGTCTTTGTTCCGTCAGGCATTGCGTCACGTCCAGTTGTAGTGAGCAAACTGTGCACGACCGCGAATACCTCCCCTTAAAAACACCTTTTTTGTTTCATGGCTCTGTGTTGCAAAGAGGAATGAGTGTAGAATGTCTTTGTTAGTTTTGTAAGATAGAGTCGATCCAGGTCGATCTCGGTAGCTTCCTCTCTGCTGATTTCCCACTTTAGGGTCACAGGAAAGCACTTTGAATGCAAAGGCGTGTGTCGATAGTTTCCCTGAAACTCCCTCATTGTGCTGAACTTGTGAAAGTTGGACACGGTTCCTCTTGTAAATGTTGCATTCGAGATTGTCTGCGAATGTGTTTCGAAGATGTCAGTGCACTCTGTGTGGCGCCATGATGATTGTGCACCTGTGAATGAACATAATATATATATATATATATATATATATATATATTCAGCCAAACTTTCAAGAAAGTAATGTATTTATAAGTTATCTTTGTACGTTAATATCTGTATGTCACCAAAGACTATTTATCTCACCTCGCTCCTTAAACGTGACCGTATGGTAGGAAATGAAACAAGTTGAAATGTTACTGTTTTTCGATGTCCTTCACTCTGTAAAATAAAGAACTCTACTGTAATGTGATGGAGTATGATTCCTAAAAGACATACATAATAGAATCACATGAGGCTGTGAAATACTCTTAAATGCACCAAAAGGTTCTAAATGCTCAATATATGTGATTCAGTATATTTTTTCAAAGACTAATCGATTTCACCCTCCTCATGCTACTGTGTCCTTGACCAACCTGTTCTGAGACAATAACCCCAAAGAAGTCAATCATTACAAGTCACTGCATGACACATCTAACAAATGTAATGGGGGGCAAGGGGGACAATGTGAATGAAATATTGGGAAACACATGATCAGGGCATCAGCAGCCACGTTGGCGGAACTGGACGAGGTTAATGAGTGATGGGAGGTTTGGTCGACAAGACAGGCCATTGGTTCATGTCACAAGAGAGGACAAGAGAGGGAGGACAAGGGAACAGGGAATATTCAAAAGTTGATGTATCTCATTTATTTTCTTCATCATTAATATTTATTCAAGTTTTGGCATTTAACATAGAACCCATGTGTACCATCCATACACAGAATGAAACCGGTACAGTGACATTTTCACTCAAATTCAACCTGATGTTCAGTGTTTTGGATATCTTGCCTGTAATTTGACATGAAGTCCCATGGGCTTGACTTTGTACTGGGAGGTATGCCTTGTAAAAAAGAAAAAGGGCCAAAGGTTTAGCAGGAGGAAGTTAATACATGGAGAAGGAAGTTGTCCTTTTTGTGATCCAGTAATACTAAGCCGTCTGTGTTGGTGGACAGTGTTGAGAAAGTTTTTAATGACTCATGTGTTATGCTTTACTACCGGTATTAGTGATTAACAAAGGTATTGCATTTCTTTATATAACTACAGCAAAAGTAATTAGTGACATGAGTCGTTACTTTACTTAGGTGACACAGCACAGCTCTGTCAAAGTTGCCTTTGAACAAGTCAAAGCCTCTACAACGGGGCTCTCAAACTCATTTTCACTCCGGGCCACATCAGCATCACGGTCGCCCACAAAGGGCCGGTTATAAATGTCACTACTCGTAACATATTGTTAAATAACTCTCTGCATTCACAGTTTAAAGTAGTCTTCAATGTACTCACAATACATTTCCATGTTAAATGTACAGTAACCAGCCAAAGAGCTGCTTCTACCTGTTTAAGTATCTCATAATTTTGACTTTCAATCTCATAATTTTGACTTTCAATCTCATAATTTTGACTTTCAATCTCATCATTTTGACTTTCAATCTCATCATTTTGACTTTCAATCTCATCATTTTGACTTTCAATCTCATACTTTTGACTTTCAATCTCAGAATTTTGACTTTCTATCATAGTTATGACTTTCTATCTCATAACTTAGACTTTCTATCTCATAATTTCGACTCTGGGGATATTTTTATTATCAAGTCTGATTTAAAAAAAATAAAAAACAATAAAAATTTAAACTTTTTATTTATTTTTTTGCGGGCCACATAAAATGACGTAGCGGGCCGGATTCGCCCCGCGGGCCGGGAGTTTGAGACCCCTGCTCTACAACATGTCACATAGTCTGTGTGGAAAAACAAAATAAGACATTGCGGTTTAACAAGCAGCCAACCTACATTTTGAAAGGTGCAAGGTCAACATCCATTCTCACACGTCCTCACACGTCCTCTCCAACTCACATATGCGTTTCCATCAGAGAGTGCAGACCTCCGCCAAGGCCGTTTCCATAAGTGAAAAATGAGGTGTTACCACAAAAACAAAGAAACAGAACCGAAAAACTAACCTTCTTGGTGGAGGTGAATATATGAACACTACACTTACTCAGCACCAAGCAGCAGACAGACACAGTTAGACACTAGCTGAAGCATTTAGCAGCTAAAGAGCCATATATCTATATACATTTTATGGAAGTGCAATTCTAAAAAACTTATATCTGAAGGATCCTCTGGTTTTATAAAACTACAAATACCCATTCCTTCTGTATAACCCGTCAACATCTTTCTGTTATCACTTCACTCTTTGGTTTTTATCACTGTGTAAATAACGAATACCAAAAGTCAACCAGAAGGAATCATGTCATACCATCCCGCCTGCGGCTGATGTATGTCAGCCAGCAGAAACTGTGTCACACAGGCTTCAGGCTTCAGGCTTCAGGCTTCAGGCTTCAGGCTTCAGGCTTCAGGCTTCAGGCTTCAGGCTTCAGGCTTCAGGCTTCAGGCTTCAGGCTTCAGGCTTCAGGCTTCAGGCCTGAAAGACCAAAGTATTCATGTCAATTCCGAGGCCAGAAAAATAGCTCACATACTCCAAGTGGTAAGAAAAAAAAAAAGCTGATAAAACATCTTGAGAGTCAAGAGCACAGTTACCATGCTAACCAATAACTGAATCGTTTTTTTTATTGCAGTGATTTCTAGCCCACTGAAAACTCACAGGTCGGGTTCATGTTGATGACAAAAACAAAGAGAAATACCCAACAACATTTCACACACGATGGATCTGCACAAACCTTTGGAGCAGCACAATGTTCCACAGCATCCAGTGCAATGCAATCCTGCAGCGTAACTCAGAGATCAAAAGTGGACGAAGAGACACACCGAGAGGGAAAGTAAGAACGAGCTCGGCGGCAACACCTCACTCGTTGGGAGCTCTTTATCTTATTGAAAAGCTCCACGAGATCTTCCAGATGGACGCTGCACACAAAATCCATCCAGGCCATTGTCTGCTCTTCCAAATGAAGGGATGTGCGCTGTCCTAATTCTTACTTCACAGTGTACACATAGGCTGCTGTATTTATATAAATATCAGTTTTGCTGTGTACAAGAAGTGAATGTGAATTAGCATTTTAGTAAAATAAAAATACAGTAGATGAAGGGCATGTTCATTGTCAATTAATCTGCAGATTAATATTTGTATTATTCTCCAGAGATTGACTCATCGTTTGGTCTATAAAACAGTGAAAAAAATGCCCATCACAATATCCAAGAACACAAGGTGACGTCAATATATGTCTTGTGCATCTAAAAAGCAAGCAACACTGTCTGCAGTTCCCATTTGCTGGTGGACGCTGCATTACAACTTAACTCTTCTTCACTTCCTTGGAGCCAACGAGGTTGACAACGCTGCAAGCAGCACTTCCGGGGTCCACGCTATCGGCCTGCTCCGAAAGGCCACGTGTTCTAAACGGCCACATGCTCCGAATGGGTAAGCCTTCCAACAACACCGCAAGCAGCAATACCGAGCAATCAGCTGAACTAGGGCTGGAAATGAGGGTTTGTTGAGTGGAATTTGTGGGCCATACAGCAAAAAACAATTAGCAACAAGAAGAATCAGCTGAAGAGCCTCTGAGTTGGGTCCATAATGGTGCTTGGAGGACTCGGGGGAAACCAGATGATGTCAGTCTGCTTTTATGAATTTCTTCCATTGGGTCATCGAGGGCCTATTTATTCTCTCTTTCCTAAAAAGGCTGATCAGCCATGAATAGTCATTCTCTATTAACGGAAAGAACAACCAGGCTATCCCAGATTCACACAAGACACTTTCCAATCATGTGAGTTTGATAAACAGACAGAAGGCAGACACCGTCCTCACCTCACGCACCTGTCCGCGGAACCCTCCGGATGCACACTGACCCCCTTTCACTGTCATAACATTTACATTCCGACAGACGACACGACTCAGGGCCAAGCTTCATGGAACTAACACTAATATACTGTATCTCCAACACACGGCCAGGCACATACTTTGGACTGAAACATCTGGTACGGTCAGATGCTCATGTGTAGTTGACATTGTTGGAACGCAGCTGATCATCATATTGAGAGTGACTCGCAATAAGTGAAACTGACAGCTGCTTTGCCAGCTTTCACCAAGCACGCACCAAGCCTGCCGCACATACGGAGGCCAAGAGTGGCTTTCGTAGCCCGTACAAATAGCTACTATGTGGACATTGACAAGTAAGGAAGTTGTTTCTAGGCTTTGTACTAAGCTACCCTAACAACATACCCCAACATACCCGGCCAATCTCGTTGCTAAAGATGAAATTGATATTGATCTTTGCTATGGCTATTCACATAACTCTCGCAAATGTCACAGATATATTTACCTTTATCTGAAACTACAGGTATACTCGACGTAATCTTTCCCTGTTGATCTATTCGGTATGTTCCAAACACTAATCGTTTCTACCCAAAATAGCCAAATACATTGCTCTGGGTCAGAGTTACTAGAATAATAGGATTCATGGAACCTGTCTGACGGCGGATAAGCCTATCGGGGAAGTGACTATACCTCTGGGGTTAGGGTGTAGCCAGCATATCCGGTTCAGGACTTCCTTTTCCATTGTTTGCTACAGTCTGATTAGCAACTTGAGATACAAGACATTACATTGCAGTCATTTATTTTATCCAAAGTAACATACAATTCAGATCCCATCACAGCTACGGGAGCAATTTTGGGGTTAAGTGTCTTGCTCAACGACACATCGATACGCTCCCCGGAGCCGGGGACCGAACCACCGATCCTCTGATTGAAGGACGGCCCTGCTCTCCACTTAGCCACAGTCGCCCGTGTACAACCGGATTGTTCCACAAGTAGCCAGTTTACAAGCTGATTTTAAACCAATAATGAAGCCAAATCATCGTCAGACGATAGCCGGTGGGTTCCAAGTTTATATTTGGGCCAATGCGTTCCACGTCTGTTGCTCTTCACATGGACTGTTTACCTGCATTCAACCGAAGCTTGCTCGAACGTGATTGTTCAATGCTACTCGGACTGCAAACGGATCTTGTCCCTACAGATTCTGCATATGAATGCAGATTGCAGAATTAGCTATTTAACCATTCATTGGCAATGCAAGGGTTGTTTTGGAGCATTCAGATCAACAGATACTTTTCCATGCACACTGACACCTCTTTGTCTCGTCCATGAGCTGCCATTGGGATCCAGTATAATTGCTACGAATCCCGGCTAACCACAGCTGCCGTCTTCTGCAAAAGGAGCGACTTTTCACAGCCAGAAGACCGATGGTGAGAGTTTGATTCTCCAGAGACAAAGTTTGAATACTGACAAAGCCGTGTTGGCTTGAAGTCCTTAATGTGGGCAGAAGAAAAATCGAAAATTTGTACATCTTAAGATATTTTGAAACCTGTTATCTTAAGAGATATTATAATGCGTCATGACCACATTTTTACATTTATTATGTTGCCTTAAAAAGTATGATCCAAATGGATAAGACTGTAACTTGTACGGTTTGATACATTGTCTGGACAAAAGTATCAGTGAGCTGCCGCAGTGTAGACACAGAACAGTGAGCACAGCGGTTATCTGTTAGCTGACAACAGTTCGGGCTGTAACACTCAGATAACCCAGAAGTAGATAATGAAGAACTAAAGATTGATTTCAAGGCCTTTGGGTTGCTTTGCTGCTTCTCAGCTATATCAACATCAGAGCCTGTCAAACCGAAGCTCTGGCTGTTAGACTCGATAGGGCTGAGTGTTTACATCAGTGGTGGTCCGTCAGGGCCGGCTAAGCCTTCTCTGCTGGCCAAAACACAATCACAAAGTTATAGCTATTTTATAATTTAATAATTTTTCATAAATACACCACATCAGGGGGGCCCACACTTGTTTGGCTTGTGAGCTACTTTTAAAATGACCAAGTCAAAATGATCTACCTACATTAAAAATGCTGAATATCTATTTATATATAGATATATATATATAAATATATATATACTGAGTGTACTTTATATTTACAGTATATGTTGGCGTACCTTGCATAACTGCATGAACCCTTATGGCACAATACAATTCTGTACATTTGTGGTCATTACCTTACTCTGATGACTTGCACTGAATGGAATTGGCCAGAGTTGCATAGTTCGGACAGTAGCTGCTGGTAGCCGCCTCAAGCAGACTTCATATGATCATCAGTCATGGTGGAACAGTGTATGGACTTAATGTTCTTCATGTGGGAAAAGGCTGACTCACATAAATGAGTAGAGCTGAATAATGCAGTCAAGAAGGTATCGCATGTCCTCATGTTTGGGGACTTTTCCTCTGTGAGAAACTGTCCATGAGCCCTGGACTTCAGCTGAATGTCAGCTTGCAGTGTTAACATCTCATCCTCCACTCCAGACGAGTTCAGGTGAACCAGCGTTGCCATTTTTGATGCGAGTGTATCGGTTACGCAGCTAGGCTGTACACCTTTTCAATATTAAAGATGAGATGGTCTCATCAATCCTCTCATTACTCACTAAAACAGCTGTAATTCCCAAAAGGAGGGTGCAGGGCATCAGAGGAAAGCCCCAACAAGTCTGTTGTTCTGCTAAAAGAAACACCTATTCGCTGAATGTCTGCTGCTTCAGTTTGCATAGTAAATAAAGTAAATAATAACTCAACAACCTAACGCATACTTCTCAATGTAATGTCATTTGATCAACTATCAGGAGCAATGTTGCCCTTTGGCCTAATTAACTGCTGACTCTGCTTTCAGGAATCTCTCTCTCTCTCTCTCTCTCTCTCTCTCTCTCTCTCTCTCTCTCTCTCTCTCTCTCTCTCTCTCTCTCTCGCTCTCTCTCGCTCTCTCTCTCGCTCTCTCTCGGTGTTCCTTCCCGTTAAAGGAGAGTTTTTCCTTGCTGCTCATGTGAGGAATATCGGGACCCTGTGAATGAAAGAGTGTGGTCGAGAAGTGTCACGAGATAACTTCTGTTGTGATTTGGCGCTCTAGAAATGAAACTGACTTGACTTGACATGTGGTTACCTTGTGTCAGATGGTTTGTGCTGAGACAGGAATACAACAGTGAGTTGAGCAAGAACGTGTTTCTCCGGGCAGGCTTATGAATGGAGGTCCATGCAAAGTCTCACGCAGCTACAGAGAGCATCAGATTGAACACTTTAAATAGGTGCTGTCATCTTCCATTGACTTTGACTGTACACAGAGAACAGCCTGTGGTTGTCCCAATATGCCACCACAGGAGGCAGATGAGTGTCTGTTTCATTTACCTCCAGTTGTTTCACACTTGGATGTGCTGGTGAAACAAACATGGGATAAAAAGCCGCACATTCCCACTGTGGGAACATCTGAGAAAGCGTAGACATGACAGCGCAATTGCATGTTCTGTCAAACGTAGTCTGCGTGTTCTGAGAGGCCGGGGGGAGTAACTGCTTGCCCCACATCTGTGCAGCTGTGCAGTGATTGACTGTGATGGTGTACATGTAGGCACTCTGTTGTTTCACAGGTTTTCAAGGTCAGACGGATCACAGCGTTCTACCGTCGTATATTTGAGGTTGCCAAAAGAGCTTTATTACATAACGTGGGGGAAAGACGAGGGAATAGGGAAGAGCATCACGTTTTGGTATGCAGCAGTTCTGTATGCAACTATATATGTATGTGTATGTGTATATGTATATTAGGGGTGTCACGGATCACAAACCTCACGGTTCGGTTCGGATCACGATTCAGGAGTCACGGTTCGGATAATTTTTCGGATCAACAAAGAAAAGGGGAGGAGACAAATATAACTTTGCTTTCCATTTATTCATTAAAGAACTTCAAGAACACTTAAAGCAAAGAACTTTGGGCTATAGTCTTACATGAAAACAAAAATATTGAAGATGTCTAATTTGAAACAAAATGAAATAAATAAATAAAAATAAAACATTCAAGAATACTCAATTCTGATATCCTCGTCCTTTCATCAATGTTGAAAGAAAGAAACAGCCAGTGAGCTATCTTCCACTGAACTGAACTGCTCAGCAACAACTTGGGTCTGTTTACTTCCTGTCAGGTCATTCAAATACACAATAATGTTACATTACTGTGACATTATTTTCAAAAAGATGAGAATATCTCCATTCTCTGGGGAGAGGGTCGACCTTTCTGTGGTGACTGGAATATTATTGGGCCTGTCCAGCTTCACTCTGATACTTCTGTCAGCACCTGAACCAGGTGTGTGTGTGTGTGTGTGACTCTCACAGAGGGGGCGTGTCTACAGCACCGGACTAAGAATCACTCCGCCATGGTGAAAGCAGTCTCTGCAGTATTTTCCTTCTCATAGAGGTCTGGAACAGCTTCACACTGAAGTGGGTGCGTGAGTGGATTTCGTAGCGTGGCTCAAACATTTCAACCAGATTTAGAAATCCTTTGTTTTCTACACCGGAGTGTCCCCGTCGCTGACAGACGGGATGGTGTCTCTTCATATGTGTGGACATGCCGATGTTTTGCCGTTGTCGTGCGTCTCTCTTTAAATAACGCCTACATACCGTAACGGTTTGTCCACCACCCTCATCCGTCATTATACAGGGAAGACAAAATGTTCCCAAACTTGCGACTTAAATGACGTCGCGGCTTCTGACGTTCCTCCGCTCGCCATGACGTCACCGTTAAATGCTTCTAAGCTGCTCCATTCACGTGAACACACGACTGCTTTATATCTGTTCACTGACACTGCATTGATATTCAGGGAATTGTTACTTGAAAAGGAACAGCAGCAGTAGAACTTTATTACACACTATGATGATTACACTGTAAAAAAAATAAAATAAATACTCGATTGATCCGCGGTTCACGAGTGATCCGAACCGTGAGGGCTGATCCGAACAGATCACGGATCGATCCGTGATCCGTGACACCACTAATGTATATGTATATGTATATGTATATGTACGTGTATATGTATATGTATGTGTATATGTATATGTATGTGTATATGTATGTGTATGTGTATATGTATGTGTACGTGTATATGTATATCACATACATATACATATACATATACACATACATATACAGTATATGTATGTGTATATGTATGTGTATATGTATGTGTATATGTATGTGTATATGTATGTGTACGTGTATATGTATATCACATACATATACATATACATATACACATACATATACAGTATATGTATGTGTATATGTATATGTATATGTATGTGTATATGTATGTGTATGTGTATGTGTATATGTATGTGTATATGTATGTGTATGTGTATATGTATGTGTATATGTGTATATAGGTGAATCAGCTTTAAAGGTACGGACTGGCGTTATTCAAAATGTAATCTATCAATACTATTTGACTTAACACCTTGTCTGTATTACTCAATGGTTCATACTGAAGACACACATCTTTAAAAACAGGCAACAAATATATGATTGACTTTTGTTGGAAAGTTAAAAAAACGATATTACTGACCAAAACAATGCAATAAGAGGAGAAATTAACCAACAACTTGATGCCTTGCAACTCTAAATGTGTGAAGGTAAGACAGTGTCTGAAAAAAGAACCAACGGAGCTCTGTGAAAATGTTCAACATCAGAGGGGTATAGATGCAAAGTGTGATGCCATGAAAGAGGCCATTGAGCCAGACAGTGGCACTTTGGGACGAGAGATTCTGCCTCTAAAGAGTAGGCTCACTGACGAAGCCTTGAATGACGCGATCAAAGCGGAGCAAGCCAGCAAAATGAGGCTCCAAACTGTGTGATGCCGTGAGGGAGGCAACGGAAGCCTCAAGGCTCCCAAATAACGCGGGAGGAGATCCTGGAGCTGTTCGTCAAAATATTGAAACTCTGTATGAGGTCTTTGATGCACTGACAGCAGAGAAAGCGAATATAAGTCGGTTCAGTTTATATGGAAGTTAGCCCGCTACAACGGTCGCAATGGAAAAAGGTATAAAAATGGCTACCGTTCTGACCATCCTTCTACTATTTAATTTCTGTGGTTTGACCACATGAGAGCACAGGTGAAAATGTACCCAATCCACATGAGGACGCATTGAACACAAGTGAATGCATGTCGAGGACTATTTTAAGCAGCGGATTAATCCACATTCAGTGCTCTAGTGAGTATTTCTGTTAGCAGGACGGTGTGTATGAGATTATGTCAAAATAAACTACAGTGTGTGTGTGCGTTCATGAGTGCGGCTCATCGTGTGCGTGTGTGTGCGTGTGTGTGTGTTTGTGTGTCAAAACGTCCTAGGGGAAAACAACCTGTGGAAAACCTGTCGGGTATGCAGTGACATCATGCTGCCTTCTCCATTACGCTGAGATAAATGTGACTCAACACCATGCTCCACACAAACACACACACACACAGCCTCTGCTGTGCCTGCCCTGTCTGTGGAGCGGAAATACGTGCCGTCTCACACATCTCACCAGCCACAGCCTTGATCTCACACTAGTTATGAACACCACATTGCCTGACGGCTGGGCTCTCTGCTGTGTCTTTATGGTTACGTGCAAAAATGCTCGAAGAAATTCAGTTCCTTTATTGCTGACCTCACTCAGGTTTTTCCCGTTCTATTAGCCTCCACACTCTACTCAGGGTGTATTGGGCACAAGGTGATATGAAAGGTGCAGCAGAGCACACGTCTGACCCCACCCATCGGTGATGCCGGGTGGGGTCACATGGTCACATTGTTGAGTGAACCTGATTGTATAGCCAGGTCTTCCAAACAATACATCACATGGCTGCAATATACAGAACACAAGCGATTCGGACTGAAAGTCTGAGATCAACTGCCAATATAATAACTTAGTTTATCGCAGTGTTACAGCCGCCCTGTCACACATGAGGAAAACGTCACTCTTTACACACACTCAGAAAAGTGAAACACCTGTCAAAATACATGGTGAACTCTTTCACATTACTGTGAGGAGCGTTTCACTGGTTATGAAGCAGTCTGAATGTAATACTGATGCCTCTGTATATGACCTTCCTGGGTCCAGTCAGTCCTGGAGAACCAGAAACAGGACTGAGTGGAGCAAGCTGTCAGACCCCTGCTGCAGTGAAATGAGAGGTTTTCTAAAGGGAGTCCACAGGGACCACCAACATCGACTAAAAAGGATCGTTCCTTGAGGTAATTTTAAGAATAGTATATGCTTTTCCCCACTTATAGTTGTATATGTTTTAAGTGTAATCATTGCAATTCCATCTTTTTAAAATTATTACAACTATTTATATTAATTTAAATTAATTCCCCTTTTTCTCTGTGTTGAGGATTTAAGACCTGTGACGTAAGACAGAAAGAATTTCTTCTATTAACAGAAAGTCGGAGGCTGACTACAGACTCCCACAGGGTTTGCTTGAGTTTCAAAGGTATTCAATAATTAATTCATTCATTCAGACTAGCTGTACTCAACTACAGTAGTCAGCGACAGAACACTCCTCAAATATTTCCACTGATGATGGATGAGACTCTGATTTAATAGACTCGCACAGCGTGTTTGACATCAATACAATGATTCCATGAAAAGACTGCAGTGGCTACTGAAAGAGTTACATCAACGACAGGTCCATAGTGGTGATGCGCTTCATCAGCAGTTTAAAACTATTTTGCTTTTACAGCAAAGAAATACAAAAATAACTAAAACACATCAAAGTAAAACCTAGCGTTGAAATGTATTCTCATAACTCCTAAATTAATAACCATTAATATATATAAATCAACCAGCAAATTGTGAATTTATTTTAATCAAATCATGAAAACAAATCCCCAACTCCTAACATTTTAGATATTATATCATCCGACTTGGGCTCAAACAAGATTATCATTATGAAGAAAACAAACTGTGATGAAAGACACTTAAATAGTATTATGAAAAATGAAATATGATAGTTGTGAAATAATGTGAATTAACAAAAACCAAATCATAATATGTTTATGGTGGCCAAGTTCCATTGGTAATATTTGAATCATACGTTTTAATTATTTATCAAATGTCACCAATTTTTGAATTTTTGAATTTATGTATTTTTCCTTTTCGGATTTTAATTTCATAATGTCACTGGACAACGTTTTGTCTGACTGCAACAAGTTACCAATTGAGTTGCCTAGAATATAATGTCAGTAAAAACTTAATTTAAAACCAGTGGCGGCTGGTGGAAAATGTTCTAGGTAGGGCCATCCTATCAATTTCAGCAAACATCCCAGTATGATTTCATACAAAAAAAATGTAAGTATCAAACACGCATTATTACTTGGCAGTTAAATATTTTACATTTATTCCAACACGAAAACAAGCAGTAAATAACACTTATATAATATAATATAACATGTTCATTTGTTGAGATGCCCCTATGGACCTTGTTATAGGAGGTAAAGATCAGGAGAAGTAAACATGAAGTGTAACTAGAAAATGCATTTCCTGCTGAAAATGCGTTGGAATGCTGAAAGCTGAAATGAATCTCAAAAACATTGCTGAAAATAGATATCCAATTTTTTAAAAATTGCAAAAAGCTGAATAATTCAAAAAGTTGAAAGATTACAAATATGAAGTTATGTCACCCCTCTCCTGAAAGAGCTGAACATTTTGATATTCGAACGGTTTCTGTAGCTTAAAGGAATTCCAGCAGTAGTGATATTTGTTGTAGTAGTAGTAGAAGTATTATTCGCAGTATAAGTATGAGTAGCATTTGAATAAGTACTAGTTGTAGCAGTAGTGATATTTGTAGTAGCAGTAGTAGTAGAAGTTGTCGTCAAAGTATTTGTAATTAGAAGAAGTAGTAGAAGTAGTAGTATCAGCAGTCGTACTAATAGCTGTAGTAGTATTAGTACTGGTTATTAGTACTGGTAGTAGCAGGAATAGCAGTATTAGCAGTTGTGGTATCAGTAATAATAGTAGTGGTAGTGGTAGTAATAGCAGTAGTGGTAGTAATACTATTTATGGTAGCAGTAATAGCAGTAGCAGTAGTAGTAATAGTAGCAACAGCAAAAGTTGTAGTAGTAGTGGTAATACTAGAAATATTAGCAGTAGTAGTAGTTGTCGCAGTATTAGTAAGAGCATTCATTATTTCAACAAAAAAGCCTAATTTTGAGCGAAAACGTTTAAATACAGTTAATCCATGAGGCTTTTATTTTGAAAGGGTGGGACTGGGTGGGGGAGGGAGGGGGGAGAGGAGACATAATCATCATGTTTGACACACAAACAGAGGTTATTAAATGACAGGCTTCATCACAAGCAGTTCAGTTAGAATTCACTCGCTTTTATTTTGAAATGGGGTGTGGGGTGTGGGGGAGAAGGGGAGAGGAGACAGAATCATAATGTTAGATAAACACAAACCGGTTATTAAATGACAGGCTCATCACAAGCATTTCAGTTAGGATTCACTCTCTGGGGCTTTTATTTTAAAATGGCATGTGTGTGTGTGTGGGGGGAAAGACCTCTAAAGATCCTTAAGACCTGAATGACTGTATGAGAGACACAGAGAGAGAGGGAGAGAGAGAGAGAGAGAGAGAGAGAGAGACACACAGAGAGAGAGAGAGAGAGAGGAGTGTATGTGTGCGTGTGTCTGTGAGTCTGTGTGTTTATCAACATCACTAATTGGCTCAATCGCAAACACCTGTGTGCCTGAAGCCATTTCATGGAGATAAAACAGGGAAACACCTCTCAAACAAATCATCAAAAGTCCCATAACCGTAGCTCCTATTGCTCCGATATTAATAATTGAGGGGAAGAATGAGTTGAAGAACAGATCCTGTAAAAATTGTGTCTGTAGTGTAAAAAATGTGGCTTAACTGGCGATCTAGAAATGGGGTACCGTGTTCTGTGGAAGATGTTTTTGAAGCAAAATTTAACATTGGTCTCTATGGAGCAGAAAGTTGGTTTTCCTCTCAATTAACGGCTTCCGTGTCAAATGTGGAAATCTGTGGGATTCCACAGTAATTTTTCTACGACAAGGACAATATTAGCTACTTCTACATCCAGAAATTATGCATGAAGAGTGTGGACACAGTGGCAAAATACAAATGTTTTTTTCACAAGAATCTCAAGCTGCTCTTCACTCTAGCGGCGACATCACGCACTCTAAGCTGCGCAATACACACCCATTATAAAGTCAGAAAAGGGCTGAAAAATCATAAAAGTTAAATTGCTGCAGTTCAAAAAGTTTAAAAGATATCAAAAAGCTGAATCATGTTGGCAATAGTTGAGGGTTTTCTCAACATTTGAAAGTTGAAATGGTGTCTGTAGCTGAAAGTATGAGGAAGTTGAAGGATTTGAAAGTTGAAGAAGTTTAAGAGGATTTGAAAATATTCTCCATAGAGATCCCATTCAAAAAAAGTTGCTAAAAGCTTAATAATTCAAAAAGTTTAAAGGTTAGAAATAGAAAAAGTCATAGCAGACATGAGCTGAAGGAGCTGAACATTTTGATAGTTGAACGGCTTCTGTAGCTTCAAAAATGAAGAAGAAGAAGCGTTGCGACGAAACGGGGGACGGAAGAAATAGTGGAATAAAGAAACAGGATAACAATAGTTGGAATGCTTAATAGCATTCCAACAATTATGAATACTGATGTTAAATTAAGCTATGATGAGTTTTCACTGTTAATTTAACATCTCTATTACATGTTGATGCCTCTATGACCAAGTTAAGCAGATGAGACTGAGGACAGCTATGTAGAAGAAAAGATGTTCACTTTGCCTAATATGTAGCTTGACAGAGTTCTCCATGCGTGTCCTGGTGTTCTCATGTTTCCTTACCTCCTCATCCCTCACTCCCTACCCTGGTGTTCTCATGTTTCCTTACCTCCTCATCCCTCACTCCCTACCCTGGTGTTCTCATGTTTCCTTACCTCCTCATCCCTCACTCCCGTAACTGTCCGTGCTGGATCCGTTCCCGTTGTTTTAAAAAGCTAAATAAATTATGAGCATGACATCATCCAGCTAGCCAAAGCTGTCTGGTGTACAGCTAGTACAGAAGCTTCATGTACTGCTTCCCTTTCCCACGAGTCTGCTGTCTGATTGTGAGGTCAGGCTGATCTGATATCAGCTCTTTGGCTGCAGAATCTCCGCCAAAGTTCTCCTCTCAAACGGGTCTTGGAGGAGGAGTGCTCGCCTGTAGAGACTTCTCCTGACGAGAACGCGCAGCGAGGGGGGCCTGATCGTTCTGGCCCCAAGCTGAATCTATTTTTAAGGGCGCTGATTGGCTAAATTGTATGTCACTCATTTATATCTTGAATCAGCAATTGGCTAAACTGCTTCATAGACCCGTCTCTTTTGGGCCAAAACGATTAGGCCCCCCAAGCTGCACGTTCTCAGAGTGTCGTGCACACAGACAGAGAGCACGAGCAGAGAGCACACAGGCAGAGAGCACACAGACAGAGAGCACACAGACAGAGAGCACACAGACAGAGAGCACACAGACAGAGAGCACGAGCAGAGAGCACACAGGCGGAGAGGACGAGCAGGAAAAGTTTATATTTTGCGCAGATATCATATTTTACACACATTACTGGGTACATTCCATAGTTCAAAAACACAAATATTGACAATTTGTATCATTTATGATTATTATTATTATTATTTTTTTTTTGTGTGGCTCATGGTGGGGCCAGGCCCCATGGCCCTCTATTGACCAGCCGCCACTGTTTAAAACTCATGGAGAGTGCACCAATGAAACCAGCAGGTTCCACTAAAGATCCTGACTACCTCTCTGGCTCCCCCCAGTGGAGCAGAACCAACAGTGCACTAACACTTGGAGAGATTCTGTGACGCATTTGAAGAGTTTTACGGCCTGCAATTGATGTATCTCTGCAGTAATGAGAAAGATTTTTTAAAATGAATACAAATTTAAAAAAATCTGAACAAAGTAGGTTTAGGGATTGAGGTATTCACATGACGGTGAATCCTTCCATCTAATCGAATCAGTGTGATTGATGGAACAAATGATTCGGGGGCGATGTTTTTACTTTCCTTACTTTGCTTGGGATTGAGATATGAGTAGAGTTTCTCAGTGAAGTTACAGCCAGTAAAAAAGTATATGAGAGCTGCAGCGTCTACATCATCAAAGGAGACCAGACCCTCCTGATAATCCACAAACACCCCCATCTTCTGAGGCTTTGACTTCAGAGGGAGATTGATTGCAGGGATAGAACAAGCTTTGTACTGATATCCATTCATCAAGCATACAGTCCAGCAGCCATTCGTAGGGGACACTGTGCAGGAGTTAGTCTTTCTGTTGACAGACTCTTTGACCACTCCTAAAATCCAGTCAGTCGTCCCTTTAATCTGGACTTCATAGTAAAATCTTCCTGAAGAGAAACTCTGCTTTCCTAAGATACAACGTGTGGAAAATCTCTTTGGGCTGTCTGGAAGATTTTGCTTTATATCACAACGACTGGCTTGCTTCCCATCAACAGACAGGGTGAGTTCAGGATGTGCTGTTTTAGGCTCAAGAGTCACGTCCACCAAACTGCTGGACCCTCTTCAGATCAACGTCGATACACAGTCTCTTCATCTCTCTACTGAGTGTCTCCTCCAGCTGAGCTCCTCACAGTCCCGTGATATGACGAGTGAACTCTGACCTCTGTCCAGTCCTTGATGGGCGGAGCAGGGCTCAAGTGGTTCAACTGTAGTAGGACAGCACTGAAGGCCCAGGTATAAAATGCAATAAAGGATTAACCACACTAGCCATTTTTTAATGAAATGATTAGTTGGTTTACTGCGTTTTGCCTCATTTAAAGCACTTTGAAATGTGTTGTTTTTAAAGGGGCCATACAAATAACCGTGTCTCTTCTCGTCTAGTCATTTCTTTACACCATCATAAAGTGGTCCAAGAGAAAATCCTAAAACATAGAAATGAGTCACAATATTTGCACTTCTCGAAGTCAATGGGTTTTTGGTTCGATACATGAAATAACATCGAACCATTCGGCTGCCAAGGCACTCCTGGAAATGGTTCTTTACGTTGCCATATTTGACATATTTACCATCATCATAGAATAAGTGTTTCAGGGTCTAGGTCTTTAGGGTGCTAGATTCTGTACTGTATCTTTAGCCAGTACCTTACTTTGTCTAATGTTTGGGTTGGGCAGACTGTCCCCTAAACAGAAACAAATGAGCTAAAAGAGGCTATAAAGGCTCTGCAGAGTTTTGTAATAAGGCATATGTGAGTGAAGCTTCTTTCATTACATTTGATTCAGTGTTTAGCGACAAGGCTAGCAGTCTACAGCCATGCTAGCAGCTCTGGAAGCTACGACAACAGGGATTTCAGCTAAACGCTAATGCATGGCCGCGCTGCTAATAGTGACAATGCTAACATACAGACGTTTAGCAGGTATAATGTTTCAGAAGTTATATGACGTGTTCAATATTTTAGTTCAGCATCTTAGCATGCTTACATGGCTCAATTAGTGTGAAAAATAAACTGTGGCTGATGTGAATGTCACTAGTTTGCCGGTATTATTTCCTGTCTCAACGATGTCCAGAAACTTAATAAGCCAAATGATCAGTAATATATCTGTAGTGACAGGACACAGTTATGTATTACCTCAAGATTTAAATGCCTTATTTGAAGCATTAAAACAGCAAAGATGAGACTGAAAATGAGAGTTCTGAAGATTTATTTCAGGTTCACATTTTCTCTTGCTTAACACAATTTACAAAGACTCTAAACTCTTGTCAGTGTTATGAGTTTCTCATTTTCACTTTCAACACATTCCTAGAAGTTATATTCTAATATCTTTACAGGTATCCATCACTTGCTGTAGATAACAGACGAATAACATTTTGTGTATTTAGCTTACGTAGGCTTAATACATAGAGCATTGCATTCCTCTGCATTACATTGTCCGTACGTTTGGCAGAACACCTTCCGCCACTGCTCAATTAAGTCCTGAACTTCCCATGCTTCATGTCTACCTGAGGCTAAGACATGGCATGTCCCACAGACCTCAGCTGTCGCTCTCAGGTCGTGCCAAGGAGAACCTTCTGGAGGGGTCTGGGATAAACCACCTCTCCCACAGATCCAAGTGGACAGCAGGGTAATGCCAAGGTTTAAAAGGACCGTTCCAGTGCAGCAGGCACGCCTCCTGTAGGAAGCTCTCTGAATAGCGGGCATCTGGACTCCAGCCTGGACATACAGGAAAGCTCAATTCAAATTGACCATGTCTCTATGTGGCATATTTAATGAGTCCACTTCACATCACTTGCCATAATTAATTTAATGTAAAAAGTAATTAGTTATGTCTGAATAATATGTCAAACACTATTGTATTTCCATTAATCTTGTTTATAATGTATTGTTATTCGTTTGGCGCTGAGACCCATGTGTAGCATAGGTGTATCCTGTCCCTATGGTAGGTTGATTTGTGATAAGCTTGGTTATAATACTTTAATATTGTTTGTTGAAGTGTGTTTTCTATCCTTTGTATGCTAAAATGAGCTTCCAATTAGCACAGCAATTAGGCATTTCCCAATAAACACTGAAATGATTCAGTATGTGAACTGGAGTGATGATCTTACCCATGTGTCTGACGTGCCACAGCGGGTCCAGTGTTGTGTATTTGTCATGAAACACTATTAACATGGGTGGAGTCGCCACGCCTCCTGCCATTGCACTGCTGTATATGTTGTGCCTGTTGGAGAGGAGAGGAGGAAGAGGGTTTCTGATCAGGCGGATGCTTCTACTGCTCCGCAACTCTTATAAAATACAAACATAAAAATGTATATTTATGTTACAGCCTACACACGTGAAATGCAGTTCAAAGTGCTTGACATGGACAAGAAAACAGCCAACGTGCAATAAAATAAGAGACGGAACAATTATAATATAATACATTTATTATACATTAATAAATTAACAGGCAAGGTTAAAAACCCAAATGTTAAAAAAAAAATTTTTAAATACAGATGTAATCATTTCTTAAATTTACAAAATGTTTTTATCGAACAAAATATTCTATTTTATTCCATATTTGTCGCCATTTTGCCTTCCAAAAACAACATTTTTACTTTGCTCTTCCACTTGCTGCACATAAAACACATGAAAGAAAGGTGATTTAATAAAAGAGGACTTGCTCATTTAATCACGCTTCATTCAAATCAAACATCATTAGAAGCTTTGAATGTAAAAATAATTTACATTTGGTCCAGCCAAGTAAAAATGTTCTCGCAAAAATATCCATAGAAACTTCTCAAAACACGTTGAGTGCTCAAGTTAGTGAGAATATGTCCATCTCTTTAATCTGAAAGTCAACGTAAAACCATTCAAATCTTGGTTTAGTTGGTTAGTAATAACTTATATCTTAATCAATAGACACAGTCAGGGAGTGTCATCGAACCAGGGACCCAGGTGAGGGAGACCCTCAGACATTTTCTTCGTAATCTCTGATAAGAGACTGAACATGTAGTTTGTGTTTTTGTAAATATTCTATTGTTTTCATATATTTCTCCTTTGCCAATCAAATGACAGGATTGTTTTGCTACTGTTTTACCCCACAGCTTCATCTTTGAGCTGGACATGTTGCAGAATGCAATATAAGGGTTTCCACAAACTGATGGTCACTGTGCGTACCGGAAATTCTCCTCCATCCATTTCTCCAACTGTTTGGTGATCTTCTGTTTCTTCCATTCACTGACATCTGCCACAAACACTCCAGGGTTGAAAGAGCATTCTCTGGGGTCGATGCCCAGGTCTCGAACTTCCTCTTTCCTGTAGTCCAGGAAGCCCATGTAGGTTGTCTAGGGGACAAGCTCAGAGGAGAGGACGCCATATTTCAATAAACCAATGTGTCTTCAAAGGAATATAACGTTCAGTATCAAGTCCTCTCATGGTCCAAACTGAAGACCATTGATAAAAATCAATGCATCTTGCCCTGCATAGTTTTTAATGACACTAGCTAAAGGCCAAAAGTGGACCGACCCACCTTTTTGATTATCAAGCAGCCGTTACAATGCCTCTTCACACTGGCGAGTTAATAGTCAAAGTGATTATGATACAATATGAAAAAAGACATAAACATCCACCTGCATGCCGATGCTGCGCACCATCTCATGTGTGGAGGGCAGGTCGCAGTCGGTGGAGAAAGCAGCAGCATGACCCGGCTTCAGTTTCACATTGAACAGATCCTTGATGTCGCCTGAGAAGCATGAAAATACATACACATATTCTATAACTGTTACACTGTCACCCACCTCTGTATGAAATGAGGCAATATTGCTTATTTCAGTCTCACTGCATGAAGACATAATTGATACAAAATCAATGAAAAAAACTTTCAAAAGTGTGGATTTGATGTTTATCAATGAGAAATTGTAATCATAAAACCTTTGATTCAGTTTAAAAGTTTGAACGATTTGATATTTGATATATCAATATTTAACAATACTATATTACTACATTATTATTGTGCTTTTATAATATTGTGTTATGCTGTATCATAGCATTCACTTGGATTTATATGATATACTTCTGTTGTATTAATAATTTACAGTGTTTGAATATTACACAAACTGTGCATGTATTAACACGATATACTTAATTATATCATTATATATGTTATTATTCATATCTATAGCTATATGTTTATAGCATATATAGTTAACACATCATGGCTGCTGAAGTCACACTAATGACTCTCTTAAGAAATACTAATAAAGTGTTAGGTATTGCAATATATATATATATATTAGCTTTTTAATGTCACCTCTCTAATTTCATTCATCTCTTACTTTTTAAAAACATTTTTAATTATGAATTATATTCAAAAAGTTCGTTCTATGTTTTTACCACTCAGCCTGTGCTGCTGTAACCTGTGAGTTAAACGTTGTATCAATAGGCCAACCTGAAAGCCATTTCATCTGAGGGATGCATGGATTCCTGTGATCACACACATACCCTGCACAATGACATCATCGTCTAAGTATATCACCCTCTTATGGTTGATGTTAAGCAGGGGCAGGTAAAAGCGCACAAAGTTGAGCTGCAAAACAGAACAGACGTGATTATTGTCGCATCTTTGTGATGTCACATTCAGATTGTGGGGTAGCGCACGTTGGAGCTTCATCCGTGCATGTGAATCGTATGTGTTGTTACATGAACAAAGTCAAACCCAGAACTCACTGGATGTAGCAGTTCGGGTCGAGAGGAATCAGGCTTCACTTTTCCTTTCAGAACCATGGGGTTGAATTCCAATATCTTATATTTGATGCCTTTCAGTTTAGTCTTCACGATGTACTGTCTGGGAAGACGCGAAGAAAGAAAAACTGGTAAATAAAAAGTCATGAGTAGGCAATAATACTGGGGTGGGTTAAAAGATTCTGTACACTTCTGTACAAGTGACAAACCTCGTCAGTTTCACGGCTTCGCGAAGAGTGACAATATAGAAGAACACACTGGCGTCTGTGTTGCTGTAGATGCTGTTGATGACCGCCATGGTTGCACCGATGCGCTCCTCTGATGCGCATATCACGACGGGGACGACATTATCCGCCTCTGACACTCTCGCTGCGGGAACTCTCGCTGCGGGAACTCTCGCTGCGGGAACTCTCGCTGCGCTTCCGAGGCTCTTCCAGTGATCTGAGAGAGAATTCCCCAAAAACTGCTCAGTAATCTCCTAAAACAGAACAAATGTCACTCAAAGAAGTGTAACTAGTGCATTTGTTGGAAACTATTTTCAGCTGCGCATTGATACACATTTGTTGCTCTCGTGAGTTTTTGTGGCACCAGGATGGTTTCAGTTGGATTTAGTCAAAATAAACTACAGTGTGTGGTCATGGTAATGTATAGGAACATGTCACCCAGTGCAACACTGTGGCTCCATGGCACAGAGGAAGAAGATATGTCTGGTTTTATATTCACAGACAATACTCCTTTAATGTTTTCCCACGATTGAATGTGCTCTGTACAGATTTGAATAAAGCCTGTGTGTGGGTGTACCTGAGAGTTTGGGCCGAGTGGAGGCTCTAAGCACTGTACTGTGCAGGAGGAGACCCACCATCAGCACCAGCAGCACCAGGAGGGCCCGGTTAACTGAAACACAGGGAGAGGCAGGACTCAGGGTCAGCAAGATCATCTTTACAAATGAACACCACTTTTATGATTTCTGAAGCGTGAATGCAATCTCCAAAAGTAAAACGCGAACGTCGGCCAAAAACGCTCCACACCACGGTCACATGACGTGGCATCACCCCCACTAAGCTAAAGGAGGACTAGTGTTTGGCTTGATGTTTTGTAGTCTCATTTAGCCACTTGTTGGCAACCTCCTTTTTTAAGACACGTAAAACGTTTAAAATTCTCAAGAGAGGTATTTACTGATTGCTGATGAGTTATATCATCGAACAAAAGGACGTTGAAACGAGGGAATCGGAAGAGCAACATACTGACTCATTTCTAGGTTTTAGGACTCCTTCCTCCAGCACTCTGTGATTATTTCTTATTTATCAATCTCTTCTTTTTTTATTTTTCAATGGAAAATGTTGAATAAAAATGAAAAATGTCTATTGTGGGTGACAAAGCCCAAGCTGATGACTTCATAGTGCTTCTGTTGTCCGACCAAGAAACCAAAATGACATAAAGGAATAGTTTGACAATTTGGGGAAAACACTTTTTCATTTCCTGCTGAGAAGGGTTGATACCACTCTCATGAGTCATGCTGGAGCTTAGCTTAGCTTAGCGTAAAGACTGGAAGCAAAAGGAAACAGCTAGCCTGGCTCTGTCCAAAGGTGATAATACACATTCCAAGACATCCAAAGCTCACTAATTAATAAATTGCATTGTATTTCTTTAATCCGTACTCAAAGAGAATGAACTGCTTCTGGCCTCCATGGTCCATGGTCCAAGCTAGAGATGGTTACTCTTCAAGACATATTTAATGATTTACACAGCATGTAAAAATAAAATGTTTTTGTTCAGTTTGAGTTCGGATTAAACAAATGAAAATGTGTTAATGTGTGAACTTCACATATGCTCATAGGTGTAATGTGGACAGCACAAGGCTAGTTAAAGTTGAACACCAGCTGCAGTCAGGCACACATGAGAGAAAGGAGGATCGAATACCATCTGCAACCTGTTAACAGACACTTATCATGTCTGGCTGCTCATCCAGGTGCCAGAACTACTTCTGCACAGTATGCTACCTGAGCAGCAGTTTTACACATTCAGGACTTGCTGACCCAGATCAAGGATTTCACATATGTACTTTTTGATGTACAGTTAAAGATGAAACATACACCCAAAAGGCAGATCAATTCCTCAAAAGCAAGGGTTGAGACAAACATTTAGTGCTTTAACAACGTTGGGTGGACATAGATGTATTTTGCTTTCAGTCCAAATTGCTTTTCACACTGGATGGAATCCTACATTTTAACTCATTACAGCCTGACATCTGGTTACCTCATCAACCCTCCCCCAGCACACACACACACACACACACACACACACACACACACACACACACACACACACACACACACACACACACACACACACACACACACACACACACACACACACACACACACACACACACACACACACACTTGGTGCACGTGCATGGAAGCTGGATGCTTCCCTTGAGAGAAATATGGGGGTTTCCTCACTGGCCTTTGCACAAAGTAATACTGATGCTATTGTTAATATTCCACTCCCACAGCCTCATGTGGGAGTGGACGACGCCATCATCTACCCGCTGCAACGAGCTCAGTCGCACCTGGATGAACCGGTGGCTCTGTGAGAATCACTTTCTTTGACTTCTCCAGTGCATTCAACACCATCCAACCAGTGCTGCTGAGTGAGAAGCTGTGGGTGGTGGGGGTGAACGCGTCCACCGTCTCCTGGATCACTGACTACCTCACGGGCCACAGTTTGTCCGACTGGGCCGACTGGGCTAGCAAACTCTCAAGAAAATCTTCAAAAAAAACGACATGGAAATAAATAGTATTACTCCCGCTGAGAGTTCTGGGAGAGGATATGGACATGATGGAGTACAAGTTCCTGGGTGTCTCCATCGACTGCAGACTGAACAGGTAGGCTAACATCAACGCTGTGTACAAGAAGGGGATGAGTCGACTCTTCTTCTTGAGTAAACTTCAATCCTTCAACATGTGCAGCAAGATGTTAGAGATGTTCTACCAGTCTGTTGTGGCCAGTGCACTGTACTTCTGTAGTCTGCTGGGGGAGCAGCATTGGAGCCGGAGACACCAACAGACTTAACAAACTGGTTAAGAAGGCCGGCTCCATCATTGGCTGCAAACAAGACAATCTGGAAGAGGTGGTGGAGAGGAGGACACTGAAGAAACTATGATCCATATTGGATAACCCGGACCACCCTCTCCACCACCTCCTGCAGGGACAGTGGAGCACTTTCTCCAACAGACAGCTCCGCTGTCATAAGGACAGATACAGAGAACCTTCCTGCCCTCTGCTATAACACTTCATAACAAATTACCTCTGGCCAAATCATCATCCTTCAAATGACTACAACAACGCGACACGGTTGTTGCTTGTTGTTGGTGATCCTTGGACTAGTGTTTAGTTTGTTTCGTTTACCTAGTTGTTAATTCAATACCATTCTAATTAATTGTATATACTGTGCATTTTTATTTTTTATTCTATTTAATCTTATTTTGTATTATTCAATTTATTCAAATTCAATATCTGCTCTGTTATTTTATTACTGTGTATATTATAGTATACTTTACTCTGTAAATTGCTGCTGCTACAAACTAATTTCCCCCTGGGGATGAATACATTTTCTATCTATCTATCTATCTATCTATCTATCTATCTATCTATCTATCTATCTATCTATCTATCTATCTATCTATCTATCTATCTATCTATCTATCTATCTAATATGAGCCTGTCTAGTGTTACTGTCCATCAACAGGAAGATTTCATGTCAAATTATAGAACCCAAGACCATCAATCAGCCACAATTACATTTGTATTACAATTCATTTTTTCCTTACTTTTTCTCAGGAGACTCATATTTCATGCTTGCTTCCAGCGACATCTGCAAACATACAGCGATAAAGAGAGCTATTCAGTCACTCAAGAGGAGGTAAAAAGATGAAATAGGGTGCTGCAGTAAGTACCCTCTCATCTTTGTGCCGTACTTTTCTTTCATTGGCAAAGGAAGTTCCTCCCAATCCAAAACGTTTCTCTCAAACCAGGAAGAACTTCTGCTGGTACACTTCTATGTAGTACACTGTGTACACTATATCGTTACTTGTGTAGTGTGTGAATTCCGACAGGGTAGCGTTGTCTCCAATGGCTGCTGGGCACTCACCAAAAGCGATGATCGTTAGCTAGCTAACAGCGGCAACGGCAGCTAGCTAGCGGCGTCTTAGTTTGTGGTGCCAAATACTAAATTAACCCAAGAAACAAAACTGATGGCTTCTATCCGACAATATAGGTACATAACTTTTATTAGTATAGTGCGGAGTTCACCGGAGCAACCAAGAACCTAATTCCAGATTGTCAATGTAACTTCTTTACATTGTATTACAATGTAAAGAAGTTACATTCTAATATAATGTAACTTCTTTACATTGTATTACAATGTAACTTCTTTACATTGTATTACAATGTAAAGAAGTTACATTCTAATAATTGTATTTATTTACATTGTATTAGAATGTAGCTTCTTTACATTATATTAGAATGTAACTTCTTTACATTATATTAGAATGTAACTTCTTTACATTCTAATGTAAAGAAGTTACATTGTATTAGAATGTAGCTTCTTTGTATTCTAATGTAAAGAAGTTACATTCTATTAGAATGTAAAGAATTTACATTCTAATAGAATGTAACTTCTTTACATTCTAATAGAATGTAAAGAAGTTACATTCTAATAGAATGTAACTTCTTTACATTCTATTAGAATGTAACTTCTTTACATTCTAATGTAAAGAATTTACATTCTAATAGAATGTAAAGATACAGCGAACAAGACAATCTGGAAGAGGTGGTGGAGAGGAGGACACTGAAGAATTCTAATGTAAAGAATTCTAATGTAAAGAATTTACATTCTAATGTAAAGAATTTACATTCTAATAGAATGTAAAGAAGTTACATTCTATTACAATGTAACTTCTTTACATTCTAATGTAAAGAAGTTACATTGTATTAGAATGTAGCTTCTTTACATTATATTAGAATGTAACTTCTTTACATTCTATTAGAATGTAACTTCTTTATATTCTCATGTGAAGAAGTTACATTGTATTAGAATGTAGCTTCTTTACATTCTAATAGAATGTAAAGAAGCTACAGTGTATAGAATGATTCGGTTGAAGTTATTCCCTTTTAAATGTTTTAGACGAGTCACGAATCACTTTAAAAGAGTGATTATAGCTGATTTAACTAACAGACATGAGATTGATCTTCTCATGTCACTCTCTTTATACAATGATATAAATTCATCCCCGTTTTATTGATATCTTACGAAAAGTTACTCCTCATTTTTCGCGCGTTTTTCCTGCAAAAGTCCAGCAACATGAGTCTGTTTTGGCTTGTTACATGCATACTGTCTTTTCAAAATAAACTTCCATCTTCACAGGAAACAACTCAGGTTTAGGCGATGAAACTACTTCGTTAGGTTTTGGAAAAGATCGTGGTTTGTGTTAAAATATCTACGGAAGTGGCGTTGCTTAAGTACGGAAGTCACGTCACAAATAAATCAACATTGGCTTCTCGTTTCACACACGGCACAAACTGCGGCCTCCTGGAGGAAACACCAGTGTTTGTTTGACCCATCCACCTCTCCTCATCCCACCCGTCCTGTGTGGAACTCTACTCATGTAGTCGCCCGCTAGCTTATAGCATGTAGCATCCTGGCATCACTGGGAATCAAAACACCGCAGCTTTGAGAGCACTTGTTTGCAATTGTGCATTAACGTGATGAACCAATGATTTAACTTGCTGCTCGGACCACTGATTCACCAAACCTGCTTGCTTGCAGTCTGTGTTCCACCACAGTCCCCGACACTGGTCTCATGATTCATTTTGTTTTTCAAGATAGATTTGATTTTGTAGCGAGTAACGAAGGTTTCAGGGGAAATGTATCGGAGTCAAAGTATCAGTTTTCTTTGCAAAATGTAGTGAAGTAAAAGTAAAAGTCAAGAGAATATAAATAGTAAAGTAAAGTGCAGATACCCAAAAAAACGACTTAAGTATAGTAAGGAAGTATTTCTACTTCCTTACTATACACCACTGTGTATGACGCATTGAACAGATGCAGAGAGGAGCTCCGGGTTATTTTGTTCATGGAGAACTGTGTGGTCACATTATATTATTATAGTATTTTTGTCAATCTCGAGATTTGTAGAACCACTTTAGGGCCCTCATATTGCTGGATTTGATTAAGACTTGTTGAGGATGGGGTTGGTTGGATCCAAAAGCGATGGTCACATTGAACACTTAACACAAAGACAAATCAGTAAAATGTGAAAATAAAAGCACACACAGAAATGCCACATGTCTTGCACATATGTGTTTGTGACTGTTACATGGTGACCGGACCTGCAGTAAAGTCTCCGAGGCCCAAAGCCAGGAGACCTTGAGGACACATGGGGCTGTGCTTGTCCAAAACCTTCCACCACTTCCTTCCTTCCTGGTGCCAGGGCTTCTTCGATGAATATGTTTGCCTTCCAGCTTTTTGAGCTTTTATATAACTACAGAATAGAAGTGCTTTCACAACAAACAAAAAAGGCGCATCTTAACTGTCCAACAGCTTAAAACCCCTCCTGTTACCCCCCCCCCTCCCTCTTTAAATCGTCAACTTGTGTAACTCTTCTCTTGTGCATTCGGTGTGAAGTGGCGAGCCCTCGGCAGGAAACGGCACACTTTTAAGTTGTTCGTCAGTTTCACACCAGCAGTCGTGACTCTGTCTGCTTTTCATGTTTCAGCACTTGAACCGAACGAGGACAGGGCGTGCAGTTTGTATCATGCATTTGTTTCTGGTTTGTTTGTCACTGTTTAGAGCAGCCCAAAACATCTGGACCTGGTTAGCTCCAGATACTAAACTGGCCAGCATGGTAATCCACTCAAGACTTTCCAAATGACAATGCATTGTGCTGACATTCAATGTGTTCTTGAACCTTAATGCATTTAAAGTCACATTGACAATGTTTTTGTAGAATTCTAGCACCAAATATGAACTCTCACACTCTATTATTTTCCTTAAATGGCTTCTTCAAGGCATCATCGAGGAATTGGGAGGCGGGATTTTTTTTTTGAATGTAGCAACCAGCTTCTGAGGTTGTAACTGTGTGGAATCCAGACACACAGTTACATGCAAACTCTCAGGGGGTGGGGGTTGGGGGATGCAAACCATACTACTCGAGTCGTCACACTGCAAAAAATTCCGAACCTGGGTGAAGCGGTTAACTTTTTCAGGACTCACAATAAAGAAAATGTCTGTAACTTTTCGTAGATTTGCAATGGAGTTAAATCATTTTGAGGGAATTTTCTAAAAAACATTTTTTGAAACAAGCCTAAATGAGGTAAATCATTTCCCTCAAGGCCTAAGTATTAAAAAACAAACCCTCGCTCCAAAAGACTTGACACAATGGCAAACTGGGTCATGCAAAAATGAACACTTTTTTTGTAAAGATAGATATTTTTTCCAGTGTGGCAGGACAAAAGGTTCTCTCGTAGAACATATAGAACAGGGTTGCATACATACCACAAAATGCACAAATCATACTTCATCAATATACAACATACATATACGAGCAAAAAATGCAAGAAGTCAGAGATAAATGGAGGTGTGTCCCTGTTGGTTTGATATACAACTTATGAGTCATGTAGCACAATTTAGAGCACATTTAAAATGTCAGAAATGCAGCCTATACTTACCAGAGATAAAGACGGTGGTCAGTCTCATTCCTGATGTTCATGGTCCATGTTGTAAAACCTCTGAGGACTGAGACTCACCCTGACCAACAATCCCAATTTTTTTCTCTCTCTCTCTCTCTCTCTCTCTCTCTCTCTCTCTCTCTCTCTCTCTCTCTCTCTCTCTCTCTCTCTCTCTCATCTCTCTCTCTCTCTCTCTCTCTCTCTCTCTCTCTCTCTCTCTCTCTCTCTCTCTCTCTCTCTCTCTCTCTCTCTCTCTCTCTCTCTCTCTCTCTCTCTCTCCCAGATGGGACTCATCTTGTTCACCAGCGCTCTGATTCCTTGCTGTCATTTAGCCAGAAGAAGCCACGGAGGAGAAAAGTGGAATTGTTGGGGCTCCATATGTTAAGCAGAAATTATACTGGAAACTGTATTTCTGCATAACATACGGAGCCAAAATGAGTACAAAAACTACATTTCCCAAAAAGCCCAGCGTGTCGCTGTGCTGGAAAGGACGACTAAAGTTTATTCCTCCTTCAACAGTTTGGGATGTCACATTTGTTAGGCCTGTATATATGAATGATATTGATCTATAAATATTTGCTGACCATGAAGAATGTTTAAATTATTCAATTGTCAGCATGTATTAAGCCCATTAAGCGTTTTCCCTCACGAAACATTTGTATTTGATTTAAATTTAAAGTAATGTTTTTATATGTAAAATCCGTATCAGTGAGGAGGGCACTAATCCCCTTCAGAAGGAAGGGGATTAGTGCCAAATGTTAACAAATAATTTGCTCAAATTACACAATTATTACATTTTAACAACAATAATAACTTGTTTGTCCTTACCCTTTTTGAGTGGTCTCGTCCCTCTACTCTCCAAGATGCCGATAATCCAGACTGGTCTCCGTCTCTAAAACTTGGACATGAGAAGGTTACCGCCGCTTCATCGGCCCGTGACAGCAGTCGGTACCAGAGACGTGTCGAGCGTGTCGAGCGAAACACAGAGATGCAGCCTCAGCATTGCTTGATATGAGTTTAACGTCAGATCATGCATATGACAGCCCACCAGCAGCAGAGGATGAGGACGAGGATAAGAATAACCAAGACAACCAGACAGACCTCGGTGGGGCCACGATTGCAGCAATGCAAGCTGAGATGCAGCGCCGACTCTCGGAAAATCTGAATTTGAAAAAGGAACTTTCCGATGAACGATCCATGTTTGATTCAGAATTTTTCGAAAATAATGATGAAAAAGTGAGATATTATACTGGACTGCCGGACTTCTCAAACCTGCAAATTCTACTTGTGTAAGGACTGGGGGTGTTCACGAGATACGTGTAGATGTTGGCGTAGTTTACCGATGGAAGATAAGTAGGATCGGCACTGAAACCATCTGCACTCATCGTATAGGGATCCAAGTTACCAATAACCTTCAATTTGGCCAGGTAGCGAACCTTTGATGCACTATCCAGTGATTCAAAGTATGGTATTTTCGCCGCACTTCCTTGTTTACTCGCCGCCATGTAGGTTCTGTATGTACTCCAACATGGCGGACAGACCTCGTAACTAAGGAGATCGTGACGTAGGTGAGACCACTCTCACACCACTCTCACGAGACCGCCTCATGTATGGACAGATATGAACAGCGTAAGGTCATGGTTGGCCACTTAATTGTTTGCTACTCTGCGAAAACAACCTAAACAGCTCTCTCCGGCATGTCTTCAAGAAGCCCAACTAACTATATTCTGTAATTTTGACTGTTAAATATTTGACGATTAAATCGACTTTGTGTTCCTGCTGCAGCCTTTAACCTCCACCCAACATGGACGAAAATACGTGTAAACTGCTGGTGAAGCTCGCTCAGGAGGGACAGTTGAGTTCTCTGGAGAAGCTCATATCATTAACGTTAGGTGGCTCGGCGGAGGTTCAGACTATCGGCAGTAAACACTTTGGTCGGTCAGGGGACACCCTGCTGCACTACGCTGCCAGAAAGGGACACCTGGACATTATGGAGTATCTAATAACGCGGATAGGCACGGATGTGGAGGTGTACAACAACGACTACAAGAGGCCGCTGCACGAAGCTGCTTCCATGAGCCACCAGTCTTGTGTTAGCTACCTGCTCCGGGAAGGAGCCAAGGTGGACAGCTTGAAGAAAGCGGACTGGTGAGTACGAAGATTTCGACCCGGTTACAATTAAACACCGAATGATCGTGTACATATGTAGTGCACTGTTCTGGCTTTAAAATCAAACTGTCGTTCTGTGGATTTCACCTACCTTCGATAGCTCAGTTGGTAGAGCGGAGGACTGTAGAAGCAACATGCTGAAATCCTTAGGTCGCTGGTTCGAATCCGGCTCGAAGGAGATATTTTTTGTTTTACTCAATTGAATATAGAGGCTTCATATCATTATCTTAATATTAATTACGGAACTCTTGTCCGAGAGAACAATGATCCAGAATCAGCAACAGCCGGTTTGTCGATTACAAGCCCATTTCGTCCATGTCCTGTGGTATGGTTACATTCAACTCACAGCTAAAAATCTATTTTGTCAAAGACAAAGCCTAAAAGCTGTGTCATAAAGGTATTTCCTCTTTCCAGAAGCCTCAAACACTTTCCCGTCCATCTGCATCAAAAAGTATTTCTTGGCCCTGCACATTAAAAAAAGTTTTAAACCAGTCTTCCAAGTTGTGACTATTTCCTTGCCCAAACAAGGTGATCGATGTACAATGCCTCAACAAAAGAAACAAATATGTAAAATGAAAGTAAAAGTTTTAAAATCATACATATATATTTTTTTGTATTTTGATGTCTAATAACATTTTAAGTGCATTGTAAAAAAACAGAGAGAAAAGTTTAATCGTCATACGCGAGGGACACAAAGTGGGCCTAATCACTTATTATTAGAGCTAATGCACAATTTAATTTTTGATGACATGATTTAAGAACTGTGAAGGTTAGGATTTCACAACGCTATACACCACACATCACAACAACATGTACAGTTAATTTCATTGAATAGTTTAATTAAAGATTTAAAAGGACAGATTTCATCATTTACTGTGAACTATTTACAATTTTGAATGTAATTTATTCTATTTGCAAGTATTGTTTCCCTGATATAATGTTTAAAAATCCTTTTTTTAAATTGGCATGTGAGCTTGTTATGTGACTGCCAACATAGATTTCATTTGGTCAGAGTAGACGTCAGTGTTGCCTCTTCTCTCTCAGGACTCCCCTGATGATGGCCTGCACCCGGAGAAACCTCGGCGTGATCCGGGAGCTGATGTGCCATAGTGCCGACCCCGCACTGAAAAACAAGGACGGCTGGAACTCCTTCCACATCGCCTGCAGGGAGGGTGATCCCCTGGTCGTCCAGCACCTGCTTGTTGTCACGCCGGACGTCTGGAGGACGGAGAGCAAGACGCGCAGGACTCCACTGCACACTGCAGGTAAAGCATCCCTCACCATCCCCACGGATACGTTATGTGTGAGGGACCTCTTGCGTTCAACCTCAGACTATAACTCTCTCTGTCTCTTCCAGCGATGCACGGCTGTGAGGAGGTTGTTAGGATCTTGCTGGAGAGGTAGCCGGACATTTGTACATCCTCGAAACACATCGCATGGAAAGTCCAGTTTATGAAATGTTTCAATCAGCTCTGGAAACGCTGTGATCTTTTAATGATTTTTTATATTTTTTTATATACCGCCATGCTGGCTACAGCCGTGGCTGGACTGATTATAATTTGGTGGTCAAAGGTCACTGTGACCTCACGAAACACCTTTTTTGGCCATAACTGGAGAACTCATATGATTTCACACAAATGTCTTAATTGGATCAAATGATGACACTACGGATGTAAACTGCAACTTGACGTTGTCAGTTGACGGAGGCATGCAACCGCTTGTTGTGTTTTGGCTGCTTGAGCTCTGTTTTGCTCTCCACTTCAAGCTCTTCAGTTGTTAAACGCTTCACTTTGTCCACCTGCTGTTTTGGTGGAGGGCAGGTAGAGGTTTCGTTAGTTACTGTTTAGCTCAGCTTTGTCATGTGATCCATTGGGAAAAACAAAACCTACTATGTGCATTTACCAATATTGCGGAGTTTTCAGCTTTACTTGAAAATCTACAATATACCTTGTGCTTGACTAGAATGTTTGTCAAAGTACTATTTCCAGGTCAACAATCACCCTTTAAGGTCATTCATCCGCATCATATACATATGATGACGGATGGTTACAATCCTGTTTGTAGACACTGCAACGTCCACACTCTTAATTTGACCTGTGGGATGAATATACAGTAGCTCCATACTTTCTGAGCTTGATGATGAGTCACAGATAACCATGTCTGACTGACCCTCACCTTCACCTGGTCCTCTTCCAGATGTGGCTACGCCCCGGGCTGCACTGACAGCTGTGGAGTCACTCCTTTCATGGATGCTGTCAGGAACGGACACATTTCTGTGGCCCGGCTGCTTCTAGAGAAACACCAGGTAGAACAAGGCGTTTCAGTTCAATAATGCTTCAGCCTTTCTAGAAATTGAGGTATTTACGTGCACTGCCACGTCATGACTTGTGTGCTGTAGGCGTCTCCAACAGCGGCTGACATACTTGGGGCTCAGGCGGTGCACCAGGTCGCCGTCACCGGCCAGGAGGAGGCGCTGCGGTTCCTGGTGCAGGGCTTAAACGTAGACGTGAATCAGAGAGCCACTGACATCCAGCTCAGTGCCCTGCATTACGCTGCAAAGGTTGGATCAGTAACTGGGGTGCTTGTACCTTAAAGGGATACTTCTGCAGTTGCTAAGAGATACGTGGAAAGATTGTGGAGTAACTCAAATCATTTGAAAGAAAAGGAAATTACAATTTAAATAGAAAATACATCCACATATTGAGTCAGCTGTAACACCCAAAACAACTGGCCTCACAGCATGCACGGTGAGATGATGATCTACATCTCACTGTGTGTGTGTGTGTGTTTGGTAATACACACCTAAAAGGGTCACTAGCAGTTAACATGAATTAAGTCGAAGGAAGAGAAGGTCACAGCTCTTGATTACACAGATTAATAGTCATCGAATCATTGATTTGTCTGCTGTATTTTGTGTGATAGAAGTAGCATATGTGATATTATCAATCAAACTAGAACTGATGCCATAGGTCTGGTTTATACAGAATAGTGCCAGTAGTACGACTACAATAGGAATATTCACAAACACAACTAACCCTCTCCTTCCTCCTTTCAATCTGTGCTTTACAGGAGGGCCACACGTCCACTATAAAAACTCTGCTGGAGCTGGGGGCAGATCTTCACGTTCGGGACAAAAAGGGAAGAACTGGTAAGCAGTGTATCACACTCCATGTTGGGTTTGGCACTGCAGCTCTGCAGTGGTGTCCCCTTTGTTCGAAACTAAATTAAAGCCCCTGGAAATGTGGTTTCAAATCTTAAGTATCTCTCTATAATATTATTATTCAAGGTTAAATAACCAACGACGAAAGTTCAAGTTTAGAGAACAGCACACTTAAGTATTATTACATTACATTACAGTCATTTAGCAGACGCTTTTATCCAAAGCGACTTACAATAAGTGTATTCAACATCGGTTTTCGAGAGAACATAGTCACCAGAAGTAATAAGTGCATCTTCTTTCCTCAAACAAGCATCTAAGAGCATAAACCAGAGCCAACGTACAGTGCAGAAACAAACGAATGCAATAAGTGCCACAAACTAATATGAAACGATAAGTGCAATAAGCCAGTATGAATACAATAAGTGCTAAGTGGAAGGCTCAGGGTAGGCCTTCTTGAAGAGGTGAGTCTTCAGCCTGATGAAAGATGGGCAGCGACTCTGCTGTCCTGAGGTCAGTGGGGAGTTCATTCCACCACTGAGGGGTCAGGACAGGAAACACGTGACCGGGTCGATCGGCCGCAGGGACCTCTGAGCGACGGGGCAACCAATCACCCCGAGGCAGCAGAGCGTAGTGGTCGGACGGGGGTGTAGGGCTTGACCATGGCCTGGAGATAGGAAGGAGCTGTTCCTTTCCCTGTTCTCCCACGGGTTGGCCGTGCAGGCCTGGAGGTGAAGGGACAGAGGTTGTCCAAAGAAGAGGAAAGGGTGGAGAGGAGAAGATCAGTAGCAATATCAGGGGATAGGAGAGAGAAGGATTCAGGGTCAGGGAGGGCAGAGGTAACAGAAGAGGAAAGATCAGCCGGGGAGAGGGAGCGGAGATGACTACGGGTAGGCTACATTAGGCTTTCACAGTCAAACTCAGCTCATCTGCTTCATGTAATTTTGAGGATGAGGTGGTGATAACTTGAAAAGAAGATTTGAAGGTATTGTGTCCTTTTCACTATTGATTACAAAGTTCATTTAAGAACACTATGAAAATATTAGATAGATAGACAGCTCAAGAGCATTTTATTCAAGCGCTGTGTTGTCCCAAAAATCGAATCCTGAGGAAATGAATATAGAGGCTTTTCAGGTTTTGACGAAGAAACCTTCCAGCACAACTTGAATGCACCAGCAAGAAATAGCTTTCAAATTAGTTTAGGCTTTCAGCTGCATTACCGCATTAAAACAAATACAACTGCGACCAAATAAATAAAGGCTACTAAACGAAGCGTTATTATTACGTGTGGACCAGCTAAAGCTCACAATAGTGACAGCAAATGGGGATCCACATAAAACGCGACATGGTTTTCAAAATAAAACCAATGGTGGCCTGGAGGGTCAAAAATCCTCTTCTGTTCTCCTCTCTTCCCCAGCTCTTCACATGGCCTGCATCGGGCAGCACGCGGACGCCGCCAGGACTCTCCTGCAGCTCGGACTCAAAGACTCAGAGGACGCATGTGGCACGACAGCAATGCAGCATGCCAGAAAACCGGACGTAGTGCGAGTGTTTGAATGTGGCCTACCGGACCCATCATAACACAGCGTTTGTGGTACAGGATGCAGATGTGTGATTTAAGTAGAGAGAAGAACCTGAAACCTTTAATGTGATTAAACTAAATCAATTTAGGGTGTAATAAATCTTAACTTGTACTGTGTTGTGTGGTGTATTATTGAGTGACAGAATTTGGGGACTTTAATCTCATTGAGTTGAATAAAAGTCTTGCTTTCGTGTCTTATAGTTACATCAGACCTGACTTTCGTGCTTTAGTTTGAATTAGACTGCTATAACTTGAAAAGTGCCTCCAAAAAAAACTTTAAAAGGCCATAATGGTGTTTGTGCCAAGAGGCCGGCATGGGAGTAAGTATCTTGTTGCTTGAGTAGTATCTTGACCGCTATGCAGTGAGGTGAATACATGATTGGACAAATGATTTGCCTTGTGTATGCCACACCTGCCTGTCTATGATTTTGTACAATTGTTGTTGTTATGTCAGACACAAAACAAAACCTAAGCTTGAACAATTAGCAACCACCTCTGAGAATTCTCTCGCCTTTTTCGATGGCTGGTGTGCATTAGTTTGCATGAAGGCCTCGTTTGTCTAAACGGGTCTATCCGTGTAAATGTGTTGTATGTATTGAAATGTAGTTTTAGGCTCCTGAGTTGAGTCACTTGGGTGAGTAATACAGAGGCTGACTTTGTGAATGCTACTGGGTTTACTCAACAGGTGTGTCTACCATACATGTAGTCCACTCTGGCAACACAAATAGTGTAAAGAGACTGCAAGGCATTGTACATCATTACACTTGACTTGATGATGGAATTCCTCACATGACATGATGAGTTCCTACAAAAATAGATATTTTAAAATAGGTACTTAATTGAATGAGAGTGACCATGTATTCTACATACAAGGTGGGAGAAACTGTAGGGAACACAGAATGTAAGACGAATGACATTCAACAATAAATAACATACGATAGCACTTGTTATTTTAGGTCATGTGGTTAGAAAGCAAACCATTAATAAATTGTATTTTAAGAAAAGGTGAAAAGGTTTTTTTCAGAAGCCCACTTGACTCATTTCTAAATGCATAACCTGAATCTTAAGATATGCACAGCACACGAGACACAGCACAGTAAGAGGCTCGTGGTGAGAACTTAAGACGTTGTAATTATCTTAACATGTCAACTGGCTGGTCTATCTTGATAGTTTGTCTGCCTGTCCTCTTGCGTCTCTCTATTTCATTATATCTTCACACTGACACGCGCTCTTCTTCCAAGTGATTGACAGATGAGAAGCCCCACCCCCCGAGGCGCCTGACGCTGAACCGCAGTTCCAGTCCCGCAGATCTCCATTTTCTTCTTTCCCGATATTCTGTAGCGGAGGAGTGAAGACTTGGAAAAATGAATGAAGAATACGACGTTATCGTTTTGGGCACCGGGCTTACGGTGAGAAAGAAACAAACGATGCATTTCGCATCGTTGAAGTGATTTGCAACCTGTTACCGACGCAGTTCGTGCTTTGAACTGACGAGGCCTAATCAGCAGGGCTGGTGCTAAATAGCTAGCTTAGCCGCTAACCGCGAGTGAGCGAATACCTGTTCGTTAAAGGAAACTGCGAGCAAAGTAGCTAACGCTAACTGTTAGCACTATGCTTTCTTCAAATGCTATCAGTGTCTGGAAAGATTAACGAAACCTAAATGTTAACGTACTCAAGATACGTTCAATTCCAACTCTGTTGTTGTGGCTTTACGTTGTTCTGGGGACTATGAATGTAGGTACCTCGGTAATTTAACCGGTTATTTGGACGTCAGTCTCTCAGTCAAGATAAGGTAATAATACGCGGATGATTAGTCTGCTAACGTTAGCCGACCCAAATTAAGCTAACTAATCAGCCCCATAACAACAGAATAACGGCGGGTCAGCTTCCCCGACTAATCTGTCGTGCACGGAGCCTGTCAACTCGGTTGTTGACTTTATTCCAGTCACAGTGTCATTTTATTAAAGTATTAAAATACATTAAGGAGCTAACTAAAGCTTCCTTGAGCTTATGCTATGCCCCTGGACTCAACAGGCTGGCGAGTAAAAATAAGCTGTCGTATACAGTCTTAATAATTAAAGTTAACGAAGCCCCATCACTTTAATGATAGGGCGTTTTGGTAAAGACCATACTGACTGATTATTCGAAATCACAGGATTACTGTGGACTATGTGACCGTCAGTCAGGCACTTTATCAATGGGTTGATAACCTATAAATTTACTTGAAATTCTTGTGTCGTTTTAACTTGCATACGCCAGAGAAGCTGATGAGGATGTGAGGTGGCAGATCATGAGCTATTCCCCATATGTAGGGCTTGTTTACCCGGATATTAAGCTTGTCAGTGTTGACCATGCAATAGCCTTATTATACTACAGGCCTCCTGACTTTCATCTTCATCTCATTCCAATACAATAATATTTTCACAAGAACATGGCCATCTGGATTGACACTAAGTGGTTTGAAAATAAATGGTGAACAAAAACTGCGTTGTTTCATTCATAACAACTGCTTCTATATCCACATTCCTGGGTCTTCCGGTTGTTCTGGTGCATGACTGCCGTGACCGTACCGCAAGGCCAGTGGGCGGCTTCCTGTCAACTCTCATAGCAGTTTCTGGACTGCTCTTAATCTGAAGAGCCTGAGTGCACAGTTTTGATTCTGTCATCTGCGGTTCAACATAGCCTTGTTACGTTTCTATAAATTTATATTTTTTTATGACTTCAGACACTGAGTTGCAAGGTGCTTTGCTTTAGGCTCAGCAGAAAGGGGCTTAGTTAACTTCTGTTGGGCTGAGTGTTGAGTTAGCTCACATTTGGGTGTGGTTCCACCAAGGCTGAGGAAGCGAAAGTACACTGCAACTAATCTGAGAGCTAGACTGACTGCCAGCCAGCCTATAAAGCCCTGCAGACCGCTGCACAGAAGCTTCACTTTATTTTTAGTTCCGTTATGCAAATAAGTGACTTAACTTCTGTATATTTGACAGATTACCATTTTACATTAGCACTACTATGACTACTAACTCAACAGGTTACACTGAATTATAATCATCTAATGTATACTATTTATGCAACAGTATGCACTAGTTTTGTGTTCTTCAAGGGAATATTTTCTGCCACCAATGACACCTTTTTATGTCATTGGATTATGCAACTGGGAGATGGGGTTTCCCCATCTGTCCGCTACTAATGACGCATGAGGGGAGTGGCTTGGCACAAGATAGTACAACAAAACATTTTAATATTTTGAGCTTGTGTAAACCACAGGCCTTATTTAAGGCATTTAACCAAAAATCCATTTAAATAAACCCATCAACTTCGAGACGAGGGAACCGGAAGGGCAAAAATGCTGACTCATTTCCAGGTTTTAGGACTCGTTCCTGCAGCACTGACTGGGGGGTAGTAGTGATGGACGAAACTTTTACTTCGCCTCCCAAGAAAAAACTAGCAATACTGCAGTGGAATAAAGTTATCCATTCAAAACTTCGAAACTAATTTAATAAAGTTTTAGACTTTTTTTCCAGTATTTTTTAACAAAAAAATATTTTCCTCCAAACAATGATTTATAAAGAATATAATTGGGAGATTACTCCAAAAACCAAATGTTAGTTGCAGCCATAAAGTTCAATATACACAAGTATATAAAGTAAAACTATTCTTTTCATCACGCCAGATAACTTTTGCCTTCTCCAGTAAGAGGTTTACAGTTGCTGCTATCTTTGTGCCCATCAAAAGGAGGATATGGTATTTAAGGAGAGGAAATGGACACAATGCTTGCTTTCACTCGCTATATAATGAATAAGGGAGGTCTGCTAAACAATCAATTACACCGTACAAAGCGTAACGATTTGCACTACTGTAACTTTATATTTACCTAATTCTGCTGGAAAATAATAATCTTAAAAATGAAAATGGCTCGGAAGACATTTCCATCTGATTTTATAAGCTCCATCACATGTTTTGCATGTCGAACTTTAATCTGCTGTGTATCTAACAGATCCAACAGATTTAAAACACTTGAGAGCGGTTTAGAAGTTTTCATTGTCATAAACTGTAAGCAAGTATAGTCCTGCCGTGGTTGTAACTCCCTGTCATGTGATGGAATCGTTTTGAACTGCAGAGACACCTCCAGCTCTTCTGTGTTGGACTTTGTTGCCTCTCACACACATTTTTATGGGTCTTATGTGTTAATAATTGAACTGAGAATTTTGCCTTTGGTCACAATGGTTTGGTACTGGCTTGATTTTCTTCCTAACTGGATCAGTGTTTTTTTTCCTCTGTCAGCATGGCCCCTACTAGCTGGCTGATGTAGTGAGGACTACGGTGCCTCCGGCTGTGTGTCAACGCCTGTATTCATACAAGCAGCTGTAGGTCGGCTTCAATCACAGGTCACCAGAAAGGAGTGACAGTGACGCATCGGAACTGCTCCGTCTTCCCCAAAGAATAACGTGCAGCCTGAATTTATGCCCTTCAAGTCAGCGGCATTGCAAGCTCAGGCAATACCGTACTTTCCGGGCTATAGAGCGCACCAGTATATAGGCCGCACCAGCTGATTTTTAACAGAATAAAGAGTTTGTACATAGATAAGCCGCACTGGTCTATAAGCCGCAGGTGTCCCTGTTGAACAGCAAGATGTTTTTAACAGTACCGTACTAAAGTTGTCTTCTATGAACATCATAACATGTTGCTAGCTTCTAAGCTAATTTTAACATTACTGCCAATGGGGAAATGCTAACCGCGATTAGCATTAGCGAATATATAATATATCTTTGTACATCTTTTCATGCAGACATACTTGCATTACAGACTAAGGTCTCTCACGGCTACCAAACGAAAAGCAATGAGGCAATATCTGTTGTTGCTCATAGCTCTGAATAGCTGTTGTTGCCAAGCCAGTTAGCCGTAAATGCTATTCAGAGCTATGAGCAACGTCGACACGCTGCATGAGAAGATCAGCTTTTTCTCAAGTCTGCCAGTGGATCCGAACAGCGTGGAACAGTGTGACAGAATCCACCATCACCAATGGCTTCCGAAAGTCTGGGATAGTACTAGATTAAGGGGACAGCGTAATGCGTGTTTTTGAGGTTTGCAATATAACTCTGCTGTCCGGAGTCTGCAAAAAGTCTGCGCAACATCATCATACCAGCCATTGTAAACACAATTATACATGAACTAAGATCATACAAAACATTTATTTCTCTCACTCAAAAACAAGCACACAAAAAAACTCTTGAACAAGTTTTGTAGAACAAGTTTTGTAGAACTGTAAAAAAAAAAAACGAGTCTGCATTTGGGTCCTTGAACACACCACATCATGAACCGGGGCAAATCCGCCCCTGAGCTTGCGTTATCGTCCTCATTACGCTGTCCCCTTAATCTCGTACTATCCCAGCCTTTCAGAACCCATTGGTGAAGGTGGATTCTGTCACACTGTTCCGAGCTGTTAGGATCCACTGGCAGACTTGAGAAAAAGCTGATCTTCTCTGCTCATACCTCTGAATAGCATTTACGGCTAACTGGCTTGCTGCTGTTAGACCGGAACCGGAAGTTGCGGTTGTTGTTGTGGCGGAGAAAAGCTACGGAAAAATCCGTATATAAAGCGCACCGGACTATAAGCCGACGCCTCAAAGCGTGGGGTAAAAAGTAGCGGCTTATAGTCCGAAAGTACGGTGGATGAAACCCTGACGTTTATAGAGGTGATCCGATTTCACTGGCGCATGTGTTATTTTGGGAGAGCACCTATGCAGAAAGTGCAGTAAATACGAGGTTATGAAGGGGCCGATTTAGTGTTGCAATGCATTCAGCTTCAATAACAGCAAATTTCATACACATTAATTTATCATCCTGTCCTGGAGATTTTTTGGAGATAAATATATTGACAAAAGTCACAGATTAAAATGTCTACAGACCATGTGATAATCGTACAAGTTCATTGCGTGTTAAACTGCGCATTGAGTCCAGTAAAGTGAGGGCCGGTGGAGTTTATTGTGGGGAGGTTGCTCTGCCGGTTTTTGTTGTATTGTTACTGGATGGAGGCAGACATTGCTCCCTCTTCTGAAGGACGATGTTTGAGTCTTGAAATCATAAAAGTAGTTGTTCATTTCTGATGGTTATCTTGCTGAAAAAAACCAACAACTTGTAAGAATCATAAAAATGGGTTTATAACCAGTATGAAGTTGGCAAGCAGAAATGTCTCTTCTGAAAGAAAGAAATGGTACAAACCTTGACACTTCCTGTGTCATTACATGCCACCATCTCTACACTGAGGGAGCGAAGGTGACATCATCCAGTGAAAGTTATGATGCGCCGGTGTTTGTTTTTTGGTCATGTGAGAAACGAGTTATCCCGTGCACGGCCATATTGTAAAGCTGTCACTTGATAGTAATTATTTTAGAGCAGCGGTTCCCAAACTTTTTAGGCCGTGCACCCCCTTCTACATCCCGACCGGGTTCGCGCACCCCCCCCCCCCCTTAATAAAAAAAAAAGAAGCAACAGAGCCTTTTAAGCCGCATAAGAATCGGACCAATGAGAGAACAGTTTGCTCGCGCGTGGCATTTGTTTACAAGATTTAGTCCGCTGTTAAATGTTGCAGGCGAACAAAGGAGCAACTGCAACAAAGCAAACGAACTGAAGGTGTGAAAACGCCCTGAAACACTGCAACAAAGTTTCAATAACTTTCAGTTACACAAGGCGTCACTTTTAAAGAGCAATACGGATGCGAGCACACACGCACAGGCTCAGAGGCAGATTATCACATTTAATTTACAATTAATGACCGACTAATGTAGCCAGGATGTCTTCGGACAAAGCATCGATGCGGCGCGACACAGTGTTGTTGGACACCGGGATCATGTCCAACTTTTTTGCTTCTTTCTCCCCAATCATACATTCCACCATCTCTCTGGCAGCTGGCAAGCTCACGTCTTCGGCGATTGTGTGCGGTAGCTCCTTTCTCGCTGTTCTGTAACCGATATGAAGCCGTAGTGCGTCATTTATAGACCCAACACATGAATGAGACTCCAGTTGTTTTTGGCTGTTTTGTAACTCCTCCAATTTCGATATAAACAATGTAAGGGGCTTTTGACTTGCACTGGCATGCTTGGTGTTCAGGTGGCGACGTAAATAAGAGCTTCAGACTGTTAGCCAGAACCTCACTGCACACCACGCACTGTGGCTTTGGGGAATCTGCGTTGCCAATCCAAGTGAAGCCCAGACACAGATACTTTTCATCATATTTCCTCTTTTTTCCCAGTCTGATGCTCACCCTCGTTTCCTCTTTTTTCACCTTGACTTCGCGATGGGCCGATGTGCTCCCGATTTGTCTGTGCTATCCCTTCCTCCTTTTCGGTCTCCTCCGTCTCATCTTCCTCTGACTCTGGCTCGATTTCTTCTCCCGGTCTCTCCCCAACGCACCTCTCTGTTCCCCTCGCCTCCGATTCCTCTCTCTCTCTCTCTGTCCCTCTCCTCTTTTACGACTGATAGCTTCAGATGTCCCACCTGACAGTTTTTAAATAAAAATTACATTTTTTTTTTATATTTAATATTACACCATCAGACCGCCATTACACTTTTCCTCTCGCGCACCCCCTAGAGGCAGCTAGAGGCGCACCCCACTTTGGGAATCCCTGTTTTAGAGGAAAGTCCACACAGTCACATGATGCACGCAGTCATCGCATTATGGCCTTTGGTCTGTGAATTCCAATCTCTGGTCAACATGCACATTTTCCCTCATCATAACCAAGGCTCTGAGACTTAAATCCGTGTGAAGGCTATAATCATCCGCCCAGCTCCGCAGCCGCATGTCAGACATTATGTTAGTACTGGGTGTGGCAGAACTGAAGTCGTGGATACCGTCCTATTCCTGTTTCTGTTAAACTTGGTAATACGTTGTCCCTTCAGGCTGTTGTGTCCAAAGCCATCTTTAACATTTACTCACGATTGTGAGTGACACACAGTGGAAAATCTGAATAAGGGGTTCACAGTACTGAGGGGAATGCAGGAAACTGGAGTCAGGATTTGTAATTGTACATTAAATTCGACAACAGCCATCTGTCGCGCTTTATTAAAAAGTGGTTAATGTGAGATCGATCATTAGAGCACAAACGGAACACTCGCATACATGCGTTTAGTGTTCCGATGGAGATAGTGCGTTACCATCAGCATCCTATCAGAATCAGAACCGTTTATTGCCAATGTATGTTGCACATAAAATAAATTTGTCATGGCGGGTGGTGCATAACATTAAACAATCAACAATTCCACACAGTGCAAGAAATAGAAATGTTAATATTTACAATAGAATATAAAAGAATAACAATATAAAATAAAGTGCACAAACAGATAACAGTACTATAAACAAGTATGATGAAGTAGAGTGTAAAAGTGTCGAGTGTGTTTAAATAAAGAAACAGTGCAGGGGGGGAATGACCGGTAGGAAATTGTCCTGGGGATGACAGTCAGTGGGGGTCCCGGGCTTTGTTGATGAGCCCGCCTGAAGACGGGAAGAAACTGTTGATGTGAGGTCTTGGTCCTGATGGACCGCAACCTCCTGCTAGATGGAAGGGGCTCGAACAGTTTATGTCCAGAGTTGAGTTGGAGGGGTAGACTACAATCTTTCCTTGATGTGAACAAGTCCTGGAGGGACAGCAGATTGCAGCCAACCACCCTCTCAGCAGAGCGGATGATGCGCTGCAGTCTGCCCTTGGCTGTGGCTGCTAAGGACATTGGTCCTGGTCTAATTCTCCTTTTGGTTGTTTTCCTCCCAACAGGAATGCATTTTATCAGGAATCATGTCGGTGAAGGGGAAGAAGGTTCTGCACATGGACCGCAACTCCTACTACGGAGCTGAGAGTGCCTCCATCACGCCTCTTGAAGATGTAAGTTGATCTGTGATGCTGCTGGCTCTGCTTTGTTACACTGGGACGGTCACATTGGTTTGAAATGAAAAGCATGAGGACATAAGGAAGCAAGAACTGTGGAATTGTGATGTAAAAACATCAAAATATTTACTTCATATCTTAAAGCTGACAACAGCTGGAGAAACGGGGTCTGCAACCAGTATAACGGTGGTCGTTCAGACGGGGTTCTTCGCTGCCCATATTTTATACGTATTGTTGTTAGCGGTGTTACTAAGGCTCTGTTTATACTTGCCCCGAGCATGAACCGCCACTATGACGAGAAGGGATTGTAATCATCTGTAGACTCGTATCTGAAATTCATGGACTACTTTATTGCCTTTGTACAAGCCCTGTAAAGAAACAAGTCAAGTATTAAATGCTTTATAAAGAAACAACGGTTGAATATCCTGTGAACTGTTTGATTTGGCTGCAAAATATTTACTCAAATGTGCATTTTTTAGATGACCTATTTCTAAAGCATTTTAAAAGTTCCTTTGTATAGTCCCTAGACATGTTAATGGTGCTTTTATCCATGAACTGTTTGTGGCGGTCACGTGATCACCAAGTTACAAAAATTCTGAGCTGCACGACCAAGCGCTGCGACCACTTGCTCATGGAGGCCTTAGTTCCTGAAATGCACCTCGGGTGTAATTGTAAGTTACTGGCTGTAGCTTGTGAATCAAGTCTGGTTCTGTGTGTCTCTACAGCTCTACAAGCGCTTCGACTTTCCAGGCAAACCTTCTGAGTCGATGGGAAAAGGCCGGGATTGGAACGTGGACCTCATCCCTAAATTCCTCATGGCCAACGGTATTACTTGGATAACTCGCCTGTTTTAATAGTTCTCAGCAAAGCTGTAAGCTTTAGCTTGTTGTTAGTGCTGTATATGTCATAGTTCAAATATATATTTATTATAATTTAATATATACATATTTGATATTTAAAGCCACTCTAAGTAGCAGCAGGAACATGGATGTTAATATTCAACAAATGTTTTTTTACCAATCAAAGCTGAGGTAGGCAGTTTATTTGTGGTGCCATTGGGCAAAAATTCCATAATAACCCTTCAGCATATTGTAACTCAAGTGGTAGCTACCCCAGAGTTAGGCTTTTGGAAAAGGCAAAAAAAATAAAAAATGGCAGAATCTGAAAAAAAGCCCTCATTAAGCCCCTCCCACGAGCATTGGCATATCGTCCTTCATACAGTAACAAAGTGATTTCTTTGCAAACTTTTGGATCTGTAAAGGGAGATGACATACTGTGAATTTAGGCAAAGCATTTCAGAAATGGAGAGAAAATGTTGCTAATAGATTAGCCTGCCGCTAACTTTAGCTGTCAGGACTATCAGCGGTTAAGGTTAGCAGAAGGCTATCCTATTAGCAACATTTTCTCTTTATCTCTGAAATGCTTCGCTCATATTCTCAGGCTTTCTTTTAGTTATGTTGTTGGCAAGGCAGTGGTCGCCAAAAGTTGGAATAGCAACTTTTCTTGCAGGATATTCTGCCATTGAATCAGGCGTTCACTAAAGCGACGTGCAAAGGAACGCCCTCTCTCTGAAATAACCTGTGATTGGTCAAAGTCTCCCATCACTGGCTAGATTTTATTAAGCCTGCAAACGGAGCCAATGGGAGGTGCGGAAGTCTAGTTTTCATTACGACCACTTGAATTAAAATATTCTGAAAGGTCATTATGGAATTTTTGCCCAATGATGGCAAAATTAAACTGCTTACCCGGCTTGAGGCAATGGCGTCTTTTTGTGACCGTAACGCTGATGTTTGCGTCTCCGTCCTTCAGGTCAGCTTGTGCGCATGCTGCTGATCACAAAGGTGACCCAGTACCTGGATTTCAAAGTGATCGAGGGCAGCTTTGTGTACAAGGGGGGGAAAATCCACAAAGTCCCCTCTACTGAGACCGAGGCTCTGTCATCTAGTAAGTCATTTAAGGACGCAGCGGCAAACGATTATAAAAATGTGCTGACAGCTTAAAACCATCGAGGAAATAATTTTGATTTCATTTGCTGTATTTGTGTCTTTCTACAGAACAATCTTTGCATTACTTGTTCGTCGTTGTTTTTAAGTAGTAATGTTGTTTGGGTCTGACCCATAACACTCAGCTGCTGGTTGCACTTTGCGTTGCAAAGCTTGCCCTTCACCCACTTAGTTGCTTTCGACACGGGCCCACTCAGTCTAAACTCTCGGTCTCCTAAAGGTCTGATGGGGCTGTTTGAGAAACGGCGCTTCCAAAAATTCCTCCAGTTCATCTCCAACTTCGACGAGAGCAACCCCAAAACCATGTATGATGTCGACCCCCAAAAGACACCCATGCGAAACATATTCCAAAAGTTCAAACTGGGCCAGGAGGTCATGGACTTCACCGGCCACTCACTCGCCCTCTACCGCACAGACGAGTCAGTGCTCTTTCCAGTTGTTCAATAAGTGCTATTTTTACAATAAACTTAATTGCACGTGATTGTGATACCATTGCAGTTTTAAATGGTCTCCATCTCTCTCCACTCAGTTACCTGGATGAACCCTGCATTGAGACGATAAACCGGATCAAGCTTTACAGTGAGTCTCTGGCCAGATATGGAAAGAGCCCGTACCTGTACCCACTGTACGGCCTGGGGGAGCTGCCACAAGGGTTCGCCAGGTAGGGCACTATTTGGATGTATCACTTTGTTGCATTTGCGTGCTGCTGCACACAGCGGAGTTCATTTGCCACACCAAGTAGAAAGGACGTTAAATGCTTGGAGTAGTCTTGAAAATTCCAGCAGCATCAGAGGTGTAAAACACATTCATGTTTATGACCAAAACACACAAACGAAAGTTATTGTAATTTGATCCGTTGATTTCACATGGGTCACGGGTTCCAGCAGCGACTGTGACGCACAGCTCATTGAGTTCAGGTACTTGAAGGTCCTCAGCGTCTGATTGCCCCAATTTGCGTCAAAATCACAATCCTCCATTTAAAAGTCATAATCTGAACACTTGGACACTTTCCAATGTTCCTTGTGAATAAACGTCCAGAAATCATAGAAGAAAAAACTCCCTTAAAACTCAGGAACTGACCCGTGAGCCATCACATTTCCTTCATATCAAAGTCACACAGTGATGTCGTCTGTTTCTTGACATGACTGAGGCCTGTCAACAAGGCTCTTGTGGAACCTGTGGACGCACAAGCACCAAGTACATAGTTTAATGTTTTTAACATCATTATAATGTTCAACAGCTGCACTCAGGGGGATTAAAGTACTGACATTGACCGTTATCAAACATTAATGGTGGCTTCATTAGATTTACGTGTCCCATTAGGTCTTTTCTACAGCAAATATTTTGACTGATCAGCAGGGCTGGGTTGTATACCTGTTTCATCACCGTCACCAGTTTCCCGTTTGGTCACGACACTGATTTTGCAATACCGTCTTTAAACGCGCGCACGTTTTGGTATTTTCAAACTTTTTCTGTAAAAGGTAATGTCAGCTTTCTTTGTTTTTTCAGAGATAAATTCTTTGAAGTGTAATGTAATTCCCTTTTTGGCTGTGGTGAAAACAGGTGAAACTCTTTTAAATAAGAAAAAAACAATTATATGTATTGTTCCAAATATTATTTATTGCTTAGATCAGTTCCCAGTTACTAGCTCTGAATGAATTCCATCACATTAACATAATGGAGCAGGCTACTCCTCCCAAAACACATGTAGGTCTGTACCTCATTTTGTTATTATTTAGAGCCAATAAACGCAACCTTCTAGACATATGCCTAATGTCACATGTATGAATAAACCGTGAATTCGATCCAATATTTGCTGCTGACGTTTCTACCGTGGGTCCACCCCCAATACGGCCACAAGCGGGGAGATGTTGACAGCAAATTGACGTAACGTGATGGGGAACTCATTGCTTTTGGTGTATGTGAGTTGGCACAATGTGGTATTTAATACTTCTGGTTTTAAACAGAGTTCAGCTTAAGATATCTGATCCTTTTGACATACATTATGTTCTCTCTCTCTCTCTGACTATGCCGTTAGCTAAATAACAGACTTTCCATAAAGAAAGAGGAGGGGCCTACCGTTTGAGCAGTGCCACCTTGTCTCTGGGTCTTTGCTGAACATTTTCCTGATGGGTAGGTAGTGAGACCGGCAGCCTTCATTGTCGCCAACCGACCGACAACTGACTGCCAGGCTGCTCAATCCCATAGCTCTGACTCCGGCTGCTTAAAGCAGAGATAAGACGTTTGTTGCCTTTGGGGGGAGATAATAGGAAGCAACATCTCACACGTTTCTTCCATTCCAGGCTTAGTGCCATCTACGGCGGGACGTACATGTTGAACAAGCCCATCGACGAGATCGTGGTGGAGGACGGGAAGGTGGTTGGAGTCAAGTCCGAGGGAGAGGTGAGCAGTTTGCTCTCCGACGTGCTTCGTGTGTCCCTAACCCTTTTTCCAGGAGTTAAACCTTTCCCTTGACCGCTGACCTTTTGGCCGTTCGCCCTAATGCAGATCGCCAGGTGCAAGCAGCTGATCTGCGACCCCAGCTACGCCATGGACCGCGCCACCAAAGTGGGCCAGGTGATCAGAGTCATCTGCATCCTGAGTCACCCGGTCGCCAACACTGGTGATGTCAACTCTTGCCAGATCATCATCCCCCAGAACCAGGTCCAAAGGAAGCATGGTGAGCACACACAGGAAATGAATGTGTCCTATTTCATTTCTTTATTATCTTAAAGAATGTAAAAATCCAGTGTGACAACTCTGGTTTCAACAGACATTTATATTGTCCCAAAGCTATGATAAGTAGAAAATGCCTAGACTGCCAGCTGAGCCATATTAAATGTATCTTCGTAATGTGTAACAACAACCGATCATTGAATAAGTATTTGGACTCGCCAGCAGGCGCTAACCTTCGTCTTTTCTTCGGTTTCCAGACATCTACGTTTGTATGATCTCCTCTGCTCACAACGTAGCAGCACAAGGCAAGTACATCGCCATCATCAGCACCACAGTGGAGACAAACGACCCCGAGAAGGAAATCAAGCCGGCCTTGGACCTACTGCAGCCCATCGAGCAGAAGTTCGTCAGCGTTAGTGAGCAGTATGCACCCACCGACATGGGCGCCGACAGCCAGGTAGGATCTTTTTGTTCTACTGTTTGAGTGTTTCCACTCACTTCACACTTAGAAGTTGCTTGAGACGAGTGGACAACACAGCGAACAGTGAACAACATCCGCTGTACACTTGCTCAATGACCAATGACAATGACCCCATTAGAATGTAAAACGTCCCCTGTCCACCTCATTGTTTTTTAGATTTTGTTAAATGTTAATATTGTAACTTCAGAATGTAACTGTTGTGCGGTTTTCTGGTAAACATTCAAAAAAGGAAGTACCACTCATTGCAGCGATGAATTTTCCTTGCATGTTGCTGTTTTGTAAGAAGGCCATCTTTGCACACAGTGTGTGAGCAGAAAGTTACGTGTCTGCACAGGAAACACTTCTGTGGTTGGATTCCTTCCGTGTCTAAAACTAAATCAGTTGCCATTTAATAGAGAAGAATTACTGTATTTGGAAACTTTTTGTTTTGTAGTTTGTTTTGTCGGCATCGTTTAAGAATCTAAATTAAATCCAACTTTGACTGTTCATCTGTCTCTGCGCACTGAAAGAATTCTTCCAATAAAAGGCCTCTTTGATCCGGTTTTCTCCCCTAGATTTTCATCTCCCGCACGTATGATGCCACGACTCACTTCGAGACCACCTGCGATGACATCCAAGACATCTACAAGAGGATGACGGGCTCAGACTTTGACTTTGCCGAGATGGAACGCAAGAAGCAGGACACCTTCGGCGACGCCTGCGATTAGAGAGGCACCCGCTGCAATCCTGATTATTAAAGACGACGACAACTGAAATCTTACAGAAAATAGTAAAAAATAATAAAAAACTACACAAAAATGTACACACCAATGGCTGATCATCCGAGTAAACGGTTTTGCCCATTGAGGAACTTCATGATATATAGAGATATGATAGTGTTGTTGGATAGGGTTCAGGGAGGGAGCTATGCTTTTTAAACCCACACTCGGATGGATGTTGCACTAAACACTTGTTATACCTAATATACAGTAATACCCTGCATTCTTCTGCCTCATCATGTCGACATGATGCATAGTCCAAAGATGCCAACTCAAATGATAATTTAAAAACCGATCTTACAGAGTGGTTATATGTGTCAGCGGGGTGGGGTGTCCAATTGTTCTGTCATTGTATAAAAGGCGTTTGGAAGATAAATAATATCTATACATCAGTTATTGGTCTCTGCAAGTATTCTTTCATGTCGGGGTGAGAGAGAGAACCGGCTTTGGCTTCATGTGTCCAAGTTAAGTCATGCGAGCAGCGGAGTGTTCCTCCGCGCACCTTCAGGCCCAGCAGCAACAGACAGCTTCCATCGTCGGCCGTTAACGTGGGTAAGGGGTGTGTGGGCTTCATATTTCTATGTCACTTTTTTTTTTCTTTTTAAACCCTTTCCTGTCAAATCTCCATCACGGTTCGACGCATCCTATAAACCAAGACACAAGGGCGACTGGTCCAGCATTAACTACCCAGACCTGTGTATCCGACAGCTTGAGTTACTATAATGCGTGATCGAGTAGTTTCTGTTCCTGTATCATGCAAAGCATTAACAGCAGATTGGTGGGATGTGTGGTAGACTGTAATTGCTTAAGAAGGACCAAAATGTTTACTGCAGCAGTATTGAATTGATGAGAGCCCATTTGGTGTCTCCTGTGTTGAACAACTTAAAAAAAAAAAAACATCCTGGGCTCAAATGATTTCTATACTGCAAAGTAAAAACAACTTTGTCAAAAACCAAAGCTGTGTTTGATCACTTCTTTCCCCTCACGTGTGGAGTGAACGGTGATGAATGTGCAACACAAGCAAAACGCACCTCTAGATTTCTGCTGCTCACAGCAGCTTTGTTACTGACGGAGAGGCTAACGATGAACTTTTGACCGACTTAAAACAAAATACCTGGTTATTTATTGACATTGATCTTACAGTTATTGCAGAGTATTGCAGCAGTCAGCTTTAACTGCTGTAAAGTCTGTTGGGTTTTGAATTTACAATTCATGACAAAAGATGCAACATTTTATTGGCAGTGGATTCTCTTGACATCTAACTTCGTTAATCATATTAGCTCGTGCTCGTGACACTCGCGTATCCTATCTAAAAGATCTAACTTTACCGATGTACAGCTAGCTGTATACACAACATCATCCATGGCTATAATTGGCTAATCGAGTTAAAGAAGGCTACATGACACGAAGGACAAAATAATTATATTCCATGATAAAAAGTTATAGCACGTAGAGATGAAACTGACTAGGTAAACAGCTTTTTTGGGAATATACATCCTGTCATAATTGCGGAGTAGCTAATTGGCTAATACAGCTACTATAGCTGGTGACTTATTAGTTGCTGTTGTATTGTTACTATTTTTATTAACATGTATTCAATACTGTACAGACCGCAAGTAAGCTTTAACTGAATGTTGGAAGATGTACATTTTAGTAAGGTAGGCTAACGTTATTTAAAACAGAAGCTTAATGAGCTTTATGTGTTACTGTCTGTATATGTGTTACTGTCTGTGTGTTACTGTCTGTGTGTGTGTTACTGTCTGTATATGTGTTACTGTCTGTGTGTGTGTTACTGTCTGTAGATGTGTTACTGTCTGTGTGTGTGTTACTGTCTGTGTGTGTGTTACTGTCTGTATATGTGTTACTGTCTGTGTGTGTGTGTTACTGTCTGTGTGTGTGTGTTACTGTCTGTGTGTGTGTTACGGTCTGTGTGTGTGTGTTACTGTCTCTGTGTGTTACGGTCTGTGTATATGTGTTACTGTCTGTGTGTGTTACGGTCTGTGTGTGTGTGTTACTGTCTCTGTGTGTTACGGTCTGTGTCTATGTGTTACTGTCTGTGTGTGTGTTACTGTCTGTATATGTGTCACTGTCTGTGTAAAAGGCTTCAGGGCGGACCGGACCGGACCGCCCTGCACGAGGCAGCGTCCCACGGCAGGGCCCTGCAGCTGAAACAGCTGATAGAAAGTGGGGCATCGGTCAACACGGTGACGGTGGACAACATCACTCCTCTCCACAAGGCCTGCATCCAGGGTCATCCAAACTGTGCCCAGCTGCTGTTGCAGCCCAGGTGGGATAAACCCCCCACGGTCCTACCTGGAGATGTGAACAAATAAAACCTAAAGTGACGCAATCTATTTCAGAATAAATAGTTCCTTTGTGAGGTTTGTGAAGCAAAAGTTACCATCGATGGAAATAAGCATTATTTACATGACACGGGTGTTAATGGGATTATGTCTGCCCACCTGTTGTTGATAAAACTAGCTTATATGCAGCTTTAATTAGCAGCTAGCTTATATACAGCTTAATTAGCCACTAGCTTATATACAGCTTAATTAGCCACTAGCTTATATATAGCTTTAATTAATCACTAGCTTATATGCAGTTTTAATAACCATTAGCTTATGCAGCTCTATTAACCACTCATACAATACACACAGTACACGCTAGGGCCAGGGAGAAGCAGGAGGGAGACTACTGATTTAACTGCGCCACAAGGAATAGGCCGCCATCTTTAGATAGATAAGGGAGGAACAATAGACAGTGAGATACAGGGACAACGCCCCAGCAGACTCCCCTCTTCACACTTTTCCCAGGTCCTCTCGCCTCAAAATCTCACTACACACTGATAGAAGAAACGCCTTCTGGGAGGGGCCAATGTGAACGGACGTTCAGGCCTCCACCCAGGTGTCATACACGTACAAACGTGCCACGCCTGCATCTTTGAATTTGACCAATGGGCTTCCATAAGAAGTGACTATATGAATTATCACGCTGCTATGTTCAGGCGTTTTTTATGGCTGATCTCAATGCGAGTGAAGCTCTATTAACCCATGCATGTTTGATTGCTGGGCTGAATAACTCTGTTGATAAATAAACTATTGCTTTTGATATAACTATACGCCTCTTGAGAGCTTCTGTTTCATTCTTAAATCCGCTCTAAGTGTGAAAGATAGCTTTATTTTCACAACAAATTGGTGGAGGATGCGGGCAACTTGATACAGAGCATATCGGATTGGAATGTTAACAGACCTCTCTATCTGTGATTTCAGAAATAAAATGCGAGTCTCCCCTGAGGCTGGGAGCCCTGGTATTTGCCACCAGGTCGTGCCTGCAGTTCGGGGGACAGTCTGATAGTGCCGGCACAACAAACAAGGTGAGCAGAAGCCTATTTAACTGAATTCTGCATATTGTATTTATAGACACGATCCAAATTTTATCAGACTGACCGAACTGTGAGTATGGCATAGTCATAGAGTACTGGTAAAGAATAATCACACTGCGGCGGAGTTGTTCAGCCCAGCCATTTGGGGGGTCTGTACACATGCGTGAATGAGTCCAGCAGAAAACGTAAAATAAAGACGAAAGATTGCGCTCCTGTGACAACGTAGATGTGAAGTAATGTGAGCCGTGTCGCGCGCCTCTTCTGTCGCGGTCACGCGCTTCGCACGAAGCACTCGAATTCATGCCACAAACAGCGTAATCTTTAACGAAATTTATAAGACGTTTTGGGCTACGAAGAAATTGTATAACATGACGGGGATATATGTATATGTCATTGATGTCATTGATAAACTGTATTGAGAGAATTGACCGTGAAATATTACCGTATCAAGACGTCAAGTCTCAGGACACTAAAGCCGTGTGTTGCGTGTGGTGTAAAACCAAGTTAACTCTGCGTAGAGTGACCTTTAGATAGTTTCTGCACGGGAGCACAGGTTTTAAGTTAACAGATGTATCGTTGATAGCGGACGAAGAGAAAAATTACCTTATCAAGACCATCAAATCTACGGATACTAAATTTGTGAGTGGCGTGCAGTGTAAAAACATGATATCTCTGCTTAGAGTATGCTTGACGAAGTTTCTGTACGAGAGCGCAGAATTTAAGTTAATCGATGTGTCGTTGATAACGGACGTTGTGTAAAAATAAAAGTAACCAGAGAACAGGTCCAGCGCAGAGGCCTTGGTTACTTAAGTGTATTAAATTGTGTTGTTGATGTACTGCGCTGGTGGTGTGGTGGTCAGTATAGCTGCCTTCCACGCGGGGGCAAGCCGTGTATAGTTGGCATACGCTGACAGCCAATGAAATTGCAGCATTTCATATCGCTGGTTTCAGCTCCTGGACGCAGATTCGAGTCTAACTGGGGCAAAGCCACTCATCAATGACAAAGAGCTATTCATAAATCAAGAAATGTTTATCCAGCTTTACCTTTTACTGATTGTCACTAGATTGTAGTGGCAGATAGATTATCAAGTACTTGACTTATTTTTGGCTATAAACCTATTATATTGCAGTTTTTACTGTTGACTATAATGATTCACGTATTAATGAGACATGTGAACATTAGTGAATGAAATATATTTATTAAACACAACAGGGACAGTGAATATTGAACACAGAGCCAATAATGCAAGGTCACAAATACACAACACAAATATGTTAAACAAATATAATAATGACAAAACACTCCCCTTTTCTCTTACTTTCCCTTTTCAACCTCCCATCTCTTTTTTTCTGTCTCATAAAAAGCAGGTCGTCTGCTTCTCATGCCCTGGTCTTTGTAAAAGGAAAAGACTTTACCAGGGCAGTAAATGTACTTCCCTGTTAGTCCAGGGAACCCCGTGTGGATGTGAGGACTGTTTGGATCCTGCTTCAGATCCATCTGACAGAATCGACACTTGCGACCTGTGGGCTGGGATTCAGTCCTCTTCCTCTTCTGCTGTCTTCTGTCCTCCACCCTTTTCCTTGTAGCATCCAGTTCCAGCTGAAAGAATTTTGGAGGAGGAAGATCAGAGATGCTGTGGATTCATTCTGGCTGGGGAGGGAGACGTCACAATGACACCATCTTCATGAGGTTGCGCACAGGAAAGCAGCCTGGCCAGAGAGCCGTGGATTCCAGCTCCGTCTTCATCCAGATCCTCTGCTGCTGTGAACAGGTCCACTGGCTGACTTCATGCTCGTAGCCAGGGAGCTGTGGAGGAGGACGGGTGGGGACAGCTAACGGCCTGGGTGATTGCTCACCTAGTCAGACAAGAATAAACGGAGCAAATTAGTACGATTTTGGGTGCGTCTTGATTTAATCTTTTGACATGAAAAACCTTCTCACACTAACTTTGATCTCTCTGTGCAGGTGACAGTTGAGCGGGCTCTGCAGACGTCTCAGGAGAAATCAGGGGGGCCTCTGACACTACAGAGAATATTAAACATGTTGTCATTATTATTGACAGTAAGATGAAGCAAGGATGTAACATGACAGCTACACTGTAGTCTGTGAAACTCAGCAAGCTGGACACTGGAGTGCTGCCTACCTATTGTCTGAATACAGTGCAGCAGCAACTGTATAGAATTAACAACAGTTTTGATGAACACTACATGAAGTATATTTTTAAGATGCAAATACAGGTCAAATAACACACACCAGGGACTGTGACAGTCGCCTCTGTTGCTGGACGACCCGCTCCTTCTGGCAGCAGACACGTGAGCTCCTGAGGAACAGGCACTGGTCTCCTTACAGTTACAGCTGCAAGGAGAGAAGGATCACAAAACACAATCAACGGTTTATAACAGATATGAGCACAGTGAATATGACAGATGTGTTTACATGTTGGATGTATTTACCATCTACTTGTGAACCCTTCAGATGAGTTGGTGCAGCCAGTGTAGCAGATGGTTCTACAATGGAAAACACCTTGTCAGTAATTTATATTTTGACAAAGAAACACAACTGTTAGTATCGTTACTTCACCTTTCTCAGCCGTATCCAATGACAGACTGTTTCTCACATTAATATATAAAGAATATACTTCATTCATACACGTGTGTTTGTCTTTCAATGGGTTAATATTCAGTGGCCAGTCATTGTGATGTAACCTAGGCAGGTGAAGCAACATGGCACACTTCAAACACATGCATTCAGGTGTTAGTAACACAGCAGTTTCAGACATACATATTGTTTCTTTTTATCCATATAAGGAAACAAAGAGTGCTACGTACCCTCATCATGACTGGTATCAATTCATAGTCACAAGGACAACAAGCAGAACACCTAAACATGAGACAGAACGGTTCAATGCTTCACGTGGGATAAGAAGTCATGGTCCCATGCTTGTCTGTTGATGGCAGAACGTTTTTGGTGAAAAACCTCTTTCTGTTCCCGGAGCCTGTTGTTATCTGGCTGTTTGATGATGCAGAAACAGCTGGTAAACAAACAAAAAACATATCATATACACTGAATAGAACACACGATTAACCGGTCAGCAAACCGGCTGAACTGTAACTGATTTTAAATCTTCAGGTGGTAGAAATGAAAGACATCAAATGTTTACTCACAGCTCTGCACATGTGGCTTTGAAGGAGAGATACTCAGCATCCCTCTCTCCAGCTCTTCATCTTCATCCATCACTGAGATGCAAACAGACGAGAATTAGAACGTCATTAAATGAATATCTTCTTGCACTTCTTGTACATAAACATTATTTTAACAGTGATGGAGAAAGTCTACACATCTTGTACTTCAGTAAAAAAATATGTATTAATACCACCACATGGTGTAAATACTCTTTAAGTGAAAGTCCTGCATTCAAATCTTACTTACTCAAAGTCTGACTTCAGTAAAAGTACAAAAAAGCATGTGTTCATCACTTTAATGACTTTATATACTGCTGGTAGTTTAATCTGTAATAACACATCATTTATTAGTTGAGTATATTTTGTCTGATATCCTGAATCTGCCAAGTAACTAACGTTAGTAACTAATGCTGTCAAACACACGTGGAGCAGTTAATGTACATAACTATGAACTACATGCATTAATGACGATACGTGACGTGATACAACGGAGACGTGCGTGTTTATTTAACGTTAACGTGATTCACATGAACCACCGGGTCCGGTCACAGCTTGTTGTTCTTTTGTTACGTGTCCGTAAAGTAACAGAGTATATCTTACGTTCACCATAACCTTAACCGGCCGCTGCTCAGCCTCTGTGTTCACTGACATGCGTCGTAAACGCGAACTCATTTTATTTGAATGCACGTTCGTGTTAACTTGTGATACTTTTGGTCACAAAAACGCATCAAAGTCGGACATGAATTAACCGATATGAACCGTTAACGGCTCCAGATTACGTTACGTTGTAAGGTAACGAACTCATACAGAAGTCCGCCTTCGACACAATAACACAAAAAAAACACAACTAACTTTATCTTTGAAGCTTTCAAGTGAATGTCAGACAGCCCAGACTAATTGTCATGACATTTTAATTCATTGTTATTCATCTTAATGACTTACCGTTCAACGTAGTGTCCACCCAGCGAATAGATCCGGAAAATGCGGGCTGTCGATGCTCTTTCCAGGCTCCGACTGACTGACAAACACCGGAGAAAATCTTTCTCTCGCAAAACGGCACCACAGCGCTGCTGGTGCTGGTGGCCAAAGATATATTACATCCGTACTGGTTTAGGACTACCATTGAAAATGAATGGGAAACGGTTTAGGGAGTTTAGCTAAAGAATCCCCGGGTGAGGCGAGGCGGTAGGGCCGTGTTCGAACCCCAGCCGAAGCAGATATTGTACATGTGTTTTATGATACGCAGCGGCCGCTGTGATGCATTAAAGTAACGTTGTTTGTTTTGTGTGTTGGTTAGGGAAAGAATTTTTATGATTTGACTGTATTTGTTTGCTGAAAAAGCAGTTTGTCATTTGTATCGTGATCAAGAGGTCATCGATACACAGTCTGTTTGCTGAGGGTGAGAAAGTGGATTAACTGTTCAGTTAATCCGAGTGTTCAGAGACGGGAGCGTGTGATTTTGATTATTTGGTATGAATGCGTGTGACTATTTGCGTTTTAACTTTTGTTTATTTGTTTGACTGTATTTGTAAAGATATTCCTTTACCGTATTTGTGATTTGTGCGCATTCCAAAGACGGCAGTGTGCTTGGTTTCAATTTTGTTTAATTGTGTGATTATTTGGAGCGTGCATATGAGAGAAAAAGCTGAGGGCTGCAGCTGCTGCAATTGTTCGTGTGTGACTTTCAAAGTTTGAGGGCCAGTTGGGCAGCAGAGAACACATATGAGACCAAACAAAAAGCTATCAAACACAAACATAAAACATTAGAATAGATCGATACGTGATTTGTGCGTATTTTAGAGGCGACAGTTTTAATTTGGTATGTGTGAGGGACAGCTGAGGGTTAATACTTTAGTTTACTGGGAGACTAAACAAAGTTAGGAGCGAAAACATAACAAGGCCACAAGAGGCTCAAAGTTGGAGATAAGCAACCAGCTGGACACAGAGAGTTGCTAGGGGCAACAGGAACATTTTGACAGGAGGCTTGGCTCCATCTGGTGGACATTTGAGAATACTACTTCCAAAAATTTTATATTTCAAATCACAGTGCACAGTGAACAGTGCAGAGAAGTTTGACATGGCAGGGAAAGTGAGCAATTATCTGTGGAGTTTGGAGAATGAGGTCCAGAATCAGAGCAGGATGAGTGGGAGAAAGAGGCATTGGCCAGTGGAGAAAGAGGCATTTAAGAGGATGATAAAGAGATGGAAAGATAAAGACATTTGGAATGGAGAACGTGGGAGTCCTCCAACGGGAGAAGAGCTGCAACAGATAAACAAAGAAGTACTGAAACACTACGAAGAGAAGAAGAAGGAATGGGAGAACAGAAATCCTAAAAGTTTTAACATGGGGAAAAGGAGGGCGTCGACTCAAGTAGATGAAGAGAGAGGAGTTTGGCCCTACATCAAGAGGTGCTTTAACTATGACACAAAGAGGATGGACGGGAAGCCGATGCCCATGGGAGAACAGAAGGACGAGATGAAGCTGGCAGCTGGAGCAGTAGGCTTACCACTAGGGGCCGCCAGAGATGTCAGCGGCATATTTCCGTCCTTAAACCCCTCAGCCCCTCCCCCACACGACAACGATGCTCCTAACAGCCAAAATAAGCAGGAGCATGAACAAAGCAATCTGTATCCTGACCTGCCACCTCCACCGCCCGAGAAGGTGTCCTCCAACCCCTTCATACAGGCCCCACAGAGGGAGGTGAAAAAAGGAGAACTGAAAGGATTCTTCACAGTGGAGGGAGGAAGTCTGGAAATACTGACTTCCCCCCAAGAGAAGGATAGAAGAAGAAAAGCAAAGGAAGTTGAAAGAACAGTGAAGGTGCTGGAAGAACGCCTCCGTGAGCTTCAAACACCAGGCACACCTAGACGAAGGAGCGGAGCATGTTATGACGCTACTGGTGAGGAATTGACAGAATCAGCAGAGATAGAGCGCCTCCTCAATGAAATGAAGCTCACGCAGGGAATACAAGAAAGAAGAGAGTCACGTCTGTTGAGTGACTTTGTCGATCGAATGGCGCTGCGCCCTGATCTACAATCAAAGTTGGTAGATCTCACCCTAGAGGGGGAGGGTGGAGGGCTGCTGTTAACGTCGCCTCCGCCAGCTGCAGGTAACTCGGTTTTTCACGACCCAAGTGAAGATGAAGCGAGAGATAAGAGAGAAGAAGAGGAGGAGGAAGGAGCGTACCAGCTACGGACACCAGTGAAGACAATAAAGAGACTGAAAATCAACGGAGACTTCACAGGCACGGCCGAGGAGGCGGGACAAACACGAAGTGGGAAACTATTCCGCGGCAGTCGCCACATGATGCCCCTCAGGCCGGCTCCAACAGCCGACGCGCCTCGTCGAATGGCATTCACCCCCTTCTCCTTCATGGATATGACGACACTGCTGGCCGCACTGCCGTCGCTAACTTCAGGAGCAGAGCCATGGATCAGTGAGTTGGGAACATTCACGTCAACACGCAGCCTAGCACTGGGTGACTACAGAGGCCTGTTAGCCCGAGCTACTGACCAGCACACGCTGGACAAAATTGAAATTGCAGCTGGAACGGAGCAGCTGCCAGACTCCACACCAATAGGCAGTATCAGGGAGGAACTACATCGGTCCCTAAGGAGAGAGTACCCTACTCCAACAGACCACAGCCAAATGTCCACCTTCGCGGCCAAGCCTGGGGAGGCTGCTGCCGATCTCCTAGCTCGTGCGGAGCAAGTGTGGAGAACAATCTTCAGAGAGTCCCCAGATACATCGCCAACATCATTAGCACTCTGGAGGAGCATGGTGACCAAAGGCTTGCCCGAAAAAGTAAGAGACGCGATTGGAAACACCGTGGGTATTGCCTCCTTCACTCAACCTGCATGGAGAGAACATGTACTGCATCACTATGATAAACACAGGGCAGCGGTGGAAGGATCAGAGGTGGAGCTCAAATCACTGCAAGTGGCACTAATGAAGAGACAGCTGGCAGAGCTTGAAGCGGCTCAAAAGATTGCTAAAGATAAAAAGAAACAGATGACCCAGCAGGAAGCACAAGCAGAACAGGTGCTCCCGGTGATGATGATGCAACAACTATGGCAGCAGAACCAACAAAGAGGAGGCGCCCAATGGGATGCCCAATGGGATGGCCAAGGAGGAACTTTCTACTGCTACAACTGTGGAAAGCCAGGTCACTACTCACGTGACTGTCGCTCGCGTGGCCCACCACGAGGAAGAAGAGGAGGTTACCAGAGAGGGAGAGGCAATCAGGATCCGAGAAATCAAGATCAAGCTGGACAGCCATACCAGCCACCACTAGGAGGCACTGGGCTATGGACGCCAACTGACCCTCCCTCTGGAGAACATGTCAACCAAGCACCACAAGCACAGTGGGGGTATTACAATCAGGGCCCCTACTAGGACACCCCACAACCACCTGGCACCGACACTATGAAATTTGGACTAGCAAGTGAGCCAACTCTCACTTGCACAATAAATGGACAGGAACACACATTGTTGGTGGATACAGGGGCAACATATTCCAGCCTCAGGTCTACAAAGCACCTATGGGCTCTTATCCTGTACCATCAGCCTGCTTCCAGGACATCAGCATAGACTTCACGGACATGGGACCTGAAAACAGAGCACAAGGAAATAAGACGCATCTTTCACCACATGAGTTAATGACAGGGAGGCAAATGCCTGGTCCTCCAAGAGACGGTAGTCATATACATAGATATACATAGATACATAGATGTACATATACCTAGATGTGCAGCAAGTTGAAATGAAGGCATATATGACTGCATTAATCATTCTCACGGAGGCTCTCTCCAAACAGGTCCAGCGAACCAGTGCAGCTGACCAGGAAAAGGTAAAAAATCTCATCAGAGAGGGTGACTGGGTCAGGGTCAAAGTTCATAAGAAAAGTGGACTGACCCCAGGTGGACAGGGCCGTACGAAGTGAAGGAGGTTACTTCACACTCGGTCCAAGTCATAGGTAAAGCAGGAGCACCTTGGCACCACCTGTCACACTGTGCCCCAGCACCTGAGCCGTCCAGACCTCTAGCAGAGGTCCGAGGTAATCTGACGCAAAATGCATAATTTGTTTTGTAATTTGTAATTTGACTTTTCAGCAACCACCAACAGGTGATCCAATTAGCTACAGGACATGGAAACGACAATGTTTGCTTAAATTGAATTGTTGATAATGCTATAAAAAACAAAATGGGTGGCTGTATAGCTTGTGCTGCAGCTAGACCAGCTAGGTTCACCGAACCAGCACCACTATATCCTGAATCTGACCCAACAGGATACGCATGCATGACAAATATGACTAAAATGGCTACTCCACCAAATTGCACTACTCTGGCATCCATATTTAAAGTACAAAACCTGACCCAACGCAGACGCAGACATATCTTAGCTAAAAGAGCAGCTGCAGCTGAGTTCAGTCTGGACAAAGGTCCAACCTACATAGATGCAATCGGAGTGCCCAGAGGAGTGCCTAATGAATACAAATTGATAGACTAAATTGCAGCAGGTTTTGAGAGTATCGCGAGTATTATTCCATGGATAACTGTGAATAAAAATGTTGATCGTATCAATTATGTGCATTACAATGTTCTTCGTTTGGCTAATCATACTAGGGATGCAATAAAGGGTCTGGCTGAGCAGCTGGCCCCAACTTCTTTGATTTCTATGCAAAACAAAATGGCTTTGGAGCTTTTGCTCAATGTTTGGAGACCTGTGTTGCACTGTCATCCCCAACAACACTGCGCCGGACGGTTCAGTCACAAAAGCACTGAATAGTCTGAAGGCACTGTCAAAAGAAATGCAGGAAGCATCAGGTGTGGATAATCCATTTGGAGATTGGATGGAAAACATGTTTGGAAAATGGAAGCACCTGATCTTGTCAATAGCAGTGTCAGTGGGTGTGTTCATTGCAATACTGGTCTCATGTGGATGTTGTATAATACCCTGCATTCGTTCTTTGGTTGGCCGTCCTATCACCACTGCCCTCTCCAAGGAACCATCACCACCCCCTCCTTATGGAGCTTACCCAGTAGGGGAAGAGCAGAACAGCCTGGTAGGGTCAGGAGAGGCAGAGGCAGACACCAGCGTGTGAACAGGGCAGGAAGGTAAAGAAAGTGACGTCCTTCAGACGTCAAGAGAGGGATTTGTTGATAAAATTGACTTATATACAGTTTAATTAATCACTAGCATATTTGTAGTTTTAATAACCATTAGCTTATGCAGCTCTATTAACCACTTATACAGTGCTCACAGCATACACAGGGCCTGAGAGAAGCAGGTGAAAGGTTACTTATTTAACTGCGTCACAAGGAACAGGCAGCCATCTTTCAGATAGATAAGACAGTGAGATTCAAGCGAGGGCCAACGCCCCAGCTGAGCCCGGCTTCTTCACACACTCCTTCTTAGGACCTCTCGCATGCAACACCTCACTCACACTGATGGAAACCAACGCCTATTGGGAGGGGCCAAGGTGAATGGACATTCACGGCCTCCATCCAGGCGCCATAACGTACAAACGTGCCACGCCTGCATCTTTGACTTTGGCCAATGTGTATCAAGGGGCGGACCCCTATATTAAGGGTCACGCTGATGTGTTCAAGCGTGTCTTATGGTGGACCTCTGAGAGGGAAATCATTAGAGCCCATGCATGTTTAATTGTGTTGGCTGAATAACTCTGTTGATAAATAAATCTATTGCTTTGATATTACTATACGCCTCTGAGAGCTTCTGTTTCATTCTTAAACCTGCTCTAAGTGTGAAAGATAGCTTTATTTTCACAACAAATGCTTGATTAGAAGCTCCGTTTTTGTCGTTAGCATATCCGTTAGCATAACATCAGGATAACTTCCTGTCGGCGATATGCAAAACGCCAGAAAACCAACTAGCGGCCAGGAGGAGTAACTGCTAGATAAGAGTAATGAGTGTTTAGAAGCTGTGAATTTGTTAGAGCTTCATTGTCTAAGACCTGTAAGCTTACATCCTGACTTTAGTTTTAATTAAACATTATAACAAAGATTAATGGTTTCAGTTGTGCTTCTTCAATTCTTGAACTTAATTGTGATTCATTAGTAAATGAGATTCATTATTGTGCAGACCAGAGTGTAAGTGCAGTTCAACAGTTTGACTTGCATTGGTATTTCTGATTGAATATCTTTGAACACAGTTATTGATTTTTTTAAAGTTGAATTTAATATTTAATTGATTAATTATTCATTATTTTTTAATTTCATTTTACTTCCAATTTTAAACCTTTCGAATTCTGATTTGGAACTGGATTGTGATCTTGATTTTGACTCTGATTTAGATGTTGTTTGATTTAGGAATTCTAACTTCAATTTTGGATTCGAGATTCCTTCACATATCCAGTATTGACTAATTTTGGTACATTTACTATTTTACATCGTTCCTAAGAATCAATTTTGACACGGACGGCGCAAACATATTTGAGAGATCATTGACCTCTCTTACACTACAGACGTATGCTAACATTTACTGCTGACCTGTGGGCAGTTTTGTGTTTGTTTTAGTCAAGGTGCGTGGTTGAGTGGATCCAGATCTGGGAAGTGAAGCAGTGGATCCCAGTTTTGGAGTCAACGACCGCACACAATACAGCACAGAGGGTGAGTTGACTTTGATTCATGTGATGACAAGCGTGCACATTCAATACACACATTTGAATACTCCTAGGCTGCATTAATTTACATTAAAGAAGCAGAGGAAGGAAGTAGGAGAACTGGTAAGTAAACTAAGCTGTGAAGTAAGGGAAGTAGGAGAACTGGTGGGAAGACTAAAATGTGAAGTAAGAGAAGTTCAGCTCAGTTTTTAAAAAAAGAAACCTTTTATTTTTCAGGAGAGGGTGAACAAATAAGTGTTTCTAAACACAATAAAATGGACTGAGACTGATCTCTGGTCTGAGAGAATCAGTGGGACTAATACAGTTTTAAAATGGAGCTCCTAACGTTTCGGCAAGTTGTGCCTTCCTCAGAGGAGAATAAAAAATGAAAGCAAGACTGGAGATATTTATACCTTCCCTAGGCGGAGCAACTAGGGAGCATCTGATAGGCTGGAACTCCCTCTAATCAGATGGCTAAGCCGTCTCAGCTGTCTAATTGAACACCTGGCAATCAGGAGGAAACCTGTCTTAATCGGCACCAAAGGCCTGCTGGGTGTAAAACCACCAGTTAAGGGCCATCATCTCCACCCAATGAGTTTCTAATACAAGTCAAGGTACACTTTGTGGCACTGGCAGGTTAGGTTCAGGGGGAAAAAAGGGTCTGGCTGCCTTTAGGCAGTCAGAGGGCACGGGCACACAAAGTATAGGCCTTAATACCTGTAATTCTCAAGAGGGGTTTGTAATTTTTTTTCATATTTTGCAGGTGTCCTGGCGGGTCTCCTAAAGGAGGTGTCCCCGCCCTCATCAGAGGAGGTAAGTCCATCATTTAGACACTCTAGGTCCCCCTAGTCTCAGTTTAACTGTGACCTCCAAGAATGGATAATAATACGTGTGACCAGTCTGTGTTTTAGCAGCGTGGAAATACGTTTAAAATGATGAATAACATTGCATAATCTGTAGCCGCGCTGTGAGGAGCTAACGCTAGCTACGTGTAGCTCCGGTTTTGCGGTACTCTGTATGTAAAATAAAAGTGCTTATAAAATAAAATAACCAGTAGAGTGTGAGAGGAGACAGAGGGCGTACCAGTGGAATTAAAGTGTGGGATTTTGGTGAAACTTGTGTGTATGCTTGATTAGAAGCTCCGTTTTTGTCGTTAGCATATCCGTTAGCATAACATCAGGATAACTTCCTGTCGGCGAAAAATAGTAGAAGAAATGCAAAACGCCAGAAAACCAACTAGCGGCCAGGAGGAGTAACTGCTAGATAATAGTAATAAGTGTTTAGAATCTGTGAATTTGTTAGAGCTTCATTGTCTAAGACCAGTAAGCTTACATCCTGACTTTAGTTTTAATTAAACATTATAACAAAGATTAATGGTTTCAGTTGTGCTTCTTCAATTCTTGAACTTAATTGTGATTCATTAGTAAATGAGATTCATTATTGTGCAGACCAGAGTGTAAGTGCAGTTCAACAGTTTGACTTGCATTGGTATTTCTGATTGAATATCTTTGAACACAGTTATTGATTTTTTTAAAGTTGAATTTAATATTTAATTGATTAATTATTCATTATTTTTTAATTTCATTTTACTTCCAATTTTAAACCTTTCGAATTCTGATTTGGAACTGGATTGTGATCTTGATTTTGACTCTGATTTAGATGTTGAGTTTGATTTAGGAATTCTAACTTCAATTTTGGATTCGAGATTCCTTCACATATCAAGCATTGACTAATTTTGGTACATTTACTATTTTACATCGTTCCTAAGAATCAATTTTGACACGGACGGCGCAAACATATTTGAGAGATCGTTGACCTCTCTTACACTACAGACGTATGCTAACATTTACTGCTGACCTTTGGGCAGTTTTGTGTTTGTTTTAGTCAAGGTGCGTGGTTGAGTGGATCCAGATCTGGGAAGTGAAGCAGTGGATCCCAGTTTTGGAGTCAACGACCGCACACAATACAGCACAGAGGGTGAGTTGACTTTGATTCATGTGATGACAAGCGTGCACATTCAATACACACATTTGAATACTCCTAGGCTGCATTAATTTACATTAAAGAAGCAGAGGAAGGAAGTAGGAGAACTGGTAAGTAAACTAAGCTGTGAAGTAAGGGAAGTAGGAGAACTGGTGGGAAGACTAAAATGTGAAGTAAGAGAAGTTCAGCTCAGTTTTTTTAAAAAGAAACCTTTTATTTTTCAGGAGAGGGTGAACAAATAAGTGTTTCTAAACACAATAAAATGGACTGAGACTGATCTCTGGTCTGAGAGAATCAGTGGGACTAATACAGTTTTAAAATGGAGCTCCTAACGTTTCGGCAAGTTGTGCCTTCCTCAGAGGAGAATAAAAAATGAAAGAAAGACTGGAGATATTTATACCTTCCCTAGGCGGAGCAACTAGGGAGCTTCTGATAGGCTGGAACTCCCTCTAATCAGATGGCTAAGCCGTCTCAGCTGTCTAATTGAACACCTGGCAATCAGGAGGAAACCTGTCTTAATCGGCACCAAAGGCCTGCTGGGTGTAAAACCACCAGTTAAGGGCCATCATCTCCACCCAATGAGTTTCTAATACAAGTCAAGGTACACTTTGTGGCACTGGCAGGTTAGGTTCAGGGGAAAAAAAGGGTCTGGCTGCCTTTAGGCAGTCAGAGGGCACGGGCACACAAAGTATAGGCCTTAATACCTGTAATTCTCAAGAGGGGTTTGTAATTTTTTTTCATATTTTGCAGGTGTCCTGGCGGGTCTCCTAAAGGAGGTGTCCCCGCCCTCATCAGAGGAGGTAAGTCCATCATTTAGACACTCTAGGTCCCCCCTAGTCTCAGTTTAACTGTGACCTCCAAGAATGGATAATAATACGTGTGACCAGTCTATGTTTTAGCAGCGTGGAAATACGTTTAAAATGATGAATAACATTGCATAATCTGTAGCCGCGCTGTGAGGAGCTAACGCTAGCTACGTGTAGCTCCGGTTTTGCGGTACTCTGTATGTAAAATAAAAGTGCTTATAAAATAAAATAACCAGTAGAGTGTGAGAGGAGACAGAGGGCGTACCAGTGGAATTAAAGTGTGGGATTTTGGTGAAACTTGTGTATGCTTGATTAGAAGCTCCGTTTTTGTCGTTAGCATATCCGTTAGCATAACATCAGGATAACTTCCTGTCGGCGAAAAATAGTAGAAGAAATGCAAAACGCCAGAAAACCAACTAGCGGCCAGGAGGAGTAACTGCTAGATAATAGTAATAAGTGTTTAGAATCTGTGAATTTGTTAGAGCTTCATTGTCTAAGACCTGTAAGCTTACATCCTGACTTTAGTTTTAATTAAACATTATAACAAAGATTAATGGTTTCAGTTGTGCTTCTTCAATTCTTGAACTTAATTGTGATTCATTAGTAAATGAGATTCATTATTGTGCAGACCAGAGTGTAAGTGCAGTTCAACAGTTTGACTTGCATTGGTATTTCTGATTGAATATCTTTGAACACAGTTATTGATTTTTTTAAAGTTTAATTTAATATTTAATTGATTAATTATTCATTATTTTTTTATTTCATTTTACTTCCAATTTTAAACCTTTCGAATTCTGATTTGGAACTGGATTGTGATCTTGATTTTGACTCTGATTTAGATGTTGAGTTTGATTTAGGAATTCTAACTTCAATTTTGGATTCGAGATTCCTTCACATATCCAGTATTGACTAATTTTGGTACATTTACTATTTTACATCGTTCCTAAGAATCAATTTTGACACGGATGGCGCAAACATATTTGAGAGATCGTTGACCTCTCTTACACTACAGACGTATGCTAACATTTACTGCTGACCTTTGGGCAGTTTTGTTTTTGTTTTAGTCAAGGTGCGTGGTTGAGTGGATCCAGATCTGGGAAGTGAAGCAGTGGATCCCAGTTTTGGAGTCAACGACCGCACACAATACAGCACAGAGGGTGAGTTGACTTTGATTCATGTGATGACAAGCGTGCACATTCAATACACACATTTGAATACTCCTAGGCTGCATTAATTTACATTAAAGAAGCAGAGGAAGGAAGTAGGAGAACTGGTAAGTAAACTAAGCTGTGAAGTAAGGGAAGTAGGAGAACTGGTGGGAAGACTAAAATGTGAAGTAAGAGAAGTTCAGCTCAGTTTTTAAAAAAAGAAACCTTTTATTTTTCAGGAGAGGGTGAACAAATAAGTGTTTCTAAACACAATAAAATGGACTGAGACTGATCTCTGGTCTGAGAGAATCAGTGGGACTAATACAGTTTTAAAATGGAGCTCCTAACGTTTCGGCAAGTTGTGCCTTCCTCAGAGGAGAATAAAAAATGAAAGAAAGACTGGAGATATTTATACCTTCCCTAGGCGGAGCAACTAGGGAGCTTCTGATAGGCTGGAACTCCCTCTAATCAGATGGCTAAGCCGTCTCAGCTGTCTAATTGAACACCTGGCAATCAGGAGGAAACCTGTCTTAATCGGCACCAAAGGCCTGCTGGGTGTAAAACCACCAGTTAAGGGCCATCATCTCCACCCAATGAGTTTCTAATACAAGTCAAGGTACACTTTGTGGCACTGGCAGGTTAGGTTCAGGGGAAAAAAAGGGTCTGGCTGCCTTTAGGCAGTCAGAGGGCACGGGCACACAAAGTATAGGCCTTAATACCTGTAATTCTCAAGAGGGGTTTGTAATTTTTTTTCATATTTTGCAGGTGTCCTGGCGGGTCTCCTAAAGGAGGTGTCCCGCCCTCATCAGAGGAGGTAAGTCCATCATTTAGACACTCTAGGTCCCCCTAGTCTCAGTTTAACTGTGACCTCCAAGAATGGATAATAATACGTGTGACCAGTCTGTGTTAGCAGCGTGGAAATACGTTTAAAATGATGAATAACATTGCATAATCTGTAGCCGCGCTGTGAGGAGCTAACGCTAGCTACGTGTAGCTCTGGTTTTGCGGTACTCTGTATGTAAAATAAAAGTGCTTATAAAATAAAATAACCAGTAGAGTGTGAGAGGAGACAGAGGGCGTACCAGTGGAATTAAAGTGTGGGATTTTGGTGAAACTTGTGTGTGCGTATGCTTGATTAGAAGCTCCGTTTTTGTCGTTAGCATATCCGTTAGCATAACATCAGGATAACTTCCTGTCGGCGAAAAATAGTAGAAGAAATGCAAAACGCCAGAAAACCAACTAGCGGCCAGGAGGAGTAACTGCTAGATAATAGTAATAAGTGTTTAGAATCTGTGAATTTGTTAGAGCTTCATTGTCTAAGACCTGTAAGCTTACATCCTGACTTTAGTTTTAATTAAACATTATAACAAAGATTAATGGTTTCAGTTGTGCTTCTTCAATTCTTGAACTTAATTGTGATTCATTAGTAAATGAGATTCATTATTGTGCAGACCAGAGTGTAAGTGCAGTTCAACAGTTTGACTTGCATTGGTATTTCTGATTGAATATCTTTGAACACAGTTATTGATTTTTTTAAAGTTGAATTTAATATTTAATTGATTAATTATTCATTATTTTTTAATTTCATTTTACTTCCAATTTTAAACCTTTCGAATTCTGATTTGGAACTGGATTGTGATCTTGATTTTGACTCTGATTTAGATGTTGAGTTTGATTTAGGAATTCTAACTTCAATTTTGGATTCGAGATTCCTTCACATATCCAGTATTGACTAATTTTGGTACATTTACTATTTTACATCGTTCCTAAGAATCAATTTTGACACGGACGGCGCAAACATATTTGAGAGATCGTTGACCTCTCTTACACTACAGACGTATGCTAACATTTACTGCTGACCTTTGGGCAGTTTTGTGTTTGTTTTAGTCAAGGTGCGTGGTTGAGTGGATCCAGATCTGGGAAGTGAAGCAGTGGATCCCAGTTTTGGAGTCAACGACCGCACACAATACAGCACAGAGGGTGAGTTGACTTTGATTCATGTGATGACAAGCGTGCACATTCAATACACACATTTGAATACTCCTAGGCTGCATTAATTTACATTAAAGAAGCAGAGGAAGGAAGTAGGAGAACTGGTAAGTAAACTAAGCTGTGAAGTAAGGGAAGTAGGAGAACTGGTGGGAAGACTAAAATGTGAAGTAAGAGAAGTTCAGCTCAGTTTTAAAAAAAAGAAACCTTTTATTTTTCAGGAGAGGGTGAACAAATAAGTGTTTCTAAACACAATAAAATGGACTGAGACTGATCTCTGGTCTGAGAGAATCAGTGGGACTAATACAGTTTTAAAATGGAGCTCCTAACGTTTCGGCAAGTTGTGCCTTCCTCAGAGGAGAATAAAAAATGAAAGAAAGACTGGAGATATTTATACCTTCCCTAGGCGGAGCAACTAGGGAGCTTCTGATAGGCTGGAACTCCCTCTAATCAGATGGCTAAGCCGTCTCAGCTGTCTAATTGAACACCTGGCAATCAGGAGGAAACCTGTCTTAATCGGCACCAAAGGCCTGCTGGGTGTAAAACCACCAGTTAAGGGCCATCATCTCCACCCAATGAGTTTCTAATACAAGTCAAGGTACACTTTGTGGCACTGGCAGGTTAGGTTCAGGGGAAAAAAAGGGTCTGGCTGCCTTTAGGCAGTCAGAGGGCACGGGCACACAAAGTATAGGCCTTAATACCTGTAATTCTCAAGAGGGGTTTGTAATTTTCTTTCATATTTTGCAGGTGTCCTGGCGGGTCTCCTAAAGGAGGTGTCCCCGCCCTCATCAGAGGAGGTAAGTCCATCATTTAGACACTCTAGGTCCCCCTAGTCTCAGTTTAACTGTGACCTCCAAGAATGGATAATAATACGTGTGACCAGTCTGTGTTTTAGCAGCGTGGAAATACGTTTAAAATGATGAATAACATTGCATAATCTGTAGCCGCGCTGTGAGGAGCTAACGCTAGCTACGCGTAGCTCCGGTTTTGCGGTACTCTGTATGTAAGATAAAAGTGCTTATAAAATAAAATAACCAGTAGAGTGTGAGAGGAGACAGAGGGCGTACCAGTGGAATTAAAGTGTGGGATTTTGGTGAAACTTGTGTGTATGCTTGATTAGAAGCTCCGTTTTTGTCGTTAGCATATCCGTTAGCATAACATCAGGATAACTTCCTGTCGGCGAAAAATAGTAGAAGAAATGCAAAACGCCAGAAAACCAACTAGCGGCCAGGAGGAGTAACTGCTAGATAATAGTAATGAGTGTTTAGAATCTGTGAATTTGTTAGAGCTTCATTGTCTAAGACCTGTAAGCTTACATCCTGACTTTAGTTTTAATTAAACATTATAACAAAGATTAATGGTTTCAGTTGTGCTTCTTCAATTCTTGAACTTAATTGTGATTCATTAGTAAATGAGATTCATTATTGTGCAGACCAGAGTGTAAGTGCAGTTCAACAGTTTGACTTGCATTGGTATTTCTGATTGAATATCTTTGAACACAGTTATTGATTTTTTTAAAGTTGAATTTAATATTTAATTGATTAATTATTCATTATTTTTTAATTTCATTTTACTTCCAATTTTAAACCTTTCGAATTCTGATTTGGAACTGGATTGTGATCTTGATTTTGACTCTGATTTAGATGTTGAGTTTGATTTAGGAATTCTAACTTCAATTTTGGATTCGAGATTCCTTCACATATCCAGTATTGACTAATTTTGGTACATTTACTATTTTACATCGTTCCTAAGAATCAATTTTGACACGGACGGCGCAAACATATTTGAGAGATCGTTGACCTCTCTTACACTACAGACGTATGCTAACATTTACTGCTGACCTTTGGGCAGTTTTGTGTTTGTTTTAGTCAAGGTGCGTGGTTGAGTGGATCCAGATCTGGGAAGTGAAGCAGTGGATCCCAGTTTTGGAGTCAACGACCGCACACAATACAGCACAGAGGGTGAGTTGACTTTGATTCATGTGATGACAAGCGTGCACATTCAATACACACATTTGAATACTCCTAGGCTGCATTAATTTACATTAAAGAAGCAGAGGAAGGAAGTAGGATAACTGGTAAGTAAACTAAGCTGTGAAGTAAGGGAAGTAGGAGAACTGGTGGGAAGACTAAAATGTGAAGTAAGAGAAGTTCAGCTCAGTTTTTAAAAAAAGAAACCTTTTATTTTTCAGGAGAGGGTGAACAAATAAGTGTTTCTAAACACAATAAAATGGACTGAGACTGATCTCTGGTCTGAGAGAATCAGTGGGACTAATAGTTTTAAAATGGAGCTCCTAACGTTTCGGCAAGTTGTGCCTTCCTCAGAGGAGAATAAAAAATGAAAGAAAGACTGGAGATATTTATACCTTCCCTAGGCGGAGCAACTAGGGAGCTTCTGATAGGCTGGAACTCCCTCTAATCAGATGGCTAAGCCGTCTCAGCTGTCTAATTGAACACCTGGCAATCAGGAGGAAACCTGTCTTAATCGGCACCAAAGGCCTGCTGGGTGTAAAACCACCAGTTAAGGGCCATCATCTCCACCCAATGAGTTTCTAATACAAGTCAAGGTACACTTTGTGGCACTGGCAGGTTAGGTTCAGGGGAAAAAAAGGGTCTGGCTGCCTTTAGGCAGTCAGAGGGCACGGGCACACAAAGTATAGGCCTTAATACCTGTAATTCTCAAGAGGGGTTTGTAATTTTTTTTCATATTTTGCAGGTGTCCTGGCGGGTCTCCTAAAGGAGGTGTCCCGCCCTCATCAGAGGAGGTAAGTCCATCATTTAGACACTCTAGGTCCCCCTAGTCTCAGTTTAACTGTGACCTCCAAGAATGGATAATAATACGTGTGACCAGTCTGTGTTTTAGCAGCGTGGAAATACGTTTAAAATGATGAATAACATTGCATAATCTGTAGCCGCGCTGTGAGGAGCTAACGCTAGCTACGCGTAGCTCCGGTTTTGCGGTACTCTGTATGTAAGATAAAAGTGCTTATAAAATAAAATAACCAGTAGAGTGTGAGAGGAGACAGAGGGCGTACCAGCATAAAAAAAGTGAAAATGCCAGTAAAGTGCTGAAAGCTGCAGATATTCATGAAATTGACACCAGACTGTGAAAGCACCAGACAAATCAACTGTCCTGAGCCACTTTTCTGAAGAAAATCTTTGAAACTATGTTTACTTTCACAAAACCAACTTTTGACTTCCTCTCTGCCTGAAACGTCGTTTAAGAGCATAAAAAAAGTGAAAATGCCAGTAAAGTGCTGAAAGCTGCAGATATTCATGAAAATGACATCAGACTGTGAAATCAAACTGTCCTGAGCCACTTTTCTGAAGAAAATCTTTGAAACTATGTTTACTTTCACAAAATCCACTTTTGGCCTCCTCTCTGCCTGAAACGTCGTTTAAGAGCATAAAAAAGAGACAATGCCAGTAAAGTGCTGAAAGCTGCAGATATTCATGAAATTGACATCAGACTGTGAAAGCAACTGTCCTGAGCCACTTTTCTGAAGAACATCTTTGAAACTATGTTTACTTTCACAAAATCCACTTTTGGCCTCCTCTCTGCCTGACACGTCGTTTAAGAGAATAAAAAAGAGACAATGCCAGTAAAGTGCTGAAAGCTGCAGATATTCATGAAATTGACATCAGACTGTGAAAGCAACTGTCCTGAGCCTCTTTTCTGAAGAAAATCTTTGAAACTATGTTTACTTTCGGTGCAGAAAAAAGGTTGCAGTTCTAAACTATTTCGAAGTCTCTGTGTGAATAGATAAAAAGAGCTCTTCTCCTACTCTAGGATGTCAGTTTCCGCCCTAATCTGGTGGTTTAAGCAAGTGTTACTTTCAGGGCCACTGTATCTGTTTCTATCGTACGAACGGGTGACGGAATGCCCCATTCGGCGTTTTTGACCTACTTACAGTGACCTCACAACTCCGCAATATAAGCTTTACAAGTATAGCGCATATTATTTAACAGTGAATGAATATATTTTATTTACAAATCCCCCTTTTCACACCTGCTAGCTGTGAACTTCTTAGACTGGTGTGTCGTCGTCTAACTGGGAGTTGGTCAATGAACGCAACTCTGGTTCTTCTTCCTGGTCCCATGACCCCTCTCTGGGTCAGGGGCCGGCAGGTCTCCATTCAACAGTGGATAAGCACCATGTGGAGGCGGTTGCCTTTCCTTGGAGAGAGCTGTGGTAATAAGACGCCTATCAAAGTTCGGAGGCAGGGGATGCAACAACAGCCACAGGTGATGAGAATAGCTAAGAAAACCGCGATGGAAACCGCTATGGACATGATGAGGGCCTCCCATTTGCCAAACATGGATTCCATCCAATCAGAGAAGGGATTGTCTATGCCTGATGCCGCATGCATTTCGTCCGAAAGGGTGCGCAGACTATTTAAGGCCTGAGTGACCGAACCGTCTGGGGCAGTGTTGTTCGGAATGATGGTACAACACATTTCTCCAAACATTGAGCAGACACCCCCTTTTTCAGCTAAGAACATGTCCAAAGCCATTCTATTCTGCATAGCCATAAGAGAGGTCGGCGCGAGTTGTGCGGCTAAGCCTTCAACAGCGTCCCTAGTGAGGTTAACAAGCGCAAGACATTGTAATGGACATAGTTTATGCGGTCCACGTTTTTGTTGGGAGTGATCGGAAAGAAGGCTGCGATTATGGGAATGTTTTCAAAACCTGCGGCGACTTGGTCAGCTAGTTTGTATTCGTCAGGAACGCCTCGTGGGATGCCTATATAGGAGTCGATATAGGTGGGGCCTCCAGTAAGCTCTAAGGAGCCTGAGGCAACTTCTCGCTTGATGATGTGTCGCCTTCTGCGTTTGGTGAGAGAAAAAGGCTAGACCGTCCGCTCGTGCTAATCTACGACCTATTAGGGTAAGGGGCATTCCGAGTCTGACCATTGCACAAGTTCCGACGTTTTGCTACCCTAACCCTAACCCATCTAATTCGGTAGAATTAGATGGGTGCTGGTGTGTCTGATACATGGTTTGTAGTCCCCACAACATGAGGGCAGCAAGTATCCCCATACCCACCCCCATCATAGTTTTCTTCACCTCGGTGGGGTCTACATGAGGGGCCCCTAGAGAGCGTCTAGACTCTCGGTGCATTTTCCAAATTAGTGCGAATTTCTCCCAGTGTTTTGGTTGGTACCGGTGCTGGGACACAATGTGTCAGGTGGTGCCAAGGGGCGCCTGATTTGCCCTTGACCTGGGCCGAGTGTGAAGTAACCTCCTTCACCTCGTACGGCCCAGTCCACCTGGGGTCAGTCCACTTGCGCTTGTGAACCTTGACCCTGACCCAATCACCTACTTGTATCTGCTTTCCAGCTGCCGCTGCTTCAGGTACTGCTCGAGTCTTCTCATATTGTCATGGGCCATCCACTGGAAGTACACACGCACTATGGCGTGGCAGCGTTTCTGATGAGTAAAGAAGTCACGTTCAGTGAAAAACAAAGATTCAACACACTTGCACCATGCCACACATCACCTTTGTGCCAGCCACAAGAAATATGTCGGCTAACTTTACGGATGGACAACCACATGTGTGCGAGGAAGTTGCAGTACAAGAAAACAAATTGAGATCGGATCTCCAGAACACTCCCCACCTCACAGCTGAGGCCTGGCTCTACACGGATGGTTGCTGCTACAAAGGAGAAGAAGGGAACATTGCATCCTATGCAGTGGTCGAACAGAAGAGTGATGGCTATCACCAAACAGTGGAGTCAGGGATTCTGCCACAACCCGCTTCAGCACAACTATCGGAAGTGGAAGCACTGATTCAGGCTCTGAAGTGGAGCACGGACAAAATTGTAAATATCTTCACAGATTCGGCTTACGCCCATGGAGCGGCCCACATCGATGGCCCTGTATGGCGAAGACACAACTTCACTACTTCAAATGACCACTTGTGCCAAGACCATTTAGTCTGCGTGGAGTGCAGGACAAGCTCGGTCTGCTCTGAGCGCAGGGTTCAGACCATACAGTCTGCTCGGAGAGCAGGGTTCAGACCATACAGTCTGCTATTAATTTGTATGAAGACAAAACAGTCTAAATTTTTAAGCGTGTGTGTACGCAAGTGTGCTTGTGAAACATCGGGGGTTACGTCGGTGGGAGAATGGACGGACAAATTTGATTAAGGCCAGGATACCGGGGGGTGGTGGTCGTCTTGCTGGCAACTCAGTCGGTTTATGGACTGTGCATTTCTCCCGGACGTTCCCAATTAAACCTAATCCTTAGACCATGGCCTCTGGGAATCATGGACAGTCGTCGTCCCGAATTCATGTAGACAGGCCGTCTAGGAGCGTGGGAAGCACTAGACTAGATGTCCCTGCCAATGAATCTGAAAATAAACTAAAGAAAAGATATTTCAAGCTGTTACAAGCAGTCCATCATGCAGAAGTGGTAGACAGGACCTTTTGGACTCAGATGTTCCCAGTAGTTGACCTCCTTTATTAAACCCTCGTCCCCTAATGCTGAGACCACTGCAAAGATAAAATTAAATACAGATGAATGGATGCGCAGTAACATGACTATTCTTGAGCAGCATTATGATCAGGTTATAACAGCTTGATCATTTAGACACTCTAGGTCCCCCTAGTCTCAGTTTAACTGTGACCTCCAAGAATGGATAATAATACGTGTGACCAGTCTGTGTTTTAGCAGCGTGGAAATACGTTTAAAATGATGAATAACATTGCATAATCTGTAGCCGCGCTGTGAGGAGCTAACGCTAGCTACGTGTAGCTCCGGTTTTGCGGTACTCTGTATGTAAGATAAAAGTGCTTATAAAATAAAATAACCAGTAGAGTGTGAGAGGAGACAGAGGGCGTACCAGTGGAATTAAAGTGTGGGATTTTGGTGAAACTTGTGTGTGTGTATGCTTGATTAGAAGCTCCGTTTTTGTCGTTAGCATAACATCAGGATAACTTCCTGTCGGCGAAAAATAGTAGAAGAAATGCAAAACGCCAGAAAACCAACTAGCGGCCAGGAGGAGTAACTGCTAGATAATAGTAATGAGTGTTTAGAATCTGTGAATTTGTTAGAGCTTCATTGTCTAAGACCTGTAAGATTACATCCTGACTTTAGTTTTAATTAAACATTATAACAAAGATTAATGGTTTCAGTTGTGCTTCTTCAATTCTTGAACTTAATTGTGATTCATTAGTAAATGAGATTCATTGTTGTGCAGACCAGAGTGTAAGTGCAGTTCAACAGTTTGACTTGCATTGGTATTTCTGATTGAATATCTTTGAACACAGTTATTGATTTTTTTAAAGTTGAATTTAATATTTAATTGATTAATTATTCATTATTTTTTAATTTCATTTTACTTCCAATTTTAAACCTTTCGAATTCTGATTTGGAACTGGATTGTGATCTTGATTTTGACTCTGATTTAGATGTTGAGTTTGATTTAGGAATTCTAACTTCAATTTTGGATTCGAGATTCCTTCACATATCCAGTATTGACTAATTTTGGTACATTTACTATTTTACATCGTTCCTAAGAATCAATTTTGACACGGACGGCGCAAACATATTTGAGAGATCGTTGACCTCTCTTACACTACAGACGTATGCTAACATTTACTGCTGACCTTTGGGCAGTTTTGTGTTTGTTTTAGTCAAGGTGCGTGGTTGAGTGGATCCAGATCTGGGAAGTGAAGCAGTGGATCCCAGTTTTGGAGTCAACGACCGCACACAATACAGCACAGAGGGTGAGTTGACTTTGATTCATGTGATGACAAGCGTGCACATTCAATACACACATTTGAATACTCCTAGGCTGCATTAATTTACATTAAAGAAGCAGAGGAAGGAAGTAGGAGAACTGCTAAGTAAACGAAGCTGTGAAGTAAGGGAAGTAGGAGAACTGGTGGGAAGACTAAAATGTGAAGTAAGAGAAGTTCAGCTCAGTTTTTTAAAAAAGAAACCTTTTATTTTTCAGGAGAGGGTGAACAAATAAGTGTTTCTAAACACAATAAAATGGACTGAGACTGATCTCTGGTCTGAGAGAATCAGTGGGACTAATACAGTTTTAAAATGGAGCTCCTAACGTTTCGGCAAGTTGTGCCTTCCTCAGAGGAGAATAAAAAATGAAAGAAAGACTGGAGATATTTATACCTTCCCTAGGCGGAGCAACTAGGGAGCTTCTGATAGGCTGGAACTCCCTCTAATCAGATGGCTAAGCCGTCTCAGCTGTCTAATTGAACACCTGGCAATCAGGAGGAAACCTGTCTTAATCGGCACCAAAGGCCTGCTGGGTGTAAAACCACCAGTTAAGGGCCATCATCTCCACCCAATGAGTTTCTAATACAAGTCAAGGTACACTTTGTGGCACTGGCAGGTTAGGTTCAGGGGAAAAAAAGGGTCTGGCTGCCTTTAGGCAGTCAGAGGGCACGGGCACACAAAGTATAGGCCTTAATACCTGTAATTCTCAAGAGGGGTTTGTAATTTTTTTTCATATTTTGCAGGTGTCCTGGCGGGTCTCCTAAAGGAGGTGTCCCCGCCCTCATCAGAGGAGGTAAGTCCATCATTTAGACACTCTAGGTCCCCCTAGTCTCAGTTTAACTGTGACCTCCAAGAATGGATAATAATACGTGTGACCAGTCTGTGTTTTAGCAGCGTGGAAATACGTTTAAAATGATGAATAACATTGCATAATCTGTAGCCGCGCTGTGAGGAGCTAACGCTAGCTACGCGTAGCTCCGGTTTTGCGGTACTCTGTATGTAAGATAAAAGTGCTTATAAAATAAAATAACCAGTAGAGTGTGAGAGGAGACAGAGGGCGTACCAGTGGAATTAAAGTGTGGGATTTTGGTGAAACTTGTGTGTGTGTATGCTTGATTAGAAGCTCCGTTTTTGTCGTTAGCATATCCGTTAGCATAACATCAGGATAACTTCCTGTCGGCGAAAAATAGTAGAAGAAATGCAAAACGCCAGAAAACCAACTAGCGGCCAGGAGGAGTAACTGCTAGATAATAGTAATGAGTGTTTAGAATCTGTGAATTTGTTAGAGCTTCATTGTCTAAGACCTGTAAGCTTACATCCTGACTTTAGTTTTAATTAAACATTATAACAAAGATTAATGGTTTCAGTTGTGCTTCTTCAATTCTTGAACTTAATTGTGATTCATTAGTAAATGAGATTCATTATTGTGCAGACCAGAGTGTAAGTGCAGTTCAACAGTTTGACTTGCATTGGATATTTCTGATTGAATATATTTGAACACAGTTATTGATTTTTTTAAAGTTGAATTTAATATTTAATTGATTAATTATTCATTATTTTTTAATTTCATTTTACTTCCAATTTTAAACCTTTCGAATTCTGATTTGGAACTGGATTGTGATCTTGATTTTGACTCTGATTTAGATGTTGAGTTTGATTTAGGAATTCTAACTTCAATTTTGGATTCGAGATTCCTTCACATATCCAGTATTGACTAATTTTGGTACATTTACTATTTTACATCGTTCCTAAGAATCAATTTTGACACGGACGGCGCAAACATATTTGAGAGATCGTTGACCTCTCTTACACTACAGACGTATGCTAACATTTACTGCTGGCAGTTTTGTGTTTGTTTTAGTCAAGGTGCGTGGTTGAGTGGATCCAGATCTGGGAAGTGAAGCAGTGGATCCCAGTTTTGGAGTCAACGACCGCACACAATACAGCACAGAGGGTGAGTTGACTTTAATTCATGTGATGACAAGCGTGCACATTCAATACACACATTTGAATACTCCTAGGCTGCATTAATTTACATTAAAGAAGCAGAGGAAGGAAGTAGGAGAACTGCTAAGTAAACGAAGCTGTGAAGTAAGGGAAGTAGGAGAACTGGTGGGAAGACTAAAATGTGAAGGAAGAGAAGTTCAGCTCAGTTAAAAAAAAAAGAAACCTTTTATTTTTCAGGAGAGGGTGAACAAATAAGTGTTTCTAAACACAATAAAATGGACTGAGACTGATCTCTGGTCTGAGAGAATCAGTGGGACTAATAGTTTTAGAATGGAGCTCCTAACGTTTCGGCAAGTTGTGCCTTCCTCAGAGGAGAATAAAAAATGAAAGAAAGACTGGAGATATTTATACCTTCCTTAGGCGGAGCAACTAGGGAGCTTCTGATAGGCTGGAACTCCCTCTAATCAGATGGCTAAGCCGTCTCAGCTGTCTAATTGAACACCTGGCAATCAGGAGGAAACCTGTCTTAATCGGCACCAAAGGCCTGCTGGGTGTAAAACCACTAGTTAAGGGCCATCATCTCCACCCAATGAGTTTCTAATACAAGTCAAGGTACACTTTGTGGCACTGGCAGGTTAGGTTCAGGGGAAAAAAAGGGTCTGGCTGCCTTTAGGCAGTCAGAGGGCACGGGCACACAAAGTATAGGCCTTAATACCTGTAATTCTCAAGAGGGGTTTGTAATTTTTTTTCATATTTTGCAGGTGTCCTGGCGGGTCTCCTAAAGGAGGTGTCCCCGCCCTCATCAGAGGAGGTAAGTCCATCATTTAGACACTCTAGGTCCCCCTAGTCTCAGTTTAACTGTGACCTCCAAGAATGGATAATAATACGTGTGACCAGTCTGTGTTTTAGCAGCGTGGAAATACGTTTAAAATGATGAATAACATTGCATAATCTGTAGCCGCGCTGTGAGGAGCTAACGCTAGCTACGTGTAGCTCCGGTTTTGCGGTACTCTGTATGTAAAATAAAAGTGCTTATAAAATAAAATAACCAGTAGAGTGTGAGAGGAGACAGAGGGCGTACCAGTGGAATTAAAGTGTGGGATTTTGGTGAAACTTGTGTGTGTATGCTTGATTAGAAGCTCCGTTTGTCGTTAGCATATCCGTTAGCATAACATCAGGATAACTTCCTGTCGGCGAAAAATAGTAGAAGAAATGCAAAACGCCAGAAAACCAACTAGCGGCCAGGAGGAGTAACTGCTAGATAATAGTAATGAGTGTTTAGAATCTGTGAATTTGTTAGAGCTTCATTGTCTAAGACCTGTAAGCTTACATCCTGACTTTAGTTTTAATTAAACATTATAACAAAGATTAATGGTTTCAGTTGTGCTTCTTCAATTCTTGAACTTAATTGTGATTCATTAGTAAATGAGATTCATTATTGTGCAGACCAGAGTGTAAGTGCAGTTCAACAGTTTGACTTGCATTGGATATTTCTGATTGAATATATTTGAACACAGTTATTGATTTTTTTAAAGTTGAATTTAATATTTAATTGATTAATTATTCATTATTTTTTAATTTCATTTTACTTCCAATTTTAAACCTTTCGAATTCTGATTTGGAACTGGATTGTGATCTTGATTTTGACTCTGATTTAGATGTTGAGTTTGATTTAGGAATTCTAACTTCAATTTTGGATTCGAGATTCCTTCACATATCCAGTATTGACTAATTTTGGTACATTTACTATTTTACATCGTTCCTAAGAATCAATTTTGACACGGACGGCGCAAACATATTTGAGAGATCGTTGACCTCTCTTACACTACAGACGTATGCTAACATTTACTGCTGGCAGTTTTGTGTTTGTTTTAGTCAAGGTGCGTGGTTGAGTGGATCCAGATCTGGGAAGTGAAGCAGTGGATCCCAGTTTTGGAGTCAACGACCGCACACAATACAGCACAGAGGGTGAGTTGACTTTAATTCATGTGATGACAAGCGTGCACATTCAATACACACATTTGAATACTCCTAGGCTGCATTAATTTACATTAAAGAAGCAGAGGAAGGAAGTAGGAGAACTGGTAAGTAAACTAAGCTGGGAAGTAGGAGAACTGGTGGGAAGACTAAAATGTGAAGGAAGAGAAGTTCAGCTCAGTTTAAAAAAAAAGAAACCTTTTATTTTTCAGGAGAGGGTGAACAAATAAGTGTTTCTAAACACAATAAAATGGACTGAGACTGATCTCTGGTCTGAGAGAATCAGTGGGACTAATAGTTTTAGAATGGAGCTCCTAACGTTTCGGCAAGTTGTGCCTTCCTCAGAGGAGAATAAAAAATGAAAGAAAGACTGGAGATATTTATACCTTCCCTAGGCGGAGCAACTAGGGAGCTTCTGATAGGCTGGAACTCCCTCTAATCAGATGGCTAAGCCGTCTCAGCTGTCTAATTGAACACCTGGCAATCAGGAGGAAACCTGTCTTAATCGGCACCAAAGGCCTGCTGGGTGTAAAACCACCAGTTAAGGGCCATCATCTCCACCCAATGAGTTTCTAATACAAGTCAAGGTACACTTTGTGGCACTGGCAGGTTAGGTTCAGGGGAAAAAAAGGGTCTGGCTGCCTTTAGGCAGTCAGAGGGCACGGGCACACAAAGTATAGGCCTTAATACCTGTAATTCTCAAGAGGGGTTTGTAATTTTTTTTCATATTTTGCAGGTGTCCTGGCGGGTCTCCTAAAGGAGGTGTCCCCGCCCTCATCAGAGGAGGTAAGTCCATCATTTAGACACTCTAGGTCCCCCTAGTCTCAGTTTAACTGTGACCTCCAAGAATGGATAATAATACGCGTGACCAGTCTGTGTTTTAGCAGCGTGGAAATACGTTTAAAATGATGAATAACATTGCATAATCTGTAGCCGCGCTGTGAGGAGCTAACGCTAGCTACGTGTAGCTCCGGTTTTGCGGTACTCTGTATGTAAAATAAAAGTGCTTATAAAATAAAATAACCAGTAGAGTGTGAGAGGAGACAGAGGGCGTACCAGTGGAATTAAAGTGTGGGATTTTGGTGAAACTTGTGTGTGTATGCTTGATTAGAAGCTCCGTTTTTGTCGTTAGCATATCCGTTAGCATAACATCAGGATAACTTCCTGTCGGCGAAAAATAGTAGAAGAAATGCAAAACGCCAGAAAACCAACTAGCGGCCAGGAGGAGTAACTGCTAGATAATAGTAATGAGTGTTTAGAATCTGTGAATTTGTTAGAGCTTCATTGTCTAAGACCTGTAAGCTTACATCCTGACTTTAGTTTTAATTAAACATTATAACAAAGATTAATGGTTTCAGTTGTGCTTCTTCAATTCTTGAACTTAATTGTGATTCATTAGTAAATGAGATTCATTATTGTGCAGACCAGAGTGTAAGTGCAGTTCAACAGTTTGACTTGCATTGGATATTTCTGATTGAATATATTTGAACACAGTTATTGATTTTTTTAAAGTTGAATTTAATATTTAATTGATTAATTATTCATTATTTTTTAATTTCATTTTACTTCCAATTTTAAACCTTTCGAATTCTGATTTGGAACTGGATTGTGATCTTGATTTTGACTCTGATTTAGATGTTGAGTTTGATTTAGGAATTCTAACTTCAATTTTGGATTCGAGATTCCTTCACATATCCAGTATTGACTAATTTTGGTACATTTACTATTTTACATCGTTCCTAAGAATCAATTTTGACACGGACGGCGCAAACATATTTGAGAGATCGTTGACCTCTCTTACACTACAGACGTATGCTAACATTTACTGCTGACCTTTGGGCAGTTTTGTGTTTGTTTTAGTCAAGGTGCGTGGTTGAGTGGATCCAGATCTGGGAAGTGAAGCAGTGGATCCCAGTTTTGGAGTCAACGACCGCACACAATACAGCACAGAGGGTGAGTTGACTTTGATTCATGTGATGACAAGCGTGCACATTCAATACACACATTTGAATACTCCTAGGCTGCATTAATTTACATTAAAGAAGCAGAGGAAGGAAGTAGGAGAACTGGTAAGTAAACTAAGCTGTGAAGTAAGGGAAGTAGGAGAACTGGTGGGAAGACTAAAATGTGAAGTAAGAGAAGTTCAGCTCAGTTTTAAAAAAAAGAAACCTTTTATTTTTCAGGAGAGGGTGAACAAATAAGTGTTTCTAAACACAATAAAATGGACTGAGACTCATCTCTGGTCTGAGAGAATCAGTGGGACTAATACAGTTTTAAAATGGAGCTCCTAACGTTTCGGCAAGTTGTGCCTTCCTCAGAGGAGAATAAAAAATGAAAGAAAGACTGGAGATATTTATACCTTCCCTAGGCGGAGCAACTAGGGAGCTTCTGATAGGCTGGAACTCCCTCTAATCAGATGGCTAAGCCGTCTCAGCTGTCTAATTGAACACCTGGCAATCAGGAGGAAACCTGTCTTAATCGGCACCAAAGGCCTGCTGGGTGTAAAACCACCAGTTAAGGGCCATCATCTCCACCCAATGAGTTTCTAATACAAGTCAAGGTACACTTTGTGGCACTGGCAGGTTAGGTTCAGGGGAAAAAAAGGGTCTGGCTGCCTTTAGGCAGTCAGAGGGCACGGGCACACAAAGTATAGGCCTTAATACCTGTAATTCTCAAGAGGGGTTTGTAATTTTTTTTCATATTTTGCAGGTGTCCTGGCGGGTCTCCTAAAGGAGGTGTCCCCGCCCTCATCAGAGGAGGTAAGTCCATCATTTAGACACTCTAGGTCCCCCTAGTCTCAGTTTAACTGTGACCTCCAAGAATGGATAATAATACGTGTGACCAGTCTGTGTTTTAGCAGCGTGGAAATACGTTTAAAATGATGAATAACATTGCATAATCTGTAGCCGCGCTGTGAGGAGCTAACGCTAGCTACGTGTAGCTCCGGTTTTGCGGTACTCTGTATGTAAAATAAAAGTGCTTATAAAATAAAATAACCAGTAGAGTGTGAGAGGAGACAGAGGGCGTACCAGTGGAATTAAAGTGTGGGATTTTGGTGAAACTTGTGTGTGCGTATGCTTGATTAGAAGCTCCGTTTTTGTCGTTAGCATATCCGTTAGCATAACATCAGGATAACTTCCTGTCGGCGAAAAATAGTAGAAGAAATGCAAAACGCCAGAAAACCAACTAGCGGCCAGGAGGAGTAACTGCTAGATAATAGTAATAAGTGTTTAGAATCTGTGAATTTGTTAGAGCTTCATTGTCTAAGACCTGTAAGCTTACATCCTGACTTTAGTTTTAATTAAACATTATAACAAAGATTAATGGTTTCAGTTGTGCTTCTTCAATTCTTGAACTTAATTGTGATTCATTAGTAAATGAGATTCATTATTGTGCAGACCAGAGTGTAAGTGCAGTTCAACAGTTTGACTTGCATTGGTATTTCTGATTGAATATCTTTGAACACAGTTATTGATTTTTTTAAAGTTGAATTTAATATTTAATTGATTAATTATTCATTATTTTTTAATTTCATTTTACTTCCAATTTTAAACCTTTCGAATTCTGATTTGGAACTGGATTGTGATCTTGATTTTGACTCTGATTTAGATGTTGAGTTTGATTTAGGAATTCTAACTTCAATTTTGGATTCGAGATTCCTTCACATATCCAGTATTGACTAATTTTGGTACATTTACTATTTTACATCGTTCCTAAGAATCAAGTTTGACACGGACGGCGCAAACATATTTGAGAGATCGTTGACCTCTCTTACACTACAGACGTATGCTAACATTTACTGCTGACCTTTGGGCAGTTTTGTGTTTGTTTTAGTCAAAGTGCGTGGTTGAGTGGATCCAGATCTGGGAAGTGAAGCAGTGGATCCCAGTTTTGGAGTCAACGACCGCACACAATACAGCACAGAGGATGAGTTGACTTTGATTCATGTGATGACAAGCGTGCACATTCAATACACACATTTGAATACTCCTAGGCTGCATTAATTTACATTAAAGAAGCAGAGGAAGGAAGTAGGAGAACTGGTAAGTAAACTAAGCTGTGAAGTAAGGGAAGTAGGAGAACTGGTGGGAAGACTAAAATGTGAAGTAAGAGAAGTTCAGCTCAGTTTTAAAAAAAAGAAACCTTTTATTTTTCAGGAGAGGGTGAACAAATAAGTGTTTCTAAACACAATAAAATGGACTGAGACTGATCTCTGGTCTGAGAGAATCAGTGGGACTAATACAGTTTTAAAATGGAGCTCCTAACGTTTCGGCAAGTTGTGCCTTCCTCAGAGGAGAATAAAAAATGAAAGAAAGACTGGAGATATTTATACCTTCCCTAGGCGGAGCAACTAGGGAGCTTCTGATAGGCTGGAACTCCCTCTAATCAGATGGCTAAGCCGTCTCAGCTGTCTAATTGAACACCTGGCAATCAGGAGGAAACCTGTCTTAATCGGCACCAAAGGCCTGCTGGGTGTAAAACCACCAGTTAAGGGCCATCATCTCCACCCAATGAGTTTCTAATACAAGTCAAGGTACACTTTGTGGCACTGGCAGGTTAGGTTCAGGGGAAAAAAAGGGTCTGGCTGCCTTTAGGCAGTCAGAGGGCACGGGCACACAAAGTATAGGCCTTAATACCTGTAATTCTCAAGAGGGGTTTGTAATTTTTTTTCATATTTTGCAGGTGTCCTGGCGGGTCTCCTAAAGGAGGTGTCCCGCCCTCATCAGAGGAGGTAAGTCCATCATTTAGACACTCTAGGTCCCCCTAGTCTCAGTTTAACTGTGACCTCCAAGAATGGATAATAATACGTGTGACCAGTCTGTGTTAGCAGCGTGGAAATACGTTTAAATGATGAATAACATTGCATAATCTGTAGCCGCGCTGTGAGGAGCTAACGCTAGCTACGTGTAGCTCCGGTTTTGCGGTACTCTGTATGTAAAATAAAAGTGCTTATAAAATAAAATAACCAGTAGAGTGTGAGAGGAGACAGAGGGCGTACCAGTGGAATTAAAGTGTGGGATTTTGGTGAAACTTGTGTGCGTATGCTTGATTAGAAGCTCCGTTTTTGTCGTTAGCATATCCGTTAGCATAACATCAGGATAACTTCCTGTCGGCGAAAAATAGTAGAAGAAATGCAAAACGCCAGAAAACCAACTAGCGGCCAGGAGGAGTAACTGCTAGATAATAGTAATAAGTGTTTAGAATCTGTGAATTTGTTAGAGCTTCATTGTCTAAGACCTGTAAGCTTACATCCTGACTTTAGTTTTAATTAAACATTATAACAAAGATTAATGGTTTCAGTTGTGCTTCTTCAATTCTTGAACTTAATTGTGATTCATTAGTAAATGAGATTCATTATTGTGCAGACCAGAGTGTAAGTGCAGTTCAACAGTTTGACTTGCATTGGTATTTCTGATTGAATATCTTTGAACACAGTTATTGATTTTTTTAAAGTTTAATTTAATATTTAATTGATTAATTATTCATTATTTTTTAATTTCATTTTACTTCCAATTTTAAACCTTTCGAATTCTGATTTGGAACTGGATTGTGATCTTGATTTTGACTCTGATTTAGATGTTGAGTTTGATTTAGGAATTCTAACTTCAATTTTGGATTCGAGATTCCTTCACATATCCAGTATTGACAAATTTTGGTACATTTACTATTTTACATCGTTCCTAAGAATCAATTTTGACACGGACGGCGCGAACATATTTGAGAGATCGTTGACCTCTCTTACACTACAGACGTATGCTAACATTTACTGCTGACCTTTGGGCAGTTTTGTGTTTGTTTTAGTCAAGGTGCGTGGTTGAGTGGATCCAGATCTGGGAAGTGAAGCAGTGGATCCCAGTTTTGGAGTCAACGACCGCACACAATACAGCACAGAGGGTGAGTTGACTTTGATTCATGTGATGACAAGCGTGCACATTCAATACACACATTTGAATACTCCTAGGCTGCATTAATTTACATTAAAGAAGCAGAGGAAGGAAGTAGGAGAACTGGTAAGTAAACTAAGCTGTGAAGTAAGGGAAGTAGGAGAACTGGTGGGAAGACTAAAATGTGAAGTAAGAGAAGTTCAGCTCAGTTTTAAAAAAAAGAAACCTTTTATTTTTCAGGAGAGGGTGAACAAATAAGTGTTTCTAAACACAATAAAATGGACTGAGACTGATCTCTGGTCTGAGAGAATCAGTGGGACTAATACAGTTTTAAAATGGAGCTCCTAACGTTTCGGCAAGTTGTGCCTTCCTCAGAGGAGAATAAAAAATGAAAGAAAGACTGGAGATATTTATACCTTCCCTAGGCGGAGCAACTAGGGAGCTTCTGATAGGCTGGAACTCCCTCTAATCAGATGGCTAAGCCGTCTCAGCTGTCTAATTGAACACCTGGCAATCAGGAGGAAACCTGTCTTAATCGGCACCAAAGGCCTGCTGGGTGTAAAACCACCAGTTAAGGGCCATCATCTCCACCCAATGAGTTTCTAATACAAGTCAAGGTACACTTTGTGGCACTGGCAGGTTAGGTTCAGGGGGAAAAAAGGGTCTGGCTGCCTTTAGGCAGTCAGAGGGCACGGGCACACAAAGTATAGGCCTTAATACCTGTAATTCTCAAGAGGGGTTTGTAATTTTTTTTCATATTTTGCAGGTGTCCTGGCGGGTCTCCTAAAGGAGGTGTCCCCGCCCTCATCAGAGGAGGTAAGTCCATCATTTAGACACTCTAGGTCCCCCTAGTCTCAGTTTAACTGTGACCTCCAAGAATGGATAATAATACGTGTGACCAGTCTGTGTTTTAGCAGCGTGGAAATACGTTTAAAATGATGAATAACATTGCATAATCTGTAGCCGCGCTGTGAGGAGCTAACGCTAGCTACGTGTAGCTCCGGTTTTGCGGTACTCTGTATGTAAAATAAAAGTGCTTATAAAATAAAATAACCAGTAGAGTGTGAGAGGAGACAGAGGGCGTACCAGTGGAATTAAAGTGTGGGATTTTGGTGAAACTTGTGTGTGCGTATGCTTGATTAGAAGCTCCGTTTTTGTCGTTAGCATATCCGTTAGCATAACATCAGGATAACTTCCTGTCGGCGAAAAATAGTAGAAGAAATGCAAAACGCCAGAAAACCAACTAGCGGCCAGGAGGAGTAACTGCTAGATAATAGTAATAAGTGTTTAGAATCTGTGAATTTGTTAGAGCTTCATTGTCTAAGACCTGTAAGCTTACATCCTGACTTTAGTTTTAATTAAACATTATAACAAAGATTAATGGTTTCAGTTGTGCTTCTTCAATTCTTGAACTTAATTGTGATTCATTAGTAAATGAGATTCATTATTGTGCAGACCAGAGTGTAAGTGCAGTTCAACAGTTTGACTTGCATTGGTATTTCTGATTGAATATCTTTGAACACAGTTATTGATTTTTTTAAAGTTGAATTTAATATTTAATTGATTAATTATTCATTATTTTTTAATTTCATTTTACTTCCAATTTTAAACCTTTCGAATTCTGATTTGGAACTGGATTGTGATCTTGATTTTGACTCTGATTTAGATGTTGTTTGATTTAGGAATTCTAACTTCAATTTTGGATTCGAGATTCCTTCACATATCCAGTATTGACTAATTTTGGTACATTTACTATTTTACATCGTTCCTAAGAATCAATTTTGACACGGACGGCGCAAACATATTTGAGAGATCGTTGACCTCTCTTACACTACAGACGTATGCTAACATTTACTGCTGACCTTTGGGCAGTTTTGTGTTTGTTTTAGTCAAAGTGCGTGGTTGAGTGGATCCAGATCTGGGAAGTGAAGCAGTGGATCCCAGTTTTGGAGTCAACGACCGCACACAATACAGCACAGAGGATGAGTTGACTTTGATTCATGTGATGACAAGCGTGCACATTCAATACACACATTTGAAAACTCCTAGGCTGCATTAATTTACATTAAAGAAGCAGAGGAAGGAAGTAGGAGAACTGGTAAGTAAACTAAGCTGTGAAGTAAGGGAAGTAGGAGAACTGGTGGGAAGACTAAAATGTGAAGTAAGAGAAGTTCAGCTCAGTTTTAAAAAAAAGAAACCTTTTATTTTTCAGGAGAGGGTGAACAAATAAGTGTTTCTAAACACAATAAAATGGACTGAGACTGATCTCTGGTCTGAGAGAATCAGTGGGACTAATACAGTTTTAAAATGGAGCTCCTAACGTTTCGGCAAGTTGTGCCTTCCTCAGAGGAGAATAAAAAATGAAAGAAAGACTGGAGATATTTATACCTTCCCTAGGCGGAGCAACTAGGGAGCTTCTGATAGGCTGGAACTCCCTCTAATCAGATGGCTAAGCCGTCTCAGCTGTCTAATTGAACACCTGGCAATCAGGAGGAAACCTGTCTTAATCGGCACCAAAGGCCTGCTGGGTGTAAAACCACCAGTTAAGGGCCATCATCTCCACCCAATGAGTTTCTAATACAAGTCAAGGTACACTTTGTGGCACTGGCAGGTTAGGTTCAGGGGAAAAAAAGGGTCTGGCTGCCTTTAGGCAGTCGGAGGGCACGGGCACACAAAGTATAGGCCTTAATACCTGTAATTCTCAAGAGGGGTTTGTAATTTTTTTTCATATTTTGCAGGTGTCCTGGCGGGTCTCCTAAAGGAGGTGTCCCGCCCTCATCAGAGGAGGTAAGTCCATCATTTAGACACTCTAGGTCCCCCTAGTCTCAGTTTAACTGTGACCTCCAAGAATGGATAATAATACGTGTGACCAGTCTGTGTTAGCAGCGTGGAAATACGTTTAAAATGATGAATAACATTGCATAATCTGTAGCCGCGCTGTGAGGAGCTAACGCTAGCTACGTGTAGCTCCGGTTTTGCGGTACTCTGTATGTAAAATAAAAGTGCTTATAAAATAAAATAACCAGTAGAGTGTGAGAGGAGACAGAGGGCGTACCAGTGGAATTAAAGTGTGGGATTTTGGTGAAACTTGTGTGCGTATGCTTGATTAGAAGCTCCGTTTTTGTCGTTAGCATATCCGTTAGCATAACATCAGGATAACTTCCTGTCGGCGAAAAATAGTAGAAGAAATGCAAAACGCCAGAAAACCAACTAGCGGCCAGGAGGAGTAACTGCTAGATAATAGTAATAAGTGTTTAGAATCTGTGAATTTGTTAGAGCTTCATTGTCTAAGACCTGTAAGCTTACATCCTGACTTTAGTTTTAATTAAACATTATAACAAAGATTAATGGTTTCAGTTGTGCTTCTTCAATTCTTGAACTTAATTGTGATTCATTAGTAAATGAGATTCATTATTGTGCAGACCAGAGTGTAAGTGCAGTTCAACAGTTTGACTTGCATTGGTATTTCTGATTGAATATCTTTGAACACAGTTATTGATTTTTTTTAAAGTTTAATTTAATATTTAATTGATTAATTATTCATTATTTTTTAATTTCATTTTACTTCCAATTTTAAACCTTTCGAATTCTGATTTGGAACTGGATTGTGATCTTGATTTTGACTCTGATTTAGATGTTGAGTTTGATTTAGGAATTCTAACTTCAATTTTGGATTCGAGATTCCTTCACATATCCAGTATTGACTAATTTTGGTACATTTACTATTTTACATCGTTCCTAAGAATCAATTTTGACACGGACGGCGCGAACATATTTGAGAGATCGTTGACCTCTCTTACACTACAGACGTATGCTAACATTTACTGCTGACCTTTGGGCAGTTTTGTGTTTGTTTTAGTCAAGGTGCGTGGTTGAGTGGATCCAGATCTGGGAAGTGAAGCAGTGGATCCCAGTTTTGGAGTCAACGACCGCACACAATACAGCACAGAGGGTGAGTTGACTTTGATTCATGTGATGACAAGCGTGCACATTCAATACACACATTTGAATACTCCTAGGCTGCATTAATTTACATTAAAGAAGCAGAGGAAGGAAGTAGGAGAACTGGTAAGTAAACTAAGCTGTGAAGTAAGGGAAGTAGGAGAACTGGTGGGAAGACTAAAATGTGAAGTAAGAGAAGTTCAGCTCAGTTTTAAAAAAAAGAAACCTTTTATTTTTCAGGAGAGGGTGAACAAATAAGTGTTTCTAAACACAATAAAATGGACTGAGACTGATCTCTGGTCTGAGAGAATCAGTGGGACTAATACAGTTTTAAAATGGAGCTCCTAACGTTTCGGCAAGTTGTGCCTTCCTCAGAGGAGAATAAAAAATGAAAGCAAGACTGGAGATATTTATACCTTCCCTAGGCGGAGCAACTAGGGAGCATCTGATAGGCTGGAACTCCCTCTAATCAGATGGCTAAGCCGTCTCAGCTGTCTAATTGAACACCTGGCAATCAGGAGGAAACCTGTCTTAATCGGCACCAAAGGCCTGCTGGGTGTAAAACCACCAGTTAAGGGCCATCATCTCCACCCAATGAGTTTCTAATACAAGTCAAGGTACACTTTGTGGCACTGGCAGGTTAGGTTCAGGGGAAAAAAAGGGTCTGTCTGCCTTTAGGCAGTCAGAGGGCACGGGCACACAAAGTATAGGCCTTAATACCTGTAATTCTCAAGAGGGGTTTGTAATTTTTTTTCATATTTTGCAGGTGTCCTGGCGGGTCTCCTAAAGGAGGTGTCCCCGCCCTCATCAGAGGAGGTAAGTCCATCATTTAGACACTCTAGGTCCCCCTAGTCTCAGTTTAACTGTGACCTCCAAGAATGGATAATAATACGTGTGACCAGTCTGTGTTTTAGCAGCGTGGAAATACGTTTAAAATGATGAATAACATTGCATAATCTGTAGCCGCGCTGTGAGGAGCTAACGCTAGCTACGTGTAGCTCCGGTTTTGCGGTACTCTGTATGTAAAATAAAAGTGCTTATAAAATAAAATAACCAGTAGAGTGTGAGAGGAGACAGAGGGCGTACCAGTGGAATTAAAGTGTGGGATTTTGGTGAAACGTGTGTGTGTGTATGTGTTGATAAAATTGACTTATATACAGTTTAATTAATCACTAGCATATTTGTAGTTTTAATAACCATTAGCTTATGCAGCTCTATTAACCACTTATACAGTGCTCACAGCATACACAGGGCCTGAGAGAAGCAGGTGAAAGGTTACTTATTTAACTGCGTCACAAGGAACAGGCAGCCATCTTTCAGATAGATAAGACAGTGAGATTCAAGCGAGGGCCAACGCCCCAGCTGAGCCCGGCTTCTTCACACACTCCTTCTTAGGACCTCTCGCATGCAACACCTCACTCACACTGATGGAAACCAACGCCTATTGGGAGGGGCCAAGGTGAATGGACATTCACGGCCTCCATCCAGGCGCCATAACGTACAAACGTGCCACGCCTGCATCTTTGACTTTGGCCAATGTGTATCAAGGGGCGGACCCCTATATTAAGGGTCACGCTGATGTGTTCAAGCGTGTCTTATGGTGGACCTCTGAGAGGGAAATCATTAGAGCCCATGCATGTTTAATTGTGTTGGCTGAATAACTCTGTTGATAAATAAATCTATTGCTTTGATATTACTATACGCCTCTGAGAGCTTCTGTTTCATTCTTAAACCTGCTCTAAGTGTGAAAGATAGCTTTATTTTCACAACAAATGCTTGATTAGAAGCTCCGTTTTTGTCGTTAGCATATCCGTTAGCATAACATCAGGATAACTTCCTGTCGGCGATATGCAAAACGCCAGAAAACCAACTAGCGGCCAGGAGGAGTAACTGCTAGATAAGAGTAATGAGTGTTTAGAAGCTGTGAATTTGTTAGAGCTTCATTGTCTAAGACCTGTAAGCTTACATCCTGACTTTAGTTTTAATTAAACATTATAACAAAGATTAATGGTTTCAGTTGTGCTTCTTCAATTCTTGAACTTAATTGTGATTCATTAGTAAATGAGATTCATTATTGTGCAGACCAGAGTGTAAGTGCAGTTCAACAGTTTGACTTGCATTGGTATTTCTGATTGAATATCTTTGAACACAGTTATTGATTTTTTTAAAGTTGAATTTAATATTTAATTGATTAATTATTCATTATTTTTTAATTTCATTTTACTTCCAATTTTAAACCTTTCGAATTCTGATTTGGAACTGGATTGTGATCTTGATTTTGACTCTGATTTAGATGTTGTTTGATTTAGGAATTCTAACTTCAATTTTGGATTCGAGATTCCTTCACATATCCAGTATTGACTAATTTTGGTACATTTACTATTTTACATCGTTCCTAAGAATCAATTTTGACACGGACGGCGCAAACATATTTGAGAGATCATTGACCTCTCTTACACTACAGACGTATGCTAACATTTACTGCTGACCTGTGGGCAGTTTTGTGTTTGTTTTAGTCAAGGTGCGTGGTTGAGTGGATCCAGATCTGGGAAGTGAAGCAGTGGATCCCAGTTTTGGAGTCAACGACCGCACACAATACAGCACAGAGGGTGAGTTGACTTTGATTCATGTGATGACAAGCGTGCACATTCAATACACACATTTGAATACTCCTAGGCTGCATTAATTTACATTAAAGAAGCAGAGGAAGGAAGTAGGAGAACTGGTAAGTAAACTAAGCTGTGAAGTAAGGGAAGTAGGAGAACTGGTGGGAAGACTAAAATGTGAAGTAAGAGAAGTTCAGCTCAGTTTTTAAAAAAAGAAACCTTTTATTTTTCAGGAGAGGGTGAACAAATAAGTGTTTCTAAACACAATAAAATGGACTGAGACTGATCTCTGGTCTGAGAGAATCAGTGGGACTAATACAGTTTTAAAATGGAGCTCCTAACGTTTCGGCAAGTTGTGCCTTCCTCAGAGGAGAATAAAAAATGAAAGCAAGACTGGAGATATTTATACCTTCCCTAGGCGGAGCAACTAGGGAGCATCTGATAGGCTGGAACTCCCTCTAATCAGATGGCTAAGCCGTCTCAGCTGTCTAATTGAACACCTGGCAATCAGGAGGAAACCTGTCTTAATCGGCACCAAAGGCCTGCTGGGTGTAAAACCACCAGTTAAGGGCCATCATCTCCACCCAATGAGTTTCTAATACAAGTCAAGGTACACTTTGTGGCACTGGCAGGTTAGGTTCAGGGGGAAAAAAGGGTCTGGCTGCCTTTAGGCAGTCAGAGGGCACGGGCACACAAAGTATAGGCCTTAATACCTGTAATTCTCAAGAGGGGTTTGTAATTTTTTTTCATATTTTGCAGGTGTCCTGGCGGGTCTCCTAAAGGAGGTGTCCCCGCCCTCATCAGAGGAGGTAAGTCCATCATTTAGACACTCTAGGTCCCCCTAGTCTCAGTTTAACTGTGACCTCCAAGAATGGATAATAATACGTGTGACCAGTCTGTGTTTTAGCAGCGTGGAAATACGTTTAAAATGATGAATAACATTGCATAATCTGTAGCCGCGCTGTGAGGAGCTAACGCTAGCTACGTGTAGCTCCGGTTTTGCGGTACTCTGTATGTAAAATAAAAGTGCTTATAAAATAAAATAACCAGTAGAGTGTGAGAGGAGACAGAGGGCGTACCAGTGGAATTAAAGTGTGGGATTTTGGTGAAACTTGTGTGTATGCTTGATTAGAAGCTCCGTTTTTGTCGTTAGCATATCCGTTAGCATAACATCAGGATAACTTCCTGTCGGCGAAAAATAGTAGAAGAAATGCAAAACGCCAGAAAACCAACTAGCGGCCAGGAGGAGTAACTGCTAGATAATAGTAATAAGTGTTTAGAATCTGTGAATTTGTTAGAGCTTCATTGTCTAAGACCAGTAAGCTTACATCCTGACTTTAGTTTTAATTAAACATTATAACAAAGATTAATGGTTTCAGTTGTGCTTCTTCAATTCTTGAACTTAATTGTGATTCATTAGTAAATGAGATTCATTATTGTGCAGACCAGAGTGTAAGTGCAGTTCAACAGTTTGACTTGCATTGGTATTTCTGATTGAATATCTTTGAACACAGTTATTGATTTTTTTAAAGTTGAATTTAATATTTAATTGATTAATTATTCATTATTTTTTAATTTCATTTTACTTCCAATTTTAAACCTTTCGAATTCTGATTTGGAACTGGATTGTGATCTTGATTTTGACTCTGATTTAGATGTTGAGTTTGATTTAGGAATTCTAACTTCAATTTTGGATTCGAGATTCCTTCACATATCAAGCATTGACTAATTTTGGTACATTTACTATTTTACATCGTTCCTAAGAATCAATTTTGACACGGACGGCGCAAACATATTTGAGAGATCGTTGACCTCTCTTACACTACAGACGTATGCTAACATTTACTGCTGACCTTTGGGCAGTTTTGTGTTTGTTTTAGTCAAGGTGCGTGGTTGAGTGGATCCAGATCTGGGAAGTGAAGCAGTGGATCCCAGTTTTGGAGTCAACGACCGCACACAATACAGCACAGAGGGTGAGTTGACTTTGATTCATGTGATGACAAGCGTGCACATTCAATACACACATTTGAATACTCCTAGGCTGCATTAATTTACATTAAAGAAGCAGAGGAAGGAAGTAGGAGAACTGGTAAGTAAACTAAGCTGTGAAGTAAGGGAAGTAGGAGAACTGGTGGGAAGACTAAAATGTGAAGTAAGAGAAGTTCAGCTCAGTTTTTTTAAAAAGAAACCTTTTATTTTTCAGGAGAGGGTGAACAAATAAGTGTTTCTAAACACAATAAAATGGACTGAGACTGATCTCTGGTCTGAGAGAATCAGTGGGACTAATACAGTTTTAAAATGGAGCTCCTAACGTTTCGGCAAGTTGTGCCTTCCTCAGAGGAGAATAAAAAATGAAAGAAAGACTGGAGATATTTATACCTTCCCTAGGCGGAGCAACTAGGGAGCTTCTGATAGGCTGGAACTCCCTCTAATCAGATGGCTAAGCCGTCTCAGCTGTCTAATTGAACACCTGGCAATCAGGAGGAAACCTGTCTTAATCGGCACCAAAGGCCTGCTGGGTGTAAAACCACCAGTTAAGGGCCATCATCTCCACCCAATGAGTTTCTAATACAAGTCAAGGTACACTTTGTGGCACTGGCAGGTTAGGTTCAGGGGAAAAAAAGGGTCTGGCTGCCTTTAGGCAGTCAGAGGGCACGGGCACACAAAGTATAGGCCTTAATACCTGTAATTCTCAAGAGGGGTTTGTAATTTTTTTTCATATTTTGCAGGTGTCCTGGCGGGTCTCCTAAAGGAGGTGTCCCCGCCCTCATCAGAGGAGGTAAGTCCATCATTTAGACACTCTAGGTCCCCCCTAGTCTCAGTTTAACTGTGACCTCCAAGAATGGATAATAATACGTGTGACCAGTCTATGTTTTAGCAGCGTGGAAATACGTTTAAAATGATGAATAACATTGCATAATCTGTAGCCGCGCTGTGAGGAGCTAACGCTAGCTACGTGTAGCTCCGGTTTTGCGGTACTCTGTATGTAAAATAAAAGTGCTTATAAAATAAAATAACCAGTAGAGTGTGAGAGGAGACAGAGGGCGTACCAGTGGAATTAAAGTGTGGGATTTTGGTGAAACTTGTGTATGCTTGATTAGAAGCTCCGTTTTTGTCGTTAGCATATCCGTTAGCATAACATCAGGATAACTTCCTGTCGGCGAAAAATAGTAGAAGAAATGCAAAACGCCAGAAAACCAACTAGCGGCCAGGAGGAGTAACTGCTAGATAATAGTAATAAGTGTTTAGAATCTGTGAATTTGTTAGAGCTTCATTGTCTAAGACCTGTAAGCTTACATCCTGACTTTAGTTTTAATTAAACATTATAACAAAGATTAATGGTTTCAGTTGTGCTTCTTCAATTCTTGAACTTAATTGTGATTCATTAGTAAATGAGATTCATTATTGTGCAGACCAGAGTGTAAGTGCAGTTCAACAGTTTGACTTGCATTGGTATTTCTGATTGAATATCTTTGAACACAGTTATTGATTTTTTAAAAGTTTAATTTAATATTTAATTGATTAATTATTCATTATTTTTTTATTTCATTTTACTTCCAATTTTAAACCTTTCGAATTCTGATTTGGAACTGGATTGTGATCTTGATTTTGACTCTGATTTAGATGTTGAGTTTGATTTAGGAATTCTAACTTCAATTTTGGATTCGAGATTCCTTCACATATCCAGTATTGACTAATTTTGGTACATTTACTATTTTACATCGTTCCTAAGAATCAATTTTGACACGGACGGCGCAAACATATTTGAGAGATCGTTGACCTCTCTTACACTACAGACGTATGCTAACATTTACTGCTGACCTTTGGGCAGTTTTGTTTTTGTTTTAGTCAAGGTGCGTGGTTGAGTGGATCCAGATCTGGGAAGTGAAGCAGTGGATCCCAGTTTTGGAGTCAACGACCGCACACAATACAGCACAGAGGGTGAGTTGACTTTGATTCATGTGATGACAAGCGTGCACATTCAATACACACATTTGAATACTCCTAGGCTGCATTAATTTACATTAAAGAAGCAGAGGAAGGAAGTAGGAGAACTGGTAAGTAAACTAAGCTGTGAAGTAAGGGAAGTAGGAGAACTGGTGGGAAGACTAAAATGTGAAGTAAGAGAAGTTCAGCTCAGTTTTTAAAAAAAGAAACCTTTTATTTTTCAGGAGAGGGTGAACAAATAAGTGTTTCTAAACACAATAAAATGGACTGAGACTGATCTCTGGTCTGAGAGAATCAGTGGGACTAATACAGTTTTAAAATGGAGCTCCTAACGTTTCGGCAAGTTGTGCCTTCCTCAGAGGAGAATAAAAAATGAAAGAAAGACTGGAGATATTTATACCTTCCCTAGGCGGAGCAACTAGGGAGCTTCTGATAGGCTGGAACTCCCTCTAATCAGATGGCTAAGCCGTCTCAGCTGTCTAATTGAACACCTGGCAATCAGGAGGAAACCTGTCTTAATCGGCACCAAAGGCCTGCTGGGTGTAAAACCACCAGTTAAGGGCCATCATCTCCACCCAATGAGTTTCTAATACAAGTCAAGGTACACTTTGTGGCACTGGCAGGTTAGGTTCAGGGGAAAAAAAGGGTCTGGCTGCCTTTAGGCAGTCAGAGGGCACGGGCACACAAAGTATAGGCCTTAATACCTGTAATTCTCAAGAGGGGTTTGTAATTTTTTTTCATATTTTGCAGGTGTCCTGGCGGGTCTCCTAAAGGAGGTGTCCCGCCCTCATCAGAGGAGGTAAGTCCATCATTTAGACACTCTAGGTCCCCCTAGTCTCAGTTTAACTGTGACCTCCAAGAATGGATAATAATACGTGTGACCAGTCTGTGTTAGCAGCGTGGAAATACGTTTAAAATGATGAATAACATTGCATAATCTGTAGCCGCGCTGTGAGGAGCTAACGCTAGCTACGTGTAGCTCTGGTTTTGCGGTACTCTGTATGTAAAATAAAAGTGCTTATAAAATAAAATAACCAGTAGAGTGTGAGAGGAGACAGAGGGCGTACCAGTGGAATTAAAGTGTGGGATTTTGGTGAAACTTGTGTGTGCGTATGCTTGATTAGAAGCTCCGTTTTTGTCGTTAGCATATCCGTTAGCATAACATCAGGATAACTTCCTGTCGGCGAAAAATAGTAGAAGAAATGCAAAACGCCAGAAAACCAACTAGCGGCCAGGAGGAGTAACTGCTAGATAATAGTAATAAGTGTTTAGAATCTGTGAATTTGTTAGAGCTTCATTGTCTAAGACCTGTAAGCTTACATCCTGACTTTAGTTTTAATTAAACATTATAACAAAGATTAATGGTTTCAGTTGTGCTTCTTCAATTCTTGAACTTAATTGTGATTCATTAGTAAATGAGATTCATTATTGTGCAGACCAGAGTGTAAGTGCAGTTCAACAGTTTGACTTGCATTGGTATTTCTGATTGAATATCTTTGAACACAGTTATTGATTTTTTTAAAGTTGAATTTAATATTTAATTGATTAATTATTCATTATTTTTTAATTTCATTTTACTTCCAATTTTAAACCTTTCGAATTCTGATTTGGAACTGGATTGTGATCTTGATTTTGACTCTGATTTAGATGTTGAGTTTGATTTAGGAATTCTAACTTCAATTTTGGATTCGAGATTCCTTCACATATCCAGTATTGACTAATTTTGGTACATTTACTATTTTACATCGTTCCTAAGAATCAATTTTGACACGGACGGCGCAAACATATTTGAGAGATCGTTGACCTCTCTTACACTACAGACGTATGCTAACATTTACTGCTGACCTTTGGGCAGTTTTGTGTTTGTTTTAGTCAAGGTGCGTGGTTGAGTGGATCCAGATCTGGGAAGTGAAGCAGTGGATCCCAGTTTTGGAGTCAACGACCGCACACAATACAGCACAGAGGGTGAGTTGACTTTGATTCATGTGATGACAAGCGTGCACATTCAATACACACATTTGAATACTCCTAGGCTGCATTAATTTACATTAAAGAAGCAGAGGAAGGAAGTAGGAGAACTGGTAAGTAAACTAAGCTGTGAAGTAAGGGAAGTAGGAGAACTGGTGGGAAGACTAAAATGTGAAGTAAGAGAAGTTCAGCTCAGTTTTAAAAAAAAGAAACCTTTTATTTTTCAGGAGAGGGTGAACAAATAAGTGTTTCTAAACACAATAAAATGGACTGAGACTGATCTCTGGTCTGAGAGAATCAGTGGGACTAATACAGTTTTAAAATGGAGCTCCTAACGTTTCGGCAAGTTGTGCCTTCCTCAGAGGAGAATAAAAAATGAAAGAAAGACTGGAGATATTTATACCTTCCCTAGGCGGAGCAACTAGGGAGCTTCTGATAGGCTGGAACTCCCTCTAATCAGATGGCTAAGCCGTCTCAGCTGTCTAATTGAACACCTGGCAATCAGGAGGAAACCTGTCTTAATCGGCACCAAAGGCCTGCTGGGTGTAAAACCACCAGTTAAGGGCCATCATCTCCACCCAATGAGTTTCTAATACAAGTCAAGGTACACTTTGTGGCACTGGCAGGTTAGGTTCAGGGGAAAAAAAGGGTCTGGCTGCCTTTAGGCAGTCAGAGGGCACGGGCACACAAAGTATAGGCCTTAATACCTGTAATTCTCAAGAGGGGTTTGTAATTTTCTTTCATATTTTGCAGGTGTCCTGGCGGGTCTCCTAAAGGAGGTGTCCCCGCCCTCATCAGAGGAGGTAAGTCCATCATTTAGACACTCTAGGTCCCCCTAGTCTCAGTTTAACTGTGACCTCCAAGAATGGATAATAATACGTGTGACCAGTCTGTGTTTTAGCAGCGTGGAAATACGTTTAAAATGATGAATAACATTGCATAATCTGTAGCCGCGCTGTGAGGAGCTAACGCTAGCTACGCGTAGCTCCGGTTTTGCGGTACTCTGTATGTAAGATAAAAGTGCTTATAAAATAAAATAACCAGTAGAGTGTGAGAGGAGACAGAGGGCGTACCAGTGGAATTAAAGTGTGGGATTTTGGTGAAACTTGTGTGTATGCTTGATTAGAAGCTCCGTTTTTGTCGTTAGCATATCCGTTAGCATAACATCAGGATAACTTCCTGTCGGCGAAAAATAGTAGAAGAAATGCAAAACGCCAGAAAACCAACTAGCGGCCAGGAGGAGTAACTGCTAGATAATAGTAATGAGTGTTTAGAATCTGTGAATTTGTTAGAGCTTCATTGTCTAAGACCTGTAAGCTTACATCCTGACTTTAGTTTTAATTAAACATTATAACAAAGATTAATGGTTTCAGTTGTGCTTCTTCAATTCTTGAACTTAATTGTGATTCATTAGTAAATGAGATTCATTATTGTGCAGACCAGAGTGTAAGTGCAGTTCAACAGTTTGACTTGCATTGGTATTTCTGATTGAATATCTTTGAACACAGTTATTGATTTTTTTAAAGTTGAATTTAATATTTAATTGATTAATTATTCATTATTTTTTAATTTCATTTTACTTCCAATTTTAAACCTTTCGAATTCTGATTTGGAACTGGATTGTGATCTTGATTTTGACTCTGATTTAGATGTTGAGTTTGATTTAGGAATTCTAACTTCAATTTTGGATTCGAGATTCCTTCACATATCCAGTATTGACTAATTTTGGTACATTTACTATTTTACATCGTTCCTAAGAATCAATTTTGACACGGACGGCGCAAACATATTTGAGAGATCGTTGACCTCTCTTACACTACAGACGTATGCTAACATTTACTGCTGACCTTTGGGCAGTTTTGTGTTTGTTTTAGTCAAGGTGCGTGGTTGAGTGGATCCAGATCTGGGAAGTGAAGCAGTGGATCCCAGTTTTGGAGTCAACGACCGCACACAATACAGCACAGAGGGTGAGTTGACTTTGATTCATGTGATGACAAGCGTGCACATTCAATACACACATTTGAATACTCCTAGGCTGCATTAATTTACATTAAAGAAGCAGAGGAAGGAAGTAGGATAACTGGTAAGTAAACTAAGCTGTGAAGTAAGGGAAGTAGGAGAACTGGTGGGAAGACTAAAATGTGAAGTAAGAGAAGTTCAGCTCAGTTTTTAAAAAAAGAAACCTTTTATTTTTCAGGAGAGGGTGAACAAATAAGTGTTTCTAAACACAATAAAATGGACTGAGACTGATCTCTGGTCTGAGAGAATCAGTGGGACTAATAGTTTTAAAATGGAGCTCCTAACGTTTCGGCAAGTTGTGCCTTCCTCAGAGGAGAATAAAAAATGAAAGAAAGACTGGAGATATTTATACCTTCCCTAGGCGGAGCAACTAGGGAGCTTCTGATAGGCTGGAACTCCCTCTAATCAGATGGCTAAGCCGTCTCAGCTGTCTAATTGAACACCTGGCAATCAGGAGGAAACCTGTCTTAATCGGCACCAAAGGCCTGCTGGGTGTAAAACCACCAGTTAAGGGCCATCATCTCCACCCAATGAGTTTCTAATACAAGTCAAGGTACACTTTGTGGCACTGGCAGGTTAGGTTCAGGGGAAAAAAAGGGTCTGGCTGCCTTTAGGCAGTCAGAGGGCACGGGCACACAAAGTATAGGCCTTAATACCTGTAATTCTCAAGAGGGGTTTGTAATTTTTTTTCATATTTTGCAGGTGTCCTGGCGGGTCTCCTAAAGGAGGTGTCCCGCCCTCATCAGAGGAGGTAAGTCCATCATTTAGACACTCTAGGTCCCCCTAGTCTCAGTTTAACTGTGACCTCCAAGAATGGATAATAATACGTGTGACCAGTCTGTGTTTTAGCAGCGTGGAAATACGTTTAAAATGATGAATAACATTGCATAATCTGTAGCCGCGCTGTGAGGAGCTAACGCTAGCTACGCGTAGCTCCGGTTTTGCGGTACTCTGTATGTAAGATAAAAGTGCTTATAAAATAAAATAACCAGTAGAGTGTGAGAGGAGACAGAGGGCGTACCAGCATAAAAAAAGTGAAAATGCCAGTAAAGTGCTGAAAGCTGCAGATATTCATGAAATTGACACCAGACTGTGAAAGCACCAGACAAATCAACTGTCCTGAGCCACTTTTCTGAAGAAAATCTTTGAAACTATGTTTACTTTCACAAAACCAACTTTTGACTTCCTCTCTGCCTGAAACGTCGTTTAAGAGCATAAAAAAAGTGAAAATGCCAGTAAAGTGCTGAAAGCTGCAGATATTCATGAAAATGACATCAGACTGTGAAATCAAACTGTCCTGAGCCACTTTTCTGAAGAAAATCTTTGAAACTATGTTTACTTTCACAAAATCCACTTTTGGCCTCCTCTCTGCCTGAAACGTCGTTTAAGAGCATAAAAAAGAGACAATGCCAGTAAAGTGCTGAAAGCTGCAGATATTCATGAAATTGACATCAGACTGTGAAAGCAACTGTCCTGAGCCACTTTTCTGAAGAACATCTTTGAAACTATGTTTACTTTCACAAAATCCACTTTTGGCCTCCTCTCTGCCTGACACGTCGTTTAAGAGAATAAAAAAGAGACAATGCCAGTAAAGTGCTGAAAGCTGCAGATATTCATGAAATTGACATCAGACTGTGAAAGCAACTGTCCTGAGCCTCTTTTCTGAAGAAAATCTTTGAAACTATGTTTACTTTCGGTGCAGAAAAAAGGTTGCAGTTCTAAACTATTTCGAAGTCTCTGTGTGAATAGATAAAAAGAGCTCTTCTCCTACTCTAGGATGTCAGTTTCCGCCCTAATCTGGTGGTTTAAGCAAGTGTTACTTTCAGGGCCACTGTATCTGTTTCTATCGTACGAACGGGTGACGGAATGCCCCATTCGGCGTTTTTGACCTACTTACAGTGACCTCACAACTCCGCAATATAAGCTTTACAAGTATAGCGCATATTATTTAACAGTGAATGAATATATTTTATTTACAAATCCCCCTTTTCACACCTGCTAGCTGTGAACTTCTTAGACTGGTGTGTCGTCGTCTAACTGGGAGTTGGTCAATGAACGCAACTCTGGTTCTTCTTCCTGGTCCCATGACCCCTCTCTGGGTCAGGGGCCGGCAGGTCTCCATTCAACAGTGGATAAGCACCATGTGGAGGCGGTTGCCTTTCCTTGGAGAGAGCTGTGGTAATAAGACGCCTATCAAAGTTCGGAGGCAGGGGATGCAACAACAGCCACAGGTGATGAGAATAGCTAAGAAAACCGCGATGGAAACCGCTATGGACATGATGAGGGCCTCCCATTTGCCAAACATGGATTCCATCCAATCAGAGAAGGGATTGTCTATGCCTGATGCCGCATGCATTTCGTCCGAAAGGGTGCGCAGACTATTTAAGGCCTGAGTGACCGAACCGTCTGGGGCAGTGTTGTTCGGAATGATGGTACAACACATTTCTCCAAACATTGAGCAGACACCCCCTTTTTCAGCTAAGAACATGTCCAAAGCCATTCTATTCTGCATAGCCATAAGAGAGGTCGGCGCGAGTTGTGCGGCTAAGCCTTCAACAGCGTCCCTAGTGAGGTTAACAAGCGCAAGACATTGTAATGGACATAGTTTATGCGGTCCACGTTTTTGTTGGGAGTGATCGGAAAGAAGGCTGCGATTATGGGAATGTTTTCAAAACCTGCGGCGACTTGGTCAGCTAGTTTGTATTCGTCAGGAACGCCTCGTGGGATGCCTATATAGGAGTCGATATAGGTGGGGCCTCCAGTAAGCTCTAAGGAGCCTGAGGCAACTTCTCGCTTGATGATGTGTCGCCTTCTGCGTTTGGTGAGAGAAAAAGGCTAGACCGTCCGCTCGTGCTAATCTACGACCTATTAGGGTAAGGGGCATTCCGAGTCTGACCATTGCACAAGTTCCGACGTTTTGCTACCCTAACCCTAACCCATCTAATTCGGTAGAATTAGATGGGTGCTGGTGTGTCTGATACATGGTTTGTAGTCCCCACAACATGAGGGCAGCAAGTATCCCCATACCCACCCCCATCATAGTTTTCTTCACCTCGGTGGGGTCTACATGAGGGGCCCCTAGAGAGCGTCTAGACCAGGGGTGTCAAACTCATTTTCACTCTGGGGCCACATCAGCATCACGGTCGCCCTCAAAGGGCCGGTTGTAAATGTAACCACTCCTAACATATTTAGTTTAGTTTCCCGGGATATCTGTGACTTCCACAACACGTACTAAGCAGAAATAGAGGTTATTTTTTCCATGGTTAATGGCGGACAGTTGAACGGCTTTCAGGGCGATAAGCCCCGCCCCCTCTCCGACGCGTCCAGTGCGAATGAACACAAATAGCCCCCGGTGAGACCAGCGGCGCGAATGGCTCAACTCAAAGTTTTTTTATACTCAAACATCTCCGCTCGATGTGAACTTTGAATTGGAACAGTACTTGGGCTGAGACTGATGACGTTTCACAAGTCCACGAGTTTACAAGTGCAGAGAAGTACGCATGTTGAGAAAGGCACGATCACTTGTTGGAAATCCTCTTTATGGGCTGTTGCATCTCCTGTCCACCTGTTGTGATAGTTTTAATGTCGGCACACAGACAACATGCTATCTCATCACTTCGACTTTCTATCTCATAATTTCGACCATGGGGATATTTTTATTTTCACATCTAACTTTTAATTTTTGTAAAAAAAATAATAATAATAAAAAATTTTTTTTTTTTTTTTTTTTTTTTTTTTTTGCTGGCGGATTCGCGGGCCACATAAAATGACGTGGCGGGCCGGATGAGGCCCGCGGGCCGTATGTTTGACACCCCTGGTCTAGACTCTCGGTGCATTTTCCAAATTAGTGCGAATTTCTCCCAGTGTTTTGGTTGGTACCGGTGCTGGGACACAATGTGTCAGGTGGTGCCAAGGGGCGCCTGATTTGCCCTTGACCTGGGCCGAGTGTGAAGTAACCTCCTTCACCTCGTACGGCCCAGTCCACCTGGGGTCAGTCCACTTGCGCTTGTGAACCTTGACCCTGACCCAATCACCTACTTGTATCTGCTTTCCAGCTGCCGCTGCTTCAGGTACTGCTCGAGTCTTCTCATATTGTCATGGGCCATCCACTGGAAGTACACACGCACTATGGCGTGGCAGCGTTTCTGATGAGTAAAGAAGTCACGTTCAGTGAAAAACAAAGATTCAACACACTTGCACCATGCCACACATCACCTTTGTGCCAGCCACAAGAAATATGTCGGCTAACTTTACGGATGGACAACCACATGTGTGCGAGGAAGTTGCAGTACAAGAAAACAAATTGAGATCGGATCTCCAGAACACTCCCCACCTCACAGCTGAGGCCTGGCTCTACACGGATGGTTGCTGCTACAAAGGAGAAGAAGGGAACATTGCATCCTATGCAGTGGTCGAACAGAAGAGTGATGGCTATCACCAAACAGTGGAGTCAGGGATTCTGCCACAACCCGCTTCAGCACAACTATCGGAAGTGGAAGCACTGATTCAGGCTCTGAAGTGGAGCACGGACAAAATTGTAAATATCTTCACAGATTCGGCTTACGCCCATGGAGCGGCCCACATCGATGGCCCTGTATGGCGAAGACACAACTTCACTACTTCAAATGACCACTTGTGCCAAGACCATTTAGTCTGCGTGGAGTGCAGGACAAGCTCGGTCTGCTCTGAGCGCAGGGTTCAGACCATACAGTCTGCTCGGAGAGCAGGGTTCAGACCATACAGTCTGCTATTAATTTGTATGAAGACAAAACAGTCTAAATTTTTAAGCGTGTGTGTACGCAAGTGTGCTTGTGAAACATCGGGGGTTACGTCGGTGGGAGAATGGACGGACAAATTTGATTAAGGCCAGGATACCGGGGGGTGGTGGTCGTCTTGCTGGCAACTCAGTCGGTTTATGGACTGTGCATTTCTCCCGGACGTTCCCAATTAAACCTAATCCTTAGACCATGGCCTCTGGGAATCATGGACAGTCGTCGTCCCGAATTCATGTAGACAGGCCGTCTAGGAGCGTGGGAAGCACTAGACTAGATGTCCCTGCCAATGAATCTGAAAATAAACTAAAGAAAAGATATTTCAAGCTGTTACAAGCAGTCCATCATGCAGAAGTGGTAGACAGGACCTTTTGGACTCAGATGTTCCCAGTAGTTGACCTCCTTTATTAAACCCTCGTCCCCTAATGCTGAGACCACTGCAAAGATAAAATTAAATACAGATGAATGGATGCGCAGTAACATGACTATTCTTGAGCAGCATTATGATCAGGTTATAACAGCTTGATCATTTAGACACTCTAGGTCCCCCTAGTCTCAGTTTAACTGTGACCTCCAAGAATGGATAATAATACGTGTGACCAGTCTGTGTTTTAGCAGCGTGGAAATACGTTTAAAATGATGAATAACATTGCATAATCTGTAGCCGCGCTGTGAGGAGCTAACGCTAGCTACGTGTAGCTCCGGTTTTGCGGTACTCTGTATGTAAGATAAAAGTGCTTATAAAATAAAATAACCAGTAGAGTGTGAGAGGAGACAGAGGGCGTACCAGTGGAATTAAAGTGTGGGATTTTGGTGAAACTTGTGTGTGTGTATGCTTGATTAGAAGCTCCGTTTTTGTCGTTAGCATAACATCAGGATAACTTCCTGTCGGCGAAAAATAGTAGAAGAAATGCAAAACGCCAGAAAACCAACTAGCGGCCAGGAGGAGTAACTGCTAGATAATAGTAATGAGTGTTTAGAATCTGTGAATTTGTTAGAGCTTCATTGTCTAAGACCTGTAAGATTACATCCTGACTTTAGTTTTAATTAAACATTATAACAAAGATTAATGGTTTCAGTTGTGCTTCTTCAATTCTTGAACTTAATTGTGATTCATTAGTAAATGAGATTCATTGTTGTGCAGACCAGAGTGTAAGTGCAGTTCAACAGTTTGACTTGCATTGGTATTTCTGATTGAATATCTTTGAACACAGTTATTGATTTTTTTAAAGTTGAATTTAATATTTAATTGATTAATTATTCATTATTTTTTAATTTCATTTTACTTCCAATTTTAAACCTTTCGAATTCTGATTTGGAACTGGATTGTGATCTTGATTTTGACTCTGATTTAGATGTTGAGTTTGATTTAGGAATTCTAACTTCAATTTTGGATTCGAGATTCCTTCACATATCCAGTATTGACTAATTTTGGTACATTTACTATTTTACATCGTTCCTAAGAATCAATTTTGACACGGACGGCGCAAACATATTTGAGAGATCGTTGACCTCTCTTACACTACAGACGTATGCTAACATTTACTGCTGACCTTTGGGCAGTTTTGTGTTTGTTTTAGTCAAGGTGCGTGGTTGAGTGGATCCAGATCTGGGAAGTGAAGCAGTGGATCCCAGTTTTGGAGTCAACGACCGCACACAATACAGCACAGAGGGTGAGTTGACTTTGATTCATGTGATGACAAGCGTGCACATTCAATACACACATTTGAATACTCCTAGGCTGCATTAATTTACATTAAAGAAGCAGAGGAAGGAAGTAGGAGAACTGCTAAGTAAACGAAGCTGTGAAGTAAGGGAAGTAGGAGAACTGGTGGGAAGACTAAAATGTGAAGTAAGAGAAGTTCAGCTCAGTTTTTTAAAAAAGAAACCTTTTATTTTTCAGGAGAGGGTGAACAAATAAGTGTTTCTAAACACAATAAAATGGACTGAGACTGATCTCTGGTCTGAGAGAATCAGTGGGACTAATACAGTTTTAAAATGGAGCTCCTAACGTTTCGGCAAGTTGTGCCTTCCTCAGAGGAGAATAAAAAATGAAAGAAAGACTGGAGATATTTATACCTTCCCTAGGCGGAGCAACTAGGGAGCTTCTGATAGGCTGGAACTCCCTCTAATCAGATGGCTAAGCCGTCTCAGCTGTCTAATTGAACACCTGGCAATCAGGAGGAAACCTGTCTTAATCGGCACCAAAGGCCTGCTGGGTGTAAAACCACCAGTTAAGGGCCATCATCTCCACCCAATGAGTTTCTAATACAAGTCAAGGTACACTTTGTGGCACTGGCAGGTTAGGTTCAGGGGAAAAAAAGGGTCTGGCTGCCTTTAGGCAGTCAGAGGGCACGGGCACACAAAGTATAGGCCTTAATACCTGTAATTCTCAAGAGGGGTTTGTAATTTTTTTTCATATTTTGCAGGTGTCCTGGCGGGTCTCCTAAAGGAGGTGTCCCCGCCCTCATCAGAGGAGGTAAGTCCATCATTTAGACACTCTAGGTCCCCCTAGTCTCAGTTTAACTGTGACCTCCAAGAATGGATAATAATACGTGTGACCAGTCTGTGTTTTAGCAGCGTGGAAATACGTTTAAAATGATGAATAACATTGCATAATCTGTAGCCGCGCTGTGAGGAGCTAACGCTAGCTACGCGTAGCTCCGGTTTTGCGGTACTCTGTATGTAAGATAAAAGTGCTTATAAAATAAAATAACCAGTAGAGTGTGAGAGGAGACAGAGGGCGTACCAGTGGAATTAAAGTGTGGGATTTTGGTGAAACTTGTGTGTGTGTATGCTTGATTAGAAGCTCCGTTTTTGTCGTTAGCATATCCGTTAGCATAACATCAGGATAACTTCCTGTCGGCGAAAAATAGTAGAAGAAATGCAAAACGCCAGAAAACCAACTAGCGGCCAGGAGGAGTAACTGCTAGATAATAGTAATGAGTGTTTAGAATCTGTGAATTTGTTAGAGCTTCATTGTCTAAGACCTGTAAGCTTACATCCTGACTTTAGTTTTAATTAAACATTATAACAAAGATTAATGGTTTCAGTTGTGCTTCTTCAATTCTTGAACTTAATTGTGATTCATTAGTAAATGAGATTCATTATTGTGCAGACCAGAGTGTAAGTGCAGTTCAACAGTTTGACTTGCATTGGATATTTCTGATTGAATATATTTGAACACAGTTATTGATTTTTTTAAAGTTGAATTTAATATTTAATTGATTAATTATTCATTATTTTTTAATTTCATTTTACTTCCAATTTTAAACCTTTCGAATTCTGATTTGGAACTGGATTGTGATCTTGATTTTGACTCTGATTTAGATGTTGAGTTTGATTTAGGAATTCTAACTTCAATTTTGGATTCGAGATTCCTTCACATATCCAGTATTGACTAATTTTGGTACATTTACTATTTTACATCGTTCCTAAGAATCAATTTTGACACGGACGGCGCAAACATATTTGAGAGATCGTTGACCTCTCTTACACTACAGACGTATGCTAACATTTACTGCTGGCAGTTTTGTGTTTGTTTTAGTCAAGGTGCGTGGTTGAGTGGATCCAGATCTGGGAAGTGAAGCAGTGGATCCCAGTTTTGGAGTCAACGACCGCACACAATACAGCACAGAGGGTGAGTTGACTTTAATTCATGTGATGACAAGCGTGCACATTCAATACACACATTTGAATACTCCTAGGCTGCATTAATTTACATTAAAGAAGCAGAGGAAGGAAGTAGGAGAACTGCTAAGTAAACGAAGCTGTGAAGTAAGGGAAGTAGGAGAACTGGTGGGAAGACTAAAATGTGAAGGAAGAGAAGTTCAGCTCAGTTAAAAAAAAAAGAAACCTTTTATTTTTCAGGAGAGGGTGAACAAATAAGTGTTTCTAAACACAATAAAATGGACTGAGACTGATCTCTGGTCTGAGAGAATCAGTGGGACTAATAGTTTTAGAATGGAGCTCCTAACGTTTCGGCAAGTTGTGCCTTCCTCAGAGGAGAATAAAAAATGAAAGAAAGACTGGAGATATTTATACCTTCCTTAGGCGGAGCAACTAGGGAGCTTCTGATAGGCTGGAACTCCCTCTAATCAGATGGCTAAGCCGTCTCAGCTGTCTAATTGAACACCTGGCAATCAGGAGGAAACCTGTCTTAATCGGCACCAAAGGCCTGCTGGGTGTAAAACCACTAGTTAAGGGCCATCATCTCCACCCAATGAGTTTCTAATACAAGTCAAGGTACACTTTGTGGCACTGGCAGGTTAGGTTCAGGGGAAAAAAAGGGTCTGGCTGCCTTTAGGCAGTCAGAGGGCACGGGCACACAAAGTATAGGCCTTAATACCTGTAATTCTCAAGAGGGGTTTGTAATTTTTTTTCATATTTTGCAGGTGTCCTGGCGGGTCTCCTAAAGGAGGTGTCCCCGCCCTCATCAGAGGAGGTAAGTCCATCATTTAGACACTCTAGGTCCCCCTAGTCTCAGTTTAACTGTGACCTCCAAGAATGGATAATAATACGTGTGACCAGTCTGTGTTTTAGCAGCGTGGAAATACGTTTAAAATGATGAATAACATTGCATAATCTGTAGCCGCGCTGTGAGGAGCTAACGCTAGCTACGTGTAGCTCCGGTTTTGCGGTACTCTGTATGTAAAATAAAAGTGCTTATAAAATAAAATAACCAGTAGAGTGTGAGAGGAGACAGAGGGCGTACCAGTGGAATTAAAGTGTGGGATTTTGGTGAAACTTGTGTGTGTATGCTTGATTAGAAGCTCCGTTTGTCGTTAGCATATCCGTTAGCATAACATCAGGATAACTTCCTGTCGGCGAAAAATAGTAGAAGAAATGCAAAACGCCAGAAAACCAACTAGCGGCCAGGAGGAGTAACTGCTAGATAATAGTAATGAGTGTTTAGAATCTGTGAATTTGTTAGAGCTTCATTGTCTAAGACCTGTAAGCTTACATCCTGACTTTAGTTTTAATTAAACATTATAACAAAGATTAATGGTTTCAGTTGTGCTTCTTCAATTCTTGAACTTAATTGTGATTCATTAGTAAATGAGATTCATTATTGTGCAGACCAGAGTGTAAGTGCAGTTCAACAGTTTGACTTGCATTGGATATTTCTGATTGAATATATTTGAACACAGTTATTGATTTTTTTAAAGTTGAATTTAATATTTAATTGATTAATTATTCATTATTTTTTAATTTCATTTTACTTCCAATTTTAAACCTTTCGAATTCTGATTTGGAACTGGATTGTGATCTTGATTTTGACTCTGATTTAGATGTTGAGTTTGATTTAGGAATTCTAACTTCAATTTTGGATTCGAGATTCCTTCACATATCCAGTATTGACTAATTTTGGTACATTTACTATTTTACATCGTTCCTAAGAATCAATTTTGACACGGACGGCGCAAACATATTTGAGAGATCGTTGACCTCTCTTACACTACAGACGTATGCTAACATTTACTGCTGGCAGTTTTGTGTTTGTTTTAGTCAAGGTGCGTGGTTGAGTGGATCCAGATCTGGGAAGTGAAGCAGTGGATCCCAGTTTTGGAGTCAACGACCGCACACAATACAGCACAGAGGGTGAGTTGACTTTAATTCATGTGATGACAAGCGTGCACATTCAATACACACATTTGAATACTCCTAGGCTGCATTAATTTACATTAAAGAAGCAGAGGAAGGAAGTAGGAGAACTGGTAAGTAAACTAAGCTGGGAAGTAGGAGAACTGGTGGGAAGACTAAAATGTGAAGGAAGAGAAGTTCAGCTCAGTTTAAAAAAAAAGAAACCTTTTATTTTTCAGGAGAGGGTGAACAAATAAGTGTTTCTAAACACAATAAAATGGACTGAGACTGATCTCTGGTCTGAGAGAATCAGTGGGACTAATAGTTTTAGAATGGAGCTCCTAACGTTTCGGCAAGTTGTGCCTTCCTCAGAGGAGAATAAAAAATGAAAGAAAGACTGGAGATATTTATACCTTCCCTAGGCGGAGCAACTAGGGAGCTTCTGATAGGCTGGAACTCCCTCTAATCAGATGGCTAAGCCGTCTCAGCTGTCTAATTGAACACCTGGCAATCAGGAGGAAACCTGTCTTAATCGGCACCAAAGGCCTGCTGGGTGTAAAACCACCAGTTAAGGGCCATCATCTCCACCCAATGAGTTTCTAATACAAGTCAAGGTACACTTTGTGGCACTGGCAGGTTAGGTTCAGGGGAAAAAAAGGGTCTGGCTGCCTTTAGGCAGTCAGAGGGCACGGGCACACAAAGTATAGGCCTTAATACCTGTAATTCTCAAGAGGGGTTTGTAATTTTTTTTCATATTTTGCAGGTGTCCTGGCGGGTCTCCTAAAGGAGGTGTCCCCGCCCTCATCAGAGGAGGTAAGTCCATCATTTAGACACTCTAGGTCCCCCTAGTCTCAGTTTAACTGTGACCTCCAAGAATGGATAATAATACGCGTGACCAGTCTGTGTTTTAGCAGCGTGGAAATACGTTTAAAATGATGAATAACATTGCATAATCTGTAGCCGCGCTGTGAGGAGCTAACGCTAGCTACGTGTAGCTCCGGTTTTGCGGTACTCTGTATGTAAAATAAAAGTGCTTATAAAATAAAATAACCAGTAGAGTGTGAGAGGAGACAGAGGGCGTACCAGTGGAATTAAAGTGTGGGATTTTGGTGAAACTTGTGTGTGTATGCTTGATTAGAAGCTCCGTTTTTGTCGTTAGCATATCCGTTAGCATAACATCAGGATAACTTCCTGTCGGCGAAAAATAGTAGAAGAAATGCAAAACGCCAGAAAACCAACTAGCGGCCAGGAGGAGTAACTGCTAGATAATAGTAATGAGTGTTTAGAATCTGTGAATTTGTTAGAGCTTCATTGTCTAAGACCTGTAAGCTTACATCCTGACTTTAGTTTTAATTAAACATTATAACAAAGATTAATGGTTTCAGTTGTGCTTCTTCAATTCTTGAACTTAATTGTGATTCATTAGTAAATGAGATTCATTATTGTGCAGACCAGAGTGTAAGTGCAGTTCAACAGTTTGACTTGCATTGGATATTTCTGATTGAATATATTTGAACACAGTTATTGATTTTTTTAAAGTTGAATTTAATATTTAATTGATTAATTATTCATTATTTTTTAATTTCATTTTACTTCCAATTTTAAACCTTTCGAATTCTGATTTGGAACTGGATTGTGATCTTGATTTTGACTCTGATTTAGATGTTGAGTTTGATTTAGGAATTCTAACTTCAATTTTGGATTCGAGATTCCTTCACATATCCAGTATTGACTAATTTTGGTACATTTACTATTTTACATCGTTCCTAAGAATCAATTTTGACACGGACGGCGCAAACATATTTGAGAGATCGTTGACCTCTCTTACACTACAGACGTATGCTAACATTTACTGCTGACCTTTGGGCAGTTTTGTGTTTGTTTTAGTCAAGGTGCGTGGTTGAGTGGATCCAGATCTGGGAAGTGAAGCAGTGGATCCCAGTTTTGGAGTCAACGACCGCACACAATACAGCACAGAGGGTGAGTTGACTTTGATTCATGTGATGACAAGCGTGCACATTCAATACACACATTTGAATACTCCTAGGCTGCATTAATTTACATTAAAGAAGCAGAGGAAGGAAGTAGGAGAACTGGTAAGTAAACTAAGCTGTGAAGTAAGGGAAGTAGGAGAACTGGTGGGAAGACTAAAATGTGAAGTAAGAGAAGTTCAGCTCAGTTTTAAAAAAAAGAAACCTTTTATTTTTCAGGAGAGGGTGAACAAATAAGTGTTTCTAAACACAATAAAATGGACTGAGACTCATCTCTGGTCTGAGAGAATCAGTGGGACTAATACAGTTTTAAAATGGAGCTCCTAACGTTTCGGCAAGTTGTGCCTTCCTCAGAGGAGAATAAAAAATGAAAGAAAGACTGGAGATATTTATACCTTCCCTAGGCGGAGCAACTAGGGAGCTTCTGATAGGCTGGAACTCCCTCTAATCAGATGGCTAAGCCGTCTCAGCTGTCTAATTGAACACCTGGCAATCAGGAGGAAACCTGTCTTAATCGGCACCAAAGGCCTGCTGGGTGTAAAACCACCAGTTAAGGGCCATCATCTCCACCCAATGAGTTTCTAATACAAGTCAAGGTACACTTTGTGGCACTGGCAGGTTAGGTTCAGGGGAAAAAAAGGGTCTGGCTGCCTTTAGGCAGTCAGAGGGCACGGGCACACAAAGTATAGGCCTTAATACCTGTAATTCTCAAGAGGGGTTTGTAATTTTTTTTCATATTTTGCAGGTGTCCTGGCGGGTCTCCTAAAGGAGGTGTCCCCGCCCTCATCAGAGGAGGTAAGTCCATCATTTAGACACTCTAGGTCCCCCTAGTCTCAGTTTAACTGTGACCTCCAAGAATGGATAATAATACGTGTGACCAGTCTGTGTTTTAGCAGCGTGGAAATACGTTTAAAATGATGAATAACATTGCATAATCTGTAGCCGCGCTGTGAGGAGCTAACGCTAGCTACGTGTAGCTCCGGTTTTGCGGTACTCTGTATGTAAAATAAAAGTGCTTATAAAATAAAATAACCAGTAGAGTGTGAGAGGAGACAGAGGGCGTACCAGTGGAATTAAAGTGTGGGATTTTGGTGAAACTTGTGTGTGCGTATGCTTGATTAGAAGCTCCGTTTTTGTCGTTAGCATATCCGTTAGCATAACATCAGGATAACTTCCTGTCGGCGAAAAATAGTAGAAGAAATGCAAAACGCCAGAAAACCAACTAGCGGCCAGGAGGAGTAACTGCTAGATAATAGTAATAAGTGTTTAGAATCTGTGAATTTGTTAGAGCTTCATTGTCTAAGACCTGTAAGCTTACATCCTGACTTTAGTTTTAATTAAACATTATAACAAAGATTAATGGTTTCAGTTGTGCTTCTTCAATTCTTGAACTTAATTGTGATTCATTAGTAAATGAGATTCATTATTGTGCAGACCAGAGTGTAAGTGCAGTTCAACAGTTTGACTTGCATTGGTATTTCTGATTGAATATCTTTGAACACAGTTATTGATTTTTTTAAAGTTGAATTTAATATTTAATTGATTAATTATTCATTATTTTTTAATTTCATTTTACTTCCAATTTTAAACCTTTCGAATTCTGATTTGGAACTGGATTGTGATCTTGATTTTGACTCTGATTTAGATGTTGAGTTTGATTTAGGAATTCTAACTTCAATTTTGGATTCGAGATTCCTTCACATATCCAGTATTGACTAATTTTGGTACATTTACTATTTTACATCGTTCCTAAGAATCAAGTTTGACACGGACGGCGCAAACATATTTGAGAGATCGTTGACCTCTCTTACACTACAGACGTATGCTAACATTTACTGCTGACCTTTGGGCAGTTTTGTGTTTGTTTTAGTCAAAGTGCGTGGTTGAGTGGATCCAGATCTGGGAAGTGAAGCAGTGGATCCCAGTTTTGGAGTCAACGACCGCACACAATACAGCACAGAGGATGAGTTGACTTTGATTCATGTGATGACAAGCGTGCACATTCAATACACACATTTGAATACTCCTAGGCTGCATTAATTTACATTAAAGAAGCAGAGGAAGGAAGTAGGAGAACTGGTAAGTAAACTAAGCTGTGAAGTAAGGGAAGTAGGAGAACTGGTGGGAAGACTAAAATGTGAAGTAAGAGAAGTTCAGCTCAGTTTTAAAAAAAAGAAACCTTTTATTTTTCAGGAGAGGGTGAACAAATAAGTGTTTCTAAACACAATAAAATGGACTGAGACTGATCTCTGGTCTGAGAGAATCAGTGGGACTAATACAGTTTTAAAATGGAGCTCCTAACGTTTCGGCAAGTTGTGCCTTCCTCAGAGGAGAATAAAAAATGAAAGAAAGACTGGAGATATTTATACCTTCCCTAGGCGGAGCAACTAGGGAGCTTCTGATAGGCTGGAACTCCCTCTAATCAGATGGCTAAGCCGTCTCAGCTGTCTAATTGAACACCTGGCAATCAGGAGGAAACCTGTCTTAATCGGCACCAAAGGCCTGCTGGGTGTAAAACCACCAGTTAAGGGCCATCATCTCCACCCAATGAGTTTCTAATACAAGTCAAGGTACACTTTGTGGCACTGGCAGGTTAGGTTCAGGGGAAAAAAAGGGTCTGGCTGCCTTTAGGCAGTCAGAGGGCACGGGCACACAAAGTATAGGCCTTAATACCTGTAATTCTCAAGAGGGGTTTGTAATTTTTTTTCATATTTTGCAGGTGTCCTGGCGGGTCTCCTAAAGGAGGTGTCCCGCCCTCATCAGAGGAGGTAAGTCCATCATTTAGACACTCTAGGTCCCCCTAGTCTCAGTTTAACTGTGACCTCCAAGAATGGATAATAATACGTGTGACCAGTCTGTGTTAGCAGCGTGGAAATACGTTTAAATGATGAATAACATTGCATAATCTGTAGCCGCGCTGTGAGGAGCTAACGCTAGCTACGTGTAGCTCCGGTTTTGCGGTACTCTGTATGTAAAATAAAAGTGCTTATAAAATAAAATAACCAGTAGAGTGTGAGAGGAGACAGAGGGCGTACCAGTGGAATTAAAGTGTGGGATTTTGGTGAAACTTGTGTGCGTATGCTTGATTAGAAGCTCCGTTTTTGTCGTTAGCATATCCGTTAGCATAACATCAGGATAACTTCCTGTCGGCGAAAAATAGTAGAAGAAATGCAAAACGCCAGAAAACCAACTAGCGGCCAGGAGGAGTAACTGCTAGATAATAGTAATAAGTGTTTAGAATCTGTGAATTTGTTAGAGCTTCATTGTCTAAGACCTGTAAGCTTACATCCTGACTTTAGTTTTAATTAAACATTATAACAAAGATTAATGGTTTCAGTTGTGCTTCTTCAATTCTTGAACTTAATTGTGATTCATTAGTAAATGAGATTCATTATTGTGCAGACCAGAGTGTAAGTGCAGTTCAACAGTTTGACTTGCATTGGTATTTCTGATTGAATATCTTTGAACACAGTTATTGATTTTTTTAAAGTTTAATTTAATATTTAATTGATTAATTATTCATTATTTTTTAATTTCATTTTACTTCCAATTTTAAACCTTTCGAATTCTGATTTGGAACTGGATTGTGATCTTGATTTTGACTCTGATTTAGATGTTGAGTTTGATTTAGGAATTCTAACTTCAATTTTGGATTCGAGATTCCTTCACATATCCAGTATTGACAAATTTTGGTACATTTACTATTTTACATCGTTCCTAAGAATCAATTTTGACACGGACGGCGCGAACATATTTGAGAGATCGTTGACCTCTCTTACACTACAGACGTATGCTAACATTTACTGCTGACCTTTGGGCAGTTTTGTGTTTGTTTTAGTCAAGGTGCGTGGTTGAGTGGATCCAGATCTGGGAAGTGAAGCAGTGGATCCCAGTTTTGGAGTCAACGACCGCACACAATACAGCACAGAGGGTGAGTTGACTTTGATTCATGTGATGACAAGCGTGCACATTCAATACACACATTTGAATACTCCTAGGCTGCATTAATTTACATTAAAGAAGCAGAGGAAGGAAGTAGGAGAACTGGTAAGTAAACTAAGCTGTGAAGTAAGGGAAGTAGGAGAACTGGTGGGAAGACTAAAATGTGAAGTAAGAGAAGTTCAGCTCAGTTTTAAAAAAAAGAAACCTTTTATTTTTCAGGAGAGGGTGAACAAATAAGTGTTTCTAAACACAATAAAATGGACTGAGACTGATCTCTGGTCTGAGAGAATCAGTGGGACTAATACAGTTTTAAAATGGAGCTCCTAACGTTTCGGCAAGTTGTGCCTTCCTCAGAGGAGAATAAAAAATGAAAGAAAGACTGGAGATATTTATACCTTCCCTAGGCGGAGCAACTAGGGAGCTTCTGATAGGCTGGAACTCCCTCTAATCAGATGGCTAAGCCGTCTCAGCTGTCTAATTGAACACCTGGCAATCAGGAGGAAACCTGTCTTAATCGGCACCAAAGGCCTGCTGGGTGTAAAACCACCAGTTAAGGGCCATCATCTCCACCCAATGAGTTTCTAATACAAGTCAAGGTACACTTTGTGGCACTGGCAGGTTAGGTTCAGGGGGAAAAAAGGGTCTGGCTGCCTTTAGGCAGTCAGAGGGCACGGGCACACAAAGTATAGGCCTTAATACCTGTAATTCTCAAGAGGGGTTTGTAATTTTTTTTCATATTTTGCAGGTGTCCTGGCGGGTCTCCTAAAGGAGGTGTCCCCGCCCTCATCAGAGGAGGTAAGTCCATCATTTAGACACTCTAGGTCCCCCTAGTCTCAGTTTAACTGTGACCTCCAAGAATGGATAATAATACGTGTGACCAGTCTGTGTTTTAGCAGCGTGGAAATACGTTTAAAATGATGAATAACATTGCATAATCTGTAGCCGCGCTGTGAGGAGCTAACGCTAGCTACGTGTAGCTCCGGTTTTGCGGTACTCTGTATGTAAAATAAAAGTGCTTATAAAATAAAATAACCAGTAGAGTGTGAGAGGAGACAGAGGGCGTACCAGTGGAATTAAAGTGTGGGATTTTGGTGAAACTTGTGTGTGCGTATGCTTGATTAGAAGCTCCGTTTTTGTCGTTAGCATATCCGTTAGCATAACATCAGGATAACTTCCTGTCGGCGAAAAATAGTAGAAGAAATGCAAAACGCCAGAAAACCAACTAGCGGCCAGGAGGAGTAACTGCTAGATAATAGTAATAAGTGTTTAGAATCTGTGAATTTGTTAGAGCTTCATTGTCTAAGACCTGTAAGCTTACATCCTGACTTTAGTTTTAATTAAACATTATAACAAAGATTAATGGTTTCAGTTGTGCTTCTTCAATTCTTGAACTTAATTGTGATTCATTAGTAAATGAGATTCATTATTGTGCAGACCAGAGTGTAAGTGCAGTTCAACAGTTTGACTTGCATTGGTATTTCTGATTGAATATCTTTGAACACAGTTATTGATTTTTTTAAAGTTGAATTTAATATTTAATTGATTAATTATTCATTATTTTTTAATTTCATTTTACTTCCAATTTTAAACCTTTCGAATTCTGATTTGGAACTGGATTGTGATCTTGATTTTGACTCTGATTTAGATGTTGTTTGATTTAGGAATTCTAACTTCAATTTTGGATTCGAGATTCCTTCACATATCCAGTATTGACTAATTTTGGTACATTTACTATTTTACATCGTTCCTAAGAATCAATTTTGACACGGACGGCGCAAACATATTTGAGAGATCGTTGACCTCTCTTACACTACAGACGTATGCTAACATTTACTGCTGACCTTTGGGCAGTTTTGTGTTTGTTTTAGTCAAAGTGCGTGGTTGAGTGGATCCAGATCTGGGAAGTGAAGCAGTGGATCCCAGTTTTGGAGTCAACGACCGCACACAATACAGCACAGAGGATGAGTTGACTTTGATTCATGTGATGACAAGCGTGCACATTCAATACACACATTTGAAAACTCCTAGGCTGCATTAATTTACATTAAAGAAGCAGAGGAAGGAAGTAGGAGAACTGGTAAGTAAACTAAGCTGTGAAGTAAGGGAAGTAGGAGAACTGGTGGGAAGACTAAAATGTGAAGTAAGAGAAGTTCAGCTCAGTTTTAAAAAAAAGAAACCTTTTATTTTTCAGGAGAGGGTGAACAAATAAGTGTTTCTAAACACAATAAAATGGACTGAGACTGATCTCTGGTCTGAGAGAATCAGTGGGACTAATACAGTTTTAAAATGGAGCTCCTAACGTTTCGGCAAGTTGTGCCTTCCTCAGAGGAGAATAAAAAATGAAAGAAAGACTGGAGATATTTATACCTTCCCTAGGCGGAGCAACTAGGGAGCTTCTGATAGGCTGGAACTCCCTCTAATCAGATGGCTAAGCCGTCTCAGCTGTCTAATTGAACACCTGGCAATCAGGAGGAAACCTGTCTTAATCGGCACCAAAGGCCTGCTGGGTGTAAAACCACCAGTTAAGGGCCATCATCTCCACCCAATGAGTTTCTAATACAAGTCAAGGTACACTTTGTGGCACTGGCAGGTTAGGTTCAGGGGAAAAAAAGGGTCTGGCTGCCTTTAGGCAGTCGGAGGGCACGGGCACACAAAGTATAGGCCTTAATACCTGTAATTCTCAAGAGGGGTTTGTAATTTTTTTTCATATTTTGCAGGTGTCCTGGCGGGTCTCCTAAAGGAGGTGTCCCGCCCTCATCAGAGGAGGTAAGTCCATCATTTAGACACTCTAGGTCCCCCTAGTCTCAGTTTAACTGTGACCTCCAAGAATGGATAATAATACGTGTGACCAGTCTGTGTTAGCAGCGTGGAAATACGTTTAAAATGATGAATAACATTGCATAATCTGTAGCCGCGCTGTGAGGAGCTAACGCTAGCTACGTGTAGCTCCGGTTTTGCGGTACTCTGTATGTAAAATAAAAGTGCTTATAAAATAAAATAACCAGTAGAGTGTGAGAGGAGACAGAGGGCGTACCAGTGGAATTAAAGTGTGGGATTTTGGTGAAACTTGTGTGCGTATGCTTGATTAGAAGCTCCGTTTTTGTCGTTAGCATATCCGTTAGCATAACATCAGGATAACTTCCTGTCGGCGAAAAATAGTAGAAGAAATGCAAAACGCCAGAAAACCAACTAGCGGCCAGGAGGAGTAACTGCTAGATAATAGTAATAAGTGTTTAGAATCTGTGAATTTGTTAGAGCTTCATTGTCTAAGACCTGTAAGCTTACATCCTGACTTTAGTTTTAATTAAACATTATAACAAAGATTAATGGTTTCAGTTGTGCTTCTTCAATTCTTGAACTTAATTGTGATTCATTAGTAAATGAGATTCATTATTGTGCAGACCAGAGTGTAAGTGCAGTTCAACAGTTTGACTTGCATTGGTATTTCTGATTGAATATCTTTGAACACAGTTATTGATTTTTTTTAAAGTTTAATTTAATATTTAATTGATTAATTATTCATTATTTTTTAATTTCATTTTACTTCCAATTTTAAACCTTTCGAATTCTGATTTGGAACTGGATTGTGATCTTGATTTTGACTCTGATTTAGATGTTGAGTTTGATTTAGGAATTCTAACTTCAATTTTGGATTCGAGATTCCTTCACATATCCAGTATTGACTAATTTTGGTACATTTACTATTTTACATCGTTCCTAAGAATCAATTTTGACACGGACGGCGCGAACATATTTGAGAGATCGTTGACCTCTCTTACACTACAGACGTATGCTAACATTTACTGCTGACCTTTGGGCAGTTTTGTGTTTGTTTTAGTCAAGGTGCGTGGTTGAGTGGATCCAGATCTGGGAAGTGAAGCAGTGGATCCCAGTTTTGGAGTCAACGACCGCACACAATACAGCACAGAGGGTGAGTTGACTTTGATTCATGTGATGACAAGCGTGCACATTCAATACACACATTTGAATACTCCTAGGCTGCATTAATTTACATTAAAGAAGCAGAGGAAGGAAGTAGGAGAACTGGTAAGTAAACTAAGCTGTGAAGTAAGGGAAGTAGGAGAACTGGTGGGAAGACTAAAATGTGAAGTAAGAGAAGTTCAGCTCAGTTTTAAAAAAAAGAAACCTTTTATTTTTCAGGAGAGGGTGAACAAATAAGTGTTTCTAAACACAATAAAATGGACTGAGACTGATCTCTGGTCTGAGAGAATCAGTGGGACTAATACAGTTTTAAAATGGAGCTCCTAACGTTTCGGCAAGTTGTGCCTTCCTCAGAGGAGAATAAAAAATGAAAGCAAGACTGGAGATATTTATACCTTCCCTAGGCGGAGCAACTAGGGAGCATCTGATAGGCTGGAACTCCCTCTAATCAGATGGCTAAGCCGTCTCAGCTGTCTAATTGAACACCTGGCAATCAGGAGGAAACCTGTCTTAATCGGCACCAAAGGCCTGCTGGGTGTAAAACCACCAGTTAAGGGCCATCATCTCCACCCAATGAGTTTCTAATACAAGTCAAGGTACACTTTGTGGCACTGGCAGGTTAGGTTCAGGGGAAAAAAAGGGTCTGTCTGCCTTTAGGCAGTCAGAGGGCACGGGCACACAAAGTATAGGCCTTAATACCTGTAATTCTCAAGAGGGGTTTGTAATTTTTTTTCATATTTTGCAGGTGTCCTGGCGGGTCTCCTAAAGGAGGTGTCCCCGCCCTCATCAGAGGAGGTAAGTCCATCATTTAGACACTCTAGGTCCCCCTAGTCTCAGTTTAACTGTGACCTCCAAGAATGGATAATAATACGTGTGACCAGTCTGTGTTTTAGCAGCGTGGAAATACGTTTAAAATGATGAATAACATTGCATAATCTGTAGCCGCGCTGTGAGGAGCTAACGCTAGCTACGTGTAGCTCCGGTTTTGCGGTACTCTGTATGTAAAATAAAAGTGCTTATAAAATAAAATAACCAGTAGAGTGTGAGAGGAGACAGAGGGCGTACCAGTGGAATTAAAGTGTGGGATTTTGGTGAAACGTGTGTGTGTGTATGTGTTGATAAAATTGACTTATATACAGTTTAATTAATCACTAGCATATTTGTAGTTTTAATAACCATTAGCTTATGCAGCTCTATTAACCACTTATACAGTGCTCACAGCATACACAGGGCCTGAGAGAAGCAGGTGAAAGGTTACTTATTTAACTGCGTCACAAGGAACAGGCAGCCATCTTTCAGATAGATAAGACAGTGAGATTCAAGCGAGGGCCAACGCCCCAGCTGAGCCCGGCTTCTTCACACACTCCTTCTTAGGACCTCTCGCATGCAACACCTCACTCACACTGATGGAAACCAACGCCTATTGGGAGGGGCCAAGGTGAATGGACATTCACGGCCTCCATCCAGGCGCCATAACGTACAAACGTGCCACGCCTGCATCTTTGACTTTGGCCAATGTGTATCAAGGGGCGGACCCCTATATTAAGGGTCACGCTGATGTGTTCAAGCGTGTCTTATGGTGGACCTCTGAGAGGGAAATCATTAGAGCCCATGCATGTTTAATTGTGTTGGCTGAATAACTCTGTTGATAAATAAATCTATTGCTTTGATATTACTATACGCCTCTGAGAGCTTCTGTTTCATTCTTAAACCTGCTCTAAGTGTGAAAGATAGCTTTATTTTCACAACAAATGCTTGATTAGAAGCTCCGTTTTTGTCGTTAGCATATCCGTTAGCATAACATCAGGATAACTTCCTGTCGGCGATATGCAAAACGCCAGAAAACCAACTAGCGGCCAGGAGGAGTAACTGCTAGATAAGAGTAATGAGTGTTTAGAAGCTGTGAATTTGTTAGAGCTTCATTGTCTAAGACCTGTAAGCTTACATCCTGACTTTAGTTTTAATTAAACATTATAACAAAGATTAATGGTTTCAGTTGTGCTTCTTCAATTCTTGAACTTAATTGTGATTCATTAGTAAATGAGATTCATTATTGTGCAGACCAGAGTGTAAGTGCAGTTCAACAGTTTGACTTGCATTGGTATTTCTGATTGAATATCTTTGAACACAGTTATTGATTTTTTTAAAGTTGAATTTAATATTTAATTGATTAATTATTCATTATTTTTTAATTTCATTTTACTTCCAATTTTAAACCTTTCGAATTCTGATTTGGAACTGGATTGTGATCTTGATTTTGACTCTGATTTAGATGTTGTTTGATTTAGGAATTCTAACTTCAATTTTGGATTCGAGATTCCTTCACATATCCAGTATTGACTAATTTTGGTACATTTACTATTTTACATCGTTCCTAAGAATCAATTTTGACACGGACGGCGCAAACATATTTGAGAGATCATTGACCTCTCTTACACTACAGACGTATGCTAACATTTACTGCTGACCTGTGGGCAGTTTTGTGTTTGTTTTAGTCAAGGTGCGTGGTTGAGTGGATCCAGATCTGGGAAGTGAAGCAGTGGATCCCAGTTTTGGAGTCAACGACCGCACACAATACAGCACAGAGGGTGAGTTGACTTTGATTCATGTGATGACAAGCGTGCACATTCAATACACACATTTGAATACTCCTAGGCTGCATTAATTTACATTAAAGAAGCAGAGGAAGGAAGTAGGAGAACTGGTAAGTAAACTAAGCTGTGAAGTAAGGGAAGTAGGAGAACTGGTGGGAAGACTAAAATGTGAAGTAAGAGAAGTTCAGCTCAGTTTTTAAAAAAAGAAACCTTTTATTTTTCAGGAGAGGGTGAACAAATAAGTGTTTCTAAACACAATAAAATGGACTGAGACTGATCTCTGGTCTGAGAGAATCAGTGGGACTAATACAGTTTTAAAATGGAGCTCCTAACGTTTCGGCAAGTTGTGCCTTCCTCAGAGGAGAATAAAAAATGAAAGCAAGACTGGAGATATTTATACCTTCCCTAGGCGGAGCAACTAGGGAGCATCTGATAGGCTGGAACTCCCTCTAATCAGATGGCTAAGCCGTCTCAGCTGTCTAATTGAACACCTGGCAATCAGGAGGAAACCTGTCTTAATCGGCACCAAAGGCCTGCTGGGTGTAAAACCACCAGTTAAGGGCCATCATCTCCACCCAATGAGTTTCTAATACAAGTCAAGGTACACTTTGTGGCACTGGCAGGTTAGGTTCAGGGGGAAAAAAGGGTCTGGCTGCCTTTAGGCAGTCAGAGGGCACGGGCACACAAAGTATAGGCCTTAATACCTGTAATTCTCAAGAGGGGTTTGTAATTTTTTTTCATATTTTGCAGGTGTCCTGGCGGGTCTCCTAAAGGAGGTGTCCCCGCCCTCATCAGAGGAGGTAAGTCCATCATTTAGACACTCTAGGTCCCCCTAGTCTCAGTTTAACTGTGACCTCCAAGAATGGATAATAATACGTGTGACCAGTCTGTGTTTTAGCAGCGTGGAAATACGTTTAAAATGATGAATAACATTGCATAATCTGTAGCCGCGCTGTGAGGAGCTAACGCTAGCTACGTGTAGCTCCGGTTTTGCGGTACTCTGTATGTAAAATAAAAGTGCTTATAAAATAAAATAACCAGTAGAGTGTGAGAGGAGACAGAGGGCGTACCAGTGGAATTAAAGTGTGGGATTTTGGTGAAACTTGTGTGTATGCTTGATTAGAAGCTCCGTTTTTGTCGTTAGCATATCCGTTAGCATAACATCAGGATAACTTCCTGTCGGCGAAAAATAGTAGAAGAAATGCAAAACGCCAGAAAACCAACTAGCGGCCAGGAGGAGTAACTGCTAGATAATAGTAATAAGTGTTTAGAATCTGTGAATTTGTTAGAGCTTCATTGTCTAAGACCAGTAAGCTTACATCCTGACTTTAGTTTTAATTAAACATTATAACAAAGATTAATGGTTTCAGTTGTGCTTCTTCAATTCTTGAACTTAATTGTGATTCATTAGTAAATGAGATTCATTATTGTGCAGACCAGAGTGTAAGTGCAGTTCAACAGTTTGACTTGCATTGGTATTTCTGATTGAATATCTTTGAACACAGTTATTGATTTTTTTAAAGTTGAATTTAATATTTAATTGATTAATTATTCATTATTTTTTAATTTCATTTTACTTCCAATTTTAAACCTTTCGAATTCTGATTTGGAACTGGATTGTGATCTTGATTTTGACTCTGATTTAGATGTTGAGTTTGATTTAGGAATTCTAACTTCAATTTTGGATTCGAGATTCCTTCACATATCAAGCATTGACTAATTTTGGTACATTTACTATTTTACATCGTTCCTAAGAATCAATTTTGACACGGACGGCGCAAACATATTTGAGAGATCGTTGACCTCTCTTACACTACAGACGTATGCTAACATTTACTGCTGACCTTTGGGCAGTTTTGTGTTTGTTTTAGTCAAGGTGCGTGGTTGAGTGGATCCAGATCTGGGAAGTGAAGCAGTGGATCCCAGTTTTGGAGTCAACGACCGCACACAATACAGCACAGAGGGTGAGTTGACTTTGATTCATGTGATGACAAGCGTGCACATTCAATACACACATTTGAATACTCCTAGGCTGCATTAATTTACATTAAAGAAGCAGAGGAAGGAAGTAGGAGAACTGGTAAGTAAACTAAGCTGTGAAGTAAGGGAAGTAGGAGAACTGGTGGGAAGACTAAAATGTGAAGTAAGAGAAGTTCAGCTCAGTTTTTTTAAAAAGAAACCTTTTATTTTTCAGGAGAGGGTGAACAAATAAGTGTTTCTAAACACAATAAAATGGACTGAGACTGATCTCTGGTCTGAGAGAATCAGTGGGACTAATACAGTTTTAAAATGGAGCTCCTAACGTTTCGGCAAGTTGTGCCTTCCTCAGAGGAGAATAAAAAATGAAAGAAAGACTGGAGATATTTATACCTTCCCTAGGCGGAGCAACTAGGGAGCTTCTGATAGGCTGGAACTCCCTCTAATCAGATGGCTAAGCCGTCTCAGCTGTCTAATTGAACACCTGGCAATCAGGAGGAAACCTGTCTTAATCGGCACCAAAGGCCTGCTGGGTGTAAAACCACCAGTTAAGGGCCATCATCTCCACCCAATGAGTTTCTAATACAAGTCAAGGTACACTTTGTGGCACTGGCAGGTTAGGTTCAGGGGAAAAAAAGGGTCTGGCTGCCTTTAGGCAGTCAGAGGGCACGGGCACACAAAGTATAGGCCTTAATACCTGTAATTCTCAAGAGGGGTTTGTAATTTTTTTTCATATTTTGCAGGTGTCCTGGCGGGTCTCCTAAAGGAGGTGTCCCCGCCCTCATCAGAGGAGGTAAGTCCATCATTTAGACACTCTAGGTCCCCCCTAGTCTCAGTTTAACTGTGACCTCCAAGAATGGATAATAATACGTGTGACCAGTCTATGTTTTAGCAGCGTGGAAATACGTTTAAAATGATGAATAACATTGCATAATCTGTAGCCGCGCTGTGAGGAGCTAACGCTAGCTACGTGTAGCTCCGGTTTTGCGGTACTCTGTATGTAAAATAAAAGTGCTTATAAAATAAAATAACCAGTAGAGTGTGAGAGGAGACAGAGGGCGTACCAGTGGAATTAAAGTGTGGGATTTTGGTGAAACTTGTGTATGCTTGATTAGAAGCTCCGTTTTTGTCGTTAGCATATCCGTTAGCATAACATCAGGATAACTTCCTGTCGGCGAAAAATAGTAGAAGAAATGCAAAACGCCAGAAAACCAACTAGCGGCCAGGAGGAGTAACTGCTAGATAATAGTAATAAGTGTTTAGAATCTGTGAATTTGTTAGAGCTTCATTGTCTAAGACCTGTAAGCTTACATCCTGACTTTAGTTTTAATTAAACATTATAACAAAGATTAATGGTTTCAGTTGTGCTTCTTCAATTCTTGAACTTAATTGTGATTCATTAGTAAATGAGATTCATTATTGTGCAGACCAGAGTGTAAGTGCAGTTCAACAGTTTGACTTGCATTGGTATTTCTGATTGAATATCTTTGAACACAGTTATTGATTTTTTAAAAGTTTAATTTAATATTTAATTGATTAATTATTCATTATTTTTTTATTTCATTTTACTTCCAATTTTAAACCTTTCGAATTCTGATTTGGAACTGGATTGTGATCTTGATTTTGACTCTGATTTAGATGTTGAGTTTGATTTAGGAATTCTAACTTCAATTTTGGATTCGAGATTCCTTCACATATCCAGTATTGACTAATTTTGGTACATTTACTATTTTACATCGTTCCTAAGAATCAATTTTGACACGGACGGCGCAAACATATTTGAGAGATCGTTGACCTCTCTTACACTACAGACGTATGCTAACATTTACTGCTGACCTTTGGGCAGTTTTGTTTTTGTTTTAGTCAAGGTGCGTGGTTGAGTGGATCCAGATCTGGGAAGTGAAGCAGTGGATCCCAGTTTTGGAGTCAACGACCGCACACAATACAGCACAGAGGGTGAGTTGACTTTGATTCATGTGATGACAAGCGTGCACATTCAATACACACATTTGAATACTCCTAGGCTGCATTAATTTACATTAAAGAAGCAGAGGAAGGAAGTAGGAGAACTGGTAAGTAAACTAAGCTGTGAAGTAAGGGAAGTAGGAGAACTGGTGGGAAGACTAAAATGTGAAGTAAGAGAAGTTCAGCTCAGTTTTTAAAAAAAGAAACCTTTTATTTTTCAGGAGAGGGTGAACAAATAAGTGTTTCTAAACACAATAAAATGGACTGAGACTGATCTCTGGTCTGAGAGAATCAGTGGGACTAATACAGTTTTAAAATGGAGCTCCTAACGTTTCGGCAAGTTGTGCCTTCCTCAGAGGAGAATAAAAAATGAAAGAAAGACTGGAGATATTTATACCTTCCCTAGGCGGAGCAACTAGGGAGCTTCTGATAGGCTGGAACTCCCTCTAATCAGATGGCTAAGCCGTCTCAGCTGTCTAATTGAACACCTGGCAATCAGGAGGAAACCTGTCTTAATCGGCACCAAAGGCCTGCTGGGTGTAAAACCACCAGTTAAGGGCCATCATCTCCACCCAATGAGTTTCTAATACAAGTCAAGGTACACTTTGTGGCACTGGCAGGTTAGGTTCAGGGGAAAAAAAGGGTCTGGCTGCCTTTAGGCAGTCAGAGGGCACGGGCACACAAAGTATAGGCCTTAATACCTGTAATTCTCAAGAGGGGTTTGTAATTTTTTTTCATATTTTGCAGGTGTCCTGGCGGGTCTCCTAAAGGAGGTGTCCCGCCCTCATCAGAGGAGGTAAGTCCATCATTTAGACACTCTAGGTCCCCCTAGTCTCAGTTTAACTGTGACCTCCAAGAATGGATAATAATACGTGTGACCAGTCTGTGTTAGCAGCGTGGAAATACGTTTAAAATGATGAATAACATTGCATAATCTGTAGCCGCGCTGTGAGGAGCTAACGCTAGCTACGTGTAGCTCTGGTTTTGCGGTACTCTGTATGTAAAATAAAAGTGCTTATAAAATAAAATAACCAGTAGAGTGTGAGAGGAGACAGAGGGCGTACCAGTGGAATTAAAGTGTGGGATTTTGGTGAAACTTGTGTGTGCGTATGCTTGATTAGAAGCTCCGTTTTTGTCGTTAGCATATCCGTTAGCATAACATCAGGATAACTTCCTGTCGGCGAAAAATAGTAGAAGAAATGCAAAACGCCAGAAAACCAACTAGCGGCCAGGAGGAGTAACTGCTAGATAATAGTAATAAGTGTTTAGAATCTGTGAATTTGTTAGAGCTTCATTGTCTAAGACCTGTAAGCTTACATCCTGACTTTAGTTTTAATTAAACATTATAACAAAGATTAATGGTTTCAGTTGTGCTTCTTCAATTCTTGAACTTAATTGTGATTCATTAGTAAATGAGATTCATTATTGTGCAGACCAGAGTGTAAGTGCAGTTCAACAGTTTGACTTGCATTGGTATTTCTGATTGAATATCTTTGAACACAGTTATTGATTTTTTTAAAGTTGAATTTAATATTTAATTGATTAATTATTCATTATTTTTTAATTTCATTTTACTTCCAATTTTAAACCTTTCGAATTCTGATTTGGAACTGGATTGTGATCTTGATTTTGACTCTGATTTAGATGTTGAGTTTGATTTAGGAATTCTAACTTCAATTTTGGATTCGAGATTCCTTCACATATCCAGTATTGACTAATTTTGGTACATTTACTATTTTACATCGTTCCTAAGAATCAATTTTGACACGGACGGCGCAAACATATTTGAGAGATCGTTGACCTCTCTTACACTACAGACGTATGCTAACATTTACTGCTGACCTTTGGGCAGTTTTGTGTTTGTTTTAGTCAAGGTGCGTGGTTGAGTGGATCCAGATCTGGGAAGTGAAGCAGTGGATCCCAGTTTTGGAGTCAACGACCGCACACAATACAGCACAGAGGGTGAGTTGACTTTGATTCATGTGATGACAAGCGTGCACATTCAATACACACATTTGAATACTCCTAGGCTGCATTAATTTACATTAAAGAAGCAGAGGAAGGAAGTAGGAGAACTGGTAAGTAAACTAAGCTGTGAAGTAAGGGAAGTAGGAGAACTGGTGGGAAGACTAAAATGTGAAGTAAGAGAAGTTCAGCTCAGTTTTAAAAAAAAGAAACCTTTTATTTTTCAGGAGAGGGTGAACAAATAAGTGTTTCTAAACACAATAAAATGGACTGAGACTGATCTCTGGTCTGAGAGAATCAGTGGGACTAATACAGTTTTAAAATGGAGCTCCTAACGTTTCGGCAAGTTGTGCCTTCCTCAGAGGAGAATAAAAAATGAAAGAAAGACTGGAGATATTTATACCTTCCCTAGGCGGAGCAACTAGGGAGCTTCTGATAGGCTGGAACTCCCTCTAATCAGATGGCTAAGCCGTCTCAGCTGTCTAATTGAACACCTGGCAATCAGGAGGAAACCTGTCTTAATCGGCACCAAAGGCCTGCTGGGTGTAAAACCACCAGTTAAGGGCCATCATCTCCACCCAATGAGTTTCTAATACAAGTCAAGGTACACTTTGTGGCACTGGCAGGTTAGGTTCAGGGGAAAAAAAGGGTCTGGCTGCCTTTAGGCAGTCAGAGGGCACGGGCACACAAAGTATAGGCCTTAATACCTGTAATTCTCAAGAGGGGTTTGTAATTTTCTTTCATATTTTGCAGGTGTCCTGGCGGGTCTCCTAAAGGAGGTGTCCCCGCCCTCATCAGAGGAGGTAAGTCCATCATTTAGACACTCTAGGTCCCCCTAGTCTCAGTTTAACTGTGACCTCCAAGAATGGATAATAATACGTGTGACCAGTCTGTGTTTTAGCAGCGTGGAAATACGTTTAAAATGATGAATAACATTGCATAATCTGTAGCCGCGCTGTGAGGAGCTAACGCTAGCTACGCGTAGCTCCGGTTTTGCGGTACTCTGTATGTAAGATAAAAGTGCTTATAAAATAAAATAACCAGTAGAGTGTGAGAGGAGACAGAGGGCGTACCAGTGGAATTAAAGTGTGGGATTTTGGTGAAACTTGTGTGTATGCTTGATTAGAAGCTCCGTTTTTGTCGTTAGCATATCCGTTAGCATAACATCAGGATAACTTCCTGTCGGCGAAAAATAGTAGAAGAAATGCAAAACGCCAGAAAACCAACTAGCGGCCAGGAGGAGTAACTGCTAGATAATAGTAATGAGTGTTTAGAATCTGTGAATTTGTTAGAGCTTCATTGTCTAAGACCTGTAAGCTTACATCCTGACTTTAGTTTTAATTAAACATTATAACAAAGATTAATGGTTTCAGTTGTGCTTCTTCAATTCTTGAACTTAATTGTGATTCATTAGTAAATGAGATTCATTATTGTGCAGACCAGAGTGTAAGTGCAGTTCAACAGTTTGACTTGCATTGGTATTTCTGATTGAATATCTTTGAACACAGTTATTGATTTTTTTAAAGTTGAATTTAATATTTAATTGATTAATTATTCATTATTTTTTAATTTCATTTTACTTCCAATTTTAAACCTTTCGAATTCTGATTTGGAACTGGATTGTGATCTTGATTTTGACTCTGATTTAGATGTTGAGTTTGATTTAGGAATTCTAACTTCAATTTTGGATTCGAGATTCCTTCACATATCCAGTATTGACTAATTTTGGTACATTTACTATTTTACATCGTTCCTAAGAATCAATTTTGACACGGACGGCGCAAACATATTTGAGAGATCGTTGACCTCTCTTACACTACAGACGTATGCTAACATTTACTGCTGACCTTTGGGCAGTTTTGTGTTTGTTTTAGTCAAGGTGCGTGGTTGAGTGGATCCAGATCTGGGAAGTGAAGCAGTGGATCCCAGTTTTGGAGTCAACGACCGCACACAATACAGCACAGAGGGTGAGTTGACTTTGATTCATGTGATGACAAGCGTGCACATTCAATACACACATTTGAATACTCCTAGGCTGCATTAATTTACATTAAAGAAGCAGAGGAAGGAAGTAGGATAACTGGTAAGTAAACTAAGCTGTGAAGTAAGGGAAGTAGGAGAACTGGTGGGAAGACTAAAATGTGAAGTAAGAGAAGTTCAGCTCAGTTTTTAAAAAAAGAAACCTTTTATTTTTCAGGAGAGGGTGAACAAATAAGTGTTTCTAAACACAATAAAATGGACTGAGACTGATCTCTGGTCTGAGAGAATCAGTGGGACTAATAGTTTTAAAATGGAGCTCCTAACGTTTCGGCAAGTTGTGCCTTCCTCAGAGGAGAATAAAAAATGAAAGAAAGACTGGAGATATTTATACCTTCCCTAGGCGGAGCAACTAGGGAGCTTCTGATAGGCTGGAACTCCCTCTAATCAGATGGCTAAGCCGTCTCAGCTGTCTAATTGAACACCTGGCAATCAGGAGGAAACCTGTCTTAATCGGCACCAAAGGCCTGCTGGGTGTAAAACCACCAGTTAAGGGCCATCATCTCCACCCAATGAGTTTCTAATACAAGTCAAGGTACACTTTGTGGCACTGGCAGGTTAGGTTCAGGGGAAAAAAAGGGTCTGGCTGCCTTTAGGCAGTCAGAGGGCACGGGCACACAAAGTATAGGCCTTAATACCTGTAATTCTCAAGAGGGGTTTGTAATTTTTTTTCATATTTTGCAGGTGTCCTGGCGGGTCTCCTAAAGGAGGTGTCCCGCCCTCATCAGAGGAGGTAAGTCCATCATTTAGACACTCTAGGTCCCCCTAGTCTCAGTTTAACTGTGACCTCCAAGAATGGATAATAATACGTGTGACCAGTCTGTGTTTTAGCAGCGTGGAAATACGTTTAAAATGATGAATAACATTGCATAATCTGTAGCCGCGCTGTGAGGAGCTAACGCTAGCTACGCGTAGCTCCGGTTTTGCGGTACTCTGTATGTAAGATAAAAGTGCTTATAAAATAAAATAACCAGTAGAGTGTGAGAGGAGACAGAGGGCGTACCAGCATAAAAAAAGTGAAAATGCCAGTAAAGTGCTGAAAGCTGCAGATATTCATGAAATTGACACCAGACTGTGAAAGCACCAGACAAATCAACTGTCCTGAGCCACTTTTCTGAAGAAAATCTTTGAAACTATGTTTACTTTCACAAAACCAACTTTTGACTTCCTCTCTGCCTGAAACGTCGTTTAAGAGCATAAAAAAAGTGAAAATGCCAGTAAAGTGCTGAAAGCTGCAGATATTCATGAAAATGACATCAGACTGTGAAATCAAACTGTCCTGAGCCACTTTTCTGAAGAAAATCTTTGAAACTATGTTTACTTTCACAAAATCCACTTTTGGCCTCCTCTCTGCCTGAAACGTCGTTTAAGAGCATAAAAAAGAGACAATGCCAGTAAAGTGCTGAAAGCTGCAGATATTCATGAAATTGACATCAGACTGTGAAAGCAACTGTCCTGAGCCACTTTTCTGAAGAACATCTTTGAAACTATGTTTACTTTCACAAAATCCACTTTTGGCCTCCTCTCTGCCTGACACGTCGTTTAAGAGAATAAAAAAGAGACAATGCCAGTAAAGTGCTGAAAGCTGCAGATATTCATGAAATTGACATCAGACTGTGAAAGCAACTGTCCTGAGCCTCTTTTCTGAAGAAAATCTTTGAAACTATGTTTACTTTCGGTGCAGAAAAAAGGTTGCAGTTCTAAACTATTTCGAAGTCTCTGTGTGAATAGATAAAAAGAGCTCTTCTCCTACTCTAGGATGTCAGTTTCCGCCCTAATCTGGTGGTTTAAGCAAGTGTTACTTTCAGGGCCACTGTATCTGTTTCTATCGTACGAACGGGTGACGGAATGCCCCATTCGGCGTTTTTGACCTACTTACAGTGACCTCACAACTCCGCAATATAAGCTTTACAAGTATAGCGCATATTATTTAACAGTGAATGAATATATTTTATTTACAAATCCCCCTTTTCACACCTGCTAGCTGTGAACTTCTTAGACTGGTGTGTCGTCGTCTAACTGGGAGTTGGTCAATGAACGCAACTCTGGTTCTTCTTCCTGGTCCCATGACCCCTCTCTGGGTCAGGGGCCGGCAGGTCTCCATTCAACAGTGGATAAGCACCATGTGGAGGCGGTTGCCTTTCCTTGGAGAGAGCTGTGGTAATAAGACGCCTATCAAAGTTCGGAGGCAGGGGATGCAACAACAGCCACAGGTGATGAGAATAGCTAAGAAAACCGCGATGGAAACCGCTATGGACATGATGAGGGCCTCCCATTTGCCAAACATGGATTCCATCCAATCAGAGAAGGGATTGTCTATGCCTGATGCCGCATGCATTTCGTCCGAAAGGGTGCGCAGACTATTTAAGGCCTGAGTGACCGAACCGTCTGGGGCAGTGTTGTTCGGAATGATGGTACAACACATTTCTCCAAACATTGAGCAGACACCCCCTTTTTCAGCTAAGAACATGTCCAAAGCCATTCTATTCTGCATAGCCATAAGAGAGGTCGGCGCGAGTTGTGCGGCTAAGCCTTCAACAGCGTCCCTAGTGAGGTTAACAAGCGCAAGACATTGTAATGGACATAGTTTATGCGGTCCACGTTTTTGTTGGGAGTGATCGGAAAGAAGGCTGCGATTATGGGAATGTTTTCAAAACCTGCGGCGACTTGGTCAGCTAGTTTGTATTCGTCAGGAACGCCTCGTGGGATGCCTATATAGGAGTCGATATAGGTGGGGCCTCCAGTAAGCTCTAAGGAGCCTGAGGCAACTTCTCGCTTGATGATGTGTCGCCTTCTGCGTTTGGTGAGAGAAAAAGGCTAGACCGTCCGCTCGTGCTAATCTACGACCTATTAGGGTAAGGGGCATTCCGAGTCTGACCATTGCACAAGTTCCGACGTTTTGCTACCCTAACCCTAACCCATCTAATTCGGTAGAATTAGATGGGTGCTGGTGTGTCTGATACATGGTTTGTAGTCCCCACAACATGAGGGCAGCAAGTATCCCCATACCCACCCCCATCATAGTTTTCTTCACCTCGGTGGGGTCTACATGAGGGGCCCCTAGAGAGCGTCTAGACCAGGGGTGTCAAACTCATTTTCACTCTGGGGCCACATCAGCATCACGGTCGCCCTCAAAGGGCCGGTTGTAAATGTAACCACTCCTAACATATTTAGTTTAGTTTCCCGGGATATCTGTGACTTCCACAACACGTACTAAGCAGAAATAGAGGTTATTTTTTCCATGGTTAATGGCGGACAGTTGAACGGCTTTCAGGGCGATAAGCCCCGCCCCCTCTCCGACGCGTCCAGTGCGAATGAACACAAATAGCCCCCGGTGAGACCAGCGGCGCGAATGGCTCAACTCAAAGTTTTTTTATACTCAAACATCTCCGCTCGATGTGAACTTTGAATTGGAACAGTACTTGGGCTGAGACTGATGACGTTTCACAAGTCCACGAGTTTACAAGTGCAGAGAAGTACGCATGTTGAGAAAGGCACGATCACTTGTTGGAAATCCTCTTTATGGGCTGTTGCATCTCCTGTCCACCTGTTGTGATAGTTTTAATGTCGGCACACAGACAACATGCTATCTCATCACTTCGACTTTCTATCTCATAATTTCGACCATGGGGATATTTTTATTTTCACATCTAACTTTTAATTTTTGTAAAAAAAATAATAATAATAAAAAATTTTTTTTTTTTTTTTTTTTTTTTTTTTTTGCTGGCGGATTCGCGGGCCACATAAAATGACGTGGCGGGCCGGATGAGGCCCGCGGGCCGTATGTTTGACACCCCTGGTCTAGACTCTCGGTGCATTTTCCAAATTAGTGCGAATTTCTCCCAGTGTTTTGGTTGGTACCGGTGCTGGGACACAATGTGTCAGGTGGTGCCAAGGGGCGCCTGATTTGCCCTTGACCTGGGCCGAGTGTGAAGTAACCTCCTTCACCTCGTACGGCCCAGTCCACCTGGGGTCAGTCCACTTGCGCTTGTGAACCTTGACCCTGACCCAATCACCTACTTGTATCTGCTTTCCAGCTGCCGCTGCTTCAGGTACTGCTCGAGTCTTCTCATATTGTCATGGGCCATCCACTGGAAGTACACACGCACTATGGCGTGGCAGCGTTTCTGATGAGTAAAGAAGTCACGTTCAGTGAAAAACAAAGATTCAACACACTTGCACCATGCCACACATCACCTTTGTGCCAGCCACAAGAAATATGTCGGCTAACTTTACGGATGGACAACCACATGTGTGCGAGGAAGTTGCAGTACAAGAAAACAAATTGAGATCGGATCTCCAGAACACTCCCCACCTCACAGCTGAGGCCTGGCTCTACACGGATGGTTGCTGCTACAAAGGAGAAGAAGGGAACATTGCATCCTATGCAGTGGTCGAACAGAAGAGTGATGGCTATCACCAAACAGTGGAGTCAGGGATTCTGCCACAACCCGCTTCAGCACAACTATCGGAAGTGGAAGCACTGATTCAGGCTCTGAAGTGGAGCACGGACAAAATTGTAAATATCTTCACAGATTCGGCTTACGCCCATGGAGCGGCCCACATCGATGGCCCTGTATGGCGAAGACACAACTTCACTACTTCAAATGACCACTTGTGCCAAGACCATTTAGTCTGCGTGGAGTGCAGGACAAGCTCGGTCTGCTCTGAGCGCAGGGTTCAGACCATACAGTCTGCTCGGAGAGCAGGGTTCAGACCATACAGTCTGCTATTAATTTGTATGAAGACAAAACAGTCTAAATTTTTAAGCGTGTGTGTACGCAAGTGTGCTTGTGAAACATCGGGGGTTACGTCGGTGGGAGAATGGACGGACAAATTTGATTAAGGCCAGGATACCGGGGGGTGGTGGTCGTCTTGCTGGCAACTCAGTCGGTTTATGGACTGTGCATTTCTCCCGGACGTTCCCAATTAAACCTAATCCTTAGACCATGGCCTCTGGGAATCATGGACAGTCGTCGTCCCGAATTCATGTAGACAGGCCGTCTAGGAGCGTGGGAAGCACTAGACTAGATGTCCCTGCCAATGAATCTGAAAATAAACTAAAGAAAAGATATTTCAAGCTGTTACAAGCAGTCCATCATGCAGAAGTGGTAGACAGGACCTTTTGGACTCAGATGTTCCCAGTAGTTGACCTCCTTTATTAAACCCTCGTCCCCTAATGCTGAGACCACTGCAAAGATAAAATTAAATACAGATGAATGGATGCGCAGTAACATGACTATTCTTGAGCAGCATTATGATCAGGTTATAACAGCTTGATCATTTAGACACTCTAGGTCCCCCTAGTCTCAGTTTAACTGTGACCTCCAAGAATGGATAATAATACGTGTGACCAGTCTGTGTTTTAGCAGCGTGGAAATACGTTTAAAATGATGAATAACATTGCATAATCTGTAGCCGCGCTGTGAGGAGCTAACGCTAGCTACGTGTAGCTCCGGTTTTGCGGTACTCTGTATGTAAGATAAAAGTGCTTATAAAATAAAATAACCAGTAGAGTGTGAGAGGAGACAGAGGGCGTACCAGTGGAATTAAAGTGTGGGATTTTGGTGAAACTTGTGTGTGTGTATGCTTGATTAGAAGCTCCGTTTTTGTCGTTAGCATAACATCAGGATAACTTCCTGTCGGCGAAAAATAGTAGAAGAAATGCAAAACGCCAGAAAACCAACTAGCGGCCAGGAGGAGTAACTGCTAGATAATAGTAATGAGTGTTTAGAATCTGTGAATTTGTTAGAGCTTCATTGTCTAAGACCTGTAAGATTACATCCTGACTTTAGTTTTAATTAAACATTATAACAAAGATTAATGGTTTCAGTTGTGCTTCTTCAATTCTTGAACTTAATTGTGATTCATTAGTAAATGAGATTCATTGTTGTGCAGACCAGAGTGTAAGTGCAGTTCAACAGTTTGACTTGCATTGGTATTTCTGATTGAATATCTTTGAACACAGTTATTGATTTTTTTAAAGTTGAATTTAATATTTAATTGATTAATTATTCATTATTTTTTAATTTCATTTTACTTCCAATTTTAAACCTTTCGAATTCTGATTTGGAACTGGATTGTGATCTTGATTTTGACTCTGATTTAGATGTTGAGTTTGATTTAGGAATTCTAACTTCAATTTTGGATTCGAGATTCCTTCACATATCCAGTATTGACTAATTTTGGTACATTTACTATTTTACATCGTTCCTAAGAATCAATTTTGACACGGACGGCGCAAACATATTTGAGAGATCGTTGACCTCTCTTACACTACAGACGTATGCTAACATTTACTGCTGACCTTTGGGCAGTTTTGTGTTTGTTTTAGTCAAGGTGCGTGGTTGAGTGGATCCAGATCTGGGAAGTGAAGCAGTGGATCCCAGTTTTGGAGTCAACGACCGCACACAATACAGCACAGAGGGTGAGTTGACTTTGATTCATGTGATGACAAGCGTGCACATTCAATACACACATTTGAATACTCCTAGGCTGCATTAATTTACATTAAAGAAGCAGAGGAAGGAAGTAGGAGAACTGCTAAGTAAACGAAGCTGTGAAGTAAGGGAAGTAGGAGAACTGGTGGGAAGACTAAAATGTGAAGTAAGAGAAGTTCAGCTCAGTTTTTTAAAAAAGAAACCTTTTATTTTTCAGGAGAGGGTGAACAAATAAGTGTTTCTAAACACAATAAAATGGACTGAGACTGATCTCTGGTCTGAGAGAATCAGTGGGACTAATACAGTTTTAAAATGGAGCTCCTAACGTTTCGGCAAGTTGTGCCTTCCTCAGAGGAGAATAAAAAATGAAAGAAAGACTGGAGATATTTATACCTTCCCTAGGCGGAGCAACTAGGGAGCTTCTGATAGGCTGGAACTCCCTCTAATCAGATGGCTAAGCCGTCTCAGCTGTCTAATTGAACACCTGGCAATCAGGAGGAAACCTGTCTTAATCGGCACCAAAGGCCTGCTGGGTGTAAAACCACCAGTTAAGGGCCATCATCTCCACCCAATGAGTTTCTAATACAAGTCAAGGTACACTTTGTGGCACTGGCAGGTTAGGTTCAGGGGAAAAAAAGGGTCTGGCTGCCTTTAGGCAGTCAGAGGGCACGGGCACACAAAGTATAGGCCTTAATACCTGTAATTCTCAAGAGGGGTTTGTAATTTTTTTTCATATTTTGCAGGTGTCCTGGCGGGTCTCCTAAAGGAGGTGTCCCCGCCCTCATCAGAGGAGGTAAGTCCATCATTTAGACACTCTAGGTCCCCCTAGTCTCAGTTTAACTGTGACCTCCAAGAATGGATAATAATACGTGTGACCAGTCTGTGTTTTAGCAGCGTGGAAATACGTTTAAAATGATGAATAACATTGCATAATCTGTAGCCGCGCTGTGAGGAGCTAACGCTAGCTACGCGTAGCTCCGGTTTTGCGGTACTCTGTATGTAAGATAAAAGTGCTTATAAAATAAAATAACCAGTAGAGTGTGAGAGGAGACAGAGGGCGTACCAGTGGAATTAAAGTGTGGGATTTTGGTGAAACTTGTGTGTGTGTATGCTTGATTAGAAGCTCCGTTTTTGTCGTTAGCATATCCGTTAGCATAACATCAGGATAACTTCCTGTCGGCGAAAAATAGTAGAAGAAATGCAAAACGCCAGAAAACCAACTAGCGGCCAGGAGGAGTAACTGCTAGATAATAGTAATGAGTGTTTAGAATCTGTGAATTTGTTAGAGCTTCATTGTCTAAGACCTGTAAGCTTACATCCTGACTTTAGTTTTAATTAAACATTATAACAAAGATTAATGGTTTCAGTTGTGCTTCTTCAATTCTTGAACTTAATTGTGATTCATTAGTAAATGAGATTCATTATTGTGCAGACCAGAGTGTAAGTGCAGTTCAACAGTTTGACTTGCATTGGATATTTCTGATTGAATATATTTGAACACAGTTATTGATTTTTTTAAAGTTGAATTTAATATTTAATTGATTAATTATTCATTATTTTTTAATTTCATTTTACTTCCAATTTTAAACCTTTCGAATTCTGATTTGGAACTGGATTGTGATCTTGATTTTGACTCTGATTTAGATGTTGAGTTTGATTTAGGAATTCTAACTTCAATTTTGGATTCGAGATTCCTTCACATATCCAGTATTGACTAATTTTGGTACATTTACTATTTTACATCGTTCCTAAGAATCAATTTTGACACGGACGGCGCAAACATATTTGAGAGATCGTTGACCTCTCTTACACTACAGACGTATGCTAACATTTACTGCTGGCAGTTTTGTGTTTGTTTTAGTCAAGGTGCGTGGTTGAGTGGATCCAGATCTGGGAAGTGAAGCAGTGGATCCCAGTTTTGGAGTCAACGACCGCACACAATACAGCACAGAGGGTGAGTTGACTTTAATTCATGTGATGACAAGCGTGCACATTCAATACACACATTTGAATACTCCTAGGCTGCATTAATTTACATTAAAGAAGCAGAGGAAGGAAGTAGGAGAACTGCTAAGTAAACGAAGCTGTGAAGTAAGGGAAGTAGGAGAACTGGTGGGAAGACTAAAATGTGAAGGAAGAGAAGTTCAGCTCAGTTAAAAAAAAAAGAAACCTTTTATTTTTCAGGAGAGGGTGAACAAATAAGTGTTTCTAAACACAATAAAATGGACTGAGACTGATCTCTGGTCTGAGAGAATCAGTGGGACTAATAGTTTTAGAATGGAGCTCCTAACGTTTCGGCAAGTTGTGCCTTCCTCAGAGGAGAATAAAAAATGAAAGAAAGACTGGAGATATTTATACCTTCCTTAGGCGGAGCAACTAGGGAGCTTCTGATAGGCTGGAACTCCCTCTAATCAGATGGCTAAGCCGTCTCAGCTGTCTAATTGAACACCTGGCAATCAGGAGGAAACCTGTCTTAATCGGCACCAAAGGCCTGCTGGGTGTAAAACCACTAGTTAAGGGCCATCATCTCCACCCAATGAGTTTCTAATACAAGTCAAGGTACACTTTGTGGCACTGGCAGGTTAGGTTCAGGGGAAAAAAAGGGTCTGGCTGCCTTTAGGCAGTCAGAGGGCACGGGCACACAAAGTATAGGCCTTAATACCTGTAATTCTCAAGAGGGGTTTGTAATTTTTTTTCATATTTTGCAGGTGTCCTGGCGGGTCTCCTAAAGGAGGTGTCCCCGCCCTCATCAGAGGAGGTAAGTCCATCATTTAGACACTCTAGGTCCCCCTAGTCTCAGTTTAACTGTGACCTCCAAGAATGGATAATAATACGTGTGACCAGTCTGTGTTTTAGCAGCGTGGAAATACGTTTAAAATGATGAATAACATTGCATAATCTGTAGCCGCGCTGTGAGGAGCTAACGCTAGCTACGTGTAGCTCCGGTTTTGCGGTACTCTGTATGTAAAATAAAAGTGCTTATAAAATAAAATAACCAGTAGAGTGTGAGAGGAGACAGAGGGCGTACCAGTGGAATTAAAGTGTGGGATTTTGGTGAAACTTGTGTGTGTATGCTTGATTAGAAGCTCCGTTTGTCGTTAGCATATCCGTTAGCATAACATCAGGATAACTTCCTGTCGGCGAAAAATAGTAGAAGAAATGCAAAACGCCAGAAAACCAACTAGCGGCCAGGAGGAGTAACTGCTAGATAATAGTAATGAGTGTTTAGAATCTGTGAATTTGTTAGAGCTTCATTGTCTAAGACCTGTAAGCTTACATCCTGACTTTAGTTTTAATTAAACATTATAACAAAGATTAATGGTTTCAGTTGTGCTTCTTCAATTCTTGAACTTAATTGTGATTCATTAGTAAATGAGATTCATTATTGTGCAGACCAGAGTGTAAGTGCAGTTCAACAGTTTGACTTGCATTGGATATTTCTGATTGAATATATTTGAACACAGTTATTGATTTTTTTAAAGTTGAATTTAATATTTAATTGATTAATTATTCATTATTTTTTAATTTCATTTTACTTCCAATTTTAAACCTTTCGAATTCTGATTTGGAACTGGATTGTGATCTTGATTTTGACTCTGATTTAGATGTTGAGTTTGATTTAGGAATTCTAACTTCAATTTTGGATTCGAGATTCCTTCACATATCCAGTATTGACTAATTTTGGTACATTTACTATTTTACATCGTTCCTAAGAATCAATTTTGACACGGACGGCGCAAACATATTTGAGAGATCGTTGACCTCTCTTACACTACAGACGTATGCTAACATTTACTGCTGGCAGTTTTGTGTTTGTTTTAGTCAAGGTGCGTGGTTGAGTGGATCCAGATCTGGGAAGTGAAGCAGTGGATCCCAGTTTTGGAGTCAACGACCGCACACAATACAGCACAGAGGGTGAGTTGACTTTAATTCATGTGATGACAAGCGTGCACATTCAATACACACATTTGAATACTCCTAGGCTGCATTAATTTACATTAAAGAAGCAGAGGAAGGAAGTAGGAGAACTGGTAAGTAAACTAAGCTGGGAAGTAGGAGAACTGGTGGGAAGACTAAAATGTGAAGGAAGAGAAGTTCAGCTCAGTTTAAAAAAAAAGAAACCTTTTATTTTTCAGGAGAGGGTGAACAAATAAGTGTTTCTAAACACAATAAAATGGACTGAGACTGATCTCTGGTCTGAGAGAATCAGTGGGACTAATAGTTTTAGAATGGAGCTCCTAACGTTTCGGCAAGTTGTGCCTTCCTCAGAGGAGAATAAAAAATGAAAGAAAGACTGGAGATATTTATACCTTCCCTAGGCGGAGCAACTAGGGAGCTTCTGATAGGCTGGAACTCCCTCTAATCAGATGGCTAAGCCGTCTCAGCTGTCTAATTGAACACCTGGCAATCAGGAGGAAACCTGTCTTAATCGGCACCAAAGGCCTGCTGGGTGTAAAACCACCAGTTAAGGGCCATCATCTCCACCCAATGAGTTTCTAATACAAGTCAAGGTACACTTTGTGGCACTGGCAGGTTAGGTTCAGGGGAAAAAAAGGGTCTGGCTGCCTTTAGGCAGTCAGAGGGCACGGGCACACAAAGTATAGGCCTTAATACCTGTAATTCTCAAGAGGGGTTTGTAATTTTTTTTCATATTTTGCAGGTGTCCTGGCGGGTCTCCTAAAGGAGGTGTCCCCGCCCTCATCAGAGGAGGTAAGTCCATCATTTAGACACTCTAGGTCCCCCTAGTCTCAGTTTAACTGTGACCTCCAAGAATGGATAATAATACGCGTGACCAGTCTGTGTTTTAGCAGCGTGGAAATACGTTTAAAATGATGAATAACATTGCATAATCTGTAGCCGCGCTGTGAGGAGCTAACGCTAGCTACGTGTAGCTCCGGTTTTGCGGTACTCTGTATGTAAAATAAAAGTGCTTATAAAATAAAATAACCAGTAGAGTGTGAGAGGAGACAGAGGGCGTACCAGTGGAATTAAAGTGTGGGATTTTGGTGAAACTTGTGTGTGTATGCTTGATTAGAAGCTCCGTTTTTGTCGTTAGCATATCCGTTAGCATAACATCAGGATAACTTCCTGTCGGCGAAAAATAGTAGAAGAAATGCAAAACGCCAGAAAACCAACTAGCGGCCAGGAGGAGTAACTGCTAGATAATAGTAATGAGTGTTTAGAATCTGTGAATTTGTTAGAGCTTCATTGTCTAAGACCTGTAAGCTTACATCCTGACTTTAGTTTTAATTAAACATTATAACAAAGATTAATGGTTTCAGTTGTGCTTCTTCAATTCTTGAACTTAATTGTGATTCATTAGTAAATGAGATTCATTATTGTGCAGACCAGAGTGTAAGTGCAGTTCAACAGTTTGACTTGCATTGGATATTTCTGATTGAATATATTTGAACACAGTTATTGATTTTTTTAAAGTTGAATTTAATATTTAATTGATTAATTATTCATTATTTTTTAATTTCATTTTACTTCCAATTTTAAACCTTTCGAATTCTGATTTGGAACTGGATTGTGATCTTGATTTTGACTCTGATTTAGATGTTGAGTTTGATTTAGGAATTCTAACTTCAATTTTGGATTCGAGATTCCTTCACATATCCAGTATTGACTAATTTTGGTACATTTACTATTTTACATCGTTCCTAAGAATCAATTTTGACACGGACGGCGCAAACATATTTGAGAGATCGTTGACCTCTCTTACACTACAGACGTATGCTAACATTTACTGCTGACCTTTGGGCAGTTTTGTGTTTGTTTTAGTCAAGGTGCGTGGTTGAGTGGATCCAGATCTGGGAAGTGAAGCAGTGGATCCCAGTTTTGGAGTCAACGACCGCACACAATACAGCACAGAGGGTGAGTTGACTTTGATTCATGTGATGACAAGCGTGCACATTCAATACACACATTTGAATACTCCTAGGCTGCATTAATTTACATTAAAGAAGCAGAGGAAGGAAGTAGGAGAACTGGTAAGTAAACTAAGCTGTGAAGTAAGGGAAGTAGGAGAACTGGTGGGAAGACTAAAATGTGAAGTAAGAGAAGTTCAGCTCAGTTTTTAAAAAAAGAAACCTTTTATTTTTCAGGAGAGGGTGAACAAATAAGTGTTTCTAAACACAATAAAATGGACTGAGACTCATCTCTGGTCTGAGAGAATCAGTGGGACTAATACAGTTTTAAAATGGAGCTCCTAACGTTTCGGCAAGTTGTGCCTTCCTCAGAGGAGAATAAAAAATGAAAGAAAGACTGGAGATATTTATACCTTCCCTAGGCGGAGCAACTAGGGAGCTTCTGATAGGCTGGAACTCCCTCTAATCAGATGGCTAAGCCGTCTCAGCTGTCTAATTGAACACCTGGCAATCAGGAGGAAACCTGTCTTAATCGGCACCAAAGGCCTGCTGGGTGTAAAACCACCAGTTAAGGGCCATCATCTCCACCCAATGAGTTTCTAATACAAGTCAAGGTACACTTTGTGGCACTGGCAGGTTAGGTTCAGGGGAAAAAAAGGGTCTGGCTGCCTTTAGGCAGTCAGAGGGCACGGGCACACAAAGTATAGGCCTTAATACCTGTAATTCTCAAGAGGGGTTTGTAATTTTTTTTCATATTTTGCAGGTGTCCTGGCGGGTCTCCTAAAGGAGGTGTCCCCGCCCTCATCAGAGGAGGTAAGTCCATCATTTAGACACTCTAGGTCCCCCTAGTCTCAGTTTAACTGTGACCTCCAAGAATGGATAATAATACGTGTGACCAGTCTGTGTTTTAGCAGCGTGGAAATACGTTTAAAATGATGAATAACATTGCATAATCTGTAGCCGCGCTGTGAGGAGCTAACGCTAGCTACGTGTAGCTCCGGTTTTGCGGTACTCTGTATGTAAAATAAAAGTGCTTATAAAATAAAATAACCAGTAGAGTGTGAGAGGAGACAGAGGGCGTACCAGTGGAATTAAAGTGTGGGATTTTGGTGAAACTTGTGTGTGCGTATGCTTGATTAGAAGCTCCGTTTTTGTCGTTAGCATATCCGTTAGCATAACATCAGGATAACTTCCTGTCGGCGAAAAATAGTAGAAGAAATGCAAAACGCCAGAAAACCAACTAGCGGCCAGGAGGAGTAACTGCTAGATAATAGTAATAAGTGTTTAGAATCTGTGAATTTGTTAGAGCTTCATTGTCTAAGACCTGTAAGCTTACATCCTGACTTTAGTTTTAATTAAACATTATAACAAAGATTAATGGTTTCAGTTGTGCTTCTTCAATTCTTGAACTTAATTGTGATTCATTAGTAAATGAGATTCATTATTGTGCAGACCAGAGTGTAAGTGCAGTTCAACAGTTTGACTTGCATTGGTATTTCTGATTGAATATCTTTGAACACAGTTATTGATTTTTTTAAAGTTGAATTTAATATTTAATTGATTAATTATTCATTATTTTTTAATTTCATTTTACTTCCAATTTTAAACCTTTCGAATTCTGATTTGGAACTGGATTGTGATCTTGATTTTGACTCTGATTTAGATGTTGAGTTTGATTTAGGAATTCTAACTTCAATTTTGGATTCGAGATTCCTTCACATATCCAGTATTGACTAATTTTGGTACATTTACTATTTTACATCGTTCCTAAGAATCAAGTTTGACACGGACGGCGCAAACATATTTGAGAGATCGTTGACCTCTCTTACACTACAGACGTATGCTAACATTTACTGCTGACCTTTGGGCAGTTTTGTGTTTGTTTTAGTCAAAGTGCGTGGTTGAGTGGATCCAGATCTGGGAAGTGAAGCAGTGGATCCCAGTTTTGGAGTCAACGACCGCACACAATACAGCACAGAGGATGAGTTGACTTTGATTCATGTGATGACAAGCGTGCACATTCAATACACACATTTGAATACTCCTAGGCTGCATTAATTTACATTAAAGAAGCAGAGGAAGGAAGTAGGAGAACTGGTAAGTAAACTAAGCTGTGAAGTAAGGGAAGTAGGAGAACTGGTGGGAAGACTAAAATGTGAAGTAAGAGAAGTTCAGCTCAGTTTTAAAAAAAAGAAACCTTTTATTTTTCAGGAGAGGGTGAACAAATAAGTGTTTCTAAACACAATAAAATGGACTGAGACTGATCTCTGGTCTGAGAGAATCAGTGGGACTAATACAGTTTTAAAATGGAGCTCCTAACGTTTCGGCAAGTTGTGCCTTCCTCAGAGGAGAATAAAAAATGAAAGAAAGACTGGAGATATTTATACCTTCCCTAGGCGGAGCAACTAGGGAGCTTCTGATAGGCTGGAACTCCCTCTAATCAGATGGCTAAGCCGTCTCAGCTGTCTAATTGAACACCTGGCAATCAGGAGGAAACCTGTCTTAATCGGCACCAAAGGCCTGCTGGGTGTAAAACCACCAGTTAAGGGCCATCATCTCCACCCAATGAGTTTCTAATACAAGTCAAGGTACACTTTGTGGCACTGGCAGGTTAGGTTCAGGGGAAAAAAAGGGTCTGGCTGCCTTTAGGCAGTCAGAGGGCACGGGCACACAAAGTATAGGCCTTAATACCTGTAATTCTCAAGAGGGGTTTGTAATTTTTTTTCATATTTTGCAGGTGTCCTGGCGGGTCTCCTAAAGGAGGTGTCCCGCCCTCATCAGAGGAGGTAAGTCCATCATTTAGACACTCTAGGTCCCCCTAGTCTCAGTTTAACTGTGACCTCCAAGAATGGATAATAATACGTGTGACCAGTCTGTGTTAGCAGCGTGGAAATACGTTTAAATGATGAATAACATTGCATAATCTGTAGCCGCGCTGTGAGGAGCTAACGCTAGCTACGTGTAGCTCCGGTTTTGCGGTACTCTGTATGTAAAATAAAAGTGCTTATAAAATAAAATAACCAGTAGAGTGTGAGAGGAGACAGAGGGCGTACCAGTGGAATTAAAGTGTGGGATTTTGGTGAAACTTGTGTGCGTATGCTTGATTAGAAGCTCCGTTTTTGTCGTTAGCATATCCGTTAGCATAACATCAGGATAACTTCCTGTCGGCGAAAAATAGTAGAAGAAATGCAAAACGCCAGAAAACCAACTAGCGGCCAGGAGGAGTAACTGCTAGATAATAGTAATAAGTGTTTAGAATCTGTGAATTTGTTAGAGCTTCATTGTCTAAGACCTGTAAGCTTACATCCTGACTTTAGTTTTAATTAAACATTATAACAAAGATTAATGGTTTCAGTTGTGCTTCTTCAATTCTTGAACTTAATTGTGATTCATTAGTAAATGAGATTCATTATTGTGCAGACCAGAGTGTAAGTGCAGTTCAACAGTTTGACTTGCATTGGTATTTCTGATTGAATATCTTTGAACACAGTTATTGATTTTTTTAAAGTTTAATTTAATATTTAATTGATTAATTATTCATTATTTTTTAATTTCATTTTACTTCCAATTTTAAACCTTTCGAATTCTGATTTGGAACTGGATTGTGATCTTGATTTTGACTCTGATTTAGATGTTGAGTTTGATTTAGGAATTCTAACTTCAATTTTGGATTCGAGATTCCTTCACATATCCAGTATTGACAAATTTTGGTACATTTACTATTTTACATCGTTCCTAAGAATCAATTTTGACACGGACGGCGCGAACATATTTGAGAGATCGTTGACCTCTCTTACACTACAGACGTATGCTAACATTTACTGCTGACCTTTGGGCAGTTTTGTGTTTGTTTTAGTCAAGGTGCGTGGTTGAGTGGATCCAGATCTGGGAAGTGAAGCAGTGGATCCCAGTTTTGGAGTCAACGACCGCACACAATACAGCACAGAGGGTGAGTTGACTTTGATTCATGTGATGACAAGCGTGCACATTCAATACACACATTTGAATACTCCTAGGCTGCATTAATTTACATTAAAGAAGCAGAGGAAGGAAGTAGGAGAACTGGTAAGTAAACTAAGCTGTGAAGTAAGGGAAGTAGGAGAACTGGTGGGAAGACTAAAATGTGAAGTAAGAGAAGTTCAGCTCAGTTTTAAAAAAAAGAAACCTTTTATTTTTCAGGAGAGGGTGAACAAATAAGTGTTTCTAAACACAATAAAATGGACTGAGACTGATCTCTGGTCTGAGAGAATCAGTGGGACTAATACAGTTTTAAAATGGAGCTCCTAACGTTTCGGCAAGTTGTGCCTTCCTCAGAGGAGAATAAAAAATGAAAGAAAGACTGGAGATATTTATACCTTCCCTAGGCGGAGCAACTAGGGAGCTTCTGATAGGCTGGAACTCCCTCTAATCAGATGGCTAAGCCGTCTCAGCTGTCTAATTGAACACCTGGCAATCAGGAGGAAACCTGTCTTAATCGGCACCAAAGGCCTGCTGGGTGTAAAACCACCAGTTAAGGGCCATCATCTCCACCCAATGAGTTTCTAATACAAGTCAAGGTACACTTTGTGGCACTGGCAGGTTAGGTTCAGGGGGAAAAAAGGGTCTGGCTGCCTTTAGGCAGTCAGAGGGCACGGGCACACAAAGTATAGGCCTTAATACCTGTAATTCTCAAGAGGGGTTTGTAATTTTTTTTCATATTTTGCAGGTGTCCTGGCGGGTCTCCTAAAGGAGGTGTCCCCGCCCTCATCAGAGGAGGTAAGTCCATCATTTAGACACTCTAGGTCCCCCTAGTCTCAGTTTAACTGTGACCTCCAAGAATGGATAATAATACGTGTGACCAGTCTGTGTTTTAGCAGCGTGGAAATACGTTTAAAATGATGAATAACATTGCATAATCTGTAGCCGCGCTGTGAGGAGCTAACGCTAGCTACGTGTAGCTCCGGTTTTGCGGTACTCTGTATGTAAAATAAAAGTGCTTATAAAATAAAATAACCAGTAGAGTGTGAGAGGAGACAGAGGGCGTACCAGTGGAATTAAAGTGTGGGATTTTGGTGAAACTTGTGTGTGCGTATGCTTGATTAGAAGCTCCGTTTTTGTCGTTAGCATATCCGTTAGCATAACATCAGGATAACTTCCTGTCGGCGAAAAATAGTAGAAGAAATGCAAAACGCCAGAAAACCAACTAGCGGCCAGGAGGAGTAACTGCTAGATAATAGTAATAAGTGTTTAGAATCTGTGAATTTGTTAGAGCTTCATTGTCTAAGACCTGTAAGCTTACATCCTGACTTTAGTTTTAATTAAACATTATAACAAAGATTAATGGTTTCAGTTGTGCTTCTTCAATTCTTGAACTTAATTGTGATTCATTAGTAAATGAGATTCATTATTGTGCAGACCAGAGTGTAAGTGCAGTTCAACAGTTTGACTTGCATTGGTATTTCTGATTGAATATCTTTGAACACAGTTATTGGTTTTTTTAAAGTTGAATTTAATATTTAATTGATTAATTATTCATTATTTTTTAATTTCATTTTACTTCCAATTTTAAACCTTTCGAATTCTGATTTGGAACTGGATTGTGATCTTGATTTTGACTCTGATTTAGATGTTGTTTGATTTAGGAATTCTAACTTCAATTTTGGATTCGAGATTCCTTCACATATCCAGTATTGACTAATTTTGGTACATTTACTATTTTACATCGTTCCTAAGAATCAATTTTGACACGGACGGCGCAAACATATTTGAGAGATCGTTGACCTCTCTTACACTACAGACGTATGCTAACATTTACTGCTGACCTTTGGGCAGTTTTGTGTTTGTTTTAGTCAAAGTGCGTGGTTGAGTGGATCCAGATCTGGGAAGTGAAGCAGTGGATCCCAGTTTTGGAGTCAACGACCGCACACAATACAGCACAGAGGATGAGTTGACTTTGATTCATGTGATGACAAGCGTGCACATTCAATACACACATTTGAAAACTCCTAGGCTGCATTAATTTACATTAAAGAAGCAGAGGAAGGAAGTAGGAGAACTGGTAAGTAAACTAAGCTGTGAAGTAAGGGAAGTAGGAGAACTGGTGGGAAGACTAAAATGTGAAGTAAGAGAAGTTCAGCTCAGTTTTAAAAAAAAGAAACCTTTTATTTTTCAGGAGAGGGTGAACAAATAAGTGTTTCTAAACACAATAAAATGGACTGAGACTGATCTCTGGTCTGAGAGAATCAGTGGGACTAATACAGTTTTAAAATGGAGCTCCTAACGTTTCGGCAAGTTGTGCCTTCCTCAGAGGAGAATAAAAAATGAAAGAAAGACTGGAGATATTTATACCTTCCCTAGGCGGAGCAACTAGGGAGCTTCTGATAGGCTGGAACTCCCTCTAATCAGATGGCTAAGCCGTCTCAGCTGTCTAATTGAACACCTGGCAATCAGGAGGAAACCTGTCTTAATCGGCACCAAAGGCCTGCTGGGTGTAAAACCACCAGTTAAGGGCCATCATCTCCACCCAATGAGTTTCTAATACAAGTCAAGGTACACTTTGTGGCACTGGCAGGTTAGGTTCAGGGGAAAAAAAGGGTCTGGCTGCCTTTAGGCAGTCGGAGGGCACGGGCACACAAAGTATAGGCCTTAATACCTGTAATTCTCAAGAGGGGTTTGTAATTTTTTTTCATATTTTGCAGGTGTCCTGGCGGGTCTCCTAAAGGAGGTGTCCCGCCCTCATCAGAGGAGGTAAGTCCATCATTTAGACACTCTAGGTCCCCCTAGTCTCAGTTTAACTGTGACCTCCAAGAATGGATAATAATACGTGTGACCAGTCTGTGTTAGCAGCGTGGAAATACGTTTAAAATGATGAATAACATTGCATAATCTGTAGCCGCGCTGTGAGGAGCTAACGCTAGCTACGTGTAGCTCCGGTTTTGCGGTACTCTGTATGTAAAATAAAAGTGCTTATAAAATAAAATAACCAGTAGAGTGTGAGAGGAGACAGAGGGCGTACCAGTGGAATTAAAGTGTGGGATTTTGGTGAAACTTGTGTGCGTATGCTTGATTAGAAGCTCCGTTTTTGTCGTTAGCATATCCGTTAGCATAACATCAGGATAACTTCCTGTCGGCGAAAAATAGTAGAAGAAATGCAAAACGCCAGAAAACCAACTAGCGGCCAGGAGGAGTAACTGCTAGATAATAGTAATAAGTGTTTAGAATCTGTGAATTTGTTAGAGCTTCATTGTCTAAGACCTGTAAGCTTACATCCTGACTTTAGTTTTAATTAAACATTATAACAAAGATTAATGGTTTCAGTTGTGCTTCTTCAATTCTTGAACTTAATTGTGATTCATTAGTAAATGAGATTCATTATTGTGCAGACCAGAGTGTAAGTGCAGTTCAACAGTTTGACTTGCATTGGTATTTCTGATTGAATATCTTTGAACACAGTTATTGATTTTTTTTAAAGTTTAATTTAATATTTAATTGATTAATTATTCATTATTTTTTAATTTCATTTTACTTCCAATTTTAAACCTTTCGAATTCTGATTTGGAACTGGATTGTGATCTTGATTTTGACTCTGATTTAGATGTTGAGTTTGATTTAGGAATTCTAACTTCAATTTTGGATTCGAGATTCCTTCACATATCCAGTATTGACTAATTTTGGTACATTTACTATTTTACATCGTTCCTAAGAATCAATTTTGACACGGACGGCGCGAACATATTTGAGAGATCGTTGACCTCTCTTACACTACAGACGTATGCTAACATTTACTGCTGACCTTTGGGCAGTTTTGTGTTTGTTTTAGTCAAGGTGCGTGGTTGAGTGGATCCAGATCTGGGAAGTGAAGCAGTGGATCCCAGTTTTGGAGTCAACGACCGCACACAATACAGCACAGAGGGTGAGTTGACTTTGATTCATGTGATGACAAGCGTGCACATTCAATACACACATTTGAATACTCCTAGGCTGCATTAATTTACATTAAAGAAGCAGAGGAAGGAAGTAGGAGAACTGGTAAGTAAACTAAGCTGTGAAGTAAGGGAAGTAGGAGAACTGGTGGGAAGACTAAAATGTGAAGTAAGAGAAGTTCAGCTCAGTTTTAAAAAAAAGAAACCTTTTATTTTTCAGGAGAGGGTGAACAAATAAGTGTTTCTAAACACAATAAAATGGACTGAGACTGATCTCTGGTCTGAGAGAATCAGTGGGACTAATACAGTTTTAAAATGGAGCTCCTAACGTTTCGGCAAGTTGTGCCTTCCTCAGAGGAGAATAAAAAATGAAAGCAAGACTGGAGATATTTATACCTTCCCTAGGCGGAGCAACTAGGGAGCATCTGATAGGCTGGAACTCCCTCTAATCAGATGGCTAAGCCGTCTCAGCTGTCTAATTGAACACCTGGCAATCAGGAGGAAACCTGTCTTAATCGGCACCAAAGGCCTGCTGGGTGTAAAACCACCAGTTAAGGGCCATCATCTCCACCCAATGAGTTTCTAATACAAGTCAAGGTACACTTTGTGGCACTGGCAGGTTAGGTTCAGGGGAAAAAAAGGGTCTGTCTGCCTTTAGGCAGTCAGAGGGCACGGGCACACAAAGTATAGGCCTTAATACCTGTAATTCTCAAGAGGGGTTTGTAATTTTTTTTCATATTTTGCAGGTGTCCTGGCGGGTCTCCTAAAGGAGGTGTCCCCGCCCTCATCAGAGGAGGTAAGTCCATCATTTAGACACTCTAGGTCCCCCTAGTCTCAGTTTAACTGTGACCTCCAAGAATGGATAATAATACGTGTGACCAGTCTGTGTTTTAGCAGCGTGGAAATACGTTTAAAATGATGAATAACATTGCATAATCTGTAGCCGCGCTGTGAGGAGCTAACGCTAGCTACGTGTAGCTCCGGTTTTGCGGTACTCTGTATGTAAAATAAAAGTGCTTATAAAATAAAATAACCAGTAGAGTGTGAGAGGAGACAGAGGGCGTACCAGTGGAATTAAAGTGTGGGATTTTGGTGAAACGTGTGTGTGTGTATGTGTTGATAAAATTGACTTATATACAGTTTAATTAATCACTAGCATATTTGTAGTTTTAATAACCATTAGCTTATGCAGCTCTATTAACCACTTATACAGTGCTCACAGCATACACAGGGCCTGAGAGAAGCAGGTGAAAGGTTACTTATTTAACTGCGTCACAAGGAACAGGCAGCCATCTTTCAGATAGATAAGACAGTGAGATTCAAGCGAGGGCCAACGCCCCAGCTGAGCCCGGCTTCTTCACACACTCCTTCTTAGGACCTCTCGCATGCAACACCTCACTCACACTGATGGAAACCAACGCCTATTGGGAGGGGCCAAGGTGAATGGACATTCACGGCCTCCATCCAGGCGCCATAACGTACAAACGTGCCACGCCTGCATCTTTGACTTTGGCCAATGTGTATCAAGGGGCGGACCCCTATATTAAGGGTCACGCTGATGTGTTCAAGCGTGTCTTATGGTGGACCTCTGAGAGGGAAATCATTAGAGCCCATGCATGTTTAATTGTGTTGGCTGAATAACTCTGTTGATAAATAAATCTATTGCTTTGATATTACTATACGCCTCTGAGAGCTTCTGTTTCATTCTTAAACCTGCTCTAAGTGTGAAAGATAGCTTTATTTTCACAACAAATTGGTGGAGAATGTGGGCAAGACTTGATACAGAGCATATCGGGTTGGAATGTTAACAGACCTCTCTATCTGTGTTTCAGAAAACAAAATGCGAGTCTCCCTGGAGGTTGGGAGCCCTGGTATTTGCCACCAGGTCGTGCCTGCAGTTCGGGAACAGTCTGATAGTGTCGACACAACTAACAAGGTGAGCAGAAGCCTATTTAACTGAATTCTGCATATTGTATTTATAGTCATACATCCAAATTATATCCGACTGACCGAACTGTAAGTATTACATAGTCATAAAAGTATTGTAAAGAGTAATCACACAGCAGCAGGGTTGTTCAGCCCAGCATTTGGGGTTTTGTACATATGTGTGAATGAGTCCAGCAGAAGACGTTAGATAAAAGGCGAAAAATGACGTTTTTGTGGCAGTGTAGAGTGAAGTAGTGTGAGACGCGGTCGCGCGCCTCTTCTGTCGCGGTCACGCGCCTCGCATGAAGCGCTCAAATTCCTGCCACAAATAAAGCGTAATCTTTAACGTAATTATAGGACGTCTTGGGCTACGAAGAAATTGCATAACATGACGGGGATATATGTGTGTTAAAGGTCATTGATAAACTGTAAACTGACAGTGAATTGACCGTGAAGTATTACCGTATCAAGACATTTAGTGTCCGTCTCCGGACGTGTGTTGCGTGTGGTGTAAAACCAAGTTAACTCTGCGTAGAGTAACCTTTAAATAGTTTCTGCACGGGAGCACAGGTTTTAAGATAACCGATGAGTCGTTGATAGCGGACGAAGAGAAAATTACCTTATCGAGGCATCGAGTCTCAGGACACTGAATTTGTGTGTGGCGCTTAGTGGAAAACCATGATATCTCTGCTTAGAGTATCCTCGACGGAGTTTCTGGGTGAGAGCACAAAATTCAAGATAACCGATGTATTGTTGATAACGGACGAAGTGTAAAAGAAAAGTCGCCAGGAGACAGGCCGGAGCAGAGGCCGTCGCTATTTAAGTGTGCTAAATTGTGTTGTGGATATACAGGGCCAGTAGCATAGGGGTTAGCATTGCGGCCTTCCACGCGCGGGCAAGCCGTGTATAGTTGGCATACGCTGACAGCCAATGAAATTGCAGCATTTCATATCGCTGGTTTCAGCTCCTGGACGCAGGTTCGAGTCTCACTGGGGCAAAGCCACTCATCAATGACAAAGAGCTATTCATAAATCAAGAAATGTTTATCCAGCTTTACCTTTTACTGATTATCACTAGATTGTAGTGGCAGATAGATTATCAAGTACTTGACTTATTTTTGGCTATAAACCTATTATATTGCAGTTTTTACTGTTGACTATAATGATTCACGTATTAATGAGACATGTGAACATTAGTGAATGAAATATATTTATTAAACACAACAGGGACAGTGACTATTGAACACAGAGCCAATAATGCAAGGTCACAAATACACAACACAAATATGTTAAACAAATATAATAATGACAAAACACTCCCCTTTTCTCTTACTTTCCCTTTTCAACCTCCCATCTCTTTTTTTCTGTCTCATAAAAAGCAGGTCGTCTGCTTCTCATGCCCTGGTCTTTGTAAAAGGAAAAGACTTTACCAGGGCCGTAAATGTACTTCCCTGTTAGTCCAGGGAACCCCGTGTGAATGTGAGGACTGTTTGGATCCTGCTTCAGATCCATCTGACAGAATCGACACTTGCGACCTGTGGGCTGGGATTCAGTCCTCTTCCTCTTCTGCTGTCTTCTGTCCTCCACCCTTTTCCTTGTAGCATCCAGTTCCAGCTGAAAGAACTTTGGAGGAGGAAGATCAGAGATGCTGTGGATTCATTCTGGCTGGGGAGGGAGACGCCACAATGACACCATCTTCATGAGGTTGCGCACAGGAAAGCAGCCTGTCCAGAGACCTGTGGATTCCAGCTCTGTCTTCATCCAGGTCCTCTGCTGCTGTGAACAGGTCCACTGGCTGACTTCATGCTCGTAGCCAGGGAGCTGTGGAGGAGGACGGGTGGGGACAGCTAACGGCCTGGGTGATGGCTCACCTAGTCAGACAAGAATAAACGGAGCAAATGAGTACGATTCTGGTTGCGTCTTGATTTAATCTTTTGACATGAAAAACCTTCTAATACTAACTTTGATCTCTCTGTGCAGGTGACAGTTGAGCGGGCTCTGCAGACGTCTCAGGAGAAATCAGGGGGGCCTCTGACACTATCGAGAATATTAAACATGTTGTCATTATTATTGACAGTAAGATGAAGCAAGGATGTAACATGACATCTACACTGTAGTCTGTGAAACTCAGCAAGCTGGACACTGGAGTGCTGCCTACCTATTGTCTCAATACAGTGCAGCAGTAACTGTATAGAATTAACAACAGTTTTGATGGACACTACATGAAGTATATTTTTAAGATGCAAATACAGGTCAAATAACACACACCAGGGACTGTGACAGTCGCCTCTGTTGCTGGACGACCCGCTCCTTCTGGCAGCAGACACATGAGCTCCTGTGGAACAGGCACTGGTCTCCTTACAGTTACAGCTGCAAGGAGAGAAGGATCACAAAACACAATCAACGGTTTATAACAGATATGAGCACAGTGAATATGACAGATGTGTTTAAATGTTGGATGTATTTACCATCTACTTGTGAACCCTTCAGATGAGTTGGTGCAGCCAGTGTAGCAGATGGTTCTACAATGGAAAACACCTTGTCAGTAATTTATATTTTGACAAAGAAACACAACTGTTCGTATCGTTACGTCACCTTTCTCAGCCGTATCCAATGACAGACTGTTTCTCACATTAATATATAAAGAATATACTTCATTAATACACGTGTGTTTGTCTTTCAATGGGTTAATATTCAGTGTGTGTCATTGTGACGTAACCTAGGCAGGTGAAGCAACATGGCACACTTCAAACACATGCATTCAGGTGTTAGTAACACAGCAGTTTCAGACATGCATATTGTTTCTTTTTATCCATATAAGAAAACAAAGAGTGATACGTACCCTCATCATGACTGGTATCAATTCATAGTCACTGGGACAACAAGCAGAACACCTAAACATGAGACAGAACGGTTCAATGCTTCACGTGGGATAAGAAGTCATGGTCCCATGCTTGTCTGTTGACGGCAGAACGTTTTTGGTGAAAAACCTCTTTCTGTTCCCGGAGCCTGTTGTTGTCTGGCTGTTTGATGATGCAGAAACAGCTGGTAAACAAACAAAAAACATATCATATACACTGAATAGAACACACGATTAACCGGTCAGCAAACCGGCTGAACTGTAACTGATTTTAAATCTTCAGGTGGTAGAAATGAAAGACATCAAATGTTTACTCTCAGCTCTGCACATGTGGCTTTGAAGGAGATACTCAGCATCCCTCTCTCCAGCTCTTCATCTTCATCCATCACTGAGATGCAAACAGACGAGAATTAGAACTTCATCAAATTAATATCTTCTTGCACTTCTTGTACATAAACATTATTTTAACAGTGATGGAGAAAGTCTACACATCTTGTACTTCAGTAAAAAAATATGTATTAATACCACCACATGGTGTAAATACTCTTTAAGTGAAAGTCCTGCATTCAAATCTTACTTACTCAAAGTCTGACTTAAGTAAAAGTACAAAAAAGCATGTGTTCATCACTTTAATGACTTTATATACTGCTGGTAGTTTAATCTGTAATAACACATAATTTATTAGTTGAGTATATTTTGTCTGATATCCTGAATCTGCCAAGTAACTAACGTTAGTAACTAATGCTGTCAAACACACGTGGAGCAGTTAATGTACAGAACTATGAACTACATGCATTAATGACGATACGTGACGTGATACAACGGAGACGTGCATGTTTATTTAACGTTAACGTGATTCACATGAACCACCGGGTCCGGTCACAGCTTGTTGTTCTTTTGTTCCGTGTCCGTAAAGTAACAGAGTATATCTTACGTTCACCATAACCTTAACCGGCCGCTGCTCAGCCTCTGTGTTCACTGACATACGTAGTAAACGCAAACTCATTTTATTTGAATGCACGTTCGTGTTAACTTGTGATACTTTTGGTCACAAAAACGCATCAAAGTCGGACATGAATTAACCGATATGAACCGTTAACGGCTCCAGATTACGTTACGTTGTAAGGTAACGAACTCATACAGAAGTCCGACTTCGACACAATAACACAAAAAAAACACAACTAACTTTATCTTTGAAGCTTTCAAGTGAATGTCAGACAGCCCAGACTAATTGTCATGACATTTTAATTCATTGTTATTCATCTTAATGACTTACCGTTCAACGTAGTGTCCACCCAGCGAATAGATCCGGAAAATGCGGGCTGTCGATGCTCTTTCCAGGCTCCGACTGACTGACAAACACCGGAGAAAATCTTTCTCTCGCAAAACGGCACCACAGCGCTGCTGGTGCTGGTGGCCAAAGATATATTACATCCGTACTGGTTTAGGACTACCATTGAAAATGAATGGGAAACGGTTTAGGGAGTTTTAGCTAAAGAATCCCCGGGTGCCGCGCGCGGTAGGGCCGTGTTCGAACCCCAGCCGAAGCAGATATTGTACATGTGTTTTATGATACGCAGCGGCCGCTGTGATGCATTAAAGTAACGTTGTTTGTTTTGTGTGTTGGTTAGGGAAAGAATTTTTATGATTTGACTGTATTTGTTTGCTGAAAAAGCAGTTTGTCATTTGTATCGTGATCAAGAGGTCATCGATACACAGTCTGTTTGCTGAGGGTGAGAAAGTGGATTAACTGTTCAGTTAATCCGAGTGTTCAGAGACGGGAGCGTGTGATTTTGATTATTTGGTATGAATGCGTGTGACTATTTGCGTTTTAACTTTTGTTTATTTGTTTGACTGTATTTGTAAAGATATTCCTTTACCGTATTTGTGATTTGTGCGCATTCCAAAGACGGCAGTGTGCTTGGTTTCAATTTTGTTTAATTGTGTGATTATTTGGAGCGTGCATATGAGAGAAAAAGCTGAGGGCTGCAGCTGCTGCAATTGTTCGTGTGTGACTTTCAAAGTTTGAGGGCCAGTTGGGCAGCAGAGAACACATATGAGACCAAACAAAAAGCTATCAAACACAAACATAAAACATTAGAATAGATCGATACGTGATTTGTGCGTATTTTAGAGGCGACAGTTTTAATTTGGTATGTGTGAGGGACAGCTGAGGGTTAATACTTTAGTTTACTGGGAGACTAAACAAAGTTAGGAGCGAAAACATAACAAGGCCACAAGAGGCTCAAAGTTGGAGATAAGCAACCAGCTGGACACAGAGAGTTGCTAGGGGCAACAGGAACATTTTGACAGGAGGCTTGGCTCCATCTGGTGGACATTTGAGAATACTACTTCCAAAAATTTTATATTTCAAATCACAGTGCACAGTGAACAGTGCAGAGAAGTTTGACATGGCAGGGAAAGTGAGCAATTATCTGTGGAGTTTGGAGAATGAGGTCCAGAATCAGAGCAGGATGAGTGGGAGAAAGAGGCATTGGCCAGTGGAGAAAGAGGCATTTAAGAGGATGATAAAGAGATGGAAAGATAAAGACATTTGGAATGGAGAACGTGGGAGTCCTCCAACGGGAGAAGAGCTGCAACAGATAAACAAAGAAGTACTGAAACACTACGAAGAGAAGAAGAAGGAATGGGAGAACAGAAATCCTAAAAGTTTTAACATGGGGAAAAGGAGGGCGTCGACTCAAGTAGATGAAGAGAGAGGAGTTTGGCCCTACATCAAGAGGTGCTTTAACTATGACACAAAGAGGATGGACGGGAAGCCGATGCCCATGGGAGAACAGAAGGACGAGATGAAGCTGGCAGCTGGAGCAGTAGGCTTACCACTAGGGGCCGCCAGAGATGTCAGCGGCATATTTCCGTCCTTAAACCCCTCAGCCCCTCCCCCACACGACAACGATGCTCCTAACAGCCAAAATAAGCAGGAGCATGAACAAAGCAATCTGTATCCTGACCTGCCACCTCCACCGCCCGAGAAGGTGTCCTCCAACCCCTTCATACAGGCCCCACAGAGGGAGGTGAAAAAAGGAGAACTGAAAGGATTCTTCACAGTGGAGGGAGGAAGTCTGGAAATACTGACTTCCCCCCAAGAGAAGGATAGAAGAAGAAAAGCAAAGGAAGTTGAAAGAACAGTGAAGGTGCTGGAAGAACGCCTCCGTGAGCTTCAAACACCAGGCACACCTAGACGAAGGAGCGGAGCATGTTATGACGCTACTGGTGAGGAATTGACAGAATCAGCAGAGATAGAGCGCCTCCTCAATGAAATGAAGCTCACGCAGGGAATACAAGAAAGAAGAGAGTCACGTCTGTTGAGTGACTTTGTCGATCGAATGGCGCTGCGCCCTGATCTACAATCAAAGTTGGTAGATCTCACCCTAGAGGGGGAGGGTGGAGGGCTGCTGTTAACGTCGCCTCCGCCAGCTGCAGGTAACTCGGTTTTTCACGACCCAAGTGAAGATGAAGCGAGAGATAAGAGAGAAGAAGAGGAGGAGGAAGGAGCGTACCAGCTACGGACACCAGTGAAGACAATAAAGAGACTGAAAATCAACGGAGACTTCACAGGCACGGCCGAGGAGGCGGGACAAACACGAAGTGGGAAACTATTCCGCGGCAGTCGCCACATGATGCCCCTCAGGCCGGCTCCAACAGCCGACGCGCCTCGTCGAATGGCATTCACCCCCTTCTCCTTCATGGATATGACGACACTGCTGGCCGCACTGCCGTCGCTAACTTCAGGAGCAGAGCCATGGATCAGTGAGTTGGGAACATTCACGTCAACACGCAGCCTAGCACTGGGTGACTACAGAGGCCTGTTAGCCCGAGCTACTGACCAGCACACGCTGGACAAAATTGAAATTGCAGCTGGAACGGAGCAGCTGCCAGACTCCACACCAATAGGCAGTATCAGGGAGGAACTACATCGGTCCCTAAGGAGAGAGTACCCTACTCCAACAGACCACAGCCAAATGTCCACCTTCGCGGCCAAGCCTGGGGAGGCTGCTGCCGATCTCCTAGCTCGTGCGGAGCAAGTGTGGAGAACAATCTTCAGAGAGTCCCCAGATACATCGCCAACATCATTAGCACTCTGGAGGAGCATGGTGACCAAAGGCTTGCCCGAAAAAGTAAGAGACGCGATTGGAAACACCGTGGGTATTGCCTCCTTCACTCAACCTGCATGGAGAGAACATGTACTGCATCACTATGATAAACACAGGGCAGCGGTGGAAGGATCAGAGGTGGAGCTCAAATCACTGCAAGTGGCACTAATGAAGAGACAGCTGGCAGAGCTTGAAGCGGCTCAAAAGATTGCTAAAGATAAAAAGAAACAGATGACCCAGCAGGAAGCACAAGCAGAACAGGTGCTCCCGGTGATGATGATGCAACAACTATGGCAGCAGAACCAACAAAGAGGAGGCGCCCAATGGGATGCCCAATGGGATGGCCAAGGAGGAACTTTCTACTGCTACAACTGTGGAAAGCCAGGTCACTACTCACGTGACTGTCGCTCGCGTGGCCCACCACGAGGAAGAAGAGGAGGTTACCAGAGAGGGAGAGGCAATCAGGATCCGAGAAATCAAGATCAAGCTGGACAGCCATACCAGCCACCACTAGGAGGCACTGGGCTATGGACGCCAACTGACCCTCCCTCTGGAGAACATGTCAACCAAGCACCACAAGCACAGTGGGGGTATTACAATCAGGGCCCCTACTAGGACACCCCACAACCACCTGGCACCGACACTATGAAATTTGGACTAGCAAGTGAGCCAACTCTCACTTGCACAATAAATGGACAGGAACACACATTGTTGGTGGATACAGGGGCAACATATTCCAGCCTCAGGTCTACAAAGCACCTATGGGCTCTTATCCTGTACCATCAGCCTGCTTCCAGGACATCAGCATAGACTTCACGGACATGGGACCTGAAAACAGAGCACAAGGAAATAAGACGCATCTTTCACCACATGAGTTAATGACAGGGAGGCAAATGCCTGGTCCTCCAAGAGACGGTAGTCATATACATAGATATACATAGATACATAGATGTACATATACCTAGATGTGCAGCAAGTTGAAATGAAGGCATATATGACTGCATTAATCATTCTCACGGAGGCTCTCTCCAAACAGGTCCAGCGAACCAGTGCAGCTGACCAGGAAAAGGTAAAAAATCTCATCAGAGAGGGTGACTGGGTCAGGGTCAAAGTTCATAAGAAAAGTGGACTGACCCCAGGTGGACAGGGCCGTACGAAGTGAAGGAGGTTACTTCACACTCGGTCCAAGTCATAGGTAAAGCAGGAGCACCTTGGCACCACCTGTCACACTGTGCCCCAGCACCTGAGCCGTCCAGACCTCTAGCAGAGGTCCGAGGTAATCTGACGCAAAATGCATAATTTGTTTTGTAATTTGTAATTTGACTTTTCAGCAACCACCAACAGGTGATCCAATTAGCTACAGGACATGGAAACGACAATGTTTGCTTAAATTGAATTGTTGATAATGCTATAAAAAACAAAATGGGTGGCTGTATAGCTTGTGCTGCAGCTAGACCAGCTAGGTTCACCGAACCAGCACCACTATATCCTGAATCTGACCCAACAGGATACGCATGCATGACAAATATGACTAAAATGGCTACTCCACCAAATTGCACTACTCTGGCATCCATATTTAAAGTACAAAACCTGACCCAACGCAGACGCAGACATATCTTAGCTAAAAGAGCAGCTGCAGCTGAGTTCAGTCTGGACAAAGGTCCAACCTACATAGATGCAATCGGAGTGCCCAGAGGAGTGCCTAATGAATACAAATTGATAGACTAAATTGCAGCAGGTTTTGAGAGTATCGCGAGTATTATTCCATGGATAACTGTGAATAAAAATGTTGATCGTATCAATTATGTGCATTACAATGTTCTTCGTTTGGCTAATCATACTAGGGATGCAATAAAGGGTCTGGCTGAGCAGCTGGCCCCAACTTCTTTGATTTCTATGCAAAACAAAATGGCTTTGGAGCTTTTGCTCAATGTTTGGAGACCTGTGTTGCACTGTCATCCCCAACAACACTGCGCCGGACGGTTCAGTCACAAAAGCACTGAATAGTCTGAAGGCACTGTCAAAAGAAATGCAGGAAGCATCAGGTGTGGATAATCCATTTGGAGATTGGATGGAAAACATGTTTGGAAAATGGAAGCACCTGATCTTGTCAATAGCAGTGTCAGTGGGTGTGTTCATTGCAATACTGGTCTCATGTGGATGTTGTATAATACCCTGCATTCGTTCTTTGGTTGGCCGTCCTATCACCACTGCCCTCTCCAAGGAACCATCACCACCCCCTCCTTATGGAGCTTACCCAGTAGGGGAAGAGCAGAACAGCCTGGTAGGGTCAGGAGAGGCAGAGGCAGACACCAGCGTGTGAACAGGGCAGGAAGGTAAAGAAAGTGACGTCCTTCAGACGTCAAGAGAGGGATTTGTTGATAAAATTGACTTATATACAGTTTAATTAATCACTAGCATATTTGTAGTTTTAATAACCATTAGCTTATGCAGCTCTATTAACCACTTATACAGTGCTCACAGCATACACAGGGCCTGAGAGAAGCAGGTGAAAGGTTACTTATTTAACTGCGTCACAAGGAACAGGCAGCCATCTTTCAGATAGATAAGACAGTGAGATTCAAGCGAGGGCCAACGCCCCAGCTGAGCCCGGCTTCTTCACACACTCCTTCTTAGGACCTCTCGCATGCAACACCTCACTCACACTGATGGAAACCAACGCCTATTGGGAGGGGCCAAGGTGAATGGACATTCACGGCCTCCATCCAGGCGCCATAACGTACAAACGTGCCACGCCTGCATCTTTGACTTTGGCCAATGTGTATCAAGGGGCGGACCCCTATATTAAGGGTCACGCTGATGTGTTCAAGCGTGTCTTATGGTGGACCTCTGAGAGGGAAATCATTAGAGCCCATGCATGTTTAATTGTGTTGGCTGAATAACTCTGTTGATAAATAAATCTATTGCTTTGATATTACTATACGCCTCTGAGAGCTTCTGTTTCATTCTTAAACCTGCTCTAAGTGTGAAAGATAGCTTTATTTTCACAACAAATGCTTGATTAGAAGCTCCGTTTTTGTCGTTAGCATACCCGTTAGCATAACATCAGGATAACTTCCTGTCGGCGATATGCAAAACGCCAGAAAACCAACTAGCGGCCAGGAGGAGTAACTGCTAGATAAGAGTAATGAGTGTTTAGAATCTGTGAATTTGTTAGAGCTTCATTGTCTAAGACCTGTAAGCTTACATCCTGACTTTAGTTTTAATTAAACATTATAACAAAGATTAATGGTTTCAGTTGTGCTTCTTCAATTCTTGAACTTAATTGTGATTCATTAGTAAATGAGATTCATTATTGTGCAGACCAGAGTGTAAGTGCAGTTCAACAGTTTGACTTGCATTGGTATTTCTGATTGAATATCTTTGAACACAGTTATTGATTTTTTTAAAGTTGAATTTAATATTTAATTGATTAATTATTCATTATTTTTTAATTTCATTTTACTTCCAATTTTAAACCTTTCGAATTCTGATTTGGAACTGGATTGTGATCTTGATTTTGACTCTGATTTAGATGTTGTTTGATTTAGGAATTCTAACTTCAATTTTGGATTCGAGATTCCTTCACATATCCAGTATTGACTAATTTTGGTACATTTACTATTTTACATCGTTCCTAAGAATCAATTTTGACACGGACGGCGCAAACATATTTGAGAGATCATTGACCTCTCTTACACTACAGACGTATGCTAACATTTACTGCTGACCTGTGGGCAGTTTTGTGTTTGTTTTAGTCAAGGTGCGTGGTTGAGTGGATCCAGATCTGGGAAGTGAAGCAGTGGATCCCAGTTTTGGAGTCAACGACCGCACACAATACAGCACAGAGGGTGAGTTGACTTTGATTCATGTGATGACAAGCGTGCACATTCAATACACACATTTGAATACTCCTAGGCTGCATTAATTTACATTAAAGAAGCAGAGGAAGGAAGTAGGAGAACTGGTAAGTAAACTAAGCTGTGAAGTAAGGGAAGTAGGAGAACTGGTGGGAAGACTAAAATGTGAAGTAAGAGAAGTTCAGCTCAGTTTTTAAAAAAAGAAACCTTTTATTTTTCAGGAGAGGGTGAACAAATAAGTGTTTCTAAACACAATAAAATGGACTGAGACTGATCTCTGGTCTGAGAGAATCAGTGGGACTAATACAGTTTTAAAATGGAGCTCCTAACGTTTCGGCAAGTTGTGCCTTCCTCAGAGGAGAATAAAAAATGAAAGCAAGACTGGAGATATTTATACCTTCCCTAGGCGGAGCAACTAGGGAGCATCTGATAGGCTGGAACTCCCTCTAATCAGATGGCTAAGCCGTCTCAGCTGTCTAATTGAACACCTGGCAATCAGGAGGAAACCTGTCTTAATCGGCACCAAAGGCCTGCTGGGTGTAAAACCACCAGTTAAGGGCCATCATCTCCACCCAATGAGTTTCTAATACAAGTCAAGGTACACTTTGTGGCACTGGCAGGTTAGGTTCAGGGGGAAAAAAGGGTCTGGCTGCCTTTAGGCAGTCAGAGGGCACGGGCACACAAAGTATAGGCCTTAATACCTGTAATTCTCAAGAGGGGTTTGTAATTTTTTTTCATATTTTGCAGGTGTCCTGGCGGGTCTCCTAAAGGAGGTGTCCCCGCCCTCATCAGAGGAGGTAAGTCCATCATTTAGACACTCTAGGTCCCCCTAGTCTCAGTTTAACTGTGACCTCCAAGAATGGATAATAATACGTGTGACCAGTCTGTGTTTTAGCAGCGTGGAAATACGTTTAAAATGATGAATAACATTGCATAATCTGTAGCCGCGCTGTGAGGAGCTAACGCTAGCTACGTGTAGCTCCGGTTTTGCGGTACTCTGTATGTAAAATAAAAGTGCTTATAAAATAAAATAACCAGTAGAGTGTGAGAGGAGACAGAGGGCGTACCAGTGGAATTAAAGTGTGGGATTTTGGTGAAACTTGTGTGTATGCTTGATTAGAAGCTCCGTTTTTGTCGTTAGCATATCCGTTAGCATAACATCAGGATAACTTCCTGTCGGCGAAAAATAGTAGAAGAAATGCAAAACGCCAGAAAACCAACTAGCGGCCAGGAGGAGTAACTGCTAGATAATAGTAATAAGTGTTTAGAATCTGTGAATTTGTTAGAGCTTCATTGTCTAAGACCAGTAAGCTTACATCCTGACTTTAGTTTTAATTAAACATTATAACAAAGATTAATGGTTTCAGTTGTGCTTCTTCAATTCTTGAACTTAATTGTGATTCATTAGTAAATGAGATTCATTATTGTGCAGACCAGAGTGTAAGTGCAGTTCAACAGTTTGACTTGCATTGGTATTTCTGATTGAATATCTTTGAACACAGTTATTGATTTTTTTAAAGTTGAATTTAATATTTAATTGATTAATTATTCATTATTTTTTAATTTCATTTTACTTCCAATTTTAAACCTTTCGAATTCTGATTTGGAACTGGATTGTGATCTTGATTTTGACTCTGATTTAGATGTTGAGTTTGATTTAGGAATTCTAACTTCAATTTTGGATTCGAGATTCCTTCACATATCAAGCATTGACTAATTTTGGTACATTTACTATTTTACATCGTTCCTAAGAATCAATTTTGACACGGACGGCGCAAACATATTTGAGAGATCGTTGACCTCTCTTACACTACAGACGTATGCTAACATTTACTGCTGACCTTTGGGCAGTTTTGTGTTTGTTTTAGTCAAGGTGCGTGGTTGAGTGGATCCAGATCTGGGAAGTGAAGCAGTGGATCCCAGTTTTGGAGTCAACGACCGCACACAATACAGCACAGAGGGTGAGTTGACTTTGATTCATGTGATAACAAGCGTGCACATTCAATACACACATTTGAATACTCCTAGGCTGCATTAATTTACATTAAAGAAGCAGAGGAAGGAAGTAGGAGAACTGGTAAGTAAACTAAGCTGTGAAGTAAGGGAAGTAGGAGAACTGGTGGGAAGACTAAAATGTGAAGTAAGAGAAGTTCAGCTCAGTTTTTTTAAAAAGAAACCTTTTATTTTTCAGGAGAGGGTGAACAAATAAGTGTTTCTAAACACAATAAAATGGACTGAGACTGATCTCTGGTCTGAGAGAATCAGTGGGACTAATACAGTTTTAAAATGGAGCTCCTAACGTTTCGGCAAGTTGTGCCTTCCTCAGAGGAGAATAAAAAATGAAAGAAAGACTGGAGATATTTATACCTTCCCTAGGCGGAGCAACTAGGGAGCTTCTGATAGGCTGGAACTCCCTCTAATCAGATGGCTAAGCCGTCTCAGCTGTCTAATTGAACACCTGGCAATCAGGAGGAAACCTGTCTTAATCGGCACCAAAGGCCTGCTGGGTGTAAAACCACCAGTTAAGGGCCATCATCTCCACCCAATGAGTTTCTAATACAAGTCAAGGTACACTTTGTGGCACTGGCAGGTTAGGTTCAGGGGAAAAAAAGGGTCTGGCTGCCTTTAGGCAGTCAGAGGGCACGGGCACACAAAGTATAGGCCTTAATACCTGTAATTCTCAAGAGGGGTTTGTAATTTTTTTTCATATTTTGCAGGTGTCCTGGCGGGTCTCCTAAAGGAGGTGTCCCCGCCCTCATCAGAGGAGGTAAGTCCATCATTTAGACACTCTAGGTCCCCCCTAGTCTCAGTTTAACTGTGACCTCCAAGAATGGATAATAATACGTGTGACCAGTCTATGTTTTAGCAGCGTGGAAATACGTTTAAAATGATGAATAACATTGCATAATCTGTAGCCGCGCTGTGAGGAGCTAACGCTAGCTACGTGTAGCTCCGGTTTTGCGGTACTCTGTATGTAAAATAAAAGTGCTTATAAAATAAAATAACCAGTAGAGTGTGAGAGGAGACAGAGGGCGTACCAGTGGAATTAAAGTGTGGGATTTTGGTGAAACTTGTGTATGCTTGATTAGAAGCTCCGTTTTTGTCGTTAGCATATCCGTTAGCATAACATCAGGATAACTTCCTGTCGGCGAAAAATAGTAGAAGAAATGCAAAACGCCAGAAAACCAACTAGCGGCCAGGAGGAGTAACTGCTAGATAATAGTAATAAGTGTTTAGAATCTGTGAATTTGTTAGAGCTTCATTGTCTAAGACCTGTAAGCTTACATCCTGACTTTAGTTTTAATTAAACATTATAACAAAGATTAATGGTTTCAGTTGTGCTTCTTCAATTCTTGAACTTAATTGTGATTCATTAGTAAATGAGATTCATTATTGTGCAGACCAGAGTGTAAGTGCAGTTCAACAGTTTGACTTGCATTGGTATTTCTGATTGAATATCTTTGAACACAGTTATTGATTTTTTTAAAGTTTAATTTAATATTTAATTGATTAATTATTCATTATTTTTTTATTTCATTTTACTTCCAATTTTAAACCTTTCGAATTCTGATTTGGAACTGGATTGTGATCTTGATTTTGACTCTGATTTAGATGTTGAGTTTGATTTAGGAATTCTAACTTCAATTTTGGATTCGAGATTCCTTCACATATCCAGTATTGACTAATTTTGGTACATTTACTATTTTACATCGTTCCTAAGAATCAATTTTGACACGGACGGCGCAAACATATTTGAGAGATCGTTGACCTCTCTTACACTACAGACGTATGCTAACATTTACTGCTGACCTTTGGGCAGTTTTGTTTTTGTTTTAGTCAAGGTGCGTGGTTGAGTGGATCCAGATCTGGGAAGTGAAGCAGTGGATCCCAGTTTTGGAGTCAACGACCGCACACAATACAGCACAGAGGGTGAGTTGACTTTGATTCATGTGATGACAAGCGTGCACATTCAATACACACATTTGAATACTCCTAGGCTGCATTAATTTACATTAAAGAAGCAGAGGAAGGAAGTAGGAGAACTGGTAAGTAAACTAAGCTGTGAAGTAAGGGAAGTAGGAGAACTGGTGGGAAGACTAAAATGTGAAGTAAGAGAAGTTCAGCTCAGTTTTTAAAAAAAGAAACCTTTTATTTTTCAGGAGAGGGTGAACAAATAAGTGTTTCTAAACACAATAAAATGGACTGAGACTGATCTCTGGTCTGAGAGAATCAGTGGGACTAATACAGTTTTAAAATGGAGCTCCTAACGTTTCGGCAAGTTGTGCCTTCCTCAGAGGAGAATAAAAAATGAAAGAAAGACTGGAGATATTTATACCTTCCCTAGGCGGAGCAACTAGGGAGCTTCTGATAGGCTGGAACTCCCTCTAATCAGATGGCTAAGCCGTCTCAGCTGTCTAATTGAACACCTGGCAATCAGGAGGAAACCTGTCTTAATCGGCACCAAAGGCCTGCTGGGTGTAAAACCACCAGTTAAGGGCCATCATCTCCACCCAATGAGTTTCTAATACAAGTCAAGGTACACTTTGTGGCACTGGCAGGTTAGGTTCAGGGGAAAAAAAGGGTCTGGCTGCCTTTAGGCAGTCAGAGGGCACGGGCACACAAAGTATAGGCCTTAATACCTGTAATTCTCAAGAGGGGTTTGTAATTTTTTTTCATATTTTGCAGGTGTCCTGGCGGGTCTCCTAAAGGAGGTGTCCCGCCCTCATCAGAGGAGGTAAGTCCATCATTTAGACACTCTAGGTCCCCCTAGTCTCAGTTTAACTGTGACCTCCAAGAATGGATAATAATACGTGTGACCAGTCTGTGTTAGCAGCGTGGAAATACGTTTAAAATGATGAATAACATTGCATAATCTGTAGCCGCGCTGTGAGGAGCTAACGCTAGCTACGTGTAGCTCCGGTTTTGCGGTACTCTGTATGTAAAATAAAAGTGCTTATAAAATAAAATAACCAGTAGAGTGTGAGAGGAGACAGAGGGCGTACCAGTGGAATTAAAGTGTGGGATTTTGGTGAAACTTGTGTGTGCGTATGCTTGATTAGAAGCTCCGTTTTTGTCGTTAGCATATCCGTTAGCATAACATCAGGATAACTTCCTGTCGGCGAAAAATAGTAGAAGAAATGCAAAACGCCAGAAAACCAACTAGCGGCCAGGAGGAGTAACTGCTAGATAATAGTAATAAGTGTTTAGAATCTGTGAATTTGTTAGAGCTTCATTGTCTAAGACCTGTAAGCTTACATCCTGACTTTAGTTTTAATTAAACATTATAACAAAGATTAATGGTTTCAGTTGTGCTTCTTCAATTCTTGAACTTAATTGTGATTCATTAGTAAATGAGATTCATTATTGTGCAGACCAGAGTGTAAGTGCAGTTCAACAGTTTGACTTGCATTGGTATTTCTGATTGAATATCTTTGAACACAGTTATTGATTTTTTTAAAGTTGAATTTAATATTTAATTGATTAATTATTCATTATTTTTTAATTTCATTTTACTTCCAATTTTAAACCTTTCGAATTCTGATTTGGAACTGGATTGTGATCTTGATTTTGACTCTGATTTAGATGTTGAGTTTGATTTAGGAATTCTAACTTCAATTTTGGATTCGAGATTCCTTCACATATCCAGTATTGACTAATTTTGGTACATTTACTATTTTACATCGTTCCTAAGAATCAATTTTGACACGGACGGCGCAAACATATTTGAGAGATCGTTGACCTCTCTTACACTACAGACGTATGCTAACATTTACTGCTGACCTTTGGGCAGTTTTGTGTTTGTTTTAGTCAAGGTGCGTGGTTGAGTGGATCCAGATCTGGGAAGTGAAGCAGTGGATCCCAGTTTTGGAGTCAACGACCGCACACAATACAGCACAGAGGGTGAGTTGACTTTGATTCATGTGATGACAAGCGTGCACATTCAATACACACATTTGAATACTCCTAGGCTGCATTAATTTACATTAAAGAAGCAGAGGAAGGAAGTAGGAGAACTGGTAAGGGAATTTGGGCTTTATGGCAAAATTTAACATGGGGCTTAGTGGGCCACCGGCACTTGTGTGACACGGTGACAATGTGTCGGACAAACGGCCTACCTCCCATGCAAACTTTTGGGAACACTTGGGCCGTTGAGGGCAGAATGTGTAGGCAGTGGTCAAATCCTATAGATGGCGCCCTTGACCAGTGGCTGAAAAGTGGGAGGGGCCAGGCCCAAAGGGGTGTTTTGGGACTTTCGGGTGGAAACCATGGAAACGGACGGGGAATGGACCGGTCAAGGTCCCGCCCATAGAAATGGGCGGGGCATGGCCAAATGGGGCGATTTGTGCCTCTTGGGTGGAAACCATGGAAACGGACGGGGAATGGACCGGTCAAGGTCCCGCCCATAGAAATGGGCGGGGCATGGCCAAATGGGGCGATTTGTGCCTCTCGGGTGGAAACCATGGAAATGGATCGGGAATGGACCGGTCAAGCTGGCAAACATGGAAATGGGCGGGGCATGGCCAAATGGGGCGATTTGTGCCTTTCGGGTGGAAACCATGGAAATGGATCGGGAATGGACCGGTCAAGCTGGCAAACATGGAAATGGGCGGGGCATGGCCAAATGGGGCGATTTGTGCCTTTCGGGTGGAAACCATGGAAATGGATCGGGAATGGACCGGTCAAGCTGGCAAACATGGAAATGGGCGGGGCATGGCCAAATGGGGCGATTTGTGCCTTTCGGGTGGAAACCATGGAAATGGATCGGGAATGGACCGGTCAAGCTGGCAAACATGGAAATGGGCGGGGCATGGCCAAATGGGGCGATTTGTGCCTTTCGGGTGGAAACCATGGAAATGGATCGGGAATGGACCGGTCAAGCTGGCAAACATGGAAATGGGCGGGGCATGGCCAAATGGGGCGATTTGTGCCTTTCGGGTGGAAACCATGGAAATGGATGTGGAATGGACCGGTCACGCTTCCAAATGGGCGGGCCATGGCCAAATGGGGCGTTTTCTGCCTTTCGGGTCCAAAGCCTTGGAAAACATGGAAACGGATCACGTATCACCATATGATGCCACAAACATGTCGGAATGTTCCTGAAAAAAAACAAAAAACTTCCCAAAGGGCTACAGACTTCTCCTTTGGCATGCTGACTCGGGTCATCGGAGGGAGTGTGTGGTGCAAAATCCAGACAGTTTCAACCTTCTTTACCCGAATTATGGTCAATTGTTACACATTGCACAAATTGCACCAATTTCGGCCCCTGATCCTGTTTCTGGGCACCTTAACTTGGACCTACGACCTCTAGATTTGGATCATTTAACCTACACGACCCTCCCTTCATTCACAAAAACAATGTATTCCTTTATCTTGCTTTAAAGTATTTTTAATGAATTAAAAGACTCTTAATGATGTGTACATGTTGCTGTTTCTGTTGGGTGCAATAAAAACACTTGTAACTGGCTTATCATTCCATAATTGACATATGATGGACATAAGAGGACACTCTACAAGGTTCAATTGGATTCAAGTCGTTAGCATGCTGCTACCGGAAGTTAGCTTTCCCAAGGGTCTACAGATATCTCGCTTTAGATCCTGCATCAGCTTATCACAGGCGACTGATTTATGCAAAAATCAGGCACTTCCAACCTTTCACTGCGATTTAATGGCCTGTTTCTCACCTGCCAAAACAGGCCGAAAGATGAGGTCATATGCCTCAATTTTGACCTTTGGGGCTGTTTTTGGGAACCTTAACTTGCAGCTACGACCTCTAGATTTGGATCATTTAACCTACACGACCCTCTCTTAATTCACAAAAACAATGTATTGCTCTATCTTGCTTTAAAGTATTTTTAATGAATTAAAAGACTCTTAATGATGTGTACAGTCATTAGCATGCCGCCAACAGGAGATAGCTTTCCAGAGGATCTGCAGATTTGCTGCTCCATGTGCTCATTCAAGTCATCAAGGGGAGTGTCTCGTTCAATTACAACACAGTTCCAACCCTTTTCTGAGAAGTTATGACATTCAATACTTTCCATTCAAATGTAGTCGGAATGTCCCTTTTTGGAAAATGGGCCATTTCGGATTGAGAACAAAGGTCAGTTTTCCCTCAGTTTTCACTCTTTGGTTTCGGCGGGAGATTTTTGCCGGCCCCTAAAAACACAAATGAATGACATTTTTGACATGTAGTTGACAATTCTTGGACAAAATTGAACACTCTACTGGGATTGATTGGTTTTGTAGCATTAGCACGTTGCTAACAGAAGATAGCTTTCCAGAGGGTCTGCAGGTTCTATTGCACCATTTTCACATTCACGTCATCAAGGGGAATGTTGTCATGCAATCGCCCATCAAATTCAACCATGTTGTGAGAAGTTATGACAAGTTGAAGGATGGCCGTTTGGGTAATCACTTTCCATTCATTTTATCCTTCAAAATGCTCCATTCAAATGTAGGCCAACTGACCCTCTTCCCGCGCAGGCATGCTAAGTGCTAGGGAGTCCCATCCAACTTGAATGTGCCTCATTGGGGCCTGTCTACAACATATTAAAAAAGCAGGGCTCTGACATCTTCAGAAGTAAAAATTGGTCTGATCTCATCAAGAGTACGACAGGGTGTACAGCTTAAGGACGTGTACCCCATGCTGAAGTCTGAGTTTGATACAGGCAAAAATCAGTTCTAGATAATCGAGAGGGATTTTTTTTCAGGTGGTCATATTGTAGGCCTTGTCCACAATGTGTGTGCACAATTTGGGGGTTCTAGGACCCATATTTGATAAGTTATGGCCATTCTTGCATATGGCAAAAAATAAGCGAATAAGGCCCCAATTAAGCCCAATTAAGCCCTTTGTGGGTGTTTTTGGGGACCTTAACTTGCAGCTATGAGGCCCAGATTATAGGTGTGTAATGGTGACGAGCCCCTCTTTGAAGCAGAAAAGGATTTAAAACCCTACCCCTTTTTAAAGTATAAAAATTTTGAGAAAAGACTGGTAAAATCTGGATTTTGACCACTTTTTAATATTGGTCAATTTTCAAACACTTGTAAATGGCCTTCTTTGATGAAATTCAAATATGATGGACAGTACAGGACCCTCTTCAAGGTGAAATTGGATTCAAGTCGTTAGCATGCTGCTACCGGAAGTTAGCTTTCCCAAGGGTCTACAGATATCTCGCTTTAGATCCTGCATCACCTTATCACAGGCGACTGATTTATGCAAAAATCAGGCAGTTCCAACCTTTTACTACGATTTAATGGGCCGTTTCTCACTTGCCAAAACAGGCCGAAAGATGAGGTCATATGCCTCAATTTTGACATTTGGGGCTGTTTTTGGGGACCTTATCTTGCAGATACGACCTCTAGATTTGGATCATTTAACCTACACGACCCTCCCTTCATTCACAAAAACAATGTATTCCTCTATCTTGCTTTAAAGTATTTTTAATGAATTAAAAGACTCTTAATGATGTGTATATGTTGCTGTTTCTGTTGGGTGCAATAAAAACACTTGTAACTGGCTTATCATTCCATAATTGACATATGATGGACATAAGAGGACCCTCTTCAAGGTGAAATTGGATTCAAGTCGTTAGCATGCTGCTACCGGAAGTTAGCTTTCCCAAGGGTCTACAGATATCTCGCTTTAGATCCTGCATCACCTTATCACAGGCGACTGATTTATGCAAAAATCAGGCAGTTCCAACCTTTTACTACGATTTAATGGGCCGTTTCTCACTTGCCAAAACAGGCCGAAAGATGAGGTCATATGCCTCAATTTTGACCTTTGGGGCTGTTTTTGGGGACCTTAACTTGTAGCTACGAGGCCCAGATTATTGGTGTGTAATGGAGACGAGCCCCTCTTTGAAGGAGAAAAGGAATCAAATTTCTACTTTGAATTAAAGTGGACATTTAATAATAAATGTAAAATGCCATGAATCACTATGGGAAAACTGTACAGAATTTCCCGTTGATATTCACACCATTTCATCTTGGGGCAGAGGTTGACTTAATGTGAAAATTTCAGCCTCCTAGCCCATTGTTTTCTAGGTGTCTTTAGGCAGAATTGAGTCAAAAGGCCGTAATTTCTACGTGTACGGAGTTTACCATAGCAGAAAGTGTACCATCGCAGAAAGTGTATGGAATTTCCCCTTGATTTTCATACCACATGGTCATTGGCCAAAGGTCGACTGACTGATAAACTTTCAGGGTCCTAGCCAATTGCTTTCTATGGGAATTTGGGCCGAGTTCGGTGAGAAATCCATAATTCACTATAGGAAAAGTGTTTGGAATTTCCCCTTGATTTTCATACCACATGGTCATTGGCCAAAGGTCGACAGACTGCTAAACATTCAGGGTCCCAGCTCATTGCTTTCTATGGGAATTTGGGCCGAGTTCGGTGGGAAATCCATTATTCACTATGGGAAAAGTGTTTGTAATTTCCCCTTGATTTTCATACCACATGGTCATTGGCCAAAGGTCGACTGACGGTTCAATTTTCAGGGTCCTAGCTCATTGCTTTCTATGGGAATTTGGGCCGAGTTCGGTGAGAAATCCATAATTCACTATGGGAAAAGTGTTTGGAATTTCCCCTTGATTTTCATACCACATGGTCAATGGCCAAAGGTCGACTGACCGTTCAATTTTCAGGGTCCTAGCCCATTGCTTTCTATGGTAATTTGGGCCGAGTTCGGTGAGAAATCCATAATTCACTATGGGAAAAGTGTTTGTAATTTCCCCATGATTTTCATACCACATGGTCAATGGCCAAAGGTCGACTGACCGTTCAATTTTCAGGGTCCTAGCTCATTGCTTTCTATGGGAATTTGGGCCGAGTTCGGTGAGAAATCCATTATTCACTATGGGAAAAGTGTTTGTAATTTCCCCTTGATTTTCATACCACATGGTCATTGGCCAAAGGTCGACTGACGGTTCAATTTTCATGGTCCTAGCCCATTACTTTCTATGGGAATTTGGGCCGAGTTCGGTGAGAAATCCATTATTCACTATGGGAAAAGTGTTTGTAATTTCCCCTTGATTTTCATACCACATGGTCATTGGCCAAAGGTCGACTGACGGTTCAATTTTCATGGTCCTAGCCCATTGCTTTCTATGGGAATTTGGGCCATTTCGGATTGAGAACAAAGGTCAGTTTTCACTCTTTGGTTTCGGCGGGAGATTTATTCCGGCCCCTAAAAACACAAATGAATGACATTTTTGACATGTAATTGACAATTCTTGGACAAAATTGAACACTCTACTGGGATTGATTGGTTTTGTAGCATTAGCACGTTGCTAACAGAAGATAGCTTTCCAGAGGGTCTGCAGGTTCTATTGCACCATTTTCACATTCACGTCATCAAGGGGAATGTTGTCATGCAATCGCCCATCAAATTCAACCATGTTGTGAGAAGTTATGACAAGTTGAAGGATGGCCGTTTAGGTAATCACTTTCCATTCATTTTATCCTTCAAAATGCCCCATTCAAATGTAGGCCAACTGACCCTCTTCCCGCGCAGGCATGCTAAGTGCTAGGGAGTCCCATCCAACTTGAATGTGCCTCATTGGGGCCTGTCTACAACATATTAAAAAAGCAGGGCTCTGACATATTCAGAAGTAAAAATTGGTCTGATCTCATCAAGAGTACGACAGGGTGTACAGCTTAGGGACGTGTACCCCATGCTGAAGTCTGAGTTTGATACAGGCAAAAATCAGTTCTAGATAATCTAGAGGGATTTTTTTCACGTGGTCTTATTGTAGGCCTTGTCCACAATGTGTGTGCATAATCTGGGGGTTCTAGGACCCATATTTGATAAGTTATGGCCATTCTTGCATATGGCAAAAAATAAGCGAATAAGGCCCCAATTAAGCCCAATTAAGCCCTTTGTGGGTGTTTTTGGGGACCTTAACTTCCAGCTATGAGGCCCAGATTATAGGTGTGTAATGGTGACGAGGCCCTCTTTGAAGCAGAAAAGGATTTAAAACCCTACCCCTTTTTAAAGTATAAAAATATTGAGAAAAGACTGGTAAAATCTGGATTTTGACCACTTTTTAATATTGGTCAATTTTGAAACACTTGTAAATGGCCTTCTTTGATGAAATTCACATATGATGGACAATACAGGACCCTCTTCAAGGTTCAATTGAATTCAAGTCGTTAGCATGCTGCTACCGGAAGTTAGCTTTCCCAAGGGTCTACAGATATCTCGCTTTAGATCCTGCATCAGCTTATCACAGACGACTGATTTATGCAAACATCAGGCAGTTCCAACCTTTCACTACGATTTAATGGCCCGTTTCTCACTTGCCAAAACAGGCCAAAAGATGAGGTCATATGACTCAATTTTGACCTTTGGGGCTGTTTTTGGGAACCTTAACTTGCAGCTACGACCTCTAGATTTGGATTATTTAACCTACACGACCCTCTCTTCATTCACAAAAACAATCTATTCCTCTATCTTGCTTTAAAGTATTTTTAATGAATTAAAAGACTCTTAATGATGTGTACATGTTGCTGTTTCTGTTGGGTGCAATAAAAACACTTGTAACTGGCTTATCATTCCATAATTGACATATGATGGACATAAGAGGACCCTCTTCAAGGTGAAATTGGATTCAAGTCGTTAGCATGCTGCTACCGGAAGTTAGCTTTCCCAAGGGTCTACAGATATCTCGCTTTAGATCCTGCATCAGCTTATCACAGGCGACTGATTTATGCAAAAATCAGGCACTTCCAACCTTTCACTGCGATTTAATGGCCCGTTTCTCACTTGCCAAAACAGGCCGAAAAATGAGTTCATATGCCTCAATTATGACCTTTGGGGCTGTTTTTGGGAACCTTAACTTGCAGCTACGACCTCTAGATTTGGATCATTTAACCTACACAACCCTCTCTTAATTCACAAAAACAATGTATTGCTCTATCTTGCTTTAAAGTATTTTTAATGAATTAAAAGACTCTTAATGATGTGTACATGTTGCTGTTTCTGTTGGGTGCAATAAAAACACTTGTAACTGGCTTATCATTCCATAATTGACATATGATGGACATAAGAGGACCCTCTTCAAGGTGAAATTGGATTCAAGTCGTTAGCATGCTGCTACCGGAAGTTAGCTTTCCCAAGGGTCTACAGATATCTCGCTTTAGATCCTGCATCAGCTTATCACAGGCGACTGATTTATGCAAAAATCAGGCACTTCCAACCTTTCACTGCGATTTAATGGCCCGTTTCTCACTTGCCAAAACAGGCCGAAAGATGAGGTCATATGCCTCAATTTTGACCTTTGTGTTTGGGGACCTTATCTTGCAGCTATGACAGCTAAATTTGGGGGAATTCATATTCACAAGCCCATCTTTAAAGGGGAAAATAAATCAAATCTCTACTTTGAATTAAAGTGTACATTTTCAGAGAAAAGACTGTTGAAGGCCATATCATCCTTATGACTCAGAAAGGGACATTTCACCTACATTTGACTGGGGTCTCGTTTAGTCCAAAAATCCCAGCCCGATCGGCCCTTCTGTTCCCAGACGTCCCATACAATATCTAGAGTAGGCTCTGGGCTAGGAGGTTGACACTTATGAGGGGGCATACCTGGGAACAGCCAAACAGGTGTGCAAACTTTCAAGCAAATCGGATGACTTTGATTTTTGGGCAAATTCAATGACATTGCCTCAGTTTGCCTGAGATACCAAAATTTCACAATTTGAGGGGCTAGCCCCACCAAACTTGGTGTGTGTGTTCATATGAAGCCACAGACCCTGTGTACCACATTTGGTGGCTGTAGCACATTTAGATCAAATTGCACAAGTACATTTCATGTCACCCAACACCATACTGCCTGAATGGCAACTTTTGTCCCAAAAATATTGTTCCGCTACAATTTAACGCTGATCCAAGATATCTACGTTTGAGGGCGAGGTATTGAACGGTTGAAGAGATATGGCAGTTTAAAATGTCAATCCTGAAGTCCGCGGAGGTGGCCCTCGAATGTCCCTTTCGGTCCGATTCGTCCCCCCAAATGGCCCGATTTGACCCATTCGGCCCCCCACATGTCCCTTTGTGTCCCGGGTGACATGGGGCCTATTCTGCCATTCCGGGGACATTTCCCCTAATGTCCCTTTGTAGCCCAAATGGCCCACAAATCCAAGCCCGAATGGCATAAAGTGTCCCTACAGGCTTTGGGGACACCCGGGACCATCAGTGCCATTCGGGTTGGGATTTTTGGCATAAACGAGAGCCCCATCAAATGTAGTCGGAATGACACTTTTCCAGTTATAAGGGTATTTGTCTTTGTAAAAGGGCCGTTCCGACTACATTTGATGGGGCTCTCATGTAGGCCGCATGTCCCACAATTAGTGCCATTTGGGAGCTTATCCTTATGTCTCAGAAAGGGACATTTCACCTACAATTGACTGGGGTCTCGTTTAGTCCAAAAATCCCAACCCGATCGGCCCTTCTGTTCCCAGTCCTCCCAAACAATATCTAGAGTAGGCTCTGGGCTAGGAGGCTGAAACGTATGAGGGGGCATACGTGGGAACAGCCAAACAGGTGTGCAAAGTTTCAACCAAATCGGATGACTTTGATTTTTGGGCAAATTCAATGACATTGCCTCACTTTGCCTGAGATACCAAAATTTCACAATTTGAGGGGCTAGCCCCACCAAACTTGGTGTGTGTGTTCATATGACGCCACAGACCCTGTGTACCAAATCTGGTGGCTGTAGCACATTTAGATCTAATTGCACCATATATGGGGACGAAAAAGGGCCGTCCCGACTACATATGATAGGGCTCTCATGTAGGCTGCATGTCCCACAAATCCAAGCCCGAATGGCATAAAGTGTCCCTACAGGCTTTCGGGACACCCGGGACGGTAAGTGCCACTTGGGTTGGGATTTTTGGCATAAACGTGAGCCCCATCAAATGTAGTTGGAATGACACTTTTCCAGTTATAAGGGTATTTGTCTTTGTAAAAGGGCCGTCCCGAATACATATGATAGGGCTCTCATGTAGGCTGCATGTCCCACAAATCCAAGCCTGAATGGCATAAAGTGTCCCTACAGGCTTTGGCGAACCCCGGGACCATTAGTGCCATTCGGGTTGGGATTTTTGGCATAAACGGCAGCCCTATCAAATGTAGTTGGAATGACACTTTTCCAGTTATAAGGGTATTTGTCTTTGTAAAAGGGCCATTCCGACTACATTTGATGGGGCTCTCATGTAGGCCGCATGTCCCACAAATCCAAGCCCGAATGGCATAAAGTGTCCCTACAGGCTTTGGGGACACCCGGGACGATAAGTGCCACTTGGGTTGGGATTTTTGGCATAAACGAGAGCCCCATCAAATGTAGTTGGAATGACACTTTTCCAGTTATAAGGGTATTTGTCTTTGTAAAAGGGCCGTCCCGACTACATATGATAGGGCTCTCATGTAGGCTGCATGTCCCACAAATCCAAGCCTGAATGGCATAAAGTGTCCCTACAGGCTTTGGGGACACCCGGGACGATAAGTGCCAATTGGGTTGGGATTTTTGGCATAAACGAGAGCCCCATCAAATGTAGTCGGAATGACACTTTTCCAGATATAAGGGTATTTGTCTTTGTAAAAGGGCCGTTCCGACTACATTTGATGGGGCTCTCATGTAGGCCGCATGTCCCACAATTAGTGCCATTTGGGAGCTTATCCTTATGTCTCAGAAAGGGACATTTCACCTACAATTGACTGGGGTCTCGTTTAGTCCAAAAATCCCAACCCGATCGGCCCTTCTGTTCCCAGTCCTCCCAAACAATATCTAAAGTAGGCTCTGGGCTAGGAGGCTGAAACTTATGAGGGGGCATACGTGGGAACAGCCAAACAGGTCTGCAAAGTTTCAACCAAATCGGATGACTTTGATTTTTGGGCAAATTCAATGACATTGCCTCACTTTGCCTGAGATACCAAAATTTCACAATTTGAGGGGCTAGCCCCACCAAACTTGGTGTGTGTGTTCATATGAAGCCACAGACCCTGTGTACCAAATCTGGTGGCTGTAGGACATTTAGATCCAATTGCACCATATATGGTGACGAAAAAGGGCCGTCCCGACTACATATGATAGGGCTCTCATGTAGGCTGCATGTCCCTCAAATCCAAGCCTGAATGGCATAAAGTGTCCCTACAGGCTTTGGGGAACCCCGGGACCATTAGTGCCATTCGGGTTGGGATTTTTGGCATAAACGGCAGCCCTATCAAATGTAGTTGGAATGACACTTTTCCAGATATGAGGGTATTTAGAGTAGGCTTTGGGCTAGGAGGTTGAAACTTATGAGGGGGCATACGTGGGAACAGCCAAACAGGTGTGCAAAGTTTCAAGCAAATCGGATGACTTTTATTTTTCCAAGAGAGGTCCCTTGGTTACCACCTATGAAAATGACCAAAATCGGGGGAGTGGCGAAGCGCTGACGGGTTCAGCGCTTCGTGCTGCTCGAGGTGGCGACACTCTGACTTATTTTTGTTTTGCCTCTTCGCGATATCTCCGCGAAACAAGCACGCACAGTCTCGCCCGTCACACCTAATTGTAGGTCTCGTTGCCCTCTACACAGCTGTGGAGGTTGATCGGAGATGCGAGCCTGCGTTCGGCCGTACGAGGTCGGCAAAGGGCCGGAATTCCGGGGTTTTACGGGGCCATATCTCCGCGGAAAAAGAACACACAGACGGGACAAGCATGTCCAATTGTCGGCCTTGACCTGGGCTAACGGAAGAAATTGACAGACAAATAAACCGACACCCACAGCCGAAGTTAGACGTGTTCAAAGTCGGCGTGTGCACCCTCCATACTCTGGGCAAAATCGGGACAGTGGCGAAGCGCTGACGGGTTCAGCGCTTCGTGCTGCTCGAGGTGGCGACACTCTGACTTATTTTTGTTTTGCCTCTTCGCGATATCTCCGCGAAACAAGCACGCACAGTCTCGCCCGTCACACCTAATTGTAGGTCTCGTTGCCCTCTACACAGCTGTGGAGGTTGATCGGAGATGCGAGCCTGCGTTCGGCCGTACGAGGTCGGCAAAGGGCCGGAATTCCGGGGTTTTACGGGGCCATATCTCCGCGGAAAAAGAACACACAGACGGGACAAGCATGTCCAATTGTCGGCCTTGACCTGGGCTAACGGAAGAAATTGACAGACAAATAAACCGACACCCACAGCCGAAGTTAGACGTGTTCAAAGTCGGCGTGTGCACCCTCCATACTCTGGGCAAAATCGGGGGAGTGGCGAAGCGCTGACGGGTTCAGCGCTTCGTGCTGCTCGAGGTGGCGACACTCTGACTTATTTTTGTTTTGCCTCTTCGCGATATCTCCGCGAAACAAGCACGCACAGTCTCGCCCGTCACACCTAATTGTAGGTCTCGTTGCCCTCTACACAGCTGTGGAGGTTGATCGGAGATGCGAGCCTGCGTTCGGCCGTACGAGGTCGGCAAAGGGCCGGAATTCCGGGGTTTTACGGGGCCATATCTCCGCGGAAAAAGAACACACAGACGGGACAAGCATGTCCAATTGTCGGCCTTGACCTGGGCTAACGGAAGAAATTGACAGACAAATAAACCGACACCCACAGCCGAAGTTAGACGTGTTCAAAGTCGGCGTGTGGACCCTCGATACTTTGTCTTTGTAAAAGGGCCGTTCCGACTACATGTGATGGGGCTCTCATGTAGGCCGGATGTCCCTCAATTAGTGCCATTTGGGAGCTTATCCTTATGTCTCAGAAAGGGACATTTCACCTACAATTGAGTGGGGTCTCGTTTAGTCCAAAAATCCCAACCCGATCGGCCCTTCTGTTCCCAGTCCTCCCAAACAATATCTAGAGTAGGCTCTGGGCTAGGAGGTTGACACTTATGAGGGGGCATACCTGGGAACAGCCAAACAGGTGTGCAAACTTTCAAGTAAATCGGATGACTTTAATTTTTGGGCAAATTCAATGACATTGCCTCACTTTGCCTGAGACACCAAGATTTCACAATTTGAGGGGCTAGCCCCACCAAACTTGGTGTGTGTGTTCATATGAAGCCCCAGACACTGTCTACCAAATGTAGTGGCTGTAGAACATTTAGATCAAATTGCACAAGTGCATTTCATGTCATCCAACACCATACTGCCCGAATGGCAACTTTTGTCCCAGAAATATTGTTCCGGTACAATTTAACGCTGATCCAAGATATCTACGTTTGAGGGCGAGATATTGAACGGTTGAAGAGATATGGCAGTTTAAAATGTCAATCCTGAAGTCTGCGGAGGTGGCCCTCGAATGTCCCTTTCGGTCCGATTCGTCCCCCCAAATGGCCCAATTTGACCCATTCGGCCCCCCAAATGTCCCTTTGTGTCCCCGGTGACATGGGGCCTATTCTGCCATTCCGGGGACATTTCCCGTAATGTCCCTTTGTAGGCCAAATGGCCCACAAATCCAAGCCCGAATGGCATAAAGTGTCCCTACAGGCTTTGGGGACACCCGGGACCATCGGTGCCATTCGGGTTGGGATTTTTGGCATAAACGAGAGCCCCATCAAATGTAGTCGGAATGACACTTTTCCAGTTATAAGGGTATTTGTCTTTGTAAAAGGGCCGTCCCGACTACATATGATAGGGCTCTCATGTAGGCTGCATGTCCCACAAATCCAAGCCTGAATGGCATAAAGTGTCCCTACAGGCTTTGGGGAACCCCGGGACCATTAGTGCCATTCGGGTTGGGATTTTTGGCATAAACGAGAGCCCCATCAAATGTAGTTGGAATGACACTTTTCCAGTTATAAGGGTATTTGTCTTTGTAAAAGGGCCATTCCGACTACATTTGATGGAGCTCTCATGTAGGCCGCATGTCCCACAATTAGTGCCATTTGGGAGCTTATCCTTAGAACTCAGAAAGGGACGTTCCACCTACATTTGACTGGGGTCTCGTTTAGTCCAAAAATCCCAACCCGATCGGCCCTTCTGTTCCCAGACCTCCCAAACAATATCTGGAGTAGGCTCTGGGCTAGGAGGTTGACACTTATGAGGGGGCATACCTGGGAACAGCCAAACAGGTGTGCAAACTTTCAACCAAATCGGATGACTTTGATTTTTGGGCAAATTCAATGACATTGCCTCAGTTTGCCTGAGATACCAAAATTTCACAATTTGAGGGGCTAGCCCCACCAAACTTGGTGTGTGTGTTCATATGAAGCCACAGGCCCTGTGTACCAAATCTGGTGGCTGTAGCACATTTAGATCCAATTGCACCATATATGGTGACAAAAAAGGGCCGTCCCGACTACATATGATAGGGCTCTCATGTAGGCTGCATGTCCCACAAATCCAAGCCCGAATGGCATAAAGTGTCCCTACAGGCTTTGGGGACACCCGGGACGATAGATGCCACTTGGGTTGGGATTTTTGGCATAAACGAGAGCCCCATCAAATGTAGTTGGAATGACACTTTTCCAGTTATAAGGGTATTTGTCTTTGTAAAAGGGCCGTCCCGACTACATATGATAGGGCTCTCATGTAGGCTGCATGTCCCACATATCCAAGCCCGAATGGCATAAAGTGTCCCTACAGGCTTTGGGGAACCCCGGGACCATTAGTGCCATTCGGGTTGGGATTTTTGGCATAAACGAGAGCCCCATCAAATGTAGTTGGAATGACACTTTTCCAGTTATATGGGTATTTGTCTTTGTAAAAGGGCCGTCCCGACTACATTTGATGGGGCTCTCATGTAGGCCGCATGTCCCACAATTAGTGCCATTTGGGAGCTTATCCTTCTGACTCAGAAAGGGACGTTCCACCTACATTTGACTGGGGTCTCGTTTAGTCCAAAAATCCCAACCCGATCGGCCCTTCTGTTCCCAGACCTCCCAAACAATATCTGGAGTAGGCTCTGGGCTAGGAGGTTGACACTTATGAGGGGGCATACCTGGGAACAGCCAAACAGGTGTGCAAAGTTTCAAGCAAATCGGATGACTTTAATTGTTGGGCAAATTCAATGAAATTGCCTCTTTGCCTGAGATACCAAATTTCACAATTTGAGGGGCTAGCCCCACCATACTTGGTGTGTGTGTTCATATGAAGCCACAGACCCAGTGTACCAAATTTGGTGGCTGTAGCACATTTAGATCAAATTGCACAAGTACATTTCATGTCACCCAACACCATACTGCCTGAATGGCAACTTTTGTCCCAAAAATATTGTTCCGCTACAATTTAACGCTGATCCAAGATATCTACGTTTGAGGGCGAGATATTGAACGGTTGAAGAGATATGGCAGTTTAAAATGTCAATCCTGAAGTCTGCGGAGGTGGCCCTCGAATGTCCCTTTCGATCCGATTCGTCCCCCCAAATGGCCCAATTTGACCCATTCGGCCCCCCAAATGTCCCTTTGTGTCCCCGGTGACATGGGGCCTATTCTGCCATTCCGGGGACAGGCCCCCCTAATGTCCCTTTGTGTCCCCGGTGACATGGGGCCTATTCTGCCATTCGGGGGACATTTCCCCTAATGTCCCTTTGTAGGCCAAATGGCCCGTCCCGAATGGCAGTTTTGTTCCCAACTCAGTTTTGGGCGTTTGCCCCCTGGTGGTCGCAAACCATAAAGGGACATTCGGGCACATGGGTCAAAAACTTTGGAAAATCATAACTCGCTGACCGGAGGTCCCAAGGGGACGCCGTTCTCCCACCTGAGACCTGCCACCCTGCCCTACGGGACTAGCACCCCTCCCGATTTTTAGCGGCACTCCTTCGGTCCGTTAGGTCGGGGACAAAAAGGGCCGATTTTATCCTTCTCGCTAATACAATTGTACTCAGACTGTCCCGGAGTGACCTAAGGCCGGTAAGTAAACTAAGCTGTGAAGTAAGGGAAGTAGGAGAACTGGTGGGAAGACTAAAATGTGAAGTAAGAGAAGTTCAGCTCAGTTTTAAAAAAAAGAAACCTTTTATTTTTCAGGAGAGGGTGAACAAATAAGTGTTTCTAAACACAATAAAATGGACTGAGACTGATCTCTGGTCTGAGAGAATCAGTGGGACTAATACAGTTTTAAAATGGAGCTCCTAACGTTTCGGCAAGTTGTGCCTTCCTCAGAGGAGAATAAAAAATGAAAGAAAGACTGGAGATATTTATACCTTCCCTAGGCGGAGCAACTAGGGAGCTTCTGATAGGCTGGAACTCCCTGTAATCAGATGGCTAAGCCGTCTCAGCTGTCTAATTGAACACCTGGCAATCAGGAGGAAACCTGTCTTAATCGGCACCAAAGGCCTGCTGGGTGTAAAACCACCAGTTAAGGGCCATCATCTCCACCCAAATGAGTTTCTAATACAAGTCAAGGTACACTTTGTGGCACTGGCAGGTTAGGTTCAGGGGAAAAAAAGGGTCTGGCTGCCTTTAGGCAGTCAGAGGGCACGGGCACACAAAGTATAGGCCTTAATACCTGTAATTCTCAAGAGGGGTTTGTAATTTTTTTTCATATTTTGCAGGTGTCCTGGCGGGTCTCCTAAAGGAGGTGTCCCCGCCCTCATCAGAGGAGGTAAGTCCATCATTTAGACACTCTAGGTCCCCCTAGTCTCAGTTTAACTGTGACCTCCAAGAATGGATAATAATACGTGTGACCAGTCTGTGTTTTAGCAGCGTGGAAATACGTTTAAAATGATGAATAACATTGCATAATCTGTAGCCGCGCTGTGAGGAGCTAACGCTAGCTACGTGTAGCTCCGGTTTTGCGGTACTCTGTATGTAAAATAAAAGTGCTTATAAAATAAAATAACCAGTAGAGTGTGAGAGGAGACAGAGGGCGTACCAGTGGAATTAAAGTGTGGGATTTTGGTGAAACTTGTGTGTGCGTATGCTTGATTAGAAGCTCCGTTTTTGTCGTTAGCATATCCGTTAGCATAACATCAGGATAACTTCCTGTCGGCGAAAAATAGTAGAAGAAATGCAAAACGCCAGAAAACCAACTAGCGGCCAGGAGGAGTAACTGCTAGATAATAGTAATAAGTGTTTAGAATCTGTGAATTTGTTAGAGCTTCATTGTCTAAGACCTGTAAGCTTACATCCTGACTTTAGTTTTAATTAAACATTATAACAAAGATTAATGGTTTCAGTTGTGCTTCTTCAATTCTTGAACTTAATTGTGATTCATTAGTAAATGAGATTCATTATTGTGCAGACCAGAGTGTAAGTGCAGTTCAACAGTTTGACTTGCATTGGTATTTCTGATTGAATATCTTTGAACACAGTTATTGATTTTTTTAAAGTTGAATTTAATATTTAATTGATTAATTATTCATTATTTTTTAATTTCATTTTACTTCCAATTTTAAACCTTTCGAATTCTGATTTGGAACTGGATTGTGATCTTGATTTTGACTCTGATTTAGATGTTGAGTTTGATTTAGGAATTCTAACTTCAATTTTGGATTCGAGATTCCTTCACATATCAAGCATTGACTAATTTTGGTACATTTACTATTTTACATCGTTCCTAAGAATCAATTTTGACACGGACGGCGCAAACATATTTGAGAGATCGTTGACCTCTCTTACACTACAGACGTATGCTAACATTTACTGCTGACCTTTGGGCAGTTTTGTGTTTGTTTTAGTCAAGGTGCGTGGTTGAGTGGATCCAGATCTGGGAAGTGAAGCAGTGGATCCCAGTTTTGGAGTCAACGACCGCACACAATACAGCACAGAGGGTGAGTTGACTTTGATTCATGTGATGACAAGCGTGCACATTCAATACACACATTTGAATACTCCTAGGCCGCATTAATTTACATTAAAGAAGCAGAGGAAGGAAGTAGGAGAACTGGTAAGTAAACTAAGCTGTGAAGTAAGGGAAGTAGGAGAACTGGTGGGAAGACTAAAATGTGAAGTAAGAGAAGTTCAGCTCAGTTTTTTAAAAAAGAAACCTTTTATTTTTCAGGAGAGGGTGAACAAATAAGTGTTTCTAAACACAATAAAATGGACTGAGACTGATCTCTGGTCTGAGAGAATCAGTGGGACTAATACAGTTTTAAAATGGAGCTCCTAACGTTTCGGCAAGTTGTGCCTTCCTCAGAGGAGAATAAAAAATGAAAGAGACTGGAGATATTTATACCTTCCCTAGGCGGAGCAACTAGGGAGCTTCTGATAGGCTGGAACTCCCTCTAATCAGATGGCTAAGCCGTCTCAGCTGTCTAATTGAACACCTGGCAATCAGGAGGAAACCTGTCTTAATCGGCACCAAAGGCCTGCTGGGTGTAAAACCACCAGTTAAGGGCCATCATCTCCACCCAATGAGTTTCTAATACAAGTCAAGGTACACTTTGTGGCACTGGCAGGTTAGGTTCAGGGGAAAAAAAGGGTCTGGCTGCCTTTAGGCAGTCAGAGGGCACGGGCACACAAAGTATAGGCCTTAATACCTGTAATTCTCAAGAGGGGTTTGTAATTTTTTTTCATATTTTGCAGGTGTCCTGGCGGGTCTCCTAAAGGAGGTGTCCCCGCCCTCATCAGAGGAGGTAAGTCCATCATTTAGACACTCTAGGTCCCCCTAGTCTCAGTTTAACTGTGACCTCCAAGAATGGATAATAATACGTGTGACCAGTCTGTGTTTTAGCAGCGTGGAAATACGTTTAAAATGATGAATAACATTGCATAATCTGTAGCCGCGCTGTGAGGAGCTAACGCTAGCTACGTGTAGCTCCGGTTTTGCGGTACTCTGTATGTAAAATAAAAGTGCTTATAAAATAAAATAACCAGTAGAGTGTGAGAGGAGACAGAGGGCGTACCAGTGGAATTAAAGTGTGGGATTTTGGTGAAACTTGTGTGTGTATGCTTGATTAGAAGCTCCGTTTTTGTGGTTAGCATATCCGTTAGCATAACATCAGGATAACTTCCTGTCGGCGAAAAATAGTAGAAGAAATGCAAAACGCCAGAAAACCAACTAGCGGCCAGGAGGAGTAACTGCTAGATAATAGTAATGAGTGTTTAGAATCTGTGAATTTGTTAGAGCTTCATTGTCTAAGACCTGTAAGCTTACATCCTGACTTTAGTTTTAATTAAACATTATAACAAAGATTAATGGTTTCAGTTGTGCTTCTTCAATTCTTGAACTTAATTGTGATTCATTAGTAAATGAGATTCATTATTGTGCAGACCAGAGTGTAAGTGCAGTTCAACAGTTTGACTTGCATTGGTATTTCTGATTGAATATCTTTGAACACAGTTATTGATTTTTTTAAAGTTGAATTTAATATTTAATTGATTAATTATTCATTATTTTTTAATTTCATTTTACTTCCAATTTTAAACCTTTCGAATTCTGATTTGGAACTGGATTGTGATCTTGATTTTGACTCTGATTTAGATGTTGAGTTTGATTTAGGAATTCTAACTTCAATTTTGGATTCGAGATTCCTTCACATATCCAGTATTGACTAATTTTGGTACATTTACTATTTTACATCGTTCCTAAGAATCAATTTTGACACGGACGGCGCAAACATATTTGAGAGATCGTTGACCTCTCTTACACTACAGACGTATGCTAACATTTACTGCTGACCTTTGGGCAGTTTTGTGTTTGTTTTAGTCAAGGTGCGTGGTTGAGTGGATCCAGATCTGGGAAGTGAAGCAGTGGATCCCAGTTTTGGAGTCAACGACCGCACACAATACAGCACAGAGGGTGAGTTGACTTTGATTCATGTGATGACAAGCGTGCACATTCAATACACACATTTGAATACTCCTAGGCTGCATTAATTTACATTAAAGAAGCAGAGGAAGGAAGTAGGAGAACTGGTAAGTAAACTAAGCTGTGAAGTAAGGGAAGTAGGAGAACTGGTGGGAAGACTAAAATGTGAAGTAAGAGAAGTTCAGCTCAGTTTTAAAAAAAAGAAACCTTTTATTTTTCAGGAGAGGGTGAACAAATAAGTGTTTCTAAACACAATAAAATGGACTGAGACTGATCTCTGGTCTGAGAGAATCAGTGGGACTAATACAGTTTTAAAATGGAGCTCCTAACGTTTCGGCAAGTTGTGCCTTCCTCAGAGGAGAATAAAAAATGAAAGAAAGACTGGAGATATTTATACCTTCCCTAGGCGGAGCAACTAGGGAGCTTCTGATAGGCTGGAACTCCCTGTAATCAGATGGCTAAGCCGTCTCAGCTGTCTAATTTAACACCTGGCAATCAGGAGGAAACCTGTCTTAATCGGCACCAAAGGCCTGCTGGGTGTAAAACCACCAGTTAAGGGCCATCATCTCCACCCAAATGAGTTTCTAATACAAGTCAAGGTACACTTTGTGGCACTGGCAGGTTAGGTTCAGGGGAAAAAAAGGGTCTGGCTGCCTTTAGGCAGTCAGAGGGCACGGGCACACAAAGTATAGGCCTTAATACCTGTAATTCTCAAGAGGGGTTTGTAATTTTTTTTCATATTTTGCAGGTGTCCTGGCGGGTCTCCTAAAGGAGGTGTCCCCGCCCTCATCAGAGGAGGTAAGTCCATCATTTAGACACTCTAGGTCCCCCTAGTCTCAGTTTAACTGTGACCTCCAAGAATGGATAATAATACGTGTGACCAGTCTGTGTTTTAGCAGCGTGGAAATACGTTTAAAATGATGAATAACATTGCATAATCTGTAGCCGCGCTGTGAGGAGCTAACGCTAGCTACGTGTAGCTCCGGTTTTGCGGTACTCTGTATGTAAAATAAAAGTGCTTATAAAATAAAATAACCAGTAGAGTGTGAGAGGAGACAGAGGGCGTACCAGTGGAATTAAAGTGTGGGATTTTGGTGAAACTTGTGTGTGCGTATGCTTGATTAGAAGCTCCGTTTTTGTCGTTAGCATATCCGTTAGCATAACATCAGGATAACTTCCTGTCGGCGAAAAATAGTAGAAGAAATGCAAAACGCCAGAAAACCAACTAGCGGCCAGGAGGAGTAACTGCTAGATAATAGTAATAAGTGTTTAGAATCTGTGAATTTGTTAGAGCTTCATTGTCTAAGACCTGTAAGCTTACATCCTGACTTTAGTTTTAATTAAACATTATAACAAAGATTAATGGTTTCAGTTGTGCTTCTTCAATTCTTGAACTTAATTGTGATTCATTAGTAAATGAGATTCATTATTGTGCAGACCAGAGTGTAAGTGCAGTTCAACAGTTTGACTTGCATTGGTATTTCTGATTGAATATCTTTGAACACAGTTATTGATTTTTTTAAAGTTGAATTTAATATTTAATTGATTAATTATTCATTATTTTTTAATTTCATTTTACTTCCAATTTTAAACCTTTCGAATTCTGATTTGGAACTGGATTGTGATCTTGATTTTGACTCTGATTTAGATGTTGAGTTTGATTTAGGAATTCTAACTTCAATTTTGGATTCGAGATTCCTTCACATATCAAGCATTGACTAATTTTGGTACATTTACATCGTTCCTAAGAATCAATTTTGACACGGACGGCGCAAACATATTTGAGAGATTGTTGACCTCTTACACTACAGACGTATGCTAACATTTACTGCTGACCTTTGGGCAGTTTTGTGTTTGTTTTAGTCAAGGTGCGTGGTTGAGTGGATCCAGATCTGGGAAGTGAAGCAGTGGATCCCAGTTTTGGAGTCAACGACCGCACACAATACAGCACAGAGGGTGAGTTGACTTTAATTCATGTGATGACAAGCGTGCACATTCAATACACACATTTGAATACTCCTAGGCTGCATTAATTTACATTAAAGAAGCAGAGGAAGGAAGTAGGAGAACTGGTAAGTAAACTAAGCTGTGAAGTAAGGGAAGTAGGAGAACTGGTGGGAAGACTAAAATGTGAAGTAAGAGAAGTTCAGCTCAGTTTTTAAAAAAAGAAACCTTTTATTTTTCAGGAGAGGGTGAACAAATAAGTGTTTCTAAACACAATAAAATGGACTGAGACTGATCTCTGGTCTGAGAGAATCAGTGGGACTAATACAGTTTTAAAATGGAGCTCCTAACATTTCGGCAAGTTGTGCCTTCCTCAGAGGAGAATAAAAAATGAAAGAAAGACTGGAGATATTTATACCTTCCCTAGGCGGAGCAACTAGGGAGCTTCTGATAGGCTGGAACTCCCTCTAATCAGATGGCTAAGCCGTCTCAGCTGTCTAATTGAACACCTGGCAATCAGGAGGAAACCTGTCTTAATCGGCACCAAAGGCCTGCTAGGTTTAAAACCACTAGTTAAGGGCCATCATCTCCACCCAATGAGTTTCTAATACAAGTCAAGGTACACTTTGTGGCACTGGCAGGTTAGGTTCAGGGGAAAAAAAGGGTCTGGCTGCCTTTAGGCAGTCAGAGGGCACGGGCACACAAAGTATAGGCCTTAATACCTGTAATTCTCAAGAGGGGTTTGTAATTTTTTTTCATATTTTGCAGGTGTCCTGGCGGGTCTCCTAAAGGAGGTGTCCCCGCCCTCATCAGAGGAGGTAAGTCCATCATTTAGACACTCTAGGTCCCCCTAGTCTCAGTTTAACTGTGACCTCCAAGAATGGATAATAATACGTGTGACCAGTCTGTGTTTTAGCAGCGTGGAAATACGTTTAAAATGATGAATAACATTGCATAATCTGTAGCCGCGCTGTGAGGAGCTAACGCTAGCTACGTGTAGCTCCGGTTTTGCGGTACTCTGTATGTAAAATAAAAGTGCTTATAAAATAAAATAACCAGTAGAGTGTGAGAGGAGACAGAGGGCGTACCAGTGGAATTAAAGTGTGGGATTTTGGTGAAACTTGTGTGTGTGTATGCTTGATTAGAAGCTCCGTTTTTGTCGTTAGCATATCCGTTAGCATAACATCAGGATAACTTCCTGTCGGCGAAAAATAGTAGAAGAAATGCAAAACGCCAGAAAACCAACTAGCGGCCAGGAGGAGTAACTGCTAGATAATAGTAATGAGTGTTTAGAATCTGTGAATTTGTTAGAGCTTCATTGTCTAAGACCTGTAAGCTTACATCCTGACTATAGTTTTAATTAAACATTATAACAAAGATTAATGGTTTCAGTTGTGCTTCTTCAATTCTTGAACTTAATTGTGATTCATTAGTAAATGAGATTCATTATTGTGCAGACCAGAGTGTAAGTGCAGTTCAACAGTTTGACTTGCATTGGTATTTCTGATTGAATATCTTTGAACACAGTTATTGATTTTTTTAAAGTTGAATTTAATATTTAATTGATTAATTATTCATTATGTTTTAATTTCATTTTACTTCCAATTTTAAACCTTTCGAATTCTGATTTGGAACTGGATTGTGATCTTGATTTTGACTCTGATTTAGATGTTGAGTTTGATTTAGGAATTCTAACTTCAATTTTGGATTCAAGATTCCTTCACATATCCAGTATTGACTAATTTTGGTACATTTACTATTTTACATCGTTCCTAAGAATCAATTTTGACACGGACGGCGCAAACATATTTGAGAGATCGTTGACCTCTCTTACACTACAGACGTATGCTAACATTTACTGCTGACCTTTGGGCAGTTTTGTGTTTGTTTTAGTCAAAGTGCGTCGTTGAGTGGATCCAGATCTGGGAAGTGAAGCAGTGGATCCCAGTTTTGGAGTCAACGACCGCACACAATACAGCACAGAGGGTGAGTTGACTTTGATTCATGTGATGACAAGCGTGCACATTCAATACACACATTTGAATACTCCTAGGCTGCATTAATTTACATTAAAGAAGCAGAGGAAGGAAGTAGGAGAACTGGTAAGTAAACTAAGCTGTGAAGTAAGGGAAGTAGGAGAACTGGTGGGAAGACTAAAATGTGAAGTAAGAGAAGTTCAGCTCAGTTTTAAAAAAAAGAAACCTTTTATTTTTCAGGAGAGGGTGAACAAATAAGTGTTTCTAAACACAATAAAATGGACTGAGACTGATCTCTGGTCTGAGAGAATCAGTGGGACTAATACAGTTTTAAAATGGAGCTCCTAACATTTCGGCAAGTTGTGCCTTCCTCAGAGGAGAATAAAAAATGAAAGCAAGACTGGAGATATTTATACCTTCCCTAGGCGGAGCAACTAGGGAGCTTCTGATAGGCTGGAACTCCCTCTAATCATATGGCTAAGCCGTCTCAGCTGTCTAATTGAACACCTGGCAATCAGGAGGAAACCTGTCTTAATCGGCACCAAAGGCCTGCTGGGTGTAAAACCACCAGTTAAGGGCCATCATCTCCACCCAATGAGTTTCTAATACAAGTCAAGGTACACTTTGTGGCACTGGCAGGTTAGGTTCAGGGGAAAAAAAGGGTCTGGCTGCCTTTAGGCAGTCAGAGGGCACGGGCACACAAAGTATAGGCCTTAATACCTGTAATTCTCAAGAGGGGTTTGTAATTTTTTTTCATATTTTGCAGGTGTCCTGGCGGGTCTCCTAAAGGAGGTGTCCCCGCCCTCATCAGAGGAGGTAAGTCCATCATTTAGACACTCTAGGTCCCCCTAGTCTCAGTTTAACTGTGACCTCCAAGAATGGATAATAATACGTGTGACCAGTCTGTGTTTTAGCAGCGTGGAAATACGTTTAAAATGATGAATAACATTGCATAATCTGTAGCCGCGCTGTGAGGAGCTAACGCTAGCTACGCGTAGCTCCGGTTTTGCGGTAGTCTGTATGTAAGATAAAAGTGCTTATAAAATAAAATAACCAGTAGTGTGAGAGGAGACAGAGGGCGTACCAGTGGAATTAAAGTGTGGGATTTTGGTGAAACTTGTGTGTATGCTTGATTAGAAGCTCCGTTTTTGTCGTTAGCATATCCGTTAGCATAACATCAGGATAACTTCCTGTCGGCGAAAAATAGTAGAAGAAATGCAAAACGCCAGAAAACCAACTAGCGGCCAGGAGGAGTAACTGCTAGATAATAGTAATGAGTGTTTAGAATCTGTGAATTTGTTAGAGCTTCATTGTCTAAGACCTGTAAGCTTACATCCTGACTTTAGTTTTAATTAAACATTATAACAAAGATTAATGGTTTCAGTTGTGCTTCTTCAATTCTTGAACTTAATTGTGATTCATTAGTAAATGAGATTCATTATTGTGCAGACCAGAGTGTAAGTGCAGTTCAACAGTTTGACTTGCATTGGTATTTCTGATTGAATATCTTTGAACACAGTTATTGATTTTTTTAAAGTTGAATTTAATATTTAATTGATTAATTATTCATTATTTTTTAATTTCATTTTACTTCCAATTTTAAACCTTTCGAATTCTGATTTGGAACTGGATTGTGATCTTGATTTTGACTCTGATTTAGATGTTGAGTTTGATTTAGGAATTCTAACTTCAATTTTGGATTCGAGATTCCTTCACATATCCAGTATTGACTAATTTTGGTACATTTACTATTTTACATCGTTCCTAAGAATCAATTTTGACACGGACGGCGCAAACATATTTGAGAGATCGTTGACCTCTCTTACACTACAGACGTATGCTAACATTTACTGCTGACCTTTGGGCAGTTTTGTGTTTGTTTTAGTCAAGGTGCGTGGTTGAGTGGATCCAGATCTGGGAAGTGAAACAGTGGATCCCAGTTTTGGAGTCAACGACCGCACACAATACAGCACAGAGGGTGAGTTGACTTTGATTCATGTGATGACAAGCGTGCACATTCAATACACACATTTGAATACTCCTAGGCTGCATTAATTTACATTAAAGAAGCAGAGGAAGGAAGTAGGAGAACTGGTAAGTAAACTAAGCTGTGAAGTAAGGGAAGTAGGAGAACTGGTGGGAAGACTAAAATGTGAAGTAAGAGAAGTTCAGCTCAGTTTTTAAAAAAGAAACCTTTTATTTTTCAGGAGAGGGTGAACAAATAAGTGTTTCTAAACACAATAAAATGGACTGAGACTGATCTCTGGTCTGAGAGAATCAGTGGGACTAATACAGTTTTAAAATGGAGCTCCTAACGTTTCGGCAAGTTGTGCCTTCCTCAGAGGAGAATAAAAAATGAAAGAAAGACTGGAGATATTTATACCTTCCCTAGGCAGAGCAACTAGGGAGCTTCTGATAGGCTGGAACTCCCTCTAATCAGATGGCTAAGCCGTCTCAGCTGTCTAATTGAACACCTGGCAATCAGGAGGAAACCTGTCTTAATCGGCACCAAAGGCCTGCTGGGTGTAAAACCACCAGTTAAGGGCCATCATCTCCACCCAATGAGTTTCTAATACAAGTCAAGGTACACTTTGTGGCACTGGCAGGTTAGGTTCAGGGGAAAAAAAGGGTCTGGCTGCCTTTAGGCAGTCAGAGGGCACGGGCACACAAAGTATAGGCCTTAATACCTGTAATTCTCAAGAGGGGTTTGTAATTTTTTTTCATATTTTGCAGGTGTCCTGGCGGGTCTCCTAAAGGAGGTGTCCCCGCCCTCATCAGAGGAGGTAAGTCCATCATTTAGACACTCTAGGTCCCCCTAGTCTCAGTTTAACTGTGACCTCCAAGAATGGATAATAATACGTGTGACCAGTCTGTGTTTTAGCAGCGTGGAAATACGTTTAAAATGATGAATAACATTGCATAATCTGTAGCCGCGCTGTGAGGAGCTAACGCTAGCTACGTGTAGCTCCGGTTTTGCGGTACTCTGTATGTAAAATAAAAGTGCTTATAAAATAAAATAACCAGTAGAGTGTGAGAGGAGACAGAGGGCGTACCAGTGGAATTAAAGTGTGGGATTTTGGTGAAACTTGTGTGTGCGTATGCTTGATTAGAAGCTCCGTTTTTGTCGTTAGCATATCCGTTAGCATAACATCAGGATAACTTCCTGTCGGCGAAAAATAGTAGAAGAAATGCAAAACGCCAGAAAACCAACTAGCGGCCAGGAGGAGTAACTGCTAGATAATAGTAATAAGTGTTTAGAATCTGTGAATTTGTTAGAGCTTCATTGTCTAAGACCTGTAAGCTTACATCCTGACTTTAGTTTTAATTAAACATTATAACAAAGATTAATGGTTTCAGTTGTGCTTCTTCAATTCTTGAACTTAATTGTGATTCATTAGTAAATGAGATTCATTATTGTGCAGACCAGAGTGTAAGTGCAGTTCAACAGTTTGACTTGCATTGGTATTTCTGATTGAATATCTTTGAACACAGTTATTGATTTTTTTAAAGTTGAATTTAATATTTAATTGATTAATTATTCATTCTTTTTTAATTTCATTTTACTTCCAATTTTAAACCTTTCGAATTCTGATTTGGAACTGGATTGTGATCTTGATTTTGACTCTGATTTAGATGTTGAGTTTGATTTAGGAATTCTAACTTCAATTTTGGATTCGAGATTCCTTCACATATCCAGTATTGACTAATTTTGGTACATTTACTATTTTACATCGTTCCTAAGAATCAATTTTGACACGGACGGCGCAAACATATTTGAGAGATCGTTGACCTCTCTTACACTACAGACGTATGCTAACATTTACTGCTGACCTTTGGGCAGTTTTGTGTTTGTTTTAGTCAAGGTGCGTGGTTGAGTGGATCCAGATCTGGGAAGTGAAGCAGTGGATCCCAGTTTTGGGGTCAACGACCGCACACAATACAGCACAGAGGGTGAGTTGACTTTGATTCATGTGATGACAAGCGTGCACATTCAATACACACATTTGAATACTCCTAGGCTGCATTAATTTACATTAAAGAAGCAGAGGAAGGAAGTAGGAGAACTGGTAAGTAAACTAAGCTGTGAAGTAAGGGAAGTAGGAGAACTGGTGGGAAGACTAAAATGTGAAGTAAGAGAAGTTCAGCTCAGTTTAAAAAAAAAGAAACCTTTTATTTTTCAGGAGAGGGTGAACAAATAAGTGTTTCTAAACACAATAAAATGGACTGAGACTGATCTCTGGTCTGAGAGAATCAGTGGGACTAATACAGTTTTAAAATGGAGCTCCTAACGTTTCGGCAAGTTGTGCCTTCCTCAGAGGAGAATAAAAAATGAAAGAAAGACTGGAGATATTTATACCTTCCCTAGGCGGAGCAACTAGGGAGCTTCTGATAGGCTGGAACTCCCTCTAATCAGATGGCTAAGCCGTCTCAGCTGTCTAATTGAACACCTGGCAATCAGGAGGAAACCTGTCTTAATCGGCACCAAAGGCCTGCTGGGTGTAAAACCACCAGTTAAGGGCCATCATCTCCACCCAATGAGTTTCTAATACAAGTCAAGGTACACTTTGTGGCACTGGCAGGTTAGGTTCAGGGGAAAAAAAGGGTCTGGCTGCCTTTAGGCAGTCAGAGGGCACGGGCACACAAAGTATAGGCCTTAATACCTGTAATTCTCAAGAGGGGTTTGTAATTTTTTTTCATATTTTGCAGGTGTCCTGGCGGGTCTCCTAAAGGAGGTGTCCCCGCCCTCATCAGAGGAGGTAAGTCCATCATTTAGACACTCTAGGTCCCCCTAGTCTCAGTTTAACTGTGACCTCCAAGAATGGATAATAATACGTGTGACCAGTCTGTGTTTTAGCAGCGTGGAAATACGTTTAAAATGATGAATAACATTGCATAATCTGTAGCCGCGCTGTGAGGAGCTAACGCTAGCTACGTGTAGCTCCGGTTTTGCGGTACTCTGTATGTAAAATAAAAGTGCTTATAAAATAAAATAACCAGTAGAGTGTGAGAGGAGACAGAGGGCGTACCAGTGGAATTAAAGTGTGGGATTTTGGTGAAACTTGTGTGTGTATGCTTGATTAGAAGCTCCGTTTTTGTGGTTAGCATATCCGTTAGCATAACATCAGGATAACTTCCTGTCGGCGAAAAATAGTAGAAGAAATGCAAAACGCCAGAAAACCAACTAGCGGCCAGGAGGAGTAACTGCTAGATAATAGTAATGAGTGTTTAGAATCTGTGAATTTGTTAGAGCTTCATTGTCTAAGACCTGTAAGCTTACATCCTGACTTTAGTTTTAATTAAACATTATAACAAAGATTAATGGTTTCAGTTGTGCTTCTTCAATTCTTGAACTTAATTGTGATTCATTAGTAAATGAGATTCATTATTGTGCAGACCAGAGTGTAAGTGCAGTTCAACAGTTTGACTTGCATTGGTATTTCTGATTGAATATCTTTGAACACAGTTATTGATTTTTTTAAAGTTGAATTTAATATTTAATTGATTAATTATTCATTATTTTTTAATTTCATTTTACTTCCAATTTTAAACCTTTCGAATTCTGATTTGGAACTGGATTGTGATCTTGATTTTGACTCTGATTTAGATGTTGAGTTTGATTTAGGAATTCTAACTTCAATTTTGGATTCGAGATTCCTTCACATATCCAGTATTGACTAATTTTGGTACATTTACTATTTTACATCGTTCCTAAGAATCAATTTTGACACGGACGGCGCAAACATATTTGAGAGATCGTTGACCTCTCTTACACTACAGACGTATGCTAACATTTACTGCTGACCTTTGGGCAGTTTTGTGTTTGTTTTAGTCAAGGTGCGTGGTTGAGTGGATCCAGATCTGGGAAGTGAAGCAGTGGATCCCAGTTTTGGAGTCAACGACCGCACACAATACAGCACAGAGGGTGAGTTGACTTTGATTCATGTGATGACAAGCGTGCACATTCAATACACACATTTGAATACTCCTAGGCTGCATTAATTTACATTAAAGAAGCAGAGGAAGGAAGTAGGAGAACTGGTAAGTAAACTAAGCTGTGAAGTAAGGGAAGTAGGAGAACTGGTGGGAAGACTAAAATGTGAAGTAAGAGAAGTTCAGCTCAGTTTTAAAAAAAAGAAACCTTTTATTTTTCAGGAGAGGGTGAACAAATAAGTGTTTCTAAACACAATAAAATGGACTGAGACTGATCTCTGGTCTGAGAGAATCAGTGGGACTAATACAGTTTTAAAATGGAGCTCCTAACGTTTCGGCAAGTTGTGCCTTCCTCAGAGGAGAATAAAAAATGAAAGAAAGACTGGAGATATTTATACCTTCCCTAGGCGGAGCAACTAGGGAGCTTCTGATAGGCTGGAACTCCCTGTAATCAGATGGCTAAGCCGTCTCAGCTGTCTAATTGAACACCTGGCAATCAGGAGGAAACCTGTCTTAATCGGCACCAAAGGCCTGCTGGGTGTAAAACCACCAGTTAAGGGCCATCATCTCCACCCAAATGAGTTTCTAATACAAGTCAAGGTACACTTTGTGGCACTGGCAGGTTAGGTTCAGGGGAAAAAAAGGGTCTGGCTGCCTTTAGGCAGTCAGAGGGCACGGGCACACAAAGTATAGGCCTTAATACCTGTAATTCTCAAGAGGGGTTTGTAATTTTTTTTCATATTTTGCAGGTGTCCTGGCGGGTCTCCTAAAGGAGGTGTCCCCGCCCTCATCAGAGGAGGTAAGTCCATCATTTAGACACTCTAGGTCCCCCTAGTCTCAGTTTAACTGTGACCTCCAAGAATGGATAATAATACGTGTGACCAGTCTGTGTTTTAGCAGCGTGGAAATACGTTTAAAATGATGAATAACATTGCATAATCTGTAGCCGCGCTGTGAGGAGCTAACGCTAGCTACGTGTAGCTCCGGTTTTGCGGTACTCTGTATGTAAAATAAAAGTGCTTATAAAATAAAATAACCAGTAGAGTGTGAGAGGAGACAGAGGGCGTACCAGTGGAATTAAAGTGTGGGATTTTGGTGAAACTTGTGTGTGCGTATGCTTGATTAGAAGCTCCGTTTTTGTCGTTAGCATATCCGTTAGCATAACATCAGGATAACTTCCTGTCGGCGAAAAATAGTAGAAGAAATGCAAAACGCCAGAAAACCAACTAGCGGCCAGGAGGAGTAACTGCTAGATAATAGTAATAAGTGTTTAGAATCTGTGAATTTGTTAGAGCTTCATTGTCTAAGACCTGTAAGCTTACATCCTGACTTTAGTTTTAATTAAACATTATAACAAAGATTAATGGTTTCAGTTGTGCTTCTTCAATTCTTGAACTTAATTGTGATTCATTAGTAAATGAGATTCATTATTGTGCAGACCAGAGTGTAAGTGCAGTTCAACAGTTTGACTTGCATTGGTATTTCTGATTGAATATCTTTGAACACAGTTATTGATTTTTTTAAAGTTGAATTTAATATTTAATTGATTAATTATTCATTATTTTTTAATTTCATTTTACTTCCAATTTTAAACCTTTCGAATTCTGATTTGGAACTGGATTGTGATCTTGATTTTGACTCTGATTTAGATGTTGAGTTTGATTTAGGAATTCTAACTTCAATTTTGGATTCGAGATTCCTTCACATATCAAGCATTGACTAATTTTGGTACATTTACATCGTTCCTAAGAATCAATTTTGACACGGACGGCGCAAACATATTTGAGAGATTGTTGACCTCTTACACTACAGACGTATGCTAACATTTACTGCTGACCTTTGGGCAGTTTTGTGTTTGTTTTAGTCAAGGTGCGTGGTTGAGTGGATCCAGATCTGGGAAGTGAAGCAGTGGATCCCAGTTTTGGAGTCAACGACCGCACACAATACAGCACAGAGGGTGAGTTGACTTTAATTCATGTGATGACAAGCGTGCACATTCAATACACACATTTGAATACTCCTAGGCTGCATTAATTTACATTAAAGAAGCAGAGGAAGGAAGTAGGAGAACTGGTAAGTAAACTAAGCTGTGAAGTAAGGGAAGTAGGAGAACTGGTGGGAAGACTAAAATGTGAAGTAAGAGAAGTTCAGCTCAGTTTTTAAAAAAAGAAACCTTTTATTTTTCAGGAGAGGGTGAACAAATAAGTGTTTCTAAACACAATAAAATGGACTGAGACTGATCTCTGGTCTGAGAGAATCAGTGGGACTAATACAGTTTTAAAATGGAGCTCCTAACATTTCGGCAAGTTGTGCCTTCCTCAGAGGAGAATAAAAAATGAAAGAAAGACTGGAGATATTTATACCTTCCCTAGGCGGAGCAACTAGGGAGCTTCTGATAGGCTGGAACTCCCTCTAATCAGATGGCTAAGCCGTCTCAGCTGTCTAATTGAACACCTGGCAATCAGGAGGAAACCTGTCTTAATCGGCACCAAAGGCCTGCTAGGTTTAAAACCACTAGTTAAGGGCCATCATCTCCACCCAATGAGTTTCTAATACAAGTCAAGGTACACTTTGTGGCACTGGCAGGTTAGGTTCAGGGGAAAAAAAGGGTCTGGCTGCCTTTAGGCAGTCAGAGGGCACGGGCACACAAAGTATAGGCCTTAATACCTGTAATTCTCAAGAGGGGTTTGTAATTTTTTTTCATATTTTGCAGGTGTCCTGGCGGGTCTCCTAAAGGAGGTGTCCCCGCCCTCATCAGAGGAGGTAAGTCCATCATTTAGACACTCTAGGTCCCCCTAGTCTCAGTTTAACTGTGACCTCCAAGAATGGATAATAATACGTGTGACCAGTCTGTGTTTTAGCAGCGTGGAAATACGTTTAAAATGATGAATAACATTGCATAATCTGTAGCCGCGCTGTGAGGAGCTAACGCTAGCTACGTGTAGCTCCGGTTTTGCGGTACTCTGTATGTAAAATAAAAGTGCTTATAAAATAAAATAACCAGTAGAGTGTGAGAGGAGACAGAGGGCGTACCAGTGGAATTAAAGTGTGGGATTTTGGTGAAACTTGTGTGTGTGTATGCTTGATTAGAAGCTCCGTTTTTGTCGTTAGCATACCCGTTAGCATAACATCAGGATAACTTCCTGTCGGCGAAAAATAGTAGAAGAAATGCAAAACGCCAGAAAACCAACTAGCGGCCAGGAGGAGTAACTGCTAGATAATAGTAATGAGTGTTTAGAATCTGTGAATTTGTTAGAGCTTCATTGTCTAAGACCTGTAAGCTTACATCCTGACTTTAGTTTTAATTAAACATTATAACAAAGATTAATGGTTTCAGTTGTGCTTCTTCAATTCTTGAACTTAATTGTGATTCATTAGTAAATGAGATTCATTATTGTGCAGACCAGAGTGTAAGTGCAGTTCAACAGTTTGACTTGCATTGGTATTTCTGATTGAATATCTTTGAACACAGTTATTGATTTTTTTAAAGTTGAATTTAATATTTAATTGATTAATTATTCATTATGTTTTAATTTCATTTTACTTCCAATTTTAAACCTTTCGAATTCTGATTTGGAACTGGATTGTGATCTTGATTTTGACTCTGATTTAGATGTTGAGTTTGATTTAGGAATTCTAACTTCAATTTTGGATTCAAGATTCCTTCACATATCCAGTATTGACTAATTTTGGTACATTTACTATTTTACATCGTTCCTAAGAATCAATTTTGACACGGACGGCGCAAACATATTTGAGAGATCGTTGACCTCTCTTACACTACAGACGTATGCTAACATTTACTGCTGACCTTTGGGCAGTTTTGTGTTTGTTTTAGTCAAAGTGCATCGTTGAGTGGATCCAGATCTGGGAAGTGAAGCAGTGGATCCCAGTTTTGGAGTCAACGACCGCACACAATACAGCACAGAGGGTGAGTTGACTTTGATTCATGTGATGACAAGCGTGCACATTCAATACACACATTTGAATACTCCTAGGCTGCATTAATTTACATTAAAGAAGCAGAGGAAGGAAGTAGGAGAACTGGTAAGTAAACTAAGCTGTGAAGTAAGGGAAGTAGGAGAACTGGTGGGAAGACTAAAATGTGAAGTAAGAGAAGTTCAGCTCAGTTTTAAAAAAAAGAAACCTTTTATTTTTCAGGAGAGGGTGAACAAATAAGTGTTTCTAAACACAATAAAATGGACTGAGACTGATCTCTGGTCTGAGAGAATCAGTGGGACTAATACAGTTTTAAAATGGAGCTCCTAACATTTCGGCAAGTTGTGCCTTCCTCAGAGGAGAATAAAAAATGAAAGCAAGACTGGAGATATTTATACCTTCCCTAGGCGGAGCAACTAGGGAGCTTCTGATAGGCTGGAACTCCCTCTAATCATATGGCTAAGCCGTCTCAGCTGTCTAATTGAACACCTGGCAATCAGGAGGAAACCTGTCTTAATCGGCACCAAAGGCCTGCTGGGTGTAAAACCACCAGTTAAGGGCCATCATCTCCACCCAATGAGTTTCTAATACAAGTCAAGGTACACTTTGTGGCACTGGCAGGTTAGGTTCAGGGGAAAAAAAGGGTCTGGCTGCCTTTAGGCAGTCAGAGGGCACGGGCACACAAAGTATAGGCCTTAATACCTGTAATTCTCAAGAGGGGTTTGTAATTTTTTTTCATATTTTGCAGGTGTCCTGGCGGGTCTCCTAAAGGAGGTGTCCCCGCCCTCATCAGAGGAGGTAAGTCCATCATTTAGACACTCTAGGTCCCCCTAGTCTCAGTTTAACTGTGACCTCCAAGAATGGATAATAATACGTGTGACCAGTCTGTGTTTTAGCAGCGTGGAAATACGTTTAAAATGATGAATAACATTGCATAATCTGTAGCCGCGCTGTGAGGAGCTAACGCTAGCTACGCGTAGCTCCGGTTTTGCGGTAGTCTGTATGTAAGATAAAAGTGCTTATAAAATAAAATAACCAGTAGTGTGAGAGGAGACAGAGGGCGTACCAGTGGAATTAAAGTGTGGGATTTTGGTGAAACTTGTGTGTATGCTTGATTAGAAGCTCCGTTTTTGTCGTTAGCATATCCGTTAGCATAACATCAGGATAACTTCCTGTCGGCGAAAAATAGTAGAAGAAATGCAAAACGCCAGAAAACCAACTAGCGGCCAGGAGGAGTAACTGCTAGATAATAGTAATGAGTGTTTAGAATCTGTGAATTTGTTAGAGCTTCATTGTCTAAGACCTGTAAGCTTACATCCTGACTTTAGTTTTAATTAAACATTATAACAAAGATTAATGGTTTCAGTTGTGCTTCTTCAATTCTTGAACTTAATTGTGATTCATTAGTAAATGAGATTCATTATTGTGCAGACCAGAGTGTAAGTGCAGTTCAACAGTTTGACTTGCATTGGTATTTCTGATTGAATATCTTTGAACACAGTTATTGATTTTTTTAAAGTTGAATTTAATATTTAATTGATTAATTATTCATTATTTTTTAATTTCATTTTACTTCCAATTTTAAACCTTTCGAATTCTGATTTGGAACTGGATTGTGATCTTGATTTTGACTCTGATTTAGATGTTGAGTTTGATTTAGGAATTCTAACTTCAATTTTGGATTCGAGATTCCTTCACATATCCAGTATTGACTAATTTTGGTACATTTACTATTTTACATCGTTCCTAAGAATCAATTTTGACACGGACGGCGCAAACATATTTGAGAGATCGTTGACCTCTCTTACACTACAGACGTATGCTAACATTTACTGCTGACCTTTGGGCAGTTTTGTGTTTGTTTTAGTCAAGGTGCGTGGTTGAGTGGATCCAGATCTGGGAAGTGAAACAGTGGATCCCAGTTTTGGAGTCAACGACCGCACACAATACAGCACAGAGGGTGAGTTGACTTTGATTCATGTGATGACAAGCGTGCACATTCAATACACACATTTGAATACTCCTAGGCTGCATTAATTTACATTAAAGAAGCAGAGGAAGGAAGTAGGAGAACTGGTAAGTAAACTAAGCTGTGAAGTAAGGGAAGTAGGAGAACTGGTGGGAAGACTAAAATGTGAAGTAAGAGAAGTTCAGCTCAGTTTTTAAAAAAGAAACCTTTTATTTTTCAGGAGAGGGTGAACAAATAAGTGTTTCTAAACACAATAAAATGGACTGAGACTGATCTCTGGTCTGAGAGAATCAGTGGGACTAATACAGTTTTAAAATGGAGCTCCTAACGTTTCGGCAAGTTGTGCCTTCCTCAGAGGAGAATAAAAAATGAAAGAAAGACTGGAGATATTTATACCTTCCCTAGGCAGAGCAACTAGGGAGCTTCTGATAGGCTGGAACTCCCTCTAATCAGATGGCTAAGCCGTCTCAGCTGTCTAATTGAACACCTGGCAATCAGGAGGAAACCTGTCTTAATCGGCACCAAAGGCCTGCTGGGTGTAAAACCACCAGTTAAGGGCCATCATCTCCACCCAATGAGTTTCTAATACAAGTCAAGGTACACTTTGTGGCACTGGCAGGTTAGGTTCAGGGGGAAAAAAGGGTCTGGCTGCCTTTAGGCAGTCAGAGGGCACGGGCACACAAAGTATAGGCCTTAATACCTGTAATTCTCAAGAGGGGTTTGTAATTTTTTTTCATATTTTGCAGGTGTCCTGGCGGGTCTCCTAAAGGAGGTGTCCCCGCCCTCATCAGAGGAGGTAAGTCCATCATTTAGACACTCTAGGTCCCCCTAGTCTCAGTTTAACTGTGACCTCCAAGAATGGATAATAATACGTGTGACCAGTCTGTGTTTTAGCAGCGTGGAAATACGTTTAAAATGATGAATAACATTGCATAATCTGTAGCCGCGCTGTGAGGAGCTAACGCTAGCTACGTGTAGCTCCGGTTTTGCGGTACTCTGTATGTAAAATAAAAGTGCTTATAAAATAAAATAACCAGTAGAGTGTGAGAGGAGACAGAGGGCGTACCAGTGGAATTAAAGTGTGGGATTTTGGTGAAACTTGTGTGTGCGTATGCTTGATTAGAAGCTCCGTTTTTGTCGTTAGCATATCCGTTAGCATAACATCAGGATAACTTCCTGTCGGCGAAAAATAGTAGAAGAAATGCAAAACGCCAGAAAACCAACTAGCGGCCAGGAGGAGTAACTGCTAGATAATAGTAATAAGTGTTTAGAATCTGTGAATTTGTTAGAGCTTCATTGTCTAAGACCTGTAAGCTTACATCCTGACTTTAGTTTTAATTAAACATTATAACAAAGATTAATGGTTTCAGTTGTGCTTCTTCAATTCTTGAACTTAATTGTGATTCATTAGTAAATTAGATTCATTATTGTGCAGACCAGAGTGTAAGTGCAGTTCAACAGTTTGACTTGCATTGGTATTTCTGATTGAATATCTTTGAACACAGTTATTGATTTTTTTAAAGTTGAATTTAATATTTAATTGATTAATTATTCATTCTTTTTTAATTTCATTTTACTTCCAATTTTAAACCTTTCGAATTCTGATTTGGAACTGGATTGTGATCTTGATTTTGACTCTGATTTAGATGTTGAGTTTGATTTAGGAATTCTAACTTCAATTTTGGATTCGAGATTCCTTCACATATCCAGTATTGACTAATTTTGGTACATTTACTATTTTACATCGTTCCTAAGAATCAATTTTGACACGGACGGCGCAAACATATTTGAGAGATCGTTGACCTCTCTTACACTACAGACGTATGCTAACATTTACTGCTGACCTTTGGGCAGTTTTGTGTTTGTTTTAGTCAAGGTGCGTGGTTGAGTGGATCCAGATCTGGGAAGTGAAGCAGTGGATCCCAGTTTTGGGGTCAACGACCGCACACAATACAGCACAGAGGGTGAGTTGACTTTGATTCATGTGATGACAAGCGTGCACATTCAATACACACATTTGAATACTCCTAGGCTGCATTAATTTACATTAAAGAAGCAGAGGAAGGAAGTAGGAGAACTGGTAAGTAAACTAAGCTGTGAAGTAAGGGAAGTAGGAGAACTGGTGGGAAGACTAAAATGTGAAGTAAGAGAAGTTCAGCTCAGTTTTAAAAAAAAGAAACCTTTTATTTTTCAGGAGAGGGTGAACAAATAAGTGTTTCTAAACACAATAAAATGGACTGAGACTGATCTCTGGTCTGAGAGAATCAGTGGGACTAATACAGTTTTAAAATGGAGCTCCTAACGTTTCGGCAAGTTGTGCCTTCCTCAGAGGAGAATAAAAAATGAAAGAAAGACTGGAGATATTTATACCTTCCCTAGGCGGAGCAACTAGGGAGCTTCTGATAGGCTGGAACTCCCTCTAATCAGATGGCTAAGCCGTCTCAGCTGTCTAATTGAACACCTGGCAATCAGGAGGAAACCTGTCTTAATCGGCACCAAAGGCCTGCTGGGTGTAAAACCACCAGTTAAGGGCCATCATCTCCACCCAATGAGTTTCTAATACAAGTCAAGGTACACTTTGTGGCACTGGCAGGTTAGGTTCAGGGGAAAAAAAGGGTCTGGCTGCCTTTAGGCAGTCAGAGGGCACGGGCACACAAAGTATAGGCCTTAATACCTGTAATTCTCAAGAGGGGTTTGTAATTTTTTTTCATATTTTGCAGGTGTCCTGGCGGGTCTCCTAAAGGAGGTGTCCCGCCCTCATCAGAGGAGGTAAGTCCATCATTTAGACACTCTAGGTCCCCCTAGTCTCAGTTTAACTGTGACCTCCAAGAATGGATAATAATACGTGTGACCAGTCTGTGTTTTAGCAGCGTGGAAATACGTTTAAAATGATGAATAACATTGCATAATCTGTAGCCGCGCTGTGAGGAGCTAACGCTAGCTACGTGTAGCTCCGGGTTTGCGGTACTCTGTATGTAAAATAAAAGTGCTTATAAAATAAAATAACCAGTAGAGTGTGAGAGGAGACAGAGGGCGTACCAGTGGAATTAAAGTGTGGGATTTTGGTGAAACTTGTGTGTGCGTATGCTTGATTAGAAGCTCCGTTTTTGTCGTTAGCATATCCGTTAGCATAACATCAGGATAACTTCCTGTCGGCGAAAAATAGTAGAAGAAATGCAAAACGCCAGAAAACCAACTAGCGGCCAGGAGGAGTAACTGCTAGATAATAGTAATAAGTGTTTAGAATCTGTGAATTTGTTAGAGCTTCATTGTCTAAGACCTGTAAGCTTACATCCTGACTTTAGTTTTAATTAAATATTATAACAAAGATTAATGGTTTCAGTTGTGCTTCTTCAATTCTTGAACTTAATTGTGATTCATTAGTAAATGAGATTCATTATTGTGCAGACCAGAGTGTAAGTGCAGTTCAACAGTTTGACTTGCATTGGTATTTCTGATTGAATATCTTTGAACACAGTTATTGATTTTTTTAAAGTTGAATTTAATATTTAATTGATTAATTATTCATTATTTTTTCATTTCATTTTACTTCCAATTTTAAACCTTTCGAATTCTGATTTGGAACTGGATTGTGATCTTGATTTTGACTCTGATTTAGATGTTGAGTTTGATTTAGGAATTCTAACTTCAATTTTGGATTCGAGATTCCTTCACATATCCAGTATTGACTAATTTTGGTACATTTACTATTTTACATCGTTCCTAAGAATCAATTTTGACACGGACGGCGCAAACATATTTGAGAGATCGTTGACCTCTCTTACACTACAGACGTATGCTAACATTTACTGCTGACCTTTGGGCAGTTTTGTGTTTGTTTTAGTCAAGGTGCGTGGTTGAGTGGATCCAGATCTGGGAAGTGAAGCAGTGGATCCCAGTTTTGGAGTCAACGACCGCACACAATACAGCACAGAGGGTGAGTTGACTTTGATTCATGTGATGACAAGCGTGCACATTCAATACACACATTTGAATACTCCTAGGCTGCATTAATTTACATTAAAGAAGCAGAGGAAGGAAGTAGGAGAACTGGTAAGTAAACTAAGCTGTGAAGTAAGGGAAGTAGGAGAACTGGTGGGAAGACTAAAATGTGAAGTAAGAGAAGTTCAGCTCAGTTTTTAAAAAAAGAAACCTTTTATTTTTCAGGAGAGGGTGAACAAATAAGTGTTTCTAAACACAATAAAATGGACTGAGACTGATCTCTGGTCTGAGAGAATCAGTGGGACTAATAGTTTTAAAATGGAGCTCCTAACGTTTCTGCAAGTTGTGCCTTCCTCAGAGGAGAATAAAAAATGAAAGAAAGACTGGAGATATTTATACCTTCCCTAGGCGGAGCAACTAGGGAGCTTCTGATAGGCTGGAACTCCCTCTAATCAGATGGCTAAGCCGTCTCAGCTGTCTAATTGAACACCTGGCAATCAGGAGGAAACCTGTCTTAATCGGCACCAAAGGCCTGCTGGGTGTAAAACCACCAGTTAAGGGCCATCATCTCCACCCAATGAGTTTCTAATACAAGTCAAGGTACACTTTGTGGCACTGGCAGGTTAGGTTCAGGGGAAAAAAAGGGTCTGGCTGCCTTTAGGCAGTCAGAGGGCACGGGCACACAAAGTATAGGCCTTAATACCTGTAATTCTCAAGAGGGGTTTGTAATTTTTTTTCATATTTTGCAGGTGTCCTGGCGGGTCTCCTAAAGGAGGTGTCCCCGCCCTCATCAGAGGAGGTAAGTCCATCATTTAGACACTCTAGGTCCCCCTAGTCTCAGTTTAACTGTGACCTCCAAGAATGGATAATAATACGTGTGACCAGTCTGTGTTTTAGCAGCGTGGAAATACGTTTAAAATGATGAATAACATTGCATAATCTGTAGCCGCGCTGTGAGGAGCTAACGCTAGCTACGCGTAGCTCCGGTTTTGCGGTACTCTGTATGTAAGATAAAAGTGCTTATAGAATAAAATAACCAGTAGAGTGTGAGAGGAGACAGAGGGCGTACCAGTGGAATTAAAGTGTGGGATTTTGGTGAAACTTGTATGTGTGTATGCTTGATTAGAAGCTCCGTTTTTGTCGTTAGCATATCCGTTAGCATAACATCAGGATAGCTTCCTGTCGGCGAAAAATAGTAGAAGAAATGCAAAACGCCAGAAAACCAACTAGCGGCCAGGAGGAGTAACTGCTAGATAATAGTAATGAGTGTTTAGAATCTGTGAATTTGTTAGAGCTTCATTGTCTAAGACCTGTAAGCTTACATCCTGACTTTAGTTTTAATTAAACATTATAACAAAGATTAATGGTTTCAGTTGTGCTTCTTCAATTCTTGAACTTAATTGTGATTCATTAGTAAATGAGATTCATTATTGTGCAGACCAGAGTGTAAGTGCAGTTCAACAGTTTGACTTGCATTGGTATTTCTGATTGAATATCTTTGAACACAGTTATTGATTTTTTTAAAGTTGAATTTAATATTTAATTGATTAATTATTCATTATTTTTTAATTTCATTTTACTTCCAATTTTAAACCTTTCGAATTCTGATTTGGAACTGGATTGTGATCTTGATTTTGACTCTGATTTAGATGTTGAGTTTGATTTAGGAATTCTAACTTCAATTTTGGATTCGAGATTCCTTCACATATCCAGTATTGACTAATTTTGGTACATTTACTATTTTACATCGTTCCTAAGAATCAATTTTGACACGGACGGCGCAAACATATTTGAGAGATCGTTGACCTCTCTTACACTACAGACGTATGCTAACATTTACTGCTGACCTTTGGGCAGTTTTGTGTTTGTTTTAGTCAAGGTGCGTGGTTGAGTGGATCCAGATCTGGGAAGTGAAGCAGTGGATCCCAGTTTTGGAGTCAACGACCGCACACAATACAGCACAGAGGGTGAGTTGACTTTGATTCATGTGATGACAAGCGTGCACATTCAATACACACATTTGAATACTCCTAGGCTGCATTAATTTACATTAAAGAAGCAGAGGAAGGAAGTAGGAGAACTGGTAAGTAAACTAAGCTGTGAAGTAAGGGAAGTAGGAGAACTGGTGGGAAGACTAAAATGTGAAGTAAGAGAAGTTCAGCTCAGTTTTTAAAAAAGAAACCTTTTATTTTTCAGGAGAGGGTGAACAAATAAGTGTTTCTAAACACAATAAAATGGACTGAGACTGATCTCTGGTCTGAGAGAATCAGTGGGACTAATAGTTTTAAAATGGAGCTCCTAACGTTTCGGCAAGTTGTGCCTTCCTCAGAGGAGAATAAAAAATGAAAGAAAGACTGGAGATATTTATACCTTCCCTAGGCGGAGCAACTAGGGAGCTTCTGATAGGCTGGAACTCCCTCTAATCAGATGGCTAAGCCGTCTCAGCTGTCTAATTGAACACCTGGCAATCAGGAGGAAACCTGTCTTAATCGGCACCAAAGGCCTGCTGGGTGTAAAACCACCAGTTAAGGGCCATCATCTCCACCCAATGAGTTTCTAATACAAGTCAAGGTACACTTTGTGGCACTGGCAGGTTAGGTTCAGGGGAAAAAAAGGGTCTGGCTGCCTTTAGGCAGTCAGAGGGCACGGGCACACAAAGTATAGGCCTTAATACCTGTAATTCTCAAGAGGGGTTTGTAATTTTTTTTCATATTTTGCAGGTGTCCTGGCGGGTCTCCTAAAGGAGGTGTCCCCGCCCTCATCAGAGGAGGTAAGTCCATCATTTAGACACTCTAGGTCCCCCTAGTCTCAGTTTAACTGTGACCTCCAAGAATGGATAATAATACGTGTGACCAGTCTGTGTTTTAGCAGCGTGGAAATACGTTTAAAATGATGAATAACATTGCATAATCTGTAGCCGCGCTGTGAGGAGCTAACGCTAGCTACGCGTAGCTCCGGTTTTGCGGTACTCTGTATGTAAGATAAAAGTGCTTATAGAATAAAATAACCAGTAGAGTGTGAGAGGAGACAGAGGGCGTACCAGTGGAATTAAAGTGTGGGATTTTGGTGAAACTTGTGTATGCTTGATTAGAAGCTCCGTTTTTGTCGTTAGCATATCCGTTAGCATAACATCAGGATAACTTCCTGTCGGCGAAAAATAGTAGAAGAAATGCAAAACGCCAGAAAACCAACTAGCGGCCAGGAGGAGTAACTGCTAGATAATAGTAATGAGTGTTTAGAATCTGTGAATTTGTTAGAGCTTCATTGTCTAAGACCTGTAAGCTTACATCCTGACTTTAGTTTTAATTAAACATTATAACAAAGATTAATGGTTTCAGTTGTGCTTCTTCAATTCTTGAACTTAATTGTGATTCATTAGTAAATGAGATTCATTATTGTGCAGACCAGAGTGTAAGTGCAGTTCAACAGTTTGACTTGCATTGGTATTTCTGATTGAATATCTTTGAACACAGTTATTGATTTTTTTAAAGTTGAATTTAATATTTAATTGATTAATTATTCATTATTTTTTAATTTCATTTTACTTCCAATTTTAAACCTTTCGAATTCTGATTTGGAACTGGATTGTGATCTTGATTTTGACTCTGATTTAGATGTTGAGTTTGATTTAGGAATTCTAACTTCAATTTTGGATTCGAGATTCCTTCACATATCCAGTATTGACTAATTTTGGTACATTTACTATTTTACATCGTTCCTAAGAATCAATTTTGACACGGACGGCGCAAACATATTTGAGAGATCGTTGACCTCTCTTACACTACAGACGTATGCTAACATTTACTGCTGACCTTTGGGCAGTTTTGTGTTTGTTTTAGTCAAGGTGCGTGGTTGAGTGGATCCAGATCTGGGAAGTGAAGCAGTGGATCCCAGTTTTGGAGTCAACGACCGCACACAATACAGCACAGAGGGTGAGTTGACTTTGATTCATGTGATGACAAGCGTGCACATTCAATACACACATTTGAATACTCCTAGGCTGCATTAATTTACATTAAAGAAGCAGAGGAAGGAAGTAGGAGAACTGGTAAGTAAACTAAGCTGTGAAGTAAGGGAAGTAGGAGAACTGGTGGGAAGACTAAAATGTGAAGTAAGAGAAGTTCAGCTCAGTTTTTAAAAAAAGAAACCTTTTATTTTTCAGGAGAGGGTGAACAAATAAGTGTTTCTAAACACAATAAAATGGACTGAGACTGATCTCTGGTCTGAGAGAATCAGTGGGACTAATACAGTTTTAAAATGGAGCTCCTAACGTTTCGGCAAGTTGTGCCTTCCTCAGAGGAGAATAAAAAATGAAAGAAAGACTGGAGATATTTATACCTTCCCTAGGCGGAGCAACTAGGGAGCTTCTGATAGGCTGGAACTCCCTCTAATCAGATGGCTAAGCCGTCTCAGCTGTCTAATTGAACACCTGGCAATCAGGAGGAAACCTGTCTTAATCGGCACCAAAGGCCTGCTGGGTGTAAAACCACCAGTTAAGGGCCATCATCTCCACCCAATGAGTTTCTAATACAAGTCAAGGTACACTTTGTGGCACTGGCAGGTTAGGTTCAGGGGAAAAAAAGGGTATGGCTGCCTTTAGGCAGTCAGAGGGCACGGGCACACAAAGTATAGGCCTTAATACCTGTAATTCTCAAGAGGGGTTTGTAATTTTCTTTCATATTTTGCAGGTGTCCTGGCGGGTCTCCTAAAGGAGGTGTCCCCGCCCTCATCAGAGGAGGTAAGTCCATCATTTAGACACTCTAGGTCCCCCTAGTCTCAGTTTAACTGTGACCTCCAAGAATGGATAATAATACGTGTGACCAGTCTGTGTTTTAGCAGCGTGGAAATACGTTTAAAATGATGAATAACATTGCATAATCTGTAGCCGCGCTGTGAGGAGCTAACGCTAGCTACGCGTAGCTCCGGTTTTGCGGTACTCTGTATGTAAGATAAAAGTGCTTATAAAATAAAATAACCAGTAGAGTGTGAGAGGAGACAGAGGGCGTACCAGTGGAATTAAAGTGTGGGATTTTGGTGAAACTTGTGTGTATGCTTGATTAGAAGCTCCGTTTTTGTCGTTAGCATATCCGTTAGCATAACATCAGGATAACTTCCTGTCGGCGAAAAATAGTAGAAGAAATGCAAAACGCCAGAAAACCAACTAGCGGCCAGGAGGAGTAACTGCTAGATAATAGTAATAAGTGTTTAGAATCTGTGAATTTGTTAGAGCTTCATTGTCTAAGACCTGTAAGCTTACATCCTGACTTTAGTTTTAATTAAACATTATAACAAAGATTAATGGTTTCAGTTGTGCTTCTTCAATTCTTGAACTTAATTGTGATTCATTAGTAAATGAGATTCATTATTGTGCAGACCAGAGTGTAAGTGCAGTTCAACAGTTTGACTTGCATTGGTATTTCTGATTGAATATCTTTGAACACAGTTATTGATTTTTTTAAAGTTGAATTTAATATTTAATTGATTAATTATTCATTCTTTTTTAATTTCATTTTACTTCCAATTTTAAACCTTTCGAATTCTGATTTGGAACTGGATTGTGATCTTGATTTTGACTCTGATTTAGATGTTGAGTTTGATTTAGGAATTCTAACTTCAATTTTGGATTCGAGATTCCTTCACATATCCAGTATTGACTAATTTTGGTACATTTACTATTTTACATCGTTCCTAAGAATCAATTTTGACACGGACGGCGCAAACATATTTGAGAGATCGTTGACCTCTCTTACACTACAGACGTATGCTAACATTTACTGCTGACCTTTGGGCAGTTTTGTGTTTGTTTTAGTCAAGGTGCGTGGTTGAGTGGATCCAGATCTGGGAAGTGAAGCAGTGGATCCCAGTTTTGGGGTCAACGACCGCACACAATACAGCACAGAGGGTGAGTTGACTTTGATTCATGTGATGACAAGCGTGCACATTCAATACACACATTTGAATACTCCTAGGCTGCATTAATTTACATTAAAGAAGCAGAGGAAGGAAGTAGGAGAACTGGTAAGTAAACTAAGCTGTGAAGTAAGGGAAGTAGGAGAACTGGTGGGAAGACTAAAATGTGAAGTAAGAGAAGTTCAGCTCAGTTTTAAAAAAAAGAAACCTTTTATTTTCCAGGAGAGGGTGAACAAATAAGTGTTTCTAAACACAATAAAATGGACTGAGACTGATCTCTGGTCTGAGAGAATCAGTGGGACTAATACAGTTTTAAAATGGAGCTCCTAACGTTTCGGCAAGTTGTGCCTTCCTCAGAGGAGAATAAAAAATGAAAGAAAGACTGGAGATATTTATACCTTCCCTAGGCGGAGCAACTAGGGAGCTTCTGATAGGCTGGAACTCCCTCTAATCAGATGGCTAAGCCGTCTCAGCTGTCTAATTGAACACCTGGCAATCAGGAGGAAACCTGTCTTAATCGGCACCAAAGGCCTGCTGGGTGTAAAACCACCAGTTAAGGGCCATCATCTCCACCCAATGAGTTTCTAATACAAGTCAAGGTACACTTTGTGGCACTGGCAGGTTAGGTTCAGGGGAAAAAAAGGGTCTGGCTGCCTTTAGGCAGTCAGAGGGCACGGGCACACAAAGTATAGGCCTTAATACCTGTAATTCTCAAGAGGGGTTTGTAATTTTTTTTCATATTTTGCAGGTGTCCTGGCGGGTCTCCTAAAGGAGGTGTCCCGCCCTCATCAGAGGAGGTAAGTCCATCATTTAGACACTCTAGGTCCCCCTAGTCTCAGTTTAACTGTGACCTCCAAGAATGGATAATAATACGTGTGACCAGTCTGTGTTTTAGCAGCGTGGAAATACGTTTAAAATGATGAATAACATTGCATAATCTGTAGCCGCGCTGTGAGGAGCTAACGCTAGCTACGTGTAGCTCCGGGTTTGCGGTACTCTGTATGTAAAATAAAAGTGCTTATAAAATAAAATAACCAGTAGAGTGTGAGAGGAGACAGAGGGCGTACCAGTGGAATTAAAGTGTGGGATTTTGGTGAAACTTGTGTGTGCGTATGCTTGATTAGAAGCTCCGTTTTTGTCGTTAGCATATCCGTTAGCATAACATCAGGATAACTTCCTGTCGGCGAAAAATAGTAGAAGAAATGCAAAACGCCAGAAAACCAACTAGCGGCCAGGAGGAGTAACTGCTAGATAATAGTAATAAGTGTTTAGAATCTGTGAATTTGTTAGAGCTTCATTGTCTAAGACCTGTAAGCTTACATCCTGACTTTAGTTTTAATTAAATATTATAACAAAGATTAATGGTTTCAGTTGTGCTTCTTCAATTCTTGAACTTAATTGTGATTCATTAGTAAATGAGATTCATTATTGTGCAGACCAGAGTGTAAGTGCAGTTCAACAGTTTGACTTGCATTGGTATTTCTGATTGAATATCTTTGAACACAGTTATTGATTTTTTTAAAGTTGAATTTAATATTTAATTGATTAATTATTCATTATTTTTTCATTTCATTTTACTTCCAATTTTAAACCTTTCGAATTCTGATTTGGAACTGGATTGTGATCTTGATTTTGACTCTGATTTAGATGTTGAGTTTGATTTAGGAATTCTAACTTCAATTTTGGATTCGAGATTCCTTCACATATCCAGTATTGACTAATTTTGGTACATTTACTATTTTACATCGTTCCTAAGAATCAATTTTGACACGGACGGCGCAAACATATTTGAGAGATCGTTGACCTCTCTTACACTACAGACGTATGCTAACATTTACTGCTGACCTTTGGGCAGTTTTGTGTTTGTTTTAGTCAAGGTGCGTGGTTGAGTGGATCCAGATCTGGGAAGTGAAGCAGTGGATCCCAGTTTTGGAGTCAACGACCGCACACAATACAGCACAGAGGGTGAGTTGACTTTGATTCATGTGATGACAAGCGTGCACATTCAATACACACATTTGAATACTCCTAGGCTGCATTAATTTACATTAAAGAAGCAGAGGAAGGAAGTAGGAGAACTGGTAAGTAAACTAAGCTGTGAAGTAAGGGAAGTAGGAGAACTGGTGGGAAGACTAAAATGTGAAGTAAGAGAAGTTCAGCTCAGTTTTTAAAAAAAGAAACCTTTTATTTTTCAGGAGAGGGTGAACAAATAAGTGTTTCTAAACACAATAAAATGGACTGAGACTGATCTCTGGTCTGAGAGAATCAGTGGGACTAATAGTTTTAAAATGGAGCTCCTAACGTTTCTGCAAGTTGTGACTTCCTCAGAGGAGAATAAAAAATGAAAGAAAGACTGGAGATATTTATACCTTCCCTAGGCGGAGCAACTAGGGAGCTTCTGATAGGCTGGAACTCCCTCTAATCAGATGGCTAAGCCGTCTCAGCTGTCTAATTGAACACCTGGCAATCAGGAGGAAACCTGTCTTAATCGGCACCAAAGGCCTGCTGGGTGTAAAACCACCAGTTAAGGGCCATCATCTCCACCCAATGAGTTTCTAATACAAGTCAAGGTACACTTTGTGGCACTGGCAGGTTAGGTTCAGGGGAAAAAAAGGGTCTGGCTGCCTTTAGGCAGTCAGAGGGCACGGGCACACAAAGTATAGGCCTTAATACCTGTAATTCTCAAGAGGGGTTTGTAATTTTTTTTCATATTTTGCAGGTGTCCTGGCGGGTCTCCTAAAGGAGGTGTCCCCGCCCTCATCAGAGGAGGTAAGTCCATCATTTAGACACTCTAGGTCCCCCTAGTCTCAGTTTAACTGTGACCTCCAAGAATGGATAATAATACGTGTGACCAGTCTGTGTTTTAGCAGCGTGGAAATACGTTTAAAATGATGAATAACATTGCATAATCTGTAGCCGCGCTGTGAGGAGCTAACGCTAGCTACGCGTAGCTCCGGTTTTGCGGTACTCTGTATGTAAGATAAAAGTGCTTATAGAATAAAATAACCAGTAGAGTGTGAGAGGAGACAGAGGGCGTACCAGTGGAATTAAAGTGTGGGATTTTGGTGAAACTTGTATGTGTGTATGCTTGATTAGAAGCTCCGTTTTTGTCGTTAGCATATCCGTTAGCATAACATCAGGATAGCTTCCTGTCGGCGAAAAATAGTAGAAGAAATGCAAAACGCCAGAAAACCAACTAGCGGCCAGGAGGAGTAACTGCTAGATAATAGTAATGAGTGTTTAGAATCTGTGAATTTGTTAGAGCTTCATTGTCTAAGACCTGTAAGCTTACATCCTGACTTTAGTTTTAATTAAACATTATAACAAAGATTAATGGTTTCAGTTGTGCTTCTTCAATTCTTGAACTTAATTGTGATTCATTAGTAAATGAGATTCATTATTGTGCAGACCAGAGTGTAAGTGCAGTTCAACAGTTTGACTTGCATTGGTATTTCTGATTGAATATCTTTGAACACAGTTATTGATTTTTTTAAAGTTGAATTTAATATTTAATTGATTAATTATTCATTATTTTTTAATTTCATTTTACTTCCAATTTTAAACCTTTCGAATTCTGATTTGGAACTGGATTGTGATCTTGATTTTGACTCTGATTTAGATGTTGAGTTTGATTTAGGAATTCTAACTTCAATTTTGGATTCGAGATTCCTTCACATATCCAGTATTGACTAATTTTGGTACATTTACTATTTTACATCGTTCCTAAGAATCAATTTTGACACGGACGGCGCAAACATATTTGAGAGATCGTTGACCTCTCTTACACTACAGACGTATGCTAACATTTACTGCTGACCTTTGGGCAGTTTTGTGTTTGTTTTAGTCAAGGTGCGTGGTTGAGTGGATCCAGATCTGGGAAGTGAAGCAGTGGATCCCAGTTTTGGAGTCAACGACCGCACACAATACAGCACAGAGGGTGAGTTGACTTTGATTCATGTGATGACAAGCGTGCACATTCAATACACACATTTGAATACTCCTAGGCTGCATTAATTTACATTAAAGAAGCAGAGGAAGGAAGTAGGAGAACTGGTAAGTAAACTAAGCTGTGAAGTAAGGGAAGTAGGAGAACTGGTGGGAAGACTAAAATGTGAAGTAAGAGAAGTTCAGCTCAGTTTTTAAAAAAGAAACCTTTTATTTTTCAGGAGAGGGTGAACAAATAAGTGTTTCTAAACACAATAAAATGGACTGAGACTGATCTCTGGTCTGAGAGAATCAGTGGGACTAATAGTTTTAAAATGGAGCTCCTAACGTTTCGGCAAGTTGTGCCTTCCTCAGAGGAGAATAAAAAATGAAAGAAAGACTGGAGATATTTATACCTTCCCTAGGCGGAGCAACTAGGGAGCTTCTGATAGGCTGGAACTCCCTCTAATCAGATGGCTAAGCCGTCTCAGCTGTCTAATTGAACACCTGGCAATCAGGAGGAAACCTGTCTTAATCGGCACCAAAGGCCTGCTGGGTGTAAAACCACCAGTTAAGGGCCATCATCTCCACCCAATGAGTTTCTAATACAAGTCAAGGTACACTTTGTGGCACTGGCAGGTTAGGTTCAGGGGAAAAAAGGGTCTGGCTGCCTTTAGGCAGTCAGAGGGCACGGGCACACAAAGTATAGGCCTTAATACCTGTAATTCTCAAGAGGGGTTTGTAATTTTTTTTCATATTTTGCAGGTGTCCTGGCGGGTCTCCTAAAGGAGGTGTCCCCGCCCTCATCAGAGGAGGTAAGTCCATCATTTAGACACTCTAGGTCCCCCTAGTCTCAGTTTAACTGTGACCTCCAAGAATGGATAATAATACGTGTGACCAGTCTGTGTTTTAGCAGCGTGGAAATACGTTTAAAATGATGAATAACATTGCATAATCTGTAGCCGCGCTGTGAGGAGCTAACGCTAGCTACGCGTAGCTCCGGTTTTGCGGTACTCTGTATGTAAGATAAAAGTGCTTATAGAATAAAATAACCAGTAGAGTGTGAGAGGAGACAGAGGGCGTACCAGTGGAATTAAAGTGTGGGATTTTGGTGAAACTTGTGTATGCTTGATTAGAAGCTCCGTTTTTGTCGTTAGCATATCCGTTAGCATAACATCAGGATAACTTCCTGTCGGCGAAAAATAGTAGAAGAAATGCAAAACGCCAGAAAACCAACTAGCGGCCAGGAGGAGTAACTGCTAGATAATAGTAATGAGTGTTTAGAATCTGTGAATTTGTTAGAGCTTCATTGTCTAAGACCTGTAAGCTTACATCCTGACTTTAGTTTTAATTAAACATTATAACAAAGATTAATGGTTTCAGTTGTGCTTCTTCAATTCTTGAACTTAATTGTGATTCATTAGTAAATGAGATTCATTATTGTGCAGACCAGAGTGTAAGTGCAGTTCAACAGTTTGACTTGCATTGGTATTTCTGATTGAATATCTTTGAACACAGTTATTGATTTTTTTAAAGTTGAATTTAATATTTAATTGATTAATTATTCATTATTTTTTAATTTCATTTTACTTCCAATTTTAAACCTTTCGAATTCTGATTTGGAACTGGATTGTGATCTTGATTTTGACTCTGATTTAGATGTTGAGTTTGATTTAGGAATTCTAACTTCAATTTTGGATTCGAGATTCCTTCACATATCCAGTATTGACTAATTTTGGTACATTTACTATTTTACATCGTTCCTAAGAATCAATTTTGACACGGACGGCGCAAACATATTTGAGAGATCGTTGACCTCTCTTACACTACAGACGTATGCTAACATTTACTGCTGACCTTTGGGCAGTTTTGTGTTTGTTTTAGTCAAGGTGCGTGGTTGAGTGGATCCAGATCTGGGAAGTGAAGCAGTGGATCCCAGTTTTGGAGTCAACGACCGCACACAATACAGCACAGAGGGTGAGTTGACTTTGATTCATGTGATGACAAGCGTGCACATTCAATACACACATTTGAATACTCCTAGGCTGCATTAATTTACATTAAAGAAGCAGAGGAAGGAAGTAGGAGAACTGGTAAGTAAACTAAGCTGTGAAGTAAGGGAAGTAGGAGAACTGGTGGGAAGACTAAAATGTGAAGTAAGAGAAGTTCAGCTCAGTTTTAAAAAAAAGAAACCTTTTATTTTTCAGGAGAGGGTGAACAAATAAGTGTTTCTAAACACAATAAAATGGACTGAGACTGATCTCTGGTCTGAGAGAATCAGTGGGACTAATACAGTTTTAAAATGGAGCTCCTAACGTTTCGGCAAGTTGTGCCTTCCTCAGAGGAGAATAAAAAATGAAAGAAAGACTGGAGATATTTATACCTTCCCTAGGCGGAGCAACTAGGGAGCTTCTGATAGGCTGGAACTCCCTCTAATCAGATGGCTAAGCCGTCTCAGCTGTCTAATTGAACACCTGGCAATCAGGAGGAAACCTGTCTTAATCGGCACCAAAGGCCTGCTGGGTGTAAAACCACCAGTTAAGGGCCATCATCTCCACCCAATGAGTTTCTAATACAAGTCAAGGTACACTTTGTGGCACTGGCAGGTTAGGTTCAGGGGAAAAAAAGGGTATGGCTGCCTTTAGGCAGTCAGAGGGCACGGGCACACAAAGTATAGGCCTTAATACCTGTAATTCTCAAGAGGGGTTTGTAATTTTCTTTCATATTTTGCAGGTGTCCTGGCGGGTCTCCTAAAGGAGGTGTCCCCGCCCTCATCAGAGGAGGTAAGTCCATCATTTAGACACTCTAGGTCCCCCTAGTCTCAGTTTAACTGTGACCTCCAAGAATGGATAATAATACGTGTGACCAGTCTGTGTTTTAGCAGCGTGGAAATACGTTTAAAATGATGAATAACATTGCATAATCTGTAGCCGCGCTGTGAGGAGCTAACGCTAGCTACGCGTAGCTCCGGTTTTGCGGTACTCTGTATGTAAGATAAAAGTGCTTATAAAATAAAATAACCAGTAGAGTGTGAGAGGAGACAGAGGGCGTACCAGTGGAATTAAAGTGTGGGATTTTGGTGAAACTTGTGTGTATGCTTGATTAGAAGCTCCGTTTTTGTCGTTAGCATATCCGTTAGCATAACATCAGGATAACTTCCTGTCGGCGAAAAATAGTAGAAGAAATGCAAAACGCCAGAAAACCAACTAGCGGCCAGGAGGAGTAACTGCTAGATAATAGTAATGAGTGTTTAGAATCTGTGAATTTGTTAGAGCTTCATTGTCTAAGACCTGTAAGCTTACATCCTGACTTTAGTTTTAATTAAACATTATAACAAAGATTAATGGTTTCAGTTGTGCTTCTTCAATTCTTGAACTTAATTGTGATTCATTAGTAAATGAGATTCATTATTGTGCAGACCAGAGTGTAAGTGCAGTTCAACAGTTTGACTTGCATTGGTATTTCTGATTGAATATCTTTGAACACAGTTATTGATTTTTTTAAAGTTGAATTTAATATTTAATTGATTAATTATTCATTATTTTTTAATTTCATTTTACTTCCAATTTTAAACCTTTCGAATTCTGATTTGGAACTGGATTGTGATCTTGATTTTGACTCTGATTTAGATGTTGAGTTTGATTTAGGAATTCTAACTTCAATTTTGGATTCGAGATTCCTTCACATATCCAGTATTGACTAATTTTGGTACATTTACTATTTTACATCGTTCCTAAGAATCAATTTTGACACGGACGGCGCAAACATATTTGAGAGATCGTTGACCTCTCTTACACTACAGACGTATGCTAACATTTACTGCTGACCTTTGGGCAGTTTTGTGTTTGTTTTAGTCAAGGTGCGTGGTTGAGTGGATCCAGATCTGGGAAGTGAAGCAGTGGATCCCAGTTTTGGAGTCAACGACCGCACACAATACAGCACAGAGGGTGAGTTGACTTTGATTCATGTGATGACAAGCGTGCACATTCAATACACACATTTGAATACTCCTAGGCTGCATTAATTTACATTAAAGAAGCAGAGGAAGGAAGTAGGAGAACTGGTAAGTAAACTAAGCTGTGAAGTAAGGGAAGTAGGAGAACTGGTGGGAAGACTAAAATGTGAAGTAAGAGAAGTTCAGCTCAGTTTTTAAAAAAAGAAACCTTTTATTTTTCAGGAGAGGGTGAACAAATAAGTGTTTCTAAACACAATAAAATGGACTGAGACTGATCTCTGGTCTGAGAGAATCAGTGGGACTAATAGTTTTAAAATGGAGCTCCTAACGTTTCGGCAAGTTGTGCCTTCCTCAGAGGAGAATAAAAAATGAAAGAAAGACTGGAGATATTTATACCTTCCCTAGGCGGAGCAACTAGGGAGCTTCTGATAGGCTGGAACTCCCTCTAATCAGATGGCTAAGCCGTCTCAGCTGTCTAATTGAACACCTGGCAATCAGGAGGAAACCTGTCTTAATCGGCACCAAAGGCCTGCTGGGTGTAAAACCACCAGTTAAGGGCCATCATCTCCACCCAATGAGTTTCTAATACAAGTCAAGGTACACTTTGTGGCACTGGCAGGTTAGGTTCAGGGGAAAAAAAGGGTCTGGCTGCCTTTAGGCAGTCAGAGGGCACGGGCACACAAAGTATAGGCCTTAATACCTGTAATTCTCAAGAGGGGTTTGTAATTTTTTTTCATATTTTGCAGGTGTCCTGGCGGGTCTCCTAAAGGAGGTGTCCCCGCCCTCATCAGAGGAGGTAAGTCCATCATTTAGACACTCTAGGTCCCCCTAGTCTCAGTTTAACTGTGACCTCCAAGAATGGATAATAATACGTGTGACCAGTCTGTGTTTTAGCAGCGTGGAAATACGTTTAAAATGATGAATAACATTGCATAATCTGTAGCCGCGCTGTGAGGAGCTAACGCTAGCTACGCGTAGCTCCGGTTTTGCGGTACTCTGTATGTAAGATAAAAGTGCTTATAGAATAAAATAACCAGTAGAGTGTGAGAGGAGACAGAGGGCGTACCAGTGGAATTAAAGTGTGGGATTTTGGTGAAACTTGTGTGTGTGTATGCTTGATTAGAAGCTCCGTTTTTGTCGTTAGCATATCCGTTAGCATAACATCAGGATAGCTTCCTGTCGGCGAAAAATAGTAGAAGAAATGCAAAACGCCAGAAAACCAACTAGCGGCCAGGAGGAGTAACTGCTAGATAATAGTAATGAGTGTTTAGAATCTGTGAATTTGTTAGAGCTTCATTGTCTAAGACCTGTAAGCTTACATCCTGACTTTAGTTTTAATTAAACATTATAACAAAGATTAATGGTTTCAGTTGTGCTTCTTCAATTCTTGAACTTAATTGTGATTCATTAGTAAATGAGATTCATTATTGTGCAGACCAGAGTGTAAGTGCAGTTCAACAGTTTGACTTGCATTGGTATTTCTGATTGAATATCTTTGAACACAGTTATTGATTTTTTTAAAGTTGAATTTAATATTTAATTGATTAATTATTCATTATTTTTTAATTTCATTTTACTTCCAATTTTAAACCTTTCGAATTCTGATTTGGAACTGGATTGTGATCTTGATTTTGACTCTGATTTAGATGTTGAGTTTGATTTAGGAATTCTAACTTCAATTTTGGATTCGAGATTCCTTCACATATCCAGTATTGACTAATTTTGGTACATTTACTATTTTACATCGTTCCTAAGAATCAATTTTGACACGGACGGCGCAAACATATTTGAGAGATCGTTGACCTCTCTTACACTACAGACGTATGCTAACATTTACTGCTGACCTTTGGGCAGTTTTGTGTTTGTTTTAGTCAAGGTGCGTGGTTGAGTGGATCCAGATCTGGGAAGTGAAGCAGTGGATCCCAGTTTTGGAGTCAACGACCGCACACAATACAGCACAGAGGGTGAGTTGACTTTGATTCATGTGATGACAAGCGTGCACATTCAATACACACATTTGAATACTCCTAGGCTGCATTAATTTACATTAAAGAAGCAGAGGAAGGAAGTAGGAGAACTGGTAAGTAAACTAAGCTGTGAAGTAAGGGAAGTAGGAGAACTGGTGGGAAGACTAAAATGTGAAGTAAGAGAAGTTCAGCTCAGTTTTAAAAAAAAGAAACCTTTTATTTTTCAGGAGAGGGTGAACAAATAAGTGTTTCTAAACACAATAAAATGGACTGAGACTGATCTCTGGTCTGAGAGAATCAGTGGGACTAATACAGTTTTAAAATGGAGCTCCTAACGTTTCGGCAAGTTGTGCCTTCCTCAGAGGAGAATAAAAAATGAAAGAAAGACTGGAGATATTTATACCTTCCCTAGGCGGAGCAACTAGGGAGCTTCTGATAGGCTGGAACTCCCTCTAATCAGATGGCTAAGCCGTCTCAGCTGTCTAATTGAACACCTGGCAATCAGGAGGAAACCTGTCTTAATCGGCACCAAAGGCCTGCTGGGTGTAAAACCACCAGTTAAGGGCCATCATCTCCACCCAATGAGTTTCTAATACAAGTCAAGGTACACTTTGTGGCACTGGCAGGTTAGGTTCAGGGGAAAAAAAAGGGTCTGGCTGCCTTTAGGCAGTCAGAGGGCACGGGCACACAAAGTATAGGCCTTAATACCTGTAATTCTCAAGAGGGGTTTGTAATTTTCTTTCATATTTTGCAGGTGTCCTGGTGGGTCTCCTAAAGGAGGTGTCCCCGCCCTCATCAGAGGAGGTAAGTCCATCATTTAGACACTCTAGGTCCCCCTAGTCTCAGTTTAACTGTGACCTCCAAGAATGGATAATAATACGTGTGACCAGTCTGTGTTTTAGCAGCGTGGAAATACGTTTAAAATGATGAATAACATTGCATAATCTGTAGCCGCGCTGTGAGGAGCTAACGCTAGCTACGCGTAGCTCCGGTTTTGCGGTACTCTGTATGTAAGATAAAAGTGCTTATAAAATAAAATAACCAGTAGAGTGTGAGAGGAGACAGAGGGCGTACCAGTGGAATTAAAGTGTGGGATTTTGGTGAAACTTGTGTGTATGCTTGATTAGAAGCTCCGTTTTTGTCGTTAGCATATCCGTTAGCATAACATCAGGATAACTTCCTGTCGGCGAAAAATAGTAGAAGAAATGCAAAACGCCAGAAAACCAACTAGCGGCCAGGAGGAGTAACTGCTAGATAATAGTAATGAGTGTTTAGAATCTGTGAATTTGTTAGAGCTTCATTGTCTAAGACCTGTAAGCTTACATCCTGACTTTAGTTTTAATTAAACATTATAACAAAGATTAATGGTTTCAGTTGTGCTTCTTCAATTCTTGAACTTAATTGTGATTCATTAGTAAATGAGATTCATTATTGTGCAGACCAGAGTGTAAGTGCAGTTCAACAGTTTGACTTGCATTGGTATTTCTGATTGAATATCTTTGAACACAGTTATTGATTTTTTTAAAGTTGAATTTAATATTTAATTGATTAATTATTCATTATTTTTTAATTTCATTTTACTTCCAATTTTAAACCTTTCGAATTCTGATTTGGAACTGGATTGTGATCTTGATTTTGACTCTGATTTAGATGTTGAGTTTGATTTAGGAATTCTAACTTCAATTTTGGATTCGAGATTCCTTCACATATCCAGTATTGACTAATTTTGGTACATTTACTATTTTACATCGTTCCTAAGAATCAATTTTGACACGGACGGCGCAAACATATTTGAGAGATCGTTGACCTCTCTTACACTACAGACGTATGCTAACATTTACTGCTGACCTTTGGGCAGTTTTGTGTTTGTTTTAGTCAAGGTGCGTGGTTGAGTGGATCCAGATCTGGGAAGTGAAGCAGTGGATCCCAGTTTTGGAGTCAACGACCGCACACAATACAGCACAGAGGGTGAGTTGACTTTGATTCATGTGATGACAAGCGTGCACATTCAATACACACATTTGAATACTCCTAGGCTGCATTAATTTACATTAAAGAAGCAGAGGAAGGAAGTAGGAGAACTGGTAAGTAAACTAAGCTGTGAAGTAAGGGAAGTAGGAGAACTGGTGGGAAGACTAAAATGTGAAGTAAGAGAAGTTCAGCTCAGTTTTTAAAAAAAGAAACCTTTTATTTTTCAGGAGAGGGTGAACAAATAAGTGTTTCTAAACACAATAAAATGGACTGAGACTGATCTCTGGTCTGAGAGAATCAGTGGGACTAATAGTTTTAAAATGGAGCTCCTAACGTTTCGGCAAGTTGTGCCTTCCTCAGAGGAGAATAAAAAATGAAAGAAAGACTGGAGATATTTATACCTTCCCTAGGCGGAGCAACTAGGGAGCTTCTGATAGGCTGGAACTCCCTCTAATCAGATGGCTAAGCCGTCTCAGCTGTCTAATTGAACACCTGGCAATCAGGAGGAAACCTGTCTTAATCGGCACCAAAGGCCTGCTGGGTGTAAAACCACCAGTTAAGGGCCATCATCTCCACCCAATGAGTTTCTAATACAAGTCAAGGTACACTTTGTGGCACTGGCAGGTTAGGTTCAGGGGAAAAAAAGGGTCTGGCTGCCTTTAGGCAGTCAGAGGGCACGGGCACACAAAGTATAGGCCTTAATACCTGTAATTCTCAAGAGGGGTTTGTAATTTTTTTTCATATTTTGCAGGTGTCCTGGCGGGTCTCCTAAAGGAGGTGTCCCCGCCCTCATCAGAGGAGGTAAGTCCATCATTTAGACACTCTAGGTCCCCCTAGTCTCAGTTTAACTGTGACCTCCAAGAATGGATAATAATACGTGTGACCAGTCTGTGTTTTAGCAGCGTGGAAATACGTTTAAAATGATGAATAACATTGCATAATCTGTAGCCGCGCTGTGAGGAGCTAACGCTAGCTACGCGTAGCTCCGGTTTTGCGGTACTCTGTATGTAAGATAAAAGTGCTTATAGAATAAAATAACCAGTAGAGTGTGAGAGGAGACAGAGGGCGTACCAGTGGAATTAAAGTGTGGGATTTTGGTGAAACTTGTGTATGCTTGATTAGAAGCTCCGTTTTTGTCGTTAGCATATCCGTTAGCATAACATCAGGATAACTTCCTGTCGGCGAAAAATAGTAGAAGAAATGCAAAACGCCAGAAAACCAACTAGGGGCCAGGAGGAGTAACTGCTAGATAATAGTAATGAGTGTTTAGAATCTGTGAATTTGTTAGAGCTTCATTGTCTAAGACCTGTAAGCTTACATCCTGACTTTAGTTTTAATTAAACATTATAACAAAGATTAATGGTTTCAGTTGTGCTTCTTCAATTCTTGAACTTAATTGTGATTCATTAGTAAATGAGATTCATTATTGTGCAGACCAGAGTGTAAGTGCAGTTCAACAGTTTGACTTGCATTGGTATTTCTGATTGAATATCTTTGAACACAGTTATTGATTTTTTTAAAGTTGAATTTAATATTTAATTGATTAATTATTCATTATTTTTTAATTTCATTTTACTTCCAATTTTAAACCTTTCGAATTCTGATTTGGAACTGGATTGTGATCTTGATTTTGACTCTGATTTAGATGTTGAGTTTGATTTAGGAATTCTAACTTCAATTTTGGATTCGAGATTCCTTCACATATCCAGTATTGACTAATTTTGGTACATTTACTATTTTACATCGTTCCTAAGAATCAATTTTGACACGGACGGCGCAAACATATTTGAGAGATCGTTGACCTCTCTTACACTACAGACGTATGCTAACATTTACTGCTGACCTTTGGGCAGTTTTGTGTTTGTTTTAGTCAAGGTGCGTGGTTGAGTGGATCCAGATCTGGGAAGTGAAGCAGTGGATCCCAGTTTTGGAGTCAACGACCGCACACAATACAGCACAGAGGGTGAGTTGACTTTGATTCATGTGATGACAAGCGTGCACATTCAATACACACATTTGAATACTCCTAGGCTGCATTAATTTACATTAAAGAAGCAGAGGAAGGAAGTAGGAGAACTGGTAAGTAAACTAAGCTGTGAAGTAAGGGAAGTAGGAGAACTGGTGGGAAGACTAAAATGTGAAGTAAGAGAAGTTCAGCTCAGTTTTTAAAAAAAGAAACCTTTTATTTTTCAGGAGAGGGTGAACAAATAAGTGTTTCTAAACACAATAAAATGGACTGAGACTGATCTCTGGTCTGAGAGAATCAGTGGGACTAATAGTTTTAAAATGGAGCTCCTAACGTTTCGGCAAGTTGTGCCTTCCTCAGAGGAGAATAAAAAATGAAAGAAAGACTGGAGATATTTATACCTTCCCTAGGCGGAGCAACTAGGGAGCTTCTGATAGGCTGGAACTCCCTCTAATCAGATGGCTAAGCCGTCTCAGCTGTCTAATTGAACACCTGGCAATCAGGAGGAAACCTGTCTTAATCGGCACCAAAGGCCTGCTGGGTGTAAAACCACCAGTTAAGGGCCATCATCTCCACCCAATGAGTTTCTAATACAAGTCAAGGTACACTTTGTGGCACTGGCAGGTTAGGTTCAGGGGAAAAAAAGGGTCTGGCTGCCTTTAGGCAGTCAGAGGGCACGGGCACACAAAGTATAGGCCTTAATACCTGTAATTCTCAAGAGGGGTTTGTAATTTTTTTTCATATTTTGCAGGTGTCCTGGCGGGTCTCCTAAAGGAGGTGTCCCCGCCCTCATCAGAGGAGGTAAGTCCATCATTTAGACACTCTAGGTCCCCCTAGTCTCAGTTTAACTGTGACCTCCAAGAATGGATAATAATACGTGTGACCAGTCTGTGTTTTAGCAGCGTGGAAATACGTTTAAAATGATGAATAACATTGCATAATCTGTAGCCGCGCTGTGAGGAGCTAATGCTAGCTACGCGTAGCTCCGGTTTTGCGGTACTCTGTATGTAAGATAAAAGTGCTTATAAAATAAAATAACCAGTAGAGTGTGAGAGGAGACAGAGGGCGTACCAGCATAAAAAAAGTGAAAATGCCAGTAAAGTGCTGAAAGCTGCAGATATTCATGAAATTGACACCAGACTGTGAAAGCACCAGACAAATCAACTGTCCTGAGCCACTTTTCTGAAGAAAATCTTTGAAACTATGTTTACTTTCACAAAACCAACTTTTGACTTCCTCTCTGCCTGAAACGTCGTTTAAGAGCATAAAAAAAGTGAAAATGCCAGTAAAGTGCTGAAAGCTGCAGATATTCATGAAAATGACATCAGACTGTGAAATCAAACTGTCCTGAGCCACTTTTCTGAAGAAAATCTTTGAAACTATGTTTACTTTCACAAAATCCACTTTTGGCCTCCTCTCTGCCTGAAACGTCGTTTAAGAGCATAAAAAAGAGACAATGCCAGTAAAGTGCTGAAAGCTGCAGATATTCATGAAATTTACATCAGACTGTGAAAGCAACTGTCCTGAGCCACTTTTCTGAAGAACATCTTTGAAACTATGTTTACTTTCACAAAATCCACTTTTGGCCTCCTCTCTGCCTGACACGTCGTTTAAGAGAATAAAAAAGAGACAATGCCAGTAAAGTGCTGAAAGCTGCAGATATTCATGAAATTGACATCAGACTGTGAAAGCAACTGTCCTGAGCCACTTTTTTGAAGAAAATCTTTGAAACTGTTTACTTTCACAAAATCCACTTTTGGCCTCCTCTCTGCCTGAAACGTCGTTTAAGAGAATAAAAAAAGTGAAAATGCCAGTAAAGTGCTGAAAGCTGCAGATATTCATGAAAATGACATCACACTGTGAAATCAACTGTCCTGAGCCACTTTTTTGAAGAAAATCTTTGAAACTGTGTTTACTTTCACAAAACCAACTTTTGACTTCCTCTCTGCCTGAAACGTCGTTTAAGAGCATACAAAAGAGACAATGCCAGTAAAGTGCTGAGAGCTGCAGATATTCATGAAATTGACATCAGACTGCGAAAGCAACTGTCCTGAGCCTCTTTTCTGAAGAAAATCTTTGAAACTATGTTTACTTTCGGTGCAGAAAAAAGGTTGCAGTTCTAAACTATTTCGAAGTCTCTGTGTGAATAGATAAAAAGAGCTCTTCTCCTACTCTAGGATGGCAGTTTCCGCCCTAATCTGGTGGTTTAAGCAAGTGTTACTTTCAGGGCCACTGTATCTGTTTCTATCGTACGAACGGGTGACGGAATGCCCCATTCGGCGTTTTTGACCTACTTACAGTGACCTCACAACTCCGCAATATAAGCTTTACAAGTATAGCGCATATTATTTAACAGTGAATGAATATATTTTATTTACAAATCCCCCTTTTCACACCTGCTAGCTGTGAACTTCTTAGACTGGTGTGTCGTCGTCTAACTGGGAGTTGGTCAATGAACGCAACTCTGGTTCTTCTTCCTGGTCCCATGACCCCTCTCTGGGTCAGGGGCCGGCAGGTCTCCATTCAACAGTGGATAAGCACCATGTGGAGGCGGTTGCCTTTCCTTGGAGAGAGCTGTGGTAATAAGACGCCTATCAAAGTTCGGAGGCAGGGGATGCAACAACAGCCACAGGTGATGAGAATAGCTAAGAAAACCGCGATGGAAACCGCTATGGACATGATGAGGGCCTCCCATTTGCCAAACATGGATTCCATCCAATCAGAGAAGGGATTGTCTATGCCTGATGCCGCATGCATTTCGTCCGAAAGGGTGCGCAGACTATTTAAGGCCTGAGTGACCGAACCGTCTGGGGCAGTGTTGTTCGGAATGATGGTACAACACATTTCTCCAAACATTGAGCAGACACCCCCTTTTTCAGCTAAGAACATGTCCAAAGCCATTCTATTCTGCATAGCCATAAGAGAGGTCGGCGCGAGTTGTGCGGCTAAGCCTTCAACAGCGTCCCTAGTGAGGTTAACAAGCGCAAGACATTGTAATGGACATAGTTTATGCGGTCCACGTTTTTGTTGGGAGTGATCGGAAAGAAGGCTGCGATTATGGGAATGTTTTCAAAACCTGCGGCGACTTGGTCAGCTAGTTTGTATTCGTCAGGAACGCCTCGTGGGATGCCTATATAGGAGTCGATATAGGTGGGGCCTCCAGTAAGCTCTAAGGAGCCTGAGGCAACTTCTCGCTTGATGATGTGTCGCCTTCTGCGTTTGGTGAGAGAAAAAGGCTAGACCGTCCGCTCGTGCTAATCTACGACCTATTAGGGTAAGGGGCATTCCGAGTCTGACCATTGCACAAGTTCCGACGTTTTGCTACCCTAACCCTAACCCATCTAATTCGGTAGAATTAGATGGGTGCTGGTGTGTCTGATACATGGTTTGTAGTCCCCACAACATGAGGGCAGCAAGTATCCCCATACCCACCCCCATCATAGTTTTCTTCACCTCGGTGGGGTCTACATGAGGGGCCCCTAGAGAGCGTCTAGACTCTCGGTGCATTTTCCAAATTAGTGCGAATTTCTCCCAGTGTTTTGGTTGGTACCGGTGCTGGGACACAATGTGTCAGGTGGTGCCAAGGGGCGCCTGATTTGCCCTTGACCTGGGCCGAGTGTGAAGTAACCTCCTTCACCTCGTACGGCCCAGTCCACCTGGGGTCAGTCCACTTGCGCTTGTGAACCTTGACCCTGACCCAATCACCTACTTGTATCTGCTTTCCAGCTGCCGCTGCTTCAGGTACTGCTCGAGTCTTCTCATATTGTCATGGGCCATCCACTGGAAGTACACACGCACTATGGCGTGGCAGCGTTTCTGATGAGTAAAGAAGTCACGTTCAGTGAAAAACAAAGATTCAACACACTTGCACCATGCCACACATCACCTTTGTGCCAGCCACAAGAAATATGTCGGCTAACTTTACGGATGGACAACCACATGTGTGCGAGGAAGTTGCAGTACAAGAAAACAAATTGAGATCGGATCTCCAGAACACTCCCCACCTCACAGCTGAGGCCTGGCTCTACACGGATGGTTGCTGCTACAAAGGAGAAGAAGGGAACATTGCATCCTATGCAGTGGTCGAACAGAAGAGTGATGGCTATCACCAAACAGTGGAGTCAGGGATTCTGCCACAACCCGCTTCAGCACAACTATCGGAAGTGGAAGCACTGATTCAGGCTCTGAAGTGGAGCACGGACAAAATTGTAAATATCTTCACAGATTCGGCTTACGCCCATGGAGCGGCCCACATCGATGGCCCTGTATGGCGAAGACACAACTTCACTACTTCAAATGACCACTTGTGCCAAGACCATTTAGTCTGCGTGGAGTGCAGGACAAGCTCGGTCTGCTCTGAGCGCAGGGTTCAGACCATACAGTCTGCTCGGAGAGCAGGGTTCAGACCATACAGTCTGCTATTAATTTGTATGAAGACAAAACTGTCTAAATTTTTAAGCGTGTGTGTACGCAAGTGTGCTTGTGAAACATCGGGGGTTACGTCGGTGGGAGAATGGACGGACAAATTTGATTAAGGCCAGGATACCGGGGGGTGGTGGTCGTCTTGCTGGCAACTCAGTCGGTTTATGGACTGTGCATTTCTCCCGGACGTTCCCAATTAAACCTAATCCTTAGACCATGGCCTCTGGGAATCATGGACAGTCGTCGTCCCGAATTCATGTAGACAGGCCGTCTAGGAGCGTGGGAAGCACTAGACTAGATGTCCCTGCCAATGAATCTGAAAATAAACTAAAGAAAAGATATTTCAAGCTGTTACAAGCAGTCCATCATGCAGAAGTGGTAGACAGGACCTTTTGGACTCAGATGTTCCCAGTAGTTGACTTCCTTTATTAAACCCTCGTCCCCTAATGCTGAGACCACTGCAAAGATAAAATTAAATAAAGATGAATGGATGCGCAGTAACATGACTATTCTTGAGCAGCATTATGATCAGGTTATAACAGCTTGATCATTTAGACACTCTAGGTCCCCCTAGTCTCAGTTTAACTGTGACCTCCAAGAATGGATAATAATACGTGTGACCAGTCTGTGTTTTAGCAGCGTGGAAATACGTTTAAAATGATGAATAACATTGCATAATCTGTAGCCGCGCTGTGAGGAGCTAACGCTAGCTACGTGTAGCTCCGGTTTTGCGGTACTCTGTATGTAAGATAAAAGTGCTTATAAAATAAAATAACCAGTAGAGTGTGAGAGGAGACAGAGGGCGTACCAGTGGAATTAAAGTGTGGGATTTTGGTGAAACTTGTGTGTGTGTATGCTTGATTAGAAGCTCCGTTTTTGTCGTTAGCATAACATCAGGATAACTTCCTGTCGGCGAAAAATAGTAGAAGAAATGCAAAACGCCAGAAAACCAACTAGCGGCCAGGAGGAGTAACTGCTAGATAATAGTAATGAGTGTTTAGAATCTGTGAATTTGTTAGAGCTTCATTGTCTAAGACCTGTAAGCTTACATCCTGACTTTAGTTTTAATTAAACATTATAACAAAGATTAATGGTTTCAGTTGTGCTTCTTCAATTCTTGAACTTAATTGTGATTCATTAGTAAATGAGATTCATTGTTGTGCAGACCAGAGTGTAAGTGCAGTTCAACAGTTTGACTTGCATTGGTATTTCTGATTGAATATCTTTGAACACAGTTATTGATTTTTTAAAAGTTGAATTTAATATTTAATTGATTAATTATTCATTATTTTTTAATTTCATTTTACTTCCAATTTTAAACCTTTCGAATTCTGATTTGGAACTGGATTGTGATCTTGATTTTGACTCTGATTTAGATGTTGAGTTTGATTTAGGAATTCTAATTTCAATTTTGGATTCGAGATTCCTTCACATATCCAGTATTGACTAATTTTGGTACATTTACTATTTTACATCGTTCCTAAGAATCAATTTTGACACGGACGGCGCAAACATATTTGAGAGATCGTTGACCTCTCTTACACTACAGACGTATGCTAACATTTACTGCTGACCTTTGGGCAGTTTTGTGTTTGTTTTAGTCAAGGTGCGTGGTTGAGTGGATCCAGATCTGGGAAGTGAAGCAGTGGATCCCAGTTTTGGAGTCAACGACCGCACACAATACAGCACAGAGGGTGAGTTGACTTTGATTCATGTGATGACAAGCGTGCACATTCAATACACACATTTGAATACTCCTAGGCTGCATTAATTTACATTAAAGAAGCAGAGGAAGGAAGTAGGAGAACTGGTAAGTAAACTAAGCTGTGAAGTAAGGGAAGTAGGAGAACTGGTGGGAAGACTAAAATGTGAAGTAAGAGAAGTTCAGCTCAGTTTTTAAAAAAGAAACCTTTTATTTTTCAGGAGAGGGTGAACAAATAAGTGTTTCTAAACACAATAAAATGGACTGAGACTGATCTCTGGTCTGAGAGAATCAGTGGGACTAATACAGTTTTAAAATGGAGCTCCTAACGTTTCGGCAAGTTGTGCCTTCCTCAGAGGAGAATAAAAAATGAAAGAAAGACTGGAGATATTTATACCTTCCCTAGGCGGAGCAACTAGGGAGCTTCTGATAGGCTGGAACTCCCTCTAATCAGATGGCTAAGCCGTCTCAGCTGTCTAATTGAACACCTGGCAATCAGGAGGAAACCTGTCTTAATCGGCACCAAAGGCCTGCTGGGTGTAAAACCACCAGTTAAGGGCCATCATCTCCACCCAATGAGTTTCTAATACAAGTCAAGGTACACTTTGTGGCACTGGCAGGTTAGGTTCAGGGGAAAAAAAGGGTCTGGCTGCCTTTAGGCAGTCAGAGGGCACGGGCACACAAAGTATAGGCCTTAATACCTGTAATTCTCAAGAGGGGTTTGTAATTTTTTTTCATATTTTGCAGGTGTCCTGGCGGGTCTCCTAAAGGAGGTGTCCCCGCCCTCATCAGAGGAGGTAAGTCCATCATTTAGACACTCTAGGTCCCCCTAGTCTCAGTTTAACTGTGACCTCCAAGAATGGATAATAATACGTGTGACCAGTCTGTGTTTTAGCAGCGTGGAAATACGTTTAAAATGATGAATAACATTGCATAATCTGTAGCCGCGCTGTGAGGAGCTAACGCTAGCTACGCGTAGCTCCGGTTTTGCGGTACTCTGTATAAAAGATAAAAGTGCTTATAAAATAAAATAACCAGTAGAGTGTGAGAGGAGACAGAGGGCGTACCAGTGGAATTAAAGTGTGGGATTTTGGTGAAACTTGTGTGTGTGTATGCTTGATTAGAAGCTCCGTTTTTGTCGTTAGCATATCCGTTAGCATAACATCAGGATAACTTCCTGTCGGCGAAAAATAGTAGAAGAAATGCAAAACGCCAGAAAACCAACTAGCGGCCAGGAGGAGTAACTGCTAGATAATAGTAATGAGTGTTTAGAATCTGTGAATTTGTTAGAGCTTCATTGTCTAAGACCTGTAAGCTTACATCCTGACTTTAGTTTTAATTAAACATTATAACAAAGATTAATGGTTTCAGTTGTGCTTCTTCAATTCTTGAACTTAATTGTGATTCATTAGTAAATGAGATTCATTATTGTGCAGACCAGAGTGTAAGTGCAGTTCAACAGTTTGACTTGCATTGGTATTTCTGATTGAATATCTTTGAACACAGTTATTGATTTTTTAAAAGTTGAATTTATATTTAATTGATTAATTATCCATTATTTTTTAATTTCATTTTACTTCCAATTTTAAACCTTTCGAATTCTGATTTGGAACTGGATTGTGATCTTGATTTTGACTCTGATTTAGATGTTGAGTTTGATTTAGGAATTCTAACTTCAATTTTGGATTCGAGATTCCTTCACATATCCAGTATTGACTAATTTTGGTACATTTACTATTTTACATCGTTCCTAAGAATCAATTTTGACACGGACGGCGCAAACATATTTGAGAGATCGTTGACCTCTCTTACACTACAGACGTATGCTAACATTTACTGCTGACCTTTGGGCAGTTTTGTGTTTGTTTTAGTCAAGGTGCGTGGTTGAGTGGATCCAGATCTGGGAAGTGAAGCAGTGGATCCCAGTTTTGGAGTCAACGACCGCACACAATACAGCACAGAGGGTGAGTTGACTTTGAGTCATGTGATGACAAGCGTGCACATTCAATACACACATTTGAATACTCCTAGGCTGCATTAATTTACATTAAAGAAGCAGAGGAAGGAAGTAGGAGAACTGGTAAGTAAACTAAGCTGTGAAGTAAGGGAAGTAGGAGAACTGGTGGGAAGACTAAAATGTGAAGTAAGAGAAGTTCAGCTCAGTTTAAAAAAAAAGAAACCTTTTATTTTTCAGGAGAGGGTGAACAAATAAGTGTTTCTAAACACAATAAAATGGACTGAGACTGATCTCTGGTCTGAGAGAATCAGTGGGACTAATACAGTTTTAAAATGGAGCTCCTAACGTTTCGGCAAGTTGTGCCTTCCTCAGAGGAGAATAAAAAATGAAAGAAAGACTGGAGATATTTATACCTTCCCTAGGCGGAGCAACTAGGGAGCTTCTGATAGGCTGGAACTCCCTCTAATCAGATGGCTAATCCGTCTCAGCTGTCTAATTGAACACCTGGCAATCAGGAGGAAACCTGTCTTAATCGGCACCAAAGGCCTGCTGGGTGTAAAACCACCAGTTAAGGGCCATCATCTCCACCCAATGAGTTTCTAATACAAGTCAAGGTACACTTTGTGGCACTGGCAGGTTAGGTTCAGGGGGAAAAAAGGGTCTGGCTGCCTTTAGGCAGTCAGAGGGCACGGGCACACAAAGTATAGGCCTTAATACCTGTAATTCTCAAGAGGGGTTTGTAATTTTTTTTCATATTTTGCAGGTGTCCTGGCGGGTCTCCTAAAGGAGGTGTCCCCGCCCTCATCAGAGGAGGTAAGTCCATCATTTAGACACTCTAGGTCCCCCTAGTCTCAGTTTAACTGTGACCTCCAAGAATGGATAATAATACGTGTGACCAGTCTGTGTTTTAGCAGCGTGGAAATACGTTTAAAATGATGAATAACATTGCATAATCTGTAGCCGCGCTGTGAGGAGCTAACGCTAGCTACGCGTAGCTCCGGTTTTGCGGTACTCTGTATGTAAGATAAAAGTGCTTATAAAATAAAATAACCAGTAGAGTGTGAGAGGAGACAGAGGGCGTACCAGTGGAATTAAAGTGTGGGATTTTGGTGAAACTTGTGTGTGTGTATGCTTGATTAGAAGCTCCGTTTTTGTCGTTAGCATATCCGTTAGCATAACATCAGGATAACTTCCTGTCGGCGAAAAATAGTAGAAGAAATGCAAAACGCCAGAAAACCAACTAGCGGCCAGGAGGAGTAACTGCTAGATAATAGTAATGAGTGTTTAGAATCTGTGAATTTGTTAGAGCTTCATTGTCTAAGACCTGTAAGCTTACATCCTGACTTTAGTTTTAATTAAACATTATAACAAAGATTAATGGTTTCAGTTGTGCTTCTTCAATTCTTGAACTTAATTGTGATTCATTAGTAAATGAGATTCATTATTGTGCAGACCAGAGTGTAAGTGCAGTTCAACAGTTTGACTTGCATTGGATATTTCTGATTGAATATATTTGAACACAGTTATTGATTTTTTTAAAGTTGAATTTAATATTTAATTGATTAATTATTCATTATTTTTTAATTTCATTTTACTTCCAATTTTAAACCTTTCGAATTCTGATTTGGAACTGGATTGTGATCTTGATTTTGACTCTGATTTAGATGTTGAGTTTGATTTAGGAATTCTAACTTCAATTTTGGATTCGAGATTCCTTCACATATCCAGTATTGACTAATTTTGGTACATTTACTATTTTACATCGTTCCTAAGAATCAATTTTGACACGGACGGCGCAAACATATTTGAGAGATCGTTGACCTCTCTTACACTACAGACGTATGCTAACATTTACTGCTGGCAGTTTTGTGTTTGTTTTAGTCAAGGTGCGTGGTTGAGTGGATCCAGATCTGGGAAGTGAAGCAGTGGATCCCAGTTTTGGAGTCAACGACCGCACACAATACAGCACAGAGGGTGAGTTGACTTTAATTCATGTGATGACAAGCGTGCACATTCAATACACACATTTGAATACTCCTAGGCTGCATTAATTTACATTAAAGAAGCAGAGGAAGGAAGTAGGAGAACTGGTAAGTAAACTAAGCTGTGAAGTAAGGGAAGTAGGAGAACTGGTGGGAAGACTAAAATGTGAAGTAAGAGAAGTTCAGCTCAGTTTTTAAAAAAAGAAACCTTTTATTTTTCAGGAGAGGGTGAACAAATAAGTGTTTCTAAACACAATAAAATGGACTGAGACTGATCTCTGGTCTGAGAGAATCAGTGGGACTAATACAGTTTTAAAATGGAGCTCCTAACATTTCGGCAAGTTGTGCCTTCCTCAGAGGAGAATAAAAAATGAAAGAAAGACTGGAGATATTTATACCTTCCCTAGGCGGAGCAACTAGGGAGCTTCTGATAGGCTGGAACTCCCTCTAATCAGATGGCTAAGCCGTCTCAGCTGTCTAATTGAACACCTGGCAATCAGGAGGAAACCTGTCTTAATCGGCACCAAAGGCCTGCTGGGTGTAAAACCACTAGTTAAGGGCCATCATCTCCACCCAATGAGTTTCTAATACAAGTCAAGGTACACTTTGTGGCACTGGCAGGTTAGGTTCAGGGGAAAAAAAGGGTCTGGCTGCCTTTAGGCAGTCAGAGGGCACGGGCACACAAAGTATAGGCCTTAATACCTGTAATTCTCAAGAGGGGTTTGTAATTTTTTTTCATATTTTGCAGGTGTCCTGGCGGGTCTCCTAAAGGAGGTGTCCCCGCCCTCATCAGAGGAGGTAAGTCCATCATTTAGACACTCTAGGTCCCCCTAGTCTCAGTTTAACTGTGACCTCCAAGAATGGATAATAATACGTGTGACCAGTCTGTGTTTTAGCAGCGTGGAAATACGTTTAAAATGATGAATAACATTGCATAATCTGTAGCCGCGCTGTGAGGAGCTAACGCTAGCTACGTGTAGCTCCGGTTTTGCGGTACTCTGTATGTAAAATAAAAGTGCTTATAAAATAAAATAACCAGTAGAGTGTGAGAGGAGACAGAGGGCGTACCAGTGGAATTAAAGTGTGGGATTTTGGTGAAACTTGTGTGTGCGTATGCTTGATTAGAAGCTCCGTTTTTGTCGTTAGCATATCCGTTAGCATAACATCAGGATAACTTCCTGTCGGCGAAAAATAGTAGAAGAAATGCAAAACGCCAGAAAACCAACTAGCGGCCAGGAGGAGTAACTGCTAGATAATAGTAATAAGTGTTTAGAATCTGTGAATTTGTTAGAGCTTCATTGTCTAAGACCTGTAAGCTTACATCCTGACTTTAGTTTTAATTAAACATTATAACAAAGATTAATGGTTTCAGTTGTGCTTCTTCAATTCTTGAACTTAATTGTGATTCATTAGTAAATGAGATTCATTATTGTGCAGACCAGAGTGTAAGTGCAGTTCAACAGTTTGACTTGCATTGGTATTTCTGATTGAATATCTTTGAACACAGTTATTGATTTTTTAAAAGTTGAATTTAATATTTAATTGATTAATTATTCATTATTTTTTAATTTCATTTTACTTCCAATTTTAAACCTTTCGAATTCTGATTTGGAACTGGATTGTGATCTTGATTTTGACTCTGATTTAGATGTTGAGTTTGATTTAGGAATTCTAATTTCAATTTTGGATTCGAGATTCCTTCACATATCCAGTATTGACTAATTTTGGTACATTTACTATTTTACATCGTTCCTAAGAATCAATTTTGACACGGACGGCGCAAACATATTTGAGAGATCGTTGACCTCTCTTACACTACAGACGTATGCTAACATTTACTGCTGACCTTTGGGCAGTTTTGTGTTTGTTTTAGTCAAGGTGCGTGGTTGAGTGGATCCAGATCTGGGAAGTGAAGCAGTGGATCCCAGTTTTGGAGTCAACGACCGCACACAATACAGCACAGAGGGTGAGTTGACTTTGATTCATGTGATGACAAGCGTGCACATTCAATACACACATTTGAATACTCCTAGGCTGCATTAATTTACATTAAAGAAGCAGAGGAAGGAAGTAGGAGAACTGGTAAGTAAACTAAGCTGTGAAGTAAGGGAAGTAGGAGAACTGGTGGGAAGACTAAAATGTGAAGTAAGAGAAGTTCAGCTCAGTTTTTAAAAAAGAAACCTTTTATTTTTCAGGAGAGGGTGAACAAATAAGTGTTTCTAAACACAATAAAATGGACTGAGACTGATCTCTGGTCTGAGAGAATCAGTGGGACTAATACAGTTTTAAAATGGAGCTCCTAACGTTTCGGCAAGTTGTGCCTTCCTCAGAGGAGAATAAAAAATGAAAGAAAGACTGGAGATATTTATACCTTCCCTAGGCGGAGCAACTAGGGAGCTTCTGATAGGCTGGAACTCCCTCTAATCAGATGGCTAAGCCGTCTCAGCTGTCTAATTGAACACCTGGCAATCAGGAGGAAACCTGTCTTAATCGGCACCAAAGGCCTGCTGGGTGTAAAACCACCAGTTAAGGGCCATCATCTCCACCCAATGAGTTTCTAATACAAGTCAAGGTACACTTTGTGGCACTGGCAGGTTAGGTTCAGGGGAAAAAAAGGGTCTGGCTGCCTTTAGGCAGTCAGAGGGCACGGGCACACAAAGTATAGGCCTTAATACCTGTAATTCTCAAGAGGGGTTTGTAATTTTTTTTCATATTTTGCAGGTGTCCTGGCGGGTCTCCTAAAGGAGGTGTCCCCGCCCTCATCAGAGGAGGTAAGTCCATCATTTAGACACTCTAGGTCCCCCTAGTCTCAGTTTAACTGTGACCTCCAAGAATGGATAATAATACGTGTGACCAGTCTGTGTTTTAGCAGCGTGGAAATACGTTTAAAATGATGAATAACATTGCATAATCTGTAGCCGCGCTGTGAGGAGCTAACGCTAGCTACGCGTAGCTCCGGTTTTGCGGTACTCTGTATAAAAGATAAAAGTGCTTATAAAATAAAATAACCAGTAGAGTGTGAGAGGAGACAGAGGGCGTACCAGTGGAATTAAAGTGTGGGATTTTGGTGAAACTTGTGTGTGTGTATGCTTGATTAGAAGCTCCGTTTTTGTCGTTAGCATATCCGTTAGCATAACATCAGGATAACTTCCTGTCGGCGAAAAATAGTAGAAGAAATGCAAAACGCCAGAAAACCAACTAGCGGCCAGGAGGAGTAACTGCTAGATAATAGTAATGAGTGTTTAGAATCTGTGAATTTGTTAGAGCTTCATTGTCTAAGACCTGTAAGCTTACATCCTGACTTTAGTTTTAATTAAACATTATAACAAAGATTAATGGTTTCAGTTGTGCTTCTTCAATTCTTGAACTTAATTGTGATTCATTAGTAAATGAGATTCATTATTGTGCAGACCAGAGTGTAAGTGCAGTTCAACAGTTTGACTTGCATTGGTATTTCTGATTGAATATCTTTGAACACAGTTATTGATTTTTTAAAAGTTGAATTTATATTTAATTGATTAATTATCCATTATTTTTTAATTTCATTTTACTTCCAATTTTAAACCTTTCGAATTCTGATTTGGAACTGGATTGTGATCTTGATTTTGACTCTGATTTAGATGTTGAGTTTGATTTAGGAATTCTAACTTCAATTTTGGATTCGAGATTCCTTCACATATCCAGTATTGACTAATTTTGGTACATTTACTATTTTACATCGTTCCTAAGAATCAATTTTGACACGGACGGCGCAAACATATTTGAGAGATCGTTGACCTCTCTTACACTACAGACGTATGCTAACATTTACTGCTGACCTTTGGGCAGTTTTGTGTTTGTTTTAGTCAAGGTGCGTGGTTGAGTGGATCCAGATCTGGGAAGTGAAGCAGTGGATCCCAGTTTTGGAGTCAACGACCGCACACAATACAGCACAGAGGGTGAGTTGACTTTGAGTCATGTGATGACAAGCGTGCACATTCAATACACACATTTGAATACTCCTAGGCTGCATTAATTTACATTAAAGAAGCAGAGGAAGGAAGTAGGAGAACTGGTAAGTAAACTAAGCTGTGAAGTAAGGGAAGTAGGAGAACTGGTGGGAAGACTAAAATGTGAAGTAAGAGAAGTTCAGCTCAGTTTAAAAAAAAAGAAACCTTTTATTTTTCAGGAGAGGGTGAACAAATAAGTGTTTCTAAACACAATAAAATGGACTGAGACTGATCTCTGGTCTGAGAGAATCAGTGGGACTAATACAGTTTTAAAATGGAGCTCCTAACGTTTCGGCAAGTTGTGCCTTCCTCAGAGGAGAATAAAAAATGAAAGAAAGACTGGAGATATTTATACCTTCCCTAGGCGGAGCAACTAGGGAGCTTCTGATAGGCTGGAACTCCCTCTAATCAGATGGCTAATCCGTCTCAGCTGTCTAATTGAACACCTGGCAATCAGGAGGAAACCTGTCTTAATCGGCACCAAAGGCCTGCTGGGTGTAAAACCACCAGTTAAGGGCCATCATCTCCACCCAATGAGTTTCTAATACAAGTCAAGGTACACTTTGTGGCACTGGCAGGTTAGGTTCAGGGGGAAAAAAGGGTCTGGCTGCCTTTAGGCAGTCAGAGGGCACGGGCACACAAAGTATAGGCCTTAATACCTGTAATTCTCAAGAGGGGTTTGTAATTTTTTTTCATATTTTGCAGGTGTCCTGGCGGGTCTCCTAAAGGAGGTGTCCCCGCCCTCATCAGAGGAGGTAAGTCCATCATTTAGACACTCTAGGTCCCCCTAGTCTCAGTTTAACTGTGACCTCCAAGAATGGATAATAATACGTGTGACCAGTCTGTGTTTTAGCAGCGTGGAAATACGTTTAAAATGATGAATAACATTGCATAATCTGTAGCCGCGCTGTGAGGAGCTAACGCTAGCTACGCGTAGCTCCGGTTTTGCGGTACTCTGTATGTAAGATAAAAGTGCTTATAAAATAAAATAACCAGTAGAGTGTGAGAGGAGACAGAGGGCGTACCAGTGGAATTAAAGTGTGGGATTTTGGTGAAACTTGTGTGTGTGTATGCTTGATTAGAAGCTCCGTTTTTGTCGTTAGCATATCCGTTAGCATAACATCAGGATAACTTCCTGTCGGCGAAAAATAGTAGAAGAAATGCAAAACGCCAGAAAACCAACTAGCGGCCAGGAGGAGTAACTGCTAGATAATAGTAATGAGTGTTTAGAATCTGTGAATTTGTTAGAGCTTCATTGTCTAAGACCTGTAAGCTTACATCCTGACTTTAGTTTTAATTAAACATTATAACAAAGATTAATGGTTTCAGTTGTGCTTCTTCAATTCTTGAACTTAATTGTGATTCATTAGTAAATGAGATTCATTATTGTGCAGACCAGAGTGTAAGTGCAGTTCAACAGTTTGACTTGCATTGGATATTTCTGATTGAATATATTTGAACACAGTTATTGATTTTTTTAAAGTTGAATTTAATATTTAATTGATTAATTATTCATTATTTTTTAATTTCATTTTACTTCCAATTTTAAACCTTTCGAATTCTGATTTGGAACTGGATTGTGATCTTGATTTTGACTCTGATTTAGATGTTGAGTTTGATTTAGGAATTCTAACTTCAATTTTGGATTCGAGATTCCTTCACATATCCAGTATTGACTAATTTTGGTACATTTACTATTTTACATCGTTCCTAAGAATCAATTTTGACACGGACGGCGCAAACATATTTGAGAGATCGTTGACCTCTCTTACACTACAGACGTATGCTAACATTTACTGCTGGCAGTTTTGTGTTTGTTTTAGTCAAGGTGCGTGGTTGAGTGGATCCAGATCTGGGAAGTGAAGCAGTGGATCCCAGTTTTGGAGTCAACGACCGCACACAATACAGCACAGAGGGTGAGTTGACTTTAATTCATGTGATGACAAGCGTGCACATTCAATACACACATTTGAATACTCCTAGGCTGCATTAATTTACATTAAAGAAGCAGAGGAAGGAAGTAGGAGAACTGGTAAGTAAACTAAGCTGTGAAGTAAGGGAAGTAGGAGAACTGGTGGGAAGACTAAAATGTGAAGTAAGAGAAGTTCAGCTCAGTTTTTAAAAAAAGAAACCTTTTATTTTTCAGGAGAGGGTGAACAAATAAGTGTTTCTAAACACAATAAAATGGACTGAGACTGATCTCTGGTCTGAGAGAATCAGTGGGACTAATACAGTTTTAAAATGGAGCTCCTAACATTTCGGCAAGTTGTGCCTTCCTCAGAGGAGAATAAAAAATGAAAGAAAGACTGGAGATATTTATACCTTCCCTAGGCGGAGCAACTAGGGAGCTTCTGATAGGCTGGAACTCCCTCTAATCAGATGGCTAAGCCGTCTCAGCTGTCTAATTGAACACCTGGCAATCAGGAGGAAACCTGTCTTAATCGGCACCAAAGGCCTGCTGGGTGTAAAACCACTAGTTAAGGGCCATCATCTCCACCCAATGAGTTTCTAATACAAGTCAAGGTACACTTTGTGGCACTGGCAGGTTAGGTTCAGGGGAAAAAAAGGGTCTGGCTGCCTTTAGGCAGTCAGAGGGCACGGGCACACAAAGTATAGGCCTTAATACCTGTAATTCTCAAGAGGGGTTTGTAATTTTTTTTCATATTTTGCAGGTGTCCTGGCGGGTCTCCTAAAGGAGGTGTCCCCGCCCTCATCAGAGGAGGTAAGTCCATCATTTAGACACTCTAGGTCCCCCTAGTCTCAGTTTAACTGTGACCTCCAAGAATGGATAATAATACGTGTGACCAGTCTGTGTTTTAGCAGCGTGGAAATACGTTTAAAATGATGAATAACATTGCATAATCTGTAGCCGCGCTGTGAGGAGCTAACGCTAGCTACGTGTAGCTCCGGTTTTGCGGTACTCTGTATGTAAAATAAAAGTGCTTATAAAATAAAATAACCAGTAGAGTGTGAGAGGAGACAGAGGGCGTACCAGTGGAATTAAAGTGTGGGATTTTGGTGAAACTTGTGTGTGCGTATGCTTGATTAGAAGCTCCGTTTTTGTCGTTAGCATATCCGTTAGCATAACATCAGGATAACTTCCTGTCGGCGAAAAATAGTAGAAGAAATGCAAAACGCCAGAAAACCAACTAGCGGCCAGGAGGAGTAACTGCTAGATAATAGTAATAAGTGTTTAGAATCTGTGAATTTGTTAGAGCTTCATTGTCTAAGACCTGTAAGCTTACATCCTGACTTTAGTTTTAATTAAACATTATAACAAAGATTAATGGTTTCAGTTGTGCTTCTTCAATTCTTGAACTTAATTGTGATTCATTAGTAAATGAGATTCATTATTGTGCAGACCAGAGTGTAAGTGCAGTTCAACAGTTTGACTTGCATTGGTATTTCTGATTGAATATCTTTGAACACAGTTATTGATTTTTTTAAAGTTGAATTTAATATTTAATTGATTAATTATTCATTATTTTTTAATTTCATTTTACTTCCAATTTTAAACCTTTCGAATTCTGATTTGGAACTGGATTGTGATCTTGATTTTGACTCTGATTTAGATGTTGAGTTTGATTTAGGAATTCTAACTTCAATTTTGGATTCGAGATTCCTTCACATATCCAGTATTGACTAATTTTGGTACATTTACTATTTTACATCGTTCCTAAGAATCAAGTTTGACACGGACGGCACAAACATATTTGAGAGATCGTTGACCTCTCTTACACTACAGACGTATGCTAACATTTACTGCTGACCTTTGGGCAGTTTTGTGTTTGTTTTAGTCAAAGTGCGTGGTTGAGTGGATCCAGATCTGGGAAGTGAAGCAGTGGATCCCAGTTTTGGAGTCAACGACCGCACACAATACAGCACAGAGGATGAGTTGACTTTGATTCATGTGATGACAAGCGTGCACATTCAATACACACATTTGAATACTCCTAGGCTGCATTAATTTACATTAAAGAAGCAGAGGAAGGAAGTAGGAGAACTGGTAAGTAAACTAAGCTGTGAAGTAAGGGAAGTAGGAGAACTGGTGGGAAGACTAAAATGTGAAGTAAGAGAAGTTCAGCTCAGTTTTAAAAAAAAGAAACCTTTTATTTTTCAGGAGAGGGTGAACAAATAAGTGTTTCTAAACACAATAAAATGGACTGAGACTGATCTCTGGTCTGAGAGAATCAGTGGGACTAATACAGTTTTAAAATGGAGCTCCTAACGTTTCGGCAAGTTGTGCCTTCCTCAGAGGAGAATAAAAAATGAAAGAAAGACTGGAGATATTTATACCTTCCCTAGGCGGAGCAACTAGGGAGCTTCTGATAGGCTGGAACTCCCTCTAATCAGATGGCTAAGCCGTCTCAGCTGTCTAATTGAACACCTGGCAATCAGGAGGAAACCTGTCTTAATCGGCACCAAAGGCCTGCTGGGTGTAAAACCGCCAGTTAAGGGCCATCATCTCCACCCAATGAGTTTCTAATACAAGTCAAGGTACACTTTGTGGCACTGGCAGGTTAGGTTCAGGGGGAAAAAAGGGTCTGGCTGCCTTTAGGCAGTCAGAGGGCACGGGCACACAAAGTATAGGCCTTAATACCTGTAATTCTCAAGAGGGGTTTGTAATTTTTTTTCATATTTTGCAGGTGTCCTGGCGGGTCTCCTAAAGGAGGTGTCCCGCCCTCATCAGAGGAGGTAAGTCCATCATTTAGACACTCTAGGTCCCCCTAGTCTCAGTTTAACTGTGACCTCCAAGAATGGATAATAATACGTGTGACCAGTCTGTGTTAGCAGCGTGGAAATACGTTTAAAATGATGAATAACATTGCATAATCTGTAGCCGCGCTGTGAGGAGCTAACGCTAGCTACGTGTAGCTCCGGTTTTGCGGTACTCTGTATGTAAAATAAAAGTGCTTATAAAATAAAATAACCAGTAGAGTGTGAGAGGAGACAGAGGGCGTACCAGTGGAATTAAAGTGTGGGATTTTGGTGAAACTTGTGTGCGTATGCTTGATTAGAAGCTCCGTTTTTGTCGTTAGCATATCCGTTAGCATAACATCAGGATAACTTCCTGTCGGCGAAAAATAGTAGAAGAAATGCAAAACGCCAGAAAACCAACTAGCGGCCAGGAGGAGTAACTGCTAGATAATAGTAATAAGTGTTTAGAATCTGTGAATTTGTTAGAGCTTCATTGTCTAAGACCTGTAAGCTTACATCCTGACTTTAGTTTTAATTAAACATTATAACAAAGATTAATGGTTTCAGTTGTGCTTCTTCAATTCTTGAACTTAATTGTGATTCATTAGTAAATGAGATTCATTATTGTGCAGACCAGAGTGTAAGTGCAGTTCAACAGTTTGACTTGCATTGGTATTTCTGATTGAATATCTTTGAACACAGTTATTGATTTTTTTAAAGTTTAATTTAATATTTAATTGATTAATTATTCATTATTTTTTAATTTCATTTTACTTCCAATTTTAAACCTTTCGAATTCTGATTTGGAACTGGATTGTGATCTTGATTTTGACTCTGATTTAGATGTTGAGTTTGATTTAGGAATTCTAACTTCAATTTTGGATTCGAGATTCCTTCACATATCCAGTATTGACTAATTTTGGTACATTTACTATTTTACATCGTTCCTAAGAATCAATTTTGACACGGACGGCGCGAACATATTTGAGAGATCGTTGACCTCTCTTACACTACAGACGTATGCTAACATTTACTGCTGACCTTTGGGCAGTTTTGTGTTTGTTTTAGTCAAGGTGCGTGGTTGAGTGGATCCAGATCTGGGAAGTGAAGCAGTGGATCCCAGTTTTGGAGTCAACGACCGCACACAATACAGCACAGAGGGTGAGTTGACTTTGATTCATGTGATGACAAGCGTGCACATTCAATACACACATTTGAATACTCCTAGGCTGCATTAATTTACATTAAAGAAGCAGAGGAAGGAAGTAGGATAACTGGTAAGTAAACTAAGCTGTGAAGTAAGGGAAGTAGGAGAACTGGTGGGAAGACTAAAATGTGAAGTAAGAGAAGTTCAGCTCAGTTTAAAAAAAAAGAAACCTTTTATTTTTCAGGAGAGGGTGAACAAATAAGTGTTTCTAAACACAATAAAATGGACTGAGACTGATCTCTGGTCTGAGAGAATCAGTGGGACTAATACAGTTTTAAAATGGAGCTCCTAACGTTTCGGCAAGTTGTGCCTTCCTCAGAGGAGAATAAAAAATGAAAGAAAGACTGGAGATATTTATACCTTCCCTAGGCGGAGCAACTAGGGAGCTTCTGATAGGCTGGAACTCCCTCTAATCAGATGGCTAAGCCGTCTCAGCTGTCTAATTGAACACCTGGCAATCAGGAGGAAACCTGTCTTAATCGGCACCAAAGGCCTGCTGGGTGTAAAACCACCAGTTAAGGGCCATCATCTCCACCCAATGAGTTTCTAATACAAGTCAAGGTACACTTTGTTGCACTGGCAGGTTAGGTTCAGGGGAAAAAAAGGGTCTGGCTGCCTTTAGGCAGTCAGAGGGCACGGGCACACAAAGTATAGGCCTTAATACCTGTAATTCTCAAGAGGGGTTTGTAATTTTTTTTCATATTTTGCAGGTGTCCTGGCGGGTCTCCTAAAGGAGGTGTCCCCGCCCTCATCAGAGGAGGTAAGTCCATCATTTAGACACTCTAGGTCCCCCTAGTCTCAGTTTAACTGTTACCTCCAAGAATGGATAATAATACGTGTGACCAGTCTGTGTTTTAGCAGCGTGGAAATACGTTTAAAATGATGAATAACATTGCATAATCTGTAGCCGCGCTGTGAGGAGCTAACGCTAGCTACGTGTAGCTCCGGTTTTGCGGTACTCTGTATGTAAAATAAAAGTGCTTATAAAATAAAATAACCAGTAGAGTGTGAGAGGAGACAGAGGGCGTACCAGTGGAATTAAAGTGTGGGATTTTGGTGAAACTTGTGTGTGCGTATGCTTGACTAGAAGCTCCGTTTTTGTCGTTAGCATATCCGTTAGCATAACATCAGGATAACTTCCTGTCGGCGAAAAATAGTAGAAGAAATGCAAAACGCCAGAAAACCAACTAGCGGCCAGGAGGAGTAACTGCTAGATTATAGTAATAAGTGTTTAGAATCTGTGAATTTGTTAGAGCTTCATTGTCTAAGACCTGTAAGCTTACATCCTGACTTTAGTTTTAATTAAACATTATAACAAAGATTAATGGTTTCAGTTGTGCTTCTTCAATTCTTGAACTTAATTGTGATTCATTAGTAAATGAGATTCATTATTGTGCAGACCAGAGTGTAAGTGCAGTTCAACAGTTTGACTTGCATTGGTATTTCTGATTGAATATCTTTGAACACAGTTATTGATTTTTTTAAAGTTTAATTTAATATTTAATTGATTAATTATTCATTATTTTTTAATTTCATTTTACTTCCAATTTTAAACCTTTCGAATTCTGATTTGGAACTGGATTGTGATCTTGATTTTGACTCTGATTTAGATGTTGAGTTTGATTTAGGAATTCTAACTTCAATTTTGGATTCGAGATTCCTTCACATATCCAGTATTGACTAATTTTGGTACATTTACTATTTTACATCGTTCCTAAGAATCAATTTTGACACGGACGGCGCAAACATATTTGAGAGATCGTTGACCTCTCTTACACTACAGACGTATGCTAACATTTACTGCTGACCTTTGGGCAGTTTTGTGTTTGTTTTAGTCAAAGTGCGTGGTTGAGTGGATCCAGATCTGGGAAGTGAAGCAGTGGATCCCAGTTTTGGAGTCAACGACCGCACACAATACAGCACAGAGGATGAGTTGACTTTGATTCATGTGATGACAAGCGTGCACATTCAATACACACATTTGAATACTCCTAGGCTGCATTAATTTACATTAAAGAAGCAGAGGAAGGAAGTAGGAGAACTGGTAAGTAAACTAAGCTGTGAAGTAAGGGAAGTAGGAGAACTGGTGGGAAGACTAAAATGTGAAGTAAGAGAAGTTCAGCTCAGTTTTAAAAAAAAGAAACCTTTTATTTTTCAGGAGAGGGTGAACAAATAAGTGTTTCTAAACACAATAAAATGGACTGAGACTGATCTCTGGTCTGAGAGAATCAGTGGGACTAATACAGTTTTAAAATGGAGCTCCTAACGTTTCGGCAAGTTGTGCCTTCCTCAGAGGAGAATAAAAAATGAAAGAAAGACTGGAGATATTTATACCTTCCCTAGGCGGAGCAACTAGGGAGCTTCTGATAGGCTGGAACTCCCTCTAATCAGATGGCTAAGCCGTCTAATTGAACACCTGGCAATCAGGAGGAAACCTGTCTTAATCGGCACCAAAGGCCTGCTGGGTGTAAAACCACCAGTTAAGGGCCATCATCTCCACCCAATGAGTTTCTAATACAAGTCAAGGTACACTTTGTGGCACTGGCAGGTTAGGTTCAGGGGAAAAAAAGGGTCTGGCTGCCTTTAGGCAGTCAGAGGGCACGGGCACACAAAGTATAGGCCTTAATACCTGTAATTCTCAAGAGGGGTTTGTAATTTTTTTTCATATTTTGCAGGTGTCCTGGCGGGTCTCCTAAAGGAGGTGTCCCGCCCTCATCAGAGGAGGTAAGTCCATCATTTAGACACTCTAGGTCCCCCTAGTCTCAGTTTAACTGTGACCTCCAAGAATGGATAATAATACGTGTGACCAGTCTGTGTTTTAGCAGCGTGGAAATACGTTTAAAATGATGAATAACATTGCATAATCTGTAGCCGCGCTGTGAGGAGCTAACGCTAGCTACGTGTAGCTCCGGTTTTGCGGTACTCTGTATGTAAAATAAAAGTGCTTATAAAATAAAATAACCAGTAGAGTGTGAGAGGAGACAGAGGGCGTACCAGTGGAATTAAAGTGTGGGATTTTGGTGAAACTTGTGTATGTGTTGATAAAATTGACTTATATACAGTTTAATTAATCACTAGCATATTTGTAGTTTTAATAACCATTAGCTTATGCAGCTCTATTAACCACTTATACAGTGCTCACAGCATACACAGGGCCTGAGAGAAGCAGGTGAAAGGTTACTTATTTAACTGCGTCACAAGGAACAGGCAGCCATCTTTCAGATAGATAAGACAGTGAGATTCAAGCGAGGGTCAACGCCCCAGCTGAGCCCGGCTTCTTCACACACTCCTTCTTAGGACCTCTCGCATGCAACACCTCACTCACACTGATGGAAACCAACGCCTATTGGGAGGGGCCAAGGTGAATGGACATTCACGGCCTCCATCCAGGCGCCATAACGTACAAACGTGCCACGCCTGCATCTTTGACTTTGGCCAATGTGTATCAAGGGGCGGACCCCTATATTAAGGGTCACGCTGATGTGTTCAAGCGTGTCTTATGGTGGACCTCTGAGAGGGAAATCATTAGAGCCCATGCATGTTTAATTGTGTTGGCTGAATAACTCTGTTGATAAATAAATCTATTGCTTTGATATTACTATACGCCTCTGAGAGCTTCTGTTTCATTCTTAAACCTGCTCTAAGTGTGAAAGATAGCTTTATTTTCACAACAAATTGGTGGAGAATGTGGGCAAGACTTGATACAGAGCATATCGGGTTGGAATGTTAACAGACCTCTCTATCTGTGTTTCAGAAAACAAAATGCGAGTCTCCCTGGAGGTTGGGAGCCCTGGTATTTGCCACCAGGTTGTGCCTGCAGTTCGGGAACAGTCTGATAGTGTCGACACAACTAACAAGGTGAGCAGAAGCCTATTTAACTGAATTCTGCATATTGTATTTATAGTCATACATCCAAATTATATCCGACTGACCGAACTGTAAGTATTACATAGTCATAAAAGTATTGTAAAGAGTAATCACACAGCAGCAGGGTTGTTCAGCCCAGCATTTGGGGTTTTGTACATATGTGTGAATGAGTCCAGCAGAAGACGTTAGATAAAAGGCGAAAAATGACGTTTTTGTGGCAGTGTAGAGTGAAGTAGTGTGAGACGCGGTCGCGCGCCTCTTCTGTCGCGGTCACGCGCCTCGCATGAAGCGCTCAAATTCCTGCCACAAATAAAGCGTAATCTTTAACGTAATTATAGGACGTCTTGGGCTACGAAGAAATTGCATAACATGACGGGGATATATGTGTGTTAAAGGTCATTGATAAACTGTAAACTGACAGTGAATTGACCGTGAAGTATTACCGTATCAAGACATTTAGTGTCCGTCTCCGGACGTGTGTTGCGTGTGGTGTAAAACCAAGTTAACTCTGCGTAGAGTAACCTTTAAATAGTTTCTGCACGGGAGCACAGGTTTTAAGATAACCGATGAGTCGTTGATAGCGGACGAAGAGAAAATTACCTTATCGAGGCATCGAGTCTCAGGACACTGAATTTGTGTGTGGCGCTTAGTGGAAAACCATGATATCTCTGCTTAGAGTATCCTCGACGGAGTTTCTGGGTGAGAGCACAAAATTCAAGATAACCGATGTATTGTTGATAACGGACGAAGTGTAAAAGAAAAGTCGCCAGGAGACAGGCCGAAGCAGAGGCCGTCGCTATTTAAGTGTGCTAAATTGTGTTGTGGATATACAGGGCCAGTAGCATAGGGGTTAGCATTGCGGCCTTCCACGCGGTAGGGCCGTGTTCGAACCCCAGCCGAAGCAGATATTGTACATGTGTTTTATGATACGCAGCGGCCGCTGTGATGCATTAAAGTAACGTTGTTTGTTTTGTGTGTTGGTTAGGGAAAGAATTTTTATGATTTGACTGTATTTGTTTGCTGAAAAAGCAGTTTGTCATTTGTATCGTGATCAAGAGGTCATCGATACACAGTCTGTTTGCTGAGGGTGAGAAAGTGGATTAACTGTTCAGTTAATCCGAGTGTTCAGAGACGGGAGCGTGTGATTTTGATTATTTGGTATGAATGCGTGTGACTATTTGCGTTTTAACTTTGTTTATTTGTTTGACTGTATTTGTAAAGATATTCCTTTACCGTATTTGTGATTTGTGCGCATTCCAAAGACGGCAGTGTGCTTGGTTTCAATTTTGTTTAATTGTGTGATTATTTGGAGCGTGCATATGAGAGAAAAAGCTGAGGGCTGCAGCTGCTGCAATTGTTCGTGTGTGACTTTCAAAGTTTGAGGGCCAGTTGGGCAGCAGAGAACACATATGAGACCAAACAAAAAGCTATCAAACACAAACATAAAACATTAGAATAGATCGATACGTGATTTGTGCGTATTTTAGAGGCGACAGTTTTAATTTGGTATGTGTGAGGGACAGCTGAGGGTTAATACTTTAGTTTACTGGGAGACTAAACAAAGTTAGGAGCGAAAACATAACAAGGCCACAAGAGGCTCAAAGTTGGAGATAAGCAACCAGCTGGACACAGAGAGTTGCTAGGGGCAACAGGAACATTTTGACAGGAGGCTTGGCTCCATCTGGTGGACATTTGAGAATACTACTTCCAAAAATTTTATATTTCAAATCACAGTGCACAGTGAACAGTGCAGAGAAGTTTGACATGGCAGGGAAAGTGAGCAATTATCTGTGGAGTTTGGAGAATGAGGTCCAGAATCAGAGCAGGATGAGTGGGAGAAAGAGGCATTGGCCAGTGGAGAAAGAGGCATTTAAGAGGATGATAAAGAGATGGAAAGATAAAGACATTTGGAATGGAGAACGTGGGAGTCCTCCAACGGGAGAAGAGCTGCAACAGATAAACAAAGAAGTACTGAAACACTACGAAGAGAAGAAGAAGGAATGGGAGAACAGAAATCCTAAAAGTTTTAACATGGGGAAAAGGAGGGCGTCGACTCAAGTAGATGAAGAGAGAGGAGTTTGGCCCTACATCAAGAGGTGCTTTAACTATGACACAAAGAGGATGGACGGGAAGCCGATGCCCATGGGAGAACAGAAGGACGAGATGAAGCTGGCAGCTGGAGCAGTAGGCTTACCACTAGGGGCCGCCAGAGATGTCAGCGGCATATTTCCGTCCTTAAACCCCTCAGCCCCTCCCCCACACGACAACGATGCTCCTAACAGCCAAAATAAGCAGGAGCATGAACAAAGCAATCTGTATCCTGACCTGCCACCTCCACCGCCCGAGAAGGTGTCCTCCAACCCCTTCATACAGGCCCCACAGAGGGAGGTGAAAAAAGGAGAACTGAAAGGATTCTTCACAGTGGAGGGAGGAAGTCTGGAAATACTGACTTCCCCCCAAGAGAAGGATAGAAGAAGAAAAGCAAAGGAAGTTGAAAGAACAGTGAAGGTGCTGGAAGAACGCCTCCGTGAGCTTCAAACACCAGGCACACCTAGACGAAGGAGCGGAGCATGTTATGACGCTACTGGTGAGGAATTGACAGAATCAGCAGAGATAGAGCGCCTCCTCAATGAAATGAAGCTCACGCAGGGAATACAAGAAAGAAGAGAGTCACGTCTGTTGAGTGACTTTGTCGATCGAATGGCGCTGCGCCCTGATCTACAATCAAAGTTGGTAGATCTCACCCTAGAGGGGGAGGGTGGAGGGCTGCTGTTAACGTCGCCTCCGCCAGCTGCAGGTAACTCGGTTTTTCACGACCCAAGTGAAGATGAAGCGAGAGATAAGAGAGAAGAAGAGGAGGAGGAAGGAGCGTACCAGCTACGGACACCAGTGAAGACAATAAAGAGACTGAAAATCAACGGAGACTTCACAGGCACGGCCGAGGAGGCGGGACAAACACGAAGTGGGAAACTATTCCGCGGCAGTCGCCACATGATGCCCCTCAGGCCGGCTCCAACAGCCGACGCGCCTCGTCGAATGGCATTCACCCCCTTCTCCTTCATGGATATGACGACACTGCTGGCCGCACTGCCGTCGCTAACTTCAGGAGCAGAGCCATGGATCAGTGAGTTGGGAACATTCACGTCAACACGCAGCCTAGCACTGGGTGACTACAGAGGCCTGTTAGCCCGAGCTACTGACCAGCACACGCTGGACAAAATTGAAATTGCAGCTGGAACGGAGCAGCTGCCAGACTCCACACCAATAGGCAGTATCAGGGAGGAACTACATCGGTCCCTAAGGAGAGAGTACCCTACTCCAACAGACCACAGCCAAATGTCCACCTTCGCGGCCAAGCCTGGGGAGGCTGCTGCCGATCTCCTAGCTCGTGCGGAGCAAGTGTGGAGAACAATCTTCAGAGAGTCCCCAGATACATCGCCAACATCATTAGCACTCTGGAGGAGCATGGTGACCAAAGGCTTGCCCGAAAAAGTAAGAGACGCGATTGGAAACACCGTGGGTATTGCCTCCTTCACTCAACCTGCATGGAGAGAACATGTACTGCATCACTATGATAAACACAGGGCAGCGGTGGAAGGATCAGAGGTGGAGCTCAAATCACTGCAAGTGGCACTAATGAAGAGACAGCTGGCAGAGCTTGAAGCGGCTCAAAAGATTGCTAAAGATAAAAAGAAACAGATGACCCAGCAGGAAGCACAAGCAGAACAGGTGCTCCCGGTGATGATGATGCAACAACCATGGCAGCAGAACCAACAAAGAGGAGGCGCCCAATGGGATGCCCAATGGGATGGCCAAGGAGGAACTTTCTACTGCTACAACTGTGGAAAGCCAGGTCACTACTCACGTGACTGTCGCTCGCGTGGCCCACCACGAGGAAGAAGAGGAGGTTACCAGAGAGGGAGAGGCAATCAGGATCCGAGAAATCAAGATCAAGCTGGACAGCCATACCAGCCACCACTAGGAGGCACTGGGCTATGGACGCCAACTGACCCTCCCTCTGGAGAACATGTCAACCAAGCACCACAAGCACAGTGGGGGTATTACAATCAGGGCCCCTACTAGGACACCCCACAACCACCTGGCACCGACACTATGAAATTTGGACTAGCAAGTGAGCCAACTCTCACTTGCACAATAAATGGACAGGAACACACATTGTTGGTGGATACAGGGGCAACATATTCCAGCCTCAGGTCTACAAAGCACCTATGGGCTCTTATCCTGTACCATCAGCCTGCTTCCAGGACATCAGCATAGACTTCACGGACATGGGACCTGAAAACAGAGCACAAGGAAATAAGACGCATCTTTCACCACATGAGTTAATGACAGGGAGGCAAATGCCTGGTCCTCCAAGAGACGGTAGTCATATACATAGATATACATAGATGTACATATACCTAGATGTGCAGCAAGTTGAAATGAAGGCATATATGACTGCATTAATCATTCTCACGGAGGCTCTCTCCAAACAGGTCCAGCGAACCAGTGCAGCTGACCAGGAAAAGGTAAAAAATCTCATCAGAGAGGGTGACTGGGTCAGGGTCAAAGTTCATAAGAAAAGTGGACTGACCCCAGGTGGACAGGGCCGTACGAAGTGAAGGAGGTTACTTCACACTCGGTCCAAGTCATAGGTAAAGCAGGAGCACCTTGGCACCACCTGTCACACTGTGCCCCAGCACCTGAGCCGTCCAGACCTCTAGCAGAGGTCCGAGGTAATCTGACGCAAAATGCATAATTTGTTTTGTAATTTGTAATTTGACTTTTCAGCAACCACCAACAGGTGATCCAATTAGCTACAGGACATGGAAACGACAATGTTTGCTTAAATTGAATTGTTGATAATGCTATAAAAAACAAAATGGGTGGCTGTATAGCTTGTGCTGCAGCTAGACCAGCTAGGTTCACCGAACCAGCACCACTATATCCTGAATCTGACCCAACAGGATACGCATGCATGACAAATATGACTAAAATGGCTACTCCACCAAATTGCACTACTCTGGCATCCATATTTAAAGTACAAAACCTGACCCAACGCAGACGCAGACATATCTTAGCTAAAAGAGCAGCTGCAGCTGAGTTCAGTCTGGACAAAGGTCCAACCTACATAGATGCAATCGGAGTGCCCAGAGGAGTGCCTAATGAATACAAATTGATAGACTAAATTGCAGCAGGTTTTGAGAGTATCGCGAGTATTATTCCATGGATAACTGTGAATAAAAATGTTGATCGTATCAATTATGTGCATTACAATGTTCTTCGTTTGGCTAATCATACTAGGGATGCAATAAAGGGTCTGGCTGAGCAGCTGGCCCCAACTTCTTTGATTTCTATGCAAAACAAAATGGCTTTGGAGCTTTTGCTCAATGTTTGGAGACCTGTGTTGCACTGTCATCCCCAACAACACTGCGCCGGACGGTTCAGTCACAAAAGCACTGAATAGTCTGAAGGCACTGTCAAAAGAAATGCAGGAAGCATCAGGTGTGGATAATCCATTTGGAGATTGGATGGAAAACATGTTTGGAAAATGGAAGCACCTGATCTTGTCAATAGCAGTGTCAGTGGGTGTGTTCATTGCAATACTGGTCTCATGTGGATGTTGTATAATACCCTGCATTCGTTCTTTGGTTGGCCGTCCTATCACCACTGCCCTCTCCAAGGAACCATCACCACCCCCTCCTTATGGAGCTTACCCAGTAGGGGAAGAGCAGAACAGCCTGGTAGGGTCAGGAGAGGCAGAGGCAGACACCAGCGTGTGAACAGGGCAGGAAGGTAAAGAAAGTGACGTCCTTCAGACGTCAAGAGAGGGATTTGTTGATAAAATTGACTTATATACAGTTTAATTAATCACTAGCATATTTGTAGTTTTAATAACCATTAGCTTATGCAGCTCTATTAACCACTTATACAGTGCTCACAGCATACACAGGGCCTGAGAGAAGCAGGTGAAAGGTTACTTATTTAACTGCGTCACAAGGAACAGGCAGCCATCTTTCAGATAGATAAGACAGTGAGATTCAAGCCAGGGCCAACGTGTAGCTCCGGTTTTGCGATACTCTGTATGTAAAATAAAAGTGCTTATAAAATAAAATAACCAGTAGAGTGTGAGAGGAGACAGAGGGCGTACCAGTGGAATTAAAGTGTGGGATTTTGGTGAAACTTGTGTGTGTGTATGCTTGATTAGAAGCTCCGTTTTTGTCGTTAGCATATCCGTTAGCATAACATCAGGATAACTTCCTGTCGGCGAAAAATAGTAGAAGAAATGCAAAACGCCAGAAAACCAACTAGCGGCCAGGAGGAGTAACTGCTAGATAAGAGTAATGAGTGTTTAGAATCTGTGAATTTGTTAGAGCTTCATTGTCTAAGACCTGTAAGCTTACATCCTGACTTTAGTTTTAATTAAACATTATAACAAAGATTAATGGTTTCAGTTGTGCTTCTTCAATTCTTGAACTTAATTGTGATTCATTAGTAAATGAGATTCATTATTGTGCAGACCAGAGTGTAAGTGCAGTTCAACAGTTTGACTTGCATTGGTATTTCTGATTGAATATCTTTGAACACAGTTATTGATTTTTTTAAAGTTGAATTTAATATTTAATTGATTAATTATTCATTATTTTTTAATTTCATTTTACTTCCAATTTTAAACCTTTCGAATTCTGATTTGGAACTGGATTGTGATCTTGATTTTGACTCTGATTTAGATGTTTGATTTAGGAATTCTAACTTCAATTTTGGATTCGAGATTCCTTCACATATCCAGTATTGACTAATTTTGGTACATTTACTATTTTACATCGTTCCTAAGAATCAATTTTGACACGGACGGCGCAAACATATTTGAGAGATCATTGACCTCTCTTACACTACAGACGTATGCTAACATTTACTGCTGACCTGTGGGCAGTTTTGTGTTTGTTTTAGTCAAGGTGCGTGGTTGAGTGGATCCAGATCTGGGAAGTGAAGCAGTGGATCCCAGTTTTGGAGTCAACGACCACACACAATACAGCACAGAGGGTGAATTGACTTTGATTCATGTGATGACAAGCGTGCACATTCAATACACACATTTGAATACTCCTAGGCTGCATTAATTTACATTAAAGAAGCAGAGGAAGGAAGTAGGAGAACTGGTAAGTAAACTAAGCTGTGAAGTAAGGGAAGTAGGAGAACTGGTGGGAAGACTAAAATGTGAAGTAAGAGAAGTTCAGCTCAGTTTTTAAAAAAAGAAACCTTTTATTTTTCAGGAGAGGGTGAACAAATAAGTGTTTCTAAACACAATAAAATGGACTGAGACTGATCTCTGGTCTGAGAGAATCAGTGGGACTAATACAGTTTTAAAATGGAGCTCCTAACGTTTCGGCAAGTTGTGCCTTCCTCAGAGGAGAATAAAAAATGAAAGCAAGACTGGAGATATTTATACCTTCCCTAGGCGGAGCAACTAGGGAGCATCTGATAGGCTGGAACTCCCTCTAATCAGATGGCTAAGCCGTCTCAGCTGTCTAATTGAACACCTGGCAATCAGGAGGAAACCTGTCTTAATCGGCACCAAAGGCCTGCTGGGTGTAAAACCACCAGTTAAGGGCCATCATCTCCACCCAATGAGTTTCTAATACAAGTCAAGGTACACTTTGTGGCACTGGCAGGTTAGGTTCAGGGGGAAAAAAGGGTCTGGCTGCCTTTAGGCAGTCAGAGGGCACGGGCACACAAAGTATAGGCCTTAATACCTGTAATTCTCAAGAGGGGTTTGTAATTTTTTTTCATATTTTGCAGGTGTCCTGGCGGGTCTCCTAAAGGAGGTGTCCCCGCCCTCATCAGAGGAGGTAAGTCCATCATTTAGACACTCTAGGTCCCCCTAGTCTCAGTTTAACTGTGACCTCCAAGAATGGATAATAATACGTGTGACCAGTCTGTGTTTTAGCAGCGTGGAAATACGTTTAAAATGATGAATAACATTGCATAATCTGTAGCCGCGCTGTGAGGAGCTAACGCTAGCTACGTGTAGCTCCGGTTTTGCGGTACTCTGTATGTAAAATAAAAGTGCTTATAAAATAAAATAACCAGTAGAGTGTGAGAGGAGACAGAGGGCGTACCAGTGGAATTAAAGTGTGGGATTTTGGTGAAACTTGTGTGTGTGTATGCTTGATTAGAAGCTCCGTTTTTGTCGTTAGCATATCCGTTAGCATAACATCAGGATAACTTCCTGTCGGCGAAAAATAGTAGAAGAAATGCAAAACGCCAGAAAACCAACTAGCGGCCAGGAGGAGTAACTGCTAGATAAGAGTAATGAGTGTTTAGAATCTGTGAATTTGTTAGAGCTTCATTGTCTAAGACCTGTAAGCTTACATCCTGACTTTAGTTTTAATTAAACATTATAACAAAGATTAATGGTTTCAGTTGTGCTTCTTCAATTCTTGAACTTAATTGTGATTCATTAGTAAATGAGATTCATTATTGTGCAGACCAGAGTGTAAGTGCAGTTCAACAGTTTGACTTGCATTGGTATTTCTGATTGAATATCTTTGAACACAGTTATTGATTTTTTTAAAGTTGAATTTAATATTTAATTGATTAATTATTCATTCTTTTTTAATTTCATTTTACTTCCAATTTTAAACCTTTCGAATTCTGATTTGGAACTGGATTGTGATCTTGATTTTGACTCTGATTTAGATGTTGTTTGATTTAGGAATTCTAACTTCAATTTTGGATTCGAGATTCCTTCACATATCCAGTATTGACTAATTTTGGTACATTTACTATTTTACATCGTTCCTAAGAATCAATTTTGACACGGACGGCGCAAACATATTTGAGAGATCGTTGACCTCTCTTACACTACAGACGTATGCTAACATTTACTGCTGACCTTTGGGCAGTTTTGTGTTTGTTTTAGTCAAGGTGCGTGGTTGAGTGGATCCAGATCTGGGAAGTGAAGCAGTGGATCCCAGTTTTGGAGTCAACGACCGCACACAATACAGCACAGAGGGTGAGTTGACTTTGATTCATGTGATGACAAGCGTGCACATTCAATACACACATTTGAATACTCCTAGGCTGCATTAATTTACATTAAAGAAGCAGAGGAAGGAAGTAGGAGAACTGGTAAGTAAACTAAGCTGTGAAGTAAGGGAAGTAGGAGAACTGGTGGGAAGACTAAAATGTGAAGTAAGAGAAGTTCAGCTCAGTTTTTAAAAAAAGAAACCTTTTATTTTTCAGGAGAGGGTGAACAAATAAGTGTTTCTAAACACAATAAAATGGACTGAGACTGATCTCTGGTCTGAGAGAATCAGTGGGACTAATACAGTTTTAAAATGGAGCTCCTAACGTTTCGGCAAGTTGTGCCTTCCTCAGAGGAGAATAAAAAATGAAAGAAAGACTGGAGATATTTATACCTTCCCTAGGCGGAGCAACTAGGGAGCTTCTGATAGGCTGGAACTCCCTCTAATCAGATGGCTAAGCCGTCTCAGCTGTCTAATTGAACACCTGGCAATCAGGAGGAAACCTGTCTTAATCGGCACCAAAGGCCTGCTGGGTGTAAAACCACCAGTTAAGGGCCATCATCTCCACCCAATGAGTTTCTAATACAAGTCAAGGTACACTTTGTGGCACTGGCAGGTTAGGTTCAGGGGAAAAAAAGGGTCTGGCTGCCTTTAGGCAGTCAGAGGGCACGGGCACACAAAGTATAGGCCTTAATACCTGTAATTCTCAAGAGGGGTTTGTAATTTTTTTTTTCATATTTTGCAGGTGTCCTGGCGGGTCTCCTAAAGGAGGTGTCCCCGCCCTCATCAGAGGAGGTAAGTCCATCATTTAGACACTCTAGGTCCCCCTAGTCTCAGTTTAACTGTGACCTCCAAGAATGGATAATAATACGTGTGACCAGTCTGTGTTTTAGCAGCGTGGAAATACGTTTAAAATGATGAATAACATTGCATAATCTGTAGCCGCGCTGTGAGGAGCTAACGCTAGCTACGTGTAGCTCCGGTTTTGCGGTACTCTGTATGTAAAATAAAAGTGCTTATAAAATAAAATAACCAGTAGAGTGTGAGAGGAGACAGAGGGCGTACCAGTGGAATTAAAGTGTGGGATTTTGGTGAAACTTGTGTGTGTGTATGCTTGATTAGAAGCTCCGTTTTTGTCGTTAGCATATCCGTTAGCATAACATCAGGATAACTTCCTGTCGGCGAAAAATAGTAGAAGAAATGCAAAACGCCAGAAAACCAACTAGCGGCCAGGAGGAGTAACTGCTAGATAATAGTAATGAGTGTTTAGAGTCTGTGAATTTGTTAGAGCTTCATTGTCTAAGACCTGTAAACTTACATCCTGACTTTAGTTTTAATTAAACATTATAACAAAGATTAATGGTTTCAGTTGTGCTTCTTCAATTCTTGAACTTAATTGTGATTCATTAGTAAATGAGATTCAGTATTGTGCAGACCAGAGTGTAAGTGCAGTTCAACAGTTTGACTTGCATTGGTATTTCTGATTGAATATCTTTGAACACAGTTATTGATTTTTTTAAAGTTGAATTTAATATTTAATTGATTAATTATTCATTATTTTTTAATTTCATTTTACTTCCAATTTTAAACCTTTCGAATTCTGATTTGGAACTGGATTGTGATCTTGATTTTGACTCTGATTTAGATGTTGAGTTTGATTTAGGAATTTTAACTTCAATTTTGGATTCGAGATTCCTTCACATATCCAGTATTGACTAATTTTGGTACATTTACTATTTTACATCGTTCCTAAGAATCAATTTTGACACGGACGGCGCAAACATATTTGAGAGATCGTTGACCTCTCTTACACCACAGACGTATGCTAACATTTACTGCTGACCTTTGGGCAGTTTTGTTTTTGTTTTAGTCAAGGTGCGTGGTTGAGTGGATCCAGATCTGGGAAGTGAAGCAGTGGATCCCAGTTTTGGAGTCAACGACCGCACACAATACAGCACAGAGGGTGAGTTGACTTTGATTCATGTGATGACAAGCGTGCACATTCAATACACACATTTGAATACTCCTAGGCTGCATTAATTTACATTAAAGAAGCAGAGGAAGGAAGTAGGAGAACTGGTAAGTAAACTAAGCTGTGAAGTAAGGGAAGTAGGAGAACTGGTGGGAAGACTAAAATGTGAAGTAAGAGAAGTTCAGCTCAGTTTTTAAAAAAAGAAACCTTTTATTTTTCAGGAGAGGGTGAACAAATAAGTGTTTCTAAACACAATAAAATGGACTGAGACTGATCTCTGGTCTGAGAGAATCAGTGGGACTAATACAGTTTTAAAATGGAGCTCCTAACGTTTCGGCAAGTTGTGCCTTCCTCAGAGGAGAATAAAAAATGAAAGAAAGACTGGAGATATTTATACCTTCCCTAGGCGGAGCAACTAGGGAGCTTCTGATAGGCTGGAACTCCCTCTAATCAGATGGCTAAGCCGTCTCAGCTGTCTAATTGAACACCTGGCAATCAGGAGGAAACCTGTCTTAATCGGCACCAAAGGCCTGCTGGGTGTAAAACCACCAGTTAAGGGCCATCATCTCCACCCAATGAGTTTCTAATACAAGTCAAGGTACACTTTGTGGCACTGGCAGGTTAGGTTCAGGGGAAAAAAAGGGTCTGGCTGCCTTTAGGCAGTCAGAGGGCACGGGCACACAAAGTATAGGCCTTAATACCTGTAATTCTCAAGAGGGGTTTGTAATTTTTTTTCATATTTTGCAGGTGTCCTGGCGGGTCTCCTAAAGGAGGTGTCCCGCCCTCATCAGAGGAGGTAAGTCCATCATTTAGACACTCTAGGTCCCCCTAGTCTCAGTTTAACTGTGACCTCCAAGAATGGATAATAATACGTGTGACCAGTCTGTGTTAGCAGCGTGGAAATACGTTTAAAATGATGAATAACATTGCATAATCTGTAGCCGCGCTGTGAGGAGCTAACGCTAGCTACGTGTAGCTCCGGTTTTGCGGTACTCTGTATGTAAAATAAAAGTGCTTATAAAATAAAATAACCAGTAGAGTGTGAGAGGAGACAGAGGGCGTACCAGTGGAATTAAAGTGTGGGATTTTGGTGAAACTTGTGTGTGCGTATGCTTGATTAGAAGCTCCGTTTTTGTCGTTAGCATATCCGTTAGCATAACATCAGGATAACTTCCTGTCGGCGAAAAATAGTAGAAGAAATGCAAAACGCCAGAAAACCAACTAGCGGCCAGGAGGAGTAACTGCTAGATAATAGTAATAAGTGTTTAGAATCTGTGAATTTGTTAGAGCTTCATTGTCTAAGACCTGTAAGCTTACATCCTGACTTTAGTTTTAATTAAACATTATAACAAAGATTAATGGTTTCAGTTGTGCTTCTTCAATTCTTGAACTTAATTGTGATTCATTAGTAAATGAGATTCATTATTGTGCAGACCAGAGTGTAAGTGCAGTTCAACAGTTTGACTTGCATTGGTATTTCTGATTGAATATCTTTGAACACAGTTATTGATTTTTTTAAAGTTGAATTTAATATTTAATTGATTAATTATTCATTATTTTTTAATTTCATTTTACTTCCAATTTTAAACCTTTCGAATTCTGATTTGGAACTGGATTGTGATCTTGATTTTGACTCTGATTTAGATGTTGAGTTTGATTTAGGAATTCTAACTTCAATTTTGGATTCGAGATTCCTTCACATATCAAGCATTGACTAATTTTGGTACATTTACTATTTTACATCGTTCCTAAGAATCAATTTTGACACGGACGGCGCAAACATATTTGAGAGATCGTTGACCTCTCTTACACTACAGACGTATGCTAACATTTACTGCTGACCTTTGGGCAGTTTTGTGTTTGTTTTAGTCAAGGTGCGTGGTTGAGTGGATCCAGATCTGGGAAGTGAAGCAGTGGATCCCAGTTTTGGAGTCAACGACCGCACACAATACAGCACAGAGGGTGAGTTGACTTTGATTCATGTGATGACAAGCGTGCACATTCAATACACACATTTGAATACTCCTAGGCCGCATTAATTTACATTAAAGAAGCAGAGGAAGGAAGTAGGAGAACTGGTAAGTAAACTAAGCTGTGAAGTAAGGGAAGTAGGAGAACTGGTGGGAAGACTAAAATGTGAAGTAAGAGAAGTTCAGCTCAGTTTTTTAAAAAAGAAACCTTTTATTTTTCAGGAGAGGGTGAACAAATAAGTGTTTCTAAACACAATAAAATGGACTGAGACTGATCTCTGGTCTGAGAGAATCAGTGGGACTAATACAGTTTTAAAATGGAGCTCCTAACGTTTCGGCAAGTTGTGCCTTCCTCAGAGGAGAATAAAAAATGAAAGAAAGACTGGAGATATTTATACCTTCCCTAGGCGGAGCAACTAGGGAGCTTCTGATAGGCTGGAACTCCCTCTAATCAGATGGCTAAGCCGTCTCAGCTGTCTAATTGAACACCTGGCAATCAGGAGGAAACCTGTCTTAATCGGCACCAAAGGCCTGCTGGGTGTAAAACCACCAGTTAAGGGCCATCATCTCCACCCAATGAGTTTCTAATACAAGTCAAGGTACACTTTGTGGCACTGGCAGGTTAGGTTCAGGGGAAAAAAAGGGTCTGGCTGCCTTTAGGCAGTCAGAGGGCACGGGCACACAAAGTATAGGCCTTAATACCTGTAATTCTCAAGAGGGGTTTGTAATTTTTTTTCATATTTTGCAGGTGTCCTGGCGGGTCTCCTAAAGGAGGTGTCCCCGCCCTCATCAGAGGAGGTAAGTCCATCATTTAGACACTCTAGGTCCCCCTAGTCTCAGTTTAACTGTGACCTCCAAGAATGGATAATAATACGTGTGACCAGTCTGTGTTTTAGCAGCGTGGAAATACGTTTAAAATGATGAATAACATTGCATAATCTGTAGCCGCGCTGTGAGGAGCTAACGCTAGCTACGTGTAGCTCCGGTTTTGCGGTACTCTGTATGTAAAATAAAAGTGCTTATAAAATAAAATAACCAGTAGAGTGTGAGAGGAGACAGAGGGCGTACCAGTGGAATTAAAGTGTGGGATTTTGGTGAAACTTGTGTGTGTATGCTTGATTAGAAGCTCCGTTTTTGTCGTTAGCATATCCGTTAGCATAACATCAGGATAACTTCCTGTCGGCGAAAAATAGTAGAAGAAATGCAAAACGCCAGAAAACCAACTAGCGGCCAGGAGGAGTAACTGCTAGATAATAGTAATGAGTGTTTAGAATCTGTGAATTTGTTAGAGCTTCATTGTCTAAGACCTGTAAGCTTACATCCTGACTTTAGTTTTAATTAAACATTATAACAAAGATTAATGGTTTCAGTTGTGCTTCTTCAATTCTTGAACTTAATTGTGATTCATTAGTAAATGAGATTCATTATTGTGCAGACCAGAGTGTAAGTGCAGTTCAACAGTTTGACTTGCATTGGTATTTCTGATTGAATATCTTTGAACACAGTTATTGATTTTTTTAAAGTTGAATTTAATATTTAATTGATTAATTATTCATTCTTTTTTAATTTCATTTTACTTCCAATTTTAAACCTTTCGAATTCTGATTTGGAACTGGATTGTGATCTTGATTTTGACTCTGATTTAGATGTTGAGTTTGATTTAGGAATTCTAACTTCAATTTTGGATTCGAGATTCCTTCACATATCCAGTATTGACTAATTTTGGTACATTTACTATTTTACATCGTTCCTAAGAATCAATTTTGACACGGACGGCGCAAACATATTTGAGAGATCGTTGACCTCTCTTACACTACAGACGTATGCTAACATTTACTGCTGACCTTTGGGCAGTTTTGTGTTTGTTTTAGTCAAGGTGCGTGGTTGAGTGGATCCAGATCTGGGAAGTGAAGCAGTGGATCCCAGTTTTGGAGTCAACGACCGCACACAATACAGCACAGAGGGTGAGTTGACTTTGATTCATGTGATGACAAGCGTGCACATTCAATACACACATTTGAATACTCCTAGGCTGCATTAATTTACATTAAAGAAGCAGAGGAAGGAAGTAGGAGAACTGGTAAGTAAACTAAGCTGTGAAGTAAGGGAAGTAGGAGAACTGGTGGGAAGACTAAAATGTGAAGTAAGAGAAGTTCAGCTCAGTTTTAAAAAAAAGAAACCTTTTATTTTTCAGGAGAGGGTGAACAAATAAGTGTTTCTAAACACAATAAAATGGACTGAGACTGATCTCTGGTCTGAGAGAATCAGTGGGACTAATACAGTTTTAAAATGGAGCTCCTAACGTTTCGGCAAGTTGTGCCTTCCTCAGAGGAGAATAAAAAATGAAAGAAAGACTGGAGATATTTATACCTTCCCTAGGCGGAGCAACTAGGGAGCTTCTGATAGGCTGGAACTCCCTGTAATCAGATGGCTAAGCCGTCTCAGCTGTCTAATTGAACACCTGGCAATCAGGAGGAAACCTGTCTTAATCGGCACCAAAGGCCTGCTGGGTGTAAAACCACCAGTTAAGGGCCATCATCTCCACCCAAATGAGTTTCTAATACAAGTCAAGGTACACTTTGTGGCACTGGCAGGTTAGGTTCAGGGGAAAAAAAGGGTCTGGCTGCCTTTAGGCAGTCAGAGGGCACGGGCACACAAAGTATAGGCCTTAATACCTGTAATTCTCAAGAGGGGTTTGTAATTTTTTTTCATATTTTGCAGGTGTCCTGGCGGGTCTCCTAAAGGAGGTGTCCCCGCCCTCATCAGAGGAGGTAAGTCCATCATTTAGACACTCTAGGTCCCCCTAGTCTCAGTTTAACTGTGACCTCCAAGAATGGATAATAATACGTGTGACCAGTCTGTGTTTTAGCAGCGTGGAAATACGTTTAAAATGATGAATAACATTGCATAATCTGTAGCCGCGCTGTGAGGAGCTAACGCTAGCTACGTGTAGCTCCGGTTTTGCGGTACTCTGTATGTAAAATAAAAGTGCTTATAAAATAAAATAACCAGTAGAGTGTGAGAGGAGACAGAGGGCGTACCAGTGGAATTAAAGTGTGGGATTTTGGTGAAACTTGTGTGTGCGTATGCTTGATTAGAAGCTCCGTTTTTGTCGTTAGCATATCCGTTAGCATAACATCAGGATAACTTCCTGTCGGCGAAAAATAGTAGAAGAAATGCAAAACGCCAGAAAACCAACTAGCGGCCAGGAGGAGTAACTGCTAGATAATAGTAATAAGTGTTTAGAATCTGTGAATTTGTTAGAGCGTCATTGTCTAAGACCTGTAAGCTTACATCCTGACTTTAGTTTTAATTAAACATTATAACAAAGATTAATGGTTTCAGTTGTGCTTCTTCAATTCTTGAACTTAATTGTGATTCATTAGTAAATGAGATTCATTATTGTGCAGACCAGAGTGTAAGTGCAGTTCAACAGTTTGACTTGCATTGGTATTTCTGATTGAATATCTTTGAACACAGTTATTGATTTTTTTAAAGTTGAATTTAATATTTAATTGATTAATTATTCATTATTTTTTAATTTCATTTTACTTCCAATTTTAAACCTTTCGAATTCTGATTTGGAACTGGATTGTGATCTTGATTTTGACTCTGATTTAGATGTTGAGTTTGATTTAGGAATTCTAACTTCAATTTTGGATTCGAGATTCCTTCACATATCAAGCATTGACTAATTTTGGTACATTTACTATTTTATATCGTTCCTAAGAATCAATTTTGACACGGACGGCGCAAACATATTTGAGAGATCGTTGACCTCTCTTACACTACAGACGTATGCTAACATTTACTGCTGACCTTTGGGCAGTTTTGTGTTTGTTTTAGTCAAGGTGCGTGGTTGAGTGGATCCAGATCTGGGAAGTGAAGCAGTGGATCCCAGTTTTGGAGTCAACGACCGCACACAATACAGCACAGAGGGTGAGTTGACTTTGATTCATGTGATGACAAGCGTGCACATTCAATACACACATTTGAATACTCCTAGGCCGCATTAATTTACATTAAAGAAGCAGAGGAAGGAAGTAGGAGAACTGGTAAGTAAACTAAGCTGTGAAGTAAGGGAAGTAGGAGAACTGGTGGGAAGACTAAAATGTGAAGTAAGAGAAGTTCAGCTCAGTTTTTTAAAAAAGAAACCTTTTATTTTTCAGGAGAGGGTGAACAAATAAGTGTTTCTAAACACAATAAAATGGACTGAGACTGATCTCTGGTCTGAGAGAATCAGTGGGACTAATACAGTTTTAAAATGGAGCTCCTAACGTTTCGGCAAGTTGTGCCTTCCTCAGAGGAGAATAAAAAATGAAAGAAAGACTGGAGATATTTATACCTTCCCTAGGCGGAGCAACTAGGGAGCTTCTGATAGGCTGGAACTCCCTCTAATCAGATGGCTAAGCCGTCTCAGCTGTCTAATTGAACACCTGGCAATCAGGAGGAAACCTGTCTTAATCGGCACCAAAGGCCTGCTGGGTGTAAAACCACCAGTTAAGGGCCATCATCTCCACCCAATGAGTTTCTAATACAAGTCAAGGTACACTTTGTGGCACTGGCAGGTTAGGTTCAGGGGAAAAAAAGGGTCTGGCTGCCTTTAGGCAGTCAGAGGGCACGGGCACACAAAGTATAGGCCTTAATACCTGTAATTCTCAAGAGGGGTTTGTAATTTTTTTTCATATTTTGCAGGTGTCCTGGCGGGTCTCCTAAAGGAGGTGTCCCCGCCCTCATCAGAGGAGGTAAGTCCATCATTTAGACACTCTAGGTCCCCCTAGTCTCAGTTTAACTGTGACCTCCAAGAATGGATAATAATACGTGTGACCAGTCTGTGTTTTAGCAGCGTGGAAATACGTTTAAAATGATGAATAACATTGCATAATCTGTAGCCGCGCTGTGAGGAGCTAACGCTAGCTACGTGTAGCTCCGGTTTTGCGGTACTCTGTATGTAAAATAAAAGTGCTTATAAAATAAAATAACCAGTAGAGTGTGAGAGGAGACAGAGGGCGTACCAGTGGAATTAAAGTGTGGGATTTTGGTGAAACTTGTGTGTGTATGCTTGATTAGAAGCTCCGTTTTTGTCGTTAGCATATCCGTTAGCATAACATCAGGATAACTTCCTGTCGGCGAAAAATAGTAGAAGAAATGCAAAACGCCAGAAAACCAACTAGCGGCCAGGAGGAGTAACTGCTAGATAATAGTAATGAGTGTTTAGAATCTGTGAATTTGTTAGAGCTTCATTGTCTAAGACCTGTAAGCTTACATCCTGACTTTAGTTTTAATTAAACATTATAACAAAGATTAATGGTTTCAGTTGTGCTTCTTCAATTCTTGAACTTAATTGTGATTCATTAGTAAATGAGATTCATTATTGTGCAGACCAGAGTGTAAGTGCAGTTCAACAGTTTGACTTGCATTGGTATTTCTGATTGAATATCTTTGAACACAGTTATTGATTTTTTTAAAGTTGAATTTAATATTTAATTGATTAATTATTCATTATTTTTTAATTTCATTTTACTTCCAATTTTAAACCTTTCGAATTCTGATTTGGAACTGGATTGTGATCTTGATTTTGACTCTGATTTAGATGTTGAGTTTGATTTAGGAATTCTAACTTCAATTTTGGATTCGAGATTCCTTCACATATCAAGCATTGACTAATTTTGGTACATTTACTATTTTATATCGTTCCTAAGAATCAATTTTGACACGGACGGCGCAAACATATTTGAGAGATCGTTGACCTCTCTTACACTACAGACGTATGCTAACATTTACTGCTGACCTTTGGGCAGTTTTGTGTTTGTTTTAGTCAAGGTGCGTGGTTGAGTGGATCCAGATCTGGGAAGTGAAGCAGTGGATCCCAGTTTTGGAGTCAACGACCGCACACAATACAGCACAGAGGGTGAGTTGACTTTGATTCATGTGATGACAAGCGTGCACATTCAATACACACATTTGAATACTCCTAGGCCGCATTAATTTACATTAAAGAAGCAGAGGAAGGAAGTAGGAGAACTGGTAAGTAAACTAAGCTGTGAAGTAAGGGAAGTAGGAGAACTGGTGGGAAGACTAAAATGTGAAGTAAGAGAAGTTCAGCTCAGTTTTTTAAAAAAGAAACCTTTTATTTTTCAGGAGAGGGTGAACAAATAAGTGTTTCTAAACACAATAAAATGGACTGAGACTGATCTCTGGTCTGAGAGAATCAGTGGGACTAATACAGTTTTAAAATGGAGCTCCTAACGTTTCGGCAAGTTGTGCCTTCCTCAGAGGAGAATAAAAAATGAAAGAAAGACTGGAGATATTTATACCTTCCCTAGGCGGAGCAACTAGGGAGCTTCTGATAGGCTGGAACTCCCTCTAATCAGATGGCTAAGCCGTCTCAGCTGTCTAATTGAACACCTGGCAATCAGGAGGAAACCTGTCTTAATCGGCACCAAAGGCCTGCTGGGTGTAAAACCACCAGTTAAGGGCCATCATCTCCACCCAATGAGTTTCTAATACAAGTCAAGGTACACTTTGTGGCACTGGCAGGTTAGGTTCAGGGGAAAAAAAGGGTCTGGCTGCCTTTAGGCAGTCAGAGGGCACGGGCACACAAAGTATAGGCCTTAATACCTGTAATTCTCAAGAGGGGTTTGTAATTTGTTTTCATATTTTGCAGGTGTCCTGGCGGGTCTCCTAAAGGAGGTGTCCCCGCCCTCATCAGAGGAGGTAAGTCCATCATTTAGACACTCTAGGTCCCCCTAGTCTCAGTTTAACTGTGACCTCCAAGAATGGATAATAATACGTGTGACCAGTCTGTGTTTTAGCAGCGTGGAAATACGTTTAAAATGATGAATAACATTGCATAATCTGTAGCCGCGCTGTGAGGAGCTAACGCTAGCTACGTGTAGCTCCGGTTTTGCGGTACTCTGTATGTAAAATAAAAGTGCTTATAAAATAAAATAACCAGTAGAGTGTGAGAGGAGACAGAGGGCGTACCAGTGGAATTAAAGTGTGGGATTTTGGTGAAACTTGTGTGTGTATGCTTGATTAGAAGCTCCGTTTTTGTCGTTAGCATATCCGTTAGCATAACATCAGGATAACTTCCTGTCGGCGAAAAATAGTAGAAGAAATGCAAAACGCCAGAAAACCAACTAGCGGCCAGGAGGAGTAACTGCTAGATAATAGTAATGAGTGTTTAGAATCTGTGAATTTGTTAGAGCTTCATTGTCTAAGACCTGTAAGCTTACATCCTGACTTTAGTTTTAATTAAACATTATAACAAAGATTAATGGTTTCAGTTGTGCTTCTTCAATTCTTGAACTTAATTGTGATTCATTAGTAAATGAGATTCATTATTGTGCAGACCAGAGTGTAAGTGCAGTTCAACAGTTTGACTTGCATTGGTATTTCTGATTGAATATCTTTGAACACAGTTATTGATTTTTTTAAAGTTGAATTTAATATTTAATTGATTAATTATTCATTATTTTTTAATTTCATTTTACTTCCAATTTTAAACCTTTCGAATTCTGATTTGGAACTGGATTGTGATCTTGATTTTGACTCTGATTTAGATGTTGAGTTTGATTTAGGAATTCTAACTTCAATTTTGGATTCGAGATTCCTTCACATATCCAGTATTGACTAATTTTGGTACATTTACTATTTTACATCGTTCCTAAGAATCAATTTTGACACGGACGGCGCAAACATATTTGAGAGATCGTTGACCTCTCTTACACTACAGACGTATGCTAACATTTACTGCTGACCTTTGGGCAGTTTTGTGTTTGTTTTAGTCAAGGTGCGTGGTTGAGTGGATCCAGATCTGGGAAGTGAAGCAGTGGATCCCAGTTTTGGAGTCAACGACCGCACACAATACAGCACAGAGGGTGAGTTGACTTTGATTCATGTGATGACAAGCGTGCACATTCAATACACACATTTGAATACTCCTAGGCTGCATTAATTTACATTAAAGAAGCAGAGGAAGGAAGTAGGAGAACTGGTAAGTGTAAACTAAGCTGTGAAGTAAGGGAAGTAGGAGAACTGGTGGGAAGACTAAAATGTGAAGTAAGAGAAGTTCAGCTCAGTTTTTTAAAAAAGAAACCTTTTATTTTTCAGGAGAGGGTGAACAAATAAGTGTTTCTAAACACAATAAAATGGACTGAGACTGATCTCTGGTCTGAGAGAATCAGTGGGACTAATACAGTTTTAAAATGGAGCTCCTAACGTTTCGGCAAGTTGTGCCTTCCTCAGAGGAGAATAAAAAATGAAAGAAAGACTGGAGATATTTATACCTTCCCTAGGCGGAGCAACTAGGGAGCTTCTGATAGGCTGGAACTCCCTCTAATCAGATGGCTAAGCCGTCTCAGCTGTCTAATTGAACACCTGGCAATCAGGAGGAAACCTGTCTTAATCGGCACCAAAGGCCTGCTGGGTGTAAAACCACCAGTTAAGGGCCATCATCTCCACCCAATGAGTTTCTAATACAAGTCAAGGTACACTTTGTGGCACTGGCAGGTTAGGTTCAGGGGAAAAAAAGGGTCTGGCTGCCTTTAGGCAGTCAGAGGGCACGGGCACACAAAGTATAGGCCTTAATACCTGTAATTCTCAAGAGGGGTTTGTAATTTTTTTTCATATTTTGCAGGTGTCCTGGCGGGTCTCCTAAAGGAGGTGTCCCCGCCCTCATCAGAGGAGGTAAGTCCATCATTTAGACACTCTAGGTCCCCCTAGTCTCAGTTTAACTGTGACCTCCAAGAATGGATAATAATACGTGTGACCAGTCTGTGTTTTAGCAGCGTGGAAATACGTTTAAAATGATGAATAACATTGCATAATCTGTAGCCGCGCTGTGAGGAGCTAACGCTAGCTACGTGTAGCTCCGGTTTTGCGGTACTCTGTATGTAAAATAAAAGTGCTTATAAAATAAAATAACCAGTAGAGTGTGAGAGGAGACAGAGGGCGTACCAGTGGAATTAAAGTGTGGGATTTTGGTGAAACTTGTGTGTGTATGCTTGATTAGAAGCTCCGTTTTTGTCGTTAGCATATCCGTTAGCATAACATCAGGATAACTTCCTGTCGGCGAAAAATAGTAGAAGAAATGCAAAACGCCAGAAAACCAACTAGCGGCCAGGAGGAGTAACTGCTAGATAATAGTAATGAGTGTTTAGAATCTGTGAATTTGTTAGAGCTTCATTGTCTAAGACCTGTAAGCTTACATCCTGACTTTAGTTTTAATTAAACATTATAACAAAGATTAATGGTTTCAGTTGTGCTTCTTCAATTCTTGAACTTAATTGTGATTCATTAGTAAATGAGATTCATTATTGTGCAGACCAGAGTGTAAGTGCAGTTCAACAGTTTGACTTGCATTGGTATTTCTGATTGAATATCTTTGAACACAGTTATTGATTTTTTTAAAGTTGAATTTAATATTTAATTGATTAATTATTCATTATTTTTTAATTTCATTTTACTTCCAATTTTAAACCTTTCGAATTCTGATTTGGAACTGGATTGTGATCTTGATTTTGACTCTGATTTAGATGTTGAGTTTGATTTAGGAATTCTAACTTCAATTTTGGATTCGAGATTCCTTCACATATCCAGTATTGACTAATTTTGGTACATTTACTATTTTACATCGTTCCTAAGAATCAATTTTGACACGGACGGCGCAAACATATTTGAGAGATCGTTGACCTCTCTTACACTACAGACGTATGCTAACATTTACTGCTGACCTTTGGGCAGTTTTGTGTTTGTTTTAGTCAAGGTGCGTGGTTGAGTGGATCCAGATCTGGGAAGTGAAGCAGTGGATCCCAGTTTTGGAGTCAACGACCGCACACAATACAGCACAGAGGGTGAGTTGACTTTGATTCATGTGATGACAAGCGTGCACATTCAATACACACATTTGAATACTCCTAGGCTGCATTAATTTACATTAAAGAAGCAGAGGAAGGAAGTAGGAGAACTGGTAAGTAAACTAAGCTGTGAAGTAAGGGAAGTAGGAGAACTGGTGGGAAGACTAAAATGTGAAGTAAGAGAAGTTCAGCTCAGTTTTAAAAAAAAGAAACCTTTTATTTTTCAGGAGAGGGTGAACAAATAAGTGTTTCTAAACACAATAAAATGGACTGAGACTGATCTCTGGTCTGAGAGAATCAGTGGGACTAATACAGTTTTAAAATGGAGCGCCTAACGTTTCGGCAAGTTGTGCCTTCCTCAGAGGAGAATAAAAAATGAAAGAAAGACTGGAGATATTTATACCTTCCCTAGGCGGAGCAACTAGGGAGCTTCTGATAGGCTGGAACTCCCTGTAATCAGATGGCTAAGCCGTCTCAGCTGTCTAATTGAACACCTGGCAATCAGGAGGAAACCTGTCTTAATCGGCACCAAAGGCCTGCTGGGTGTAAAACCACCAGTTAAGGGCCATCATCTCCACCCAAATGAGTTTCTAATACAAGTCAAGGTACACTTTGTGGCACTGGCAGGTTAGGTTCAGGGGAAAAAAAGGGTCTGGCTGCCTTTAGGCAGTCAGAGGGCACGGGCACACAAAGTATAGGCCTTAATACCTGTAATTCTCAAGAGGGGTTTGTAATTTTTTTTCATATTTTGCAGGTGTCCTGGCGGGTCTCCTAAAGGAGGTGTCCCCGCCCTCATCAGAGGAGGTAAGTCCATCATTTAGACACTCTAGGTCCCCCTAGTCTCAGTTTAACTGTGACCTCCAAGAATGGATAATAATACGTGTGACCAGTCTATGTTTTAGCAGCGTGGAAATACGTTTAAAATGATGAATAACATTGCATAATCTGTAGCCGCGCTGTGAGGAGCTAACGCTAGCTACGTGTAGCTCCGGTTTTGCGGTACTCTGTATGTAAAATAAAAGTGCTTATAAAATAAAATAACCAGTAGAGTGTGAGAGGAGACAGAGGGCGTACCAGTGGAATTAAAGTGTGGGATTTTGGTGAAACTTGTGTGTGCGTATGCTTGATTAGAAGCTCCGTTTTTGTCGTTAGCATATCCGTTAGCATAACATCAGGATAACTTCCTGTCGGCGAAAAATAGTAGAAGAAATGCAAAACGCCAGAAAACCAACTAGCGGCCAGGAGGAGTAACTGCTAGATAATAGTAATAAGTGTTTAGAATCTGTGAATTTGTTAGAGCTTCATTGTCTAAGACCTGTAAGCTTACATCCTGACTTTAGTTTTAATTAAACATTATAACAAAGATTAATGGTTTCAGTTGTGCTTCTTCAATTCTTGAACTTAATTGTGATTCATTAGTAAATGAGATTCATTATTGTGCAGACCAGAGTGTAAGTGCAGTTCAACAGTTTGACTTGCATTGGTATTTCTGATTGAATATCTTTGAACACAGTTATTGATTTTTTAAAAGTTGAATTTAATATTTAATTGATTAATTATTCATTATTTTTTAATTTCATTTTACTTCCAATTTTAAACCTTTCGAATTCTGATTTGGAACTGGATTGTGATCTTGATTTTGACTCTGATTTAGATGTTGAGTTTGATTTAGGAATTCTAACTTCAATTTTGGATTCGAGATTCCTTCACATATCAAGCATTGACTAATTTTGGTACATTTACATCGTTCCTAAGAATCAATTTTGACACGGACGGCGCAAACATATTTGAGAGATCGTTGACCTCTCTTACACTACAGACGTATGCTAACATTTACTGCTGACCTTTGGGCAGTTTTGTGTTTGTTTTAGTCAAGGTGCGTGGTTGAGTGGATCCAGATCTGGGAAGTGAAGCAGTGGATCCCAGTTTTGGAGTCAACGACCGCACACAATACAGCACAGAGGGTGAGTTGACTTTGATTCATGTGATGACAAGCGTGCACATTCAATACACACATTTGAATACTCCTAGGCCGCATTAATTTACATTAAAGAAGCAGAGGAAGGAAGTAGGAGAACTGGTAAGTAAACTAAGCTGTGAAGTAAGGGAAGTAGGAGAACTGGTGGGAAGACTAAAATGTGAAGTAAGAGAAGTTCAGCTCAGTTTTTTAAAAAAGAAACCTTTTATTTTTCAGGAGAGGGTGAACAAATAAGTGTTTCTAAACACAATAAAATGGACTGAGACTGATCTCTGGTCTGAGAGAATCAGTGGGACTAATACAGTTTTAAAATGGAGCTCCTAACGTTTCGGCAAGTTGTGCCTTCCTCAGAGGAGAATAAAAAATGAAAGAAAGACTGGAGATATTTATACCTTCCCTAGGCGGAGCAACTAGGGAGCTTCTGATAGGCTGGAACTCCCTCTAATCAGATGGCTAAGCCGTCTCAGCTGTCTAATTGAACACCTGGCAATCAGGAGGAAACCTGTCTTAATCGGCACCAAAGGCCTGCTGGGTGTAAAACCACCAGTTAAGGGCCATCATCTCCACCCAATGAGTTTCTAATACAAGTCAAGGTACACTTTGTGGCACTGGCAGGTTAGGTTCAGGGGAAAAAAAGGGTCTGGCTGCCTTTAGGCAGTCAGAGGGCACGGGCACACAAAGTATAGGCCTTAATACCTGTAATTCTCAAGAGGGGTTTGTAATTCTTTTTCATATTTTGCAGGTGTCCTGGCGGGTCTCCTAAAGGAGGTGTCCCCGCCCTCATCAGAGGAGGTAAGTCCATCATTTAGACACTCTAGGTCCCCCCTAGTCTCAGTTTAACTGTGACCTCCAAGAATGGATAATAATACGTGTGACCAGTCTGTGTTTTAGCAGCGTGGAAATACGTTTAAAATGATGAATAACATTGCATAATCTGTAGCCGCGCTGTGAGGAGCTAACGCTAGCTACGTGTAGCTCCGGTTTTGCGGTACTCTGTATGTAAAATAAAAGTGCTTATAAAATAAAATAACCAGTAGAGTGTGAGAGGAGACAGAGGGCGTACCAGTGGAATTAAAGTGTGGGATTTTGGTGAAACTTGTGTGTGCGTATGCTTGATTAGAAGCTCCGTTTTTGTCGTTAGCATATCCGTTAGCATAACATCAGGATAACTTCCTGTCGGCGAAAAATAGTAGAAGAAATGCAAAACGCCAGAAAACCAACTAGCGGCCAGGAGGAGTAACTGCTAGATAATAGTAATAAGTGTTTAGAATCTGTGAATTTGTTAGAGCTTCATTGTCTAAGACCTGTAAGCTTACATCCTGACTTTAGTTTTAATTAAACATTATAACAAAGATTAATGGTTTCAGTTGTGCTTCTTCAATTCTTGAACTTAATTGTGATTCATTAGTAAATGAGATTCATTATTGTGCAGACCAGAGTGTAAGTGCAGTTCAACAGTTTGACTTGCATTGGTATTTCTGATTGAATATCTTTGAACACAGTTATTGATTTTTTTAAAGTTGAATTTAATATTTAATTGATTAATTATTCATTATTTTTTAATTTCATTTTACTTCCAATTTTAAACCTTTCGAATTCTGATTTGGAACTGGATTGTGATCTTGATTTTGACTCTGATTTAGATGTTGAGTTTGATTTAGGAATTCTAACTTCAATTTTGGATTCGAGATTCCTTCACATATCAAGCATTGACTAATTTTGGTACATTTACTATTTTACATCGTTCCTAAGAATCAATTTTGACACGGACGGCGCAAACATATTTGAGAGATCGTTGACCTCTCTTACACTACAGACGTATGCTAACATTTACTGCTGACCTTTGGGCAGTTTTGTGTTTGTTTTAGTCAAGGTGCGTGGTTGAGTGGATCCAGATCTGGGAAGTGAAGCAGTGGATCCCAGTTTTGGAGTCAACGACCGCACACAATACAGCACAGAGGGTGAGTTGACTTTGATTCATGTGATGACAAGCATGCACATTCAATACACACATTTGAATACTCCTAGGCTCCATTAATTTACATTAAAGAAGCAGAGGAAGGAAGTAGGAGAACTGGTAAGTAAACTAAGCTGTGAAGTAAGGGAAGTAGGAGAACTGGTGGGAAGACTAAAATGTGAAGTAAGAGAAGTTCAGCTCAGTTTTTTAAAAAAGAAACCTTTTATTTTTCAGGAGAGGGTGAACAAATAAGTGTTTCTAAACACAATAAAATGGACTGAGACTGATCTCTGGTCTGAGAGAATCAGTGGGACTAATACAGTTTTAAAATGGAGCTCCTAACGTTTCGGCAAGTTGTGCCTTCCTCAGAGGAGAATAAAAAATGAAAGAAAGACTGGAGATATTTATACCTTCCCTAGGCGGAGCAACTAGGGAGCTTCTGATAGGCTGGAACTCCCTCTAATCAGATGGCTAAGCCGTCTCAGCTGTCTAATTGAACACCTGGCAATCAGGAGGAAACCTGTCTTAATCGGCACCAAAGGCCTGCTGGGTGTAAAACCACCAGTTAAGGGCCATCATCTCCACCCAATGAGTTTCTAATACAAGTCAAGGTACACTTTGTGGCACTGGCAGGTTAGGTTCAGGGGAAAAAAAGGGTCTGGCTGCCTTTAGGCAGTCAGAGGGCACGGGCACACAAAGTATAGGCCTTAATACCTGTAATTCTCAAGAGGGGTTTGTAATTCTTTTTCATATTTTGCAGGTGTCCTGGCGGGTCTCCTAAAGGAGGTGTCCCCGCCCTCATCAGAGGAGGTAAGTCCATCATTTAGACACTCTAGGTCCCCCCTAGTCTCAGTTTAACTGTGACCTCCAAGAATGGATAATAATACGTGTGACCAGTCTGTGTTTTAGCAGCGTGGAAATACGTTTAAAATGATGAATAACATTGCATAATCTGTAGCCGCGCTGTGAGGAGCTAACGCTAGCTACGTGTAGCTCCGGTTTTGCGGTACTCTGTATGTAAAATAAAAGTGCTTATAAAATAAAATAACCAGTAGAGTGTGAGAGGAGACAGAGGGCGTACCAGTGGAATTAAAGTGTGGGATTTTGGTGAAACTTGTGTGTGCGTATGCTTGATTAGAAGCTCCGTTTTTGTCGTTAGCATATCCGTTAGCATAACATCAGGATAACTTCCTGTCGGCGAAAAATAGTAGAAGAAATGCAAAACGCCAGAAAACCAACTAGCGGCCAGGAGGAGTAACTGCTAGATAATAGTAATAAGTGTTTAGAATCTGTGAATTTGTTAGAGCTTCATTGTCTAAGACCTGTAAGCTTACATCCTGACTTTAGTTTTAATTAAACATTATAACAAAGATTAATGGTTTCAGTTGTGCTTATTCAATTCTTGAACTTAATTGTGATTCATTAGTAAATGAGATTCATTATTGTGCAGACCAGAGTGTAAGTGCAGTTCAACAGTTTGACTTGCATTGGTATTTCTGATTGAATATCTTTGAACACAGTTATTGATTTTTTTAAAGTTGAATTTAATATTTAATTGATTAATTATTCATTATTTTTTAATTTCATTTTACTTCCAATTTTAAACCTTTCGAATTCTGATTTGGAACTGGATTGTGATCTTGATTTTGACTCTGATTTAGATGTTGAGTTTGATTTAGGAATTCTAACTTCAATTTTGGATTCGAGATTCCTTCACATATCAAGCATTGACTAATTTTGGTACATTTACTATTTTACATCGTTCCTAAGAATCAATTTTGACACGGACGGCGCAAACATATTTGAGAGATCGTTGACCTCTCTTACACTACAGACGTATGCTAACATTTACTACTGACCTTTGGGCAGTTTTGTGTTTGTTTTAGTCAAGGTGCGTGGTTGAGTGGATCCAGATCTGGGAAGTGAAGCAGTGGATCCCAGTTTTGGAGTCAACGACCGCACACAATACAGCACAGAGGGTGAGTTGACTTTGATTCATGTGATGACAAGCGTGCACATTCAATACACACATTTGAATACTCCTAGGCCGCATTAATTTACATTAAAGAAGCAGAGGAAGGAAGTAGGAGAACTGGTAAGTAAACTAAGCTGTGAAGTAAGGGAAGTAGGAGAACTGGTGGGAAGACTAAAATGTGAAGTAAGAGAAGTTCAGCTCAGTTTTTTTAAAAAGAAACCTTTTATTTTTCAGGAGAGGGTGAACAAATAAGTGTTTCTAAACACAATAAAATGGACTGAGACTGATCTCTGGTCTGAGAGAATCAGTGGGACTAATACAGTTTTAAAATGGAGCTCCTAACGTTTCGGCAAGTTGTGCCTTCCTCAGAGGAGAATAAAAAATGAAAGAAAGACTGGAGATATTTATACCTTCCCTAGGCGGAGCAACTAGGGAGCTTCTGATAGGCTGGAACTCCCTCTAATCAGATGGCTAAGCCGTCTCAGCTGTCTAATTGAACACCTGGCAATCAGGAGGAAACCTGTCTTAATCGGCACCAAAGGCCTGCTGGGTGTAAAACCACCAGTTAAGGGCCATCATCTCCACCCAATGAGTTTCTAATACAAGTCAAGGTACACTTTGTGGCACTGGCAGGTTAGGTTCAGGGGAAAAAAAGGGTCTGGCTGCCTTTAGGCAGTCAGAGGGCACGGGCACACAAAGTATAGGCCTTAATACCTGTAATTCTCAAGAGGGGTTTGTAATTCTTTTTCATATTTTGCAGGTGTCCTGGCGGGTCTCCTAAAGGAGGTGTCCCCGCCCTCATCAGAGGAGGTAAGTCCATCATTTAGACACTCTAGGTCCCCCCTAGTCTCAGTTTAACTGTGACCTCCAAGAATGGATAATAATACGTGTGACCAGTCTGTGTTTTAGCAGCGTGGAAATACGTTTAAAATGATGAATAACATTGCATAATCTGTAGCCGCGCTGTGAGGAGCTAACGCTAGCTACGTGTAGCTCCGGTTTTGCGGTACTGTGTATGTAAAATAAAAGTGCTTATAAAATAAAATAACCAGTAGAGTGTGAGAGGAGACAGAGGGCGTACCAGTGGAATTAAACTGTGGGATTTTGGTGAAACTTGTGTGTATGCTTGATTAGAAGCTCCGTTTTTGTCGTTAGCATATCCGTTAGCATAACATCAGGATAACTTCCTGTCGGCGAAAAATAGTAGAAGAAATGCAAAACGCCAGAAAACCAACTAGCGGCCAGGAGGAGTAACTGCTAGATAATAGTAATGAGTGTTTAGAATCTGTGAATTTGTTAGAGCTTCATTGTCTAAGACCTGTAAGCTTACATCCTGACTTTAGTTTTAATTAAACATTATAACAAAGATTAATGGTTTCAGTTGTGCTTCTTCAATTCTTGAACTTAATTGTGATTCATTAGTAAATGAGATTCATTATTGTGCAGACCAGAGTGTAAGTGCAGTTCAACAGTTTGACTTGCATTGGTATTTCTGATTGAATATCTTTGAACACAGTTATTGATTTTTTTAAAGTTGAATTTAATATTTAATTGATTAATTATTCATTTTTTAATTTCATTTTACTTCCAATTTTAAACCTTTCGAATTCTGATTTGGAACTGGATTGTGATCTTGATTTTGACTCTGATTTAGATGTTGAGTTTGATTTAGGAATTCTAACTTCAATTTTGGATTCGAGATTCCTTCACATATCCAGTATTGACTAATTTTGGTACATTTACTATTTTACATCGTTCCTAAGAATCAATTTTGACACGGACGGCGCAAACATATTTGAGAGATCGTTGACCTCTCTTACACTACAGACGTATGCTAACATTTACTGCTGACCTTTGGGCAGTTTTGTGTTTGTTTTAGTCAAGGTGCGTGGTTGAGTGGATCCAGATCTGGGAAGTGAAGCAGTGGATCCCAGTTTTGGAGTCAACGACCGCACACAATACAGCACAGAGGGTGAGTTGACTTTGATTCATGTGATGACAAGCGTGCACATTCAATACACACATTTGAATACTCCTAGGCTGCATTAATTTACATTAAAGAAGCAGAGGAAGGAAGTAGGAGAACTGGTAAGTAAACTAAGCTGTGAAGTAAGGGAAGTAGGAGAACTGGTGGGAAGACTAAAATGTGAAGTAAGAGAAGTTCAGCTCAGTTTAAAAAAAAAGAAACCTTTTATTTTTCAGGAGAGGGTGAACAAATAAGTGTTTCTAAACACAATAAAATGGACTGAGACTGATCTCTGGTCTGAGAGAATCAGTGGGACTAATACAGTTTTAAAATGGAGCTCCTAACGTTTCGGCAAGTTGTGCCTTCCTCAGAGGAGAATAAAAAATGAAAGAAAGACTGGAGATATTTATACCTTCCCTAGGCGGAGCAACTAGGGAGCTTCTGATAGGCTGGAACTCCCTGTAATCAGATGGCTAAGCCGTCTCAGCTGTCTAATTGAACACCTGGCAATCAGGAGGAAACCTGTCTTAATCGGCACCAAAGGCCTGCTGGGTGTAAAACCACCAGTTAAGGGGCATCATCTCCACCCAATGAGTTTCTAATGCAAGTCAAGGTACACTTTGTGGCACTGGCAGGTTAGGTTCAGGGGAAAAAAAGGGTCTGGCTGCCTTTAGGCAGTCAGAGGGCACGGGCACACAAAGTATAGGCCTTAATACCTGTAATTCTCAAGAGGGGTTTGTAATTTTTTTTCATATTTTGCAGGTGTCCTGGCGGGTCTCCTAAAGGAGGTGTCCCCGCCCTCATCAGAGGAGGTAAGTCCATCATTTAGACACTCTAGGTCCCCCTAGTCTCAGTTTAACTGTGACCTCCAAGAATGGATAATAATACGTGTGACCAGTCTGTGTTTTAGCAGCGTGGAAATACGTTTAAAATGATGAATAACATTGCATAATCTGTAGCCGCGCTGTGAGGAGCTAACGCTAGCTACGTGTATCTCCGGTTTTGCGGTACTCTGTATGTAAAATAAAAGTGCTTATAAAATAAAATAACCAGTAGAGTGTGAGAGGAGACAGAGGGCGTACCAGTGGAATTAAAGTGTGGGATTTTGGTGAAACTTGTGTGTGTGTATGCTTGATTAGAAGCTCCGTTTTTGTCGTTAGCATATCCGTTGCATTAACATCAGGATAACTTCCTGTCGGCGAAAAATAGTAGAAGAAATGCAAAACGCCAGAAAACCAACTAGCGGCCAGGAGGAGTAACTGCTAGATAATAGTAATGAGTGTTTAGAGTCTGTGAATTTGTTAGAGCTTCATTGTCTAAGACCTGTAAACTTACATCCTGACTTTAGTTTTAATTAAACATTATAACAAAGATTAATGGTTTCAGTTGTGCTTCTTCAATTCTTGAACTTAATTGTGATTCATTAGTAAATGAGATTCATTATTGTGCAGACCAGAGTGTAAGTGCAGTTCAACAGTTTGACTTGCATTGGTATTTCTGATTGAATATCTTTGAACACAGTTATTGATTTTTTTAAAGTTGAATTTAATATTTAATTGATTAATTATTCATTATTTTTTAATTTCATTTTACTTCCAATTTTAAACCTTTCGAATTCTGATTTGGAACTGGATTGTGATCTTGATTTTGACTCTGATTTAGATGTTGAGTTTGATTTAGGAATTCTAACTTCAATTTTGGATTCGAGATTCCTTCACATATCCAGTATTGACTAATTTTGGTACATTTACTATTTTACATCGTTCCTAAGAATCAATTTTGACACGGACGGCGCAAACATATTTGAGAGATCGTTGACCTCTCTTACACTACAGACGTATGCTAACATTTACTGCTGACCTTTGGGCAGTTTTGTGTTTGTTTTAGTCAAAGTGCGTGGTTGAGTGGATCCAGATCTGGGAAGTGAAGCAGTGGATCCCAGTTTTGGAGTCAACGACCGCACACAATACAGCACAGAGGGTGAGTTGACTTTGATTCATGTGATGACAAGCGTGCACATTCAATACACACATTTGAATACTCCTAGGCTGAATTAATTTACATTAAAGAAGCAGAGGAAGGAAGTAGGAGAACTGGTAAGTAAACTAAGCTGTGAAGTAAGGGAAGTAGGAGAACTGGTGGGAAGACTAAAATGTGAAGTAAGAGAAGTTCAGCTCAGTTTAAAAAAAAAGAAACCTTTTATTTTTCAGGAGAGGGTGAACAAATAAGTGTTTCTAAACACAATAAAATGGACTGAGACTGATCTCTGGTCTGAGAGAATCAGTGGGACTAATACAGTTTTAAAATGGAGCTCCTAACGTTTCGGCAAGTTGTGCCTTCCTCAGAGGAGAATAACAAATGAAAGAAAGACTGGAGATATTTATACCTTCCCTAGGCGGAGCAACTAGGGAGCTTCTGATAGGCTGGAACTCCCTCTAATCAGATGGCTAAGCCGTCTCAGCTGTCTAATTGAACACCTGGCAATCAGGAGGAAACCTGTCTTAATCGGCACCAAAGGCCTGCTGGGTGTAAAACCACCAGTTAAGGGCCATCATCTCCACCCAATGAGTTTCTAATACAAGTCAAGGTACACTTTGTGGCACTGGCAGGTTAGGTTCAGGGGGAAAAAAGGGTCTGGCTGCCTTTAGGCAGTCAGAGGGCACGGGCACACAAAGTATAGGCCTTAATACCTGTAATTCTCAAGAGGGGTTTGTAATTTTTTTTCATATTTTGCAGGTGTCCTGGCGGGTCTCCTAAAGGAGGTGTCCCGCCCTCATCAGAGGAGGTAAGTCCATAATTTAGACACTCTAGGTCCCCCTAGTCTCAGTTGAACTGTGACCTCCAAGAATGGATAATAATACGTGTGACCAGTCTGTGTTTTAGCAGCGTGGAAATACGTTTAAAATGATGAATAACATTGCATAATCTGTAGCCGCGCTGTGAGGAGCTAACGCTAGCTACGTGTAGCTCCGGTTTTGCGGTACTCTGTATGTAAAATAAAAGTGCTTATAAAATAAAATAACCAGTAGAGTGTGAGAGGAGACAGAGGGCGTACCAGTGGAATTAAAGTGTGGGATTTTGGTGAAACTTGTGTGTGCGTATGCTTGATTAGAAGCTCCGTTTTTGTCGTTAGCATATCCGTTAGCATAACATCAGGATAACTTCCTGTCGGCGAAAAATAGTAGAAGAAATGCAAAACGCCAGAAAACCAACTAGCGGCCAGGAGGAGTAACTGCTAGATAATAGTAATAAGTGTTTAGAATCTGTGAATTTGTTAGAGCTTCATTGTCTAAGACCTGTAAGCTTACATCCTGACTTTAGTTTTAATTAAACATTATAACAAAGATTAATGGTTTCAGTTGTGCTTCTTCAATTCTTGAACTTAATTGTGATTCATTAGTAAATGAGATTCATTATTGTGCAGACCAGAGTGTAAGTGCAGTTCAACAGTTTGACTTGCATTGGTATTTCTGATTGAATATCTTTGAACACAGTTATTGATTTTTTTAAAGTTGAATTTAATATTTAATTGATTAATTATTCATTATTTTTTAATTTCATTTTACTTCCAATTTTAAACCTTTCGAATTCTGATTTGGAACTGGATTGTGATCTTGATTTTGACTCTGATTTAGATGTTGAGTTTGATTTAGGAATTCTAACTTCAATTTTGGATTCGAGATTCCTTCACATATCCAGTATTGACTAATTTTGGTACATTTACTATTTTACATCGTTCCTAAGAATCAATTTTGACACGGACGGCGCAAACATATTTGAGAGATCGTTGACCTCTCTTACACTACAGACGTATGCTAACATTTACTGCTGACCTTTGGGCAGTTTTGTGTTTGTTTTAGTCAAGGTGCGTGGTTGAGTGGATCCAGATCTGGGAAGTGAAGCAGTGGATCCCAGTTTTGGAGTCAACGACCGCACACAATACAGCACAGAGGGTGAGTTGACTTTGATTCATGTGATGACAAGCGTGCACATTCAATACACACATTTGAATACTCCTAGGCTGCATTAATTTACATTAAAGAAGCAGAGGAAGGAAGTAGGAGAACTGGTAAGTAAACTAAGCTGTGAAGTAAGGGAAGTAGGAGAACTGGTGGGAAGACTAAAATGTGAAGTAAGAGAAGTTCAGCTCAGTTTTTAAAAAAAGAAACCTTTTATTTTTCAGGAGAGGGTGAACAAATAAGTGTTTCTAAACACAATAAAATGGACTGAGACTGATCTCTGGTCTGAGAGAATCAGTGGGACTAATACAGTTTTAAAATGGAGCTCCTAACGTTTCGGCAAGTTGTGCCTTCCTCAGAGGAGAATAAAAAATGAAAGAAAGACTGGAGATATTTATACCTTCCCTAGGCGGAGCAACTAGGGAGCTTCTGATAGGCTGGAACTCCCTCTAATCAGATGGCTAAGCCGTCTCAGCTGTCTAATTGAACACCTGGCAATCAGGAGGAAACCTGTCTTAATCGGCACCAAAGGCCTGCTGGGTGTAAAACCACCAGTTAAGGGCCATCATCTCCACCCAATGAGTTTCTAATACAAGTCAAGGTACACTTTGTGGCACTGGCAGGTTATGTTCAGGGGAAAAAAAGGGTCTGGCTGCCTTTAGGCAGTCAGAGGGCACGGGCACACAAAGTATAGGCCTTAATACCTGTAATTCTCAAGAGGGGTTTGTAATTTTTTTTCATATTTTGCAGGTGTCCTGGCGGGTCTCCTAAAGGAGGTGTCCCCGCCCTCATCAGAGGAGGTAAGTCCATCATTTAGACACTCTAGGTCCCCCTAGTCTCAGTTTAACTGTGACCTCCAAGAATGGATAATAATACGTGTGACCAGTCTGTGTTTTAGCAGCGTGGAAATACGTTTAAAATGATGAATAACATTGCATAATCTGTAGCCGCGCTGTGAGGAGCTAACGCTAGCTACGCGTAGCTCCGGTTTTGCGGTACTCTGTATGTAAGATAAAAGTGCTTATAGAATAAAATAACCAGTAGAGTGTGAGAGGAGACAGAGGGCGTACCAGTGGAATTAAAGTGTGGGATTTTGGTGAAACTTGTGTATGCTTGATTAGAAGCTCCGTTTTTGTCGTTAGCATATCCGTTAGCATAACATCAGGATAACTTCCTGTCGGCGAAAAATAGTAGAAGAAATGCAAAACGCCAGAAAACCAACTAGCGGCCAGGAGGAGTAACTGCTAGATAATAGTAATGAGTGTTTATAATCTGTGAATTTGTTAGAGCTTCATTGTCTAAGACCTGTAAGCTTACATCCTGACTTTAGTTTTAATTAAACATTATAACAAAGATTAATGGTTTCAGTTGTGCTTCTTCAATTCTTGAACTTAATTGTGATTCATTAGTAAATGAGATTCATTATTGTGCAGACCAGAGTGTAAGTGCAGTTCAACAGTTTGACTTGCATTGGTATTTCTGATTGAATATCTTTGAACACAGTTATTGATTTTTTTAAAGTTGAATTTAATATTTAATTGATTAATTATTCATTATTTTTTAATTTCATTTTACTTCCAATTTTAAACCTTTCGAATTCTGATTTGGAACTGGATTGTGATCTTGATTTTGACTCTGATTTAGATGTTGAGTTTGATTTAGGAATTCTAACTTCAATTTTGGATTCGAGATTCCTTCACATATCCAGTATTGACTAATTTTGGTACATTTACTATTTTACATCGTTCCTAAGAATCAATTTTGACACGGACGGCGCAAACATATTTGAGAGATCGTTGACCTCTCTTACACTACAGACGTATGCTAACATTTACTGCTGACCTTTGGGCAGTTTTGTGTTTGTTTTAGTCAAGGTGCGTGGTTGAGTGGATCCAGATCTGGGAAGTGAAGCAGTGGATCCCAGTTTTGGAGTCAACGACCGCACACAATACAGCACAGAGGGTGAGTTGACTTTGATTCATGTGATGACAAGCGTGCACATTCAATACACACATTTGAATACTCCTAGGCTGCATTAATTTACATTAAAGAAGCAGAGGAAGGAAGTAGGAGAACTGGTAAGTAAACTAAGCTGTGAAGTAAGGGAAGTAGGAGAACTGGTGGGAAGACTAAAATGTGAAGTAAGAGAAGTTCAGCTCAGTTTTTAAAAAAAGAAACCTTTTATTTTTCAGGAGAGGGTGAACAAATAAGTGTTTCTAAACACAATAAAATGGACTGAGACTGATCTCTGGTCTGAGAGAATCAGTGGGACTAATAGTTTTAAAATGGAGCTCCTAACGTTTCGGCAAGTTGTGCCTTCCTCAGAGGAGAATAAAAAATGAAAGAAAGACTGGAGATATTTATACCTTCCCTAGGCGGAGCAACTAGGGAGCTTCTGATAGGCTGGAACTCCCTCTAATCAGATGGCTAAGCCGTCTCAGCTGTCTAATTGAACACCTGGCAATCAGGAGGAAACCTGTCTTAATCGGCACCAAAGGCCTGCTGGGTGTAAAACCACCAGTTAAGGGCCATCATCTCCACCCAATGAGTTTCTAATACAAGTCAAGGTACACTTTGTGGCACTGGCAGGTTAGGTTCAGGGGAAAAAAAGGGTCTGGCTGCCTTTAGGCAGTCAGAGGGCACGGGCACACAAAGTATAGGCCTTAATACCTGTAATTCTCAAGAGGGGTTTGTAATTTTTTTTCATATTTTGCAGGTGTCCTGGCGGGTCTCCTAAAGGAGGTGTCCCCGCCCTCATCAGAGGAGGTAAGTCCATCATTTAGACACTCTAGGTCCCCCTAGTCTCAGTTTAACTGTGACCTCCAAGAATGGATAATAATACGTGTGACCAGTCTGTGTTTTAGCAGCGTGGAAATACGTTTAAAATGATGAATAACATTGCATAATCTGTAGCCGCGCTGTGAGGAGCTAACGCTAGCTACGCGTAGCTCCGGTTTTGCGGTACTCTGTATGTAAGATAAAAGTGCTTATAGAATAAAATAACCAGTAGAGTGTGAGAGGAGACAGAGGGCGTACCAGTGGAATTAAAGTGTGGGATTTTGGTGAAACTTGTGTGTGTGTATGCTTGATTAGAAGCTCCGTTTTTGTCGTTAGCATATCCGTTAGCATAACATCAGGATAGCTTCCTGTCGGCGAAAAATAGTAGAAGAAATGCAAAACGCCAGAAAACCAACTAGCGGCCAGGAGGAGTAACTGCTAGATAATAGTAATGAGTGTTTATAATCTGTGAATTTGTTAGAGCTTCATTGTCTAAGACCTGTAAGCTTACATCCTGACTTTAGTTTTAATTAAACATTATAACAAAGATTAATGGTTTCAGTTGTGCTTCTTCAATTCTTGAACTTAATTGTGATTCATTAGTAAATGAGATTCATTATTGTGCAGACCAGAGTGTAAGTGCAGTTCAACAGTTTGACTTGCATTGGTATTTCTGATTGAATATCTTTGAACACAGTTATTGATTTTTTTAAAGTTGAATTTAATATTTAATTGATTAATTATTCATTATTTTTTAATTTCATTTTACTTCCAATTTTAAACCTTTCGAATTCTGATTTGGAACTGGATTGTGATCTTGATTTTGACTCTGATTTAGATGTTGAGTTTGATTTAGGAATTCTAACTTCAATTTTGGATTCGAGATTCCTTCACATATCCAGTATTGACTAATTTTGGTACATTTACTATTTTACATCGTTCCTAAGAATCAATTTTGACACGGACGGCGCAAACATATTTGAGAGATCGTTGACCTCTCTTACACTACAGACGTATGCTAACATTTACTGCTGACCTTTGGGCAGTTTTGTGTTTGTTTTAGTCAAGGTGCGTGGTTGAGTGGATCCAGATCTGGGAAGTGAAGCAGTGGATCCCAGTTTTGGAGTCAACGACCGCACACAATACAGCACAGAGGGTGAGTTGACTTTGATTCATGTGATGACAAGCGTGCACATTCAATACACACATTTGAATACTCCTAGGCTGCATTAATTTACATTAAAGAAGCAGAGGAAGGAAGTAGGAGAACTGGTAAGTAAACTAAGCTGTGAAGTAAGGGAAGTAGGAGAACTGGTGGGAAGACTAAAATGTGAAGTAAGAGAAGTTCAGCTCAGTTTTTAAAAAAAGAAACCTTTTATTTTTCAGGAGAGGGTGAACAAATAAGTGTTTCTAAACACAATAAAATGGACTGAGACTGATCTCTGGTCTGAGAGAATCAGTGGGACTAATAGTTTTAAAATGGAGCTCCTAACGTTTCGGCAAGTTGTGCCTTCCTCAGAGGAGAATAAAAAATGAAAGAAAGACTGGAGATATTTATACCTTCCCTAGGCGGAGCAACTAGGGAGCTTCTGATAGGCTGGAACTCCCTCTAATCAGATGGCTAAGCCGTCTCAGCTGTCTAATTGAACACCTGGCAATCAGGAGGAAACCTGTCTTAATCGGCACCAAAGGCCTGCTGGGTGTAAAACCACCAGTTAAGGGCCATCATCTCCACCCAATGAGTTTCTAATACAAGTCAAGGTACACTTTGTGGCACTGGCAGGTTAGGTTCAGGGGAAAAAAAGGGTCTGGCTGCCTTTAGGCAGTCAGAGGGCACGGGCACACAAAGTATAGGCCTTAATACCTGTAATTCTCAAGAGGGGTTTGTAATTTTTTTTCATATTTTGCAGGTGTCCTGGCGGGTCTCCTAAAGGAGGTGTCCCCGCCCTCATCAGAGGAGGTAAGTCCATCATTTAGACACTCTAGGTCCCCCTAGTCTCAGTTTAACTGTGACCTCCAAGAATGGATAATAATACGTGTGACCAGTCTGTGTTTTAGCAGCGTGGAAATACGTTTAAAATGATGAATAACATTGCATAATCTGTAGCCGCGCTGTGAGGAGCTAACGCTAGCTACGCGTAGCTCCGGTTTTGCGGTACTCTGTATGTAAGATAAAAGTGCTTATAGAATAAAATAACCAGTAGAGTGTGAGAGGAGACAGAGGGCGTACCAGTGGAATTAAAGTGTGGGATTTTGGTGAAACTTGTGTGTGTGTATGCTTGATTAGAAGCTCCGTTTTTGTCGTTAGCATATCCGTTAGCATAACATCAGGATAGCTTCCTGTCGGCGAAAAATAGTAGAAGAAATGCAAAACGCCAGAAAACCAACTAGCGGCCAGGAGGAGTAACTGCTAGATAATAGTAATGAGTGTTTAGAATCTGTGAATTTGTTAGAGCTTCATTGTCTAAGACCTGTAAGCTTACATCCTGACTTTAGTTTTAATTAAACATTATAACAAAGATTAATGGTTTCAGTTGTGCTTCTTCAATTCTTGAACTTAATTGTGATTCATTAGTAAATGAGATTCATTATTGTGCAGACCAGAGTGTAAGTGCAGTTCAACAGTTTGACTTGCATTGGTATTTCTGATTGAATATCTTTGAACACAGTTATTGATTTTTTTAAAGTTGAATTTAATATTTAATTGATTAATTATTCATTATTTTTTAATTTCATTTTACTTCCAATTTTAAACCTTTCGAATTCTGATTTGGAACTGGATTGTGATCTTGATTTTGACTCTGATTTAGATGTTGAGTTTGATTTAGGAATTCTAACTTCAATTTTGGATTCGAGATTCCTTCACATATCCAGTATTGACTAATTTTGGTACATTTACTATTTTACATCGTTCCTAAGAATCAATTTTGACACGGACGGCGCAAACATATTTGAGAGATCGTTGACCTCTTACACTACAGACGTATGCTAACATTTACTGCTGACCTTTGGGCAGTTTTGTGTTTGTTTTAGTCAAGGTGCGTGGTTGAGTGGATCCAGATCTGGGAAGTGAAGCAGTGGATCCCAGTTTTGGAGTCAACGACCGCACACAATACAGCACAGAGGGTGAGTTGACTTTGATTCATGTGATGACAAGCGTGCACATTCAATACACACATTTGAATACACCTAGGCTGCATTAATTTACATTAAAGAAGCAGAGGAAGGAAGTAGGAGAACTGGTAAGTAAACTAAGCTGTGAAGTAAGGGAAGTAGGAGAACTGGTGGGAAGACTAAAATGTGAAGTAAGAGAAGTTCAGCTCAGTTTTAAAAAAAAGAAACCTTTTATTTTTCAGGAGAGGGTGAACAAATAAGTGTTTCTAAACACAATAAAATGGACTGAGACTGATCTCTGGTCTGAGAGAATCAGTGGGACTAATACAGTTTTACAATGGAGCTCCTAACGTTTCGGCAAGTTGTGCCTTCCTCAGAGGAGAATAAAAAATGAAAGAAAGACTGGAGATATTTATACCTTCCCTAGGCGGAGCAACTAGGGAGCTTCTGATAGGCTGGAACTCCCTCTAATCAGATGGCTAAGCCGTCTCAGCTGTCTAATTGAACACCTGGCAATCAGGAGGAAACCTGTCTTAATCGGCACCAAAGGCCTGCTGGGTGTAAAACCACCAGTTAAGGGCCATCATCTCCACCCAATGAGTTTCTAATACAAGTCAAGGTACACTTTGTGGCACTGGCAGGTTAGGTTCAGGGGAAAAAAAGGGTCTGGCTGCCTTTAGGCAGTCAGAGGGCACGGGCACACAAAGTATAGGCCTTAATACCTGTAATTCTCAAGAGGGGTTTGTAATTTTCTTTCATATTTTGCAGGTGTCCTGGTGGGTCTCCTAAAGGAGGTGTCCCCGCCCTCATCAGAGGAGGTAAGTCCATCATTTAGACACTCTAGGTCCCCCTAGTCTCAGTTTAACTGTGACCTCCAAGAATGGATAATAATACGTGTGACCAGTCTGTGTTTTAGCAGCGTGGAAATACGTTTAAAATGATGAATAACATTGCATAATCTGTAGCCGCGCTGTGAGGAGCTAACGCTAGCTACGCGTAGCTCCGGTTTTGCGGTACTCTGTATGTAAGATAAAAGTGCTTATAAAATAAAATAACCAGTAGAGTGTGAGAGGAGACAGAGGGCGTACCAGTGGAATTAAAGTGTGGGATTTTGGTGAAACTTGTGTGTATGCTTGATTAGAAGCTCCGTTTTTGTCGTTAGCATATCCGTTAGCATAACATCAGGATAACTTCCTGTCGGCGAAAAATAGTAGAAGAAATGCAAAACGCCAGAAAACCAACTAGCGGCCAGGAGGAGTAACTGCTAGATAATAGTAATGAGTGTTTAGAATCTGTGAATTTGTTAGAGCTTCATTGTCTAAGACCTGTAAGCTTACATCCTGACTTTAGTTTTAATTAAACATTATAACAAAGATTAATGGTTTCAGTTGTGCTTCTTCAATTCTTGAACTTAATTGTGATTCATTAGTAAATGAGATTCATTATTGTGCAGACCAGAGTGTAAGTGCAGTTCAACAGTTTGACTTGCATTGGTATTTCTGATTGAATATCTTTGAACACAGTTATTGATTTTTTTAAAGTTGAATTTAATATTTAATTGATTAATTATTCATTATTTTTTAATTTCATTTTACTTCCAATTTTAAACCTTTCGAATTCTGATTTGGAACTGGATTGTGATCTTGATTTTGACTCTGATTTAGATGTTGAGTTTGATTTAGGAATTCTAACTTCAATTTTGGATTCGAGATTCCTTCACATATCCAGTATTGACTAATTTTGGTACATTTACTATTTTACATCGTTCCTAAGAATCAATTTTGACACGGACGGCGCAAACATATTTGAGAGATCGTTGACCTCTCTTACACTACAGACGTATGCTAACATTTACTGCTGACCTTTGGGCAGTTTTGTGTTTGTTTTAGTCAAGGTGCGTGGTTGAGTGGATCCAGATCTGGGAAGTGAAGCAGTGGATCCCAGTTTTGGAGTCAACGACCACACACAATACAGCACAGAGGGTGAGTTGACTTTGATTCATGTGATGACAAGCGTGCACATTCAATACACACATTTGAATACTCCTAGGCTGCATTAATTTACATTAAAGAAGCAGAGGAAGGAAGTAGGAGAACTGGTAAGTAAACTAAGCTGTGAAGTAAGGGAAGTAGGAGAACTGGTGGGAAGACTAAAATGTGAAGTAAGAGAAGTTCAGCTCAGTTTTTAAAAAAAGAAACCTTTTATTTTTCAGGAGAGGGTGAACAAATAAGTGTTTCTAAACACAATAAAATGGACTGAGACTGATCTCTGGTCTGAGAGAATCAGTGGGACTAATAGTTTTAAAATGGAGCTCCTAACGTTTCGGCAAGTTGTGCCTTCCTCAGAGGAGAATAAAAAATGAAAGAAAGACTGGAGATATTTATACCTTCCCTAGGCGGAGCAACTAGGGAGCTTCTGATAGGCTGGAACTCCCTCTAATCAGATGGCTAAGCCGTCTCAGCTGTCTAATTGAACACCTGGCAATCAGGAGGAAACCTGTCTTAATCGGCACCAAAGGCCTGCTGGGTGTAAAACCACCAGTTAAGGGCCATCATCTCCACCCAATGAGTTTCTAATACAAGTCAAGGTACACTTTGTGGCACTGGCAGGTTAGGTTCAGGGGAAAAAAAGGGTCTGGCTGCCTTTAGGCAGTCAGAGGGCACGGGCACACAAAGTATAGGCCTTAATACCTGTAATTCTCAAGAGGGGTTTGTAATTTTTTTTCATATTTTGCAGGTGTCCTGGCGGGTCTCCTAAAGGAGGTGTCCCCGCCCTCATCAGAGGAGGTAAGTCCATCATTTAGACACTCTAGGTCCCCCTAGTCTCAGTTTAACTGTGACCTCCAAGAATGGATAATAATACGTGTGACCAGTCTGTGTTTTAGCAGCGTGGAAATACGTTTAAAATGATGAATAACATTGCATAATCTGTAGCCGCGCTGTGAGGAGCTAACGCTAGCTACGCGTAGCTCCGGTTTTGCGGTACTCTGTATGTAAGATAAAAGTGCTTATAGAATAAAATAACCAGTAGAGTGTGAGAGGAGACAGAGGGCGTACCAGTGGAATTAAAGTGTGGGATTTTGGTGAAACTTGTGTATGCTTGATTAGAAGCTCCGTTTTTGTCGTTAGCATATCCGTTAGCATAACATCAGGATAACTTCCTGTCGGCGAAAAATAGTAGAAGAAATGCAAAACGCCAGAAAACCAACTAGCGGCCAGGAGGAGTAACTGCTAGATAATAGTAATGAGTGTTTAGAATCTGTGAATTTGTTAGAGCTTCATTGTCTAAGACCTGTAAGCTTACATCCTGACTTTAGTTTTAATTAAACATTATAACAAAGATTAATGGTTTCAGTTGTGCTTCTTCAATTCTTGAACTTAATTGTGATTCATTAGTAAATGAGATTCATTATTGTGCAGACCAGAGTGTAAGTGCAGTTCAACAGTTTGACTTGCATTGGTATTTCTGATTGAATATCTTTGAACACAGTTATTGATTTTTTAAAAGTTGAATTTAATATTTAATTGATTAATTATTCATTATTTTTTAATTTCATTTTACTTCCAATTTTAAACCTTTCGAATTCTGATTTGGAACTGGATTGTGATCTTGATTTTGACTCTGATTTAGATGTTGAGTTTGATTTAGGAATTCTAACTTCAATTTTGGATTCGAGATTCCTTCACATATCCAGTATTGACTAATTTTGGTACATTTACTATTTTACATCGTTCCTAAGAATCAATTTTGACACGGACGGCGCAAACATATTTGAGAGATCGTTGACCTCTCTTACACTACAGACGTATGCTAACATTTACTGCTGACCTTTGGGCAGTTTTGTGTTTGTTTTAGTCAAGGTGCGTGGTTGAGTGGATCCAGATCTGGGAAGTGAAGCAGTGGATCCCAGTTTTGGAGTCAACGACCGCACACAATACAGCACAGAGGGTGAGTTGACTTTAATTCATGTGATGACAAGCGTGCACATTCAATACACACATTTGAATACTCCTAGGCTGCATTAATTTACATTAAAGAAGCAGAGGAAGGAAGTAGGAGAACTGGTAAGTAAACTAAGCTGTGAAGTAAGGGAAGTAGGAGAACTGGTGGGAAGACTAAAATGTGAAGTAAGAGAAGTTCAGCTCAGTTTTTAAAAAAAGAAACCTTTTATTTTTCAGGAGAGGGTGAACAAATAAGTGTTTCTAAACACAATAAAATGGACTGAGACTGATCTCTGGTCTGAGAGAATCAGTGGGACTAATACAGTTTTAAAATGGAGCTCCTAACATTTCGGCAAGTTGTGCCTTCCTCAGAGGAGAATAAAAAATGAAAGAAAGACTGGAGATATTTATACCTTCCCTAGGCGGAGCAACTAGGGAGCTTCTGATAGGCTGGAATCAGATGGCTAAGCCGTCTCAGCTGTCTAATTGAACACCTGGCAATCAGGAGGAAACCTGTCTTAATCGGCACCAAAGGCCTGCTGGGTGTAAAACCACTAGTTAAGGGCCATCATCTCCACCCAATGAGTTTCTAATACAAGTCAAGGTACACTTTGTGGCACTGGCAGGTTAGGTTCAGGGGAAAAAAAGGGTCTGGCTGCCTTTAGGCAGTCAGAGGGCACGGGCACACAAAGTATAGGCCTTAATACCTGTAATTCTCAAGAGGGGTTTGTAATTTTTTTTCATATTTTGCAGGTGTCCTGGCGGGTCTCCTAAAGGAGGTGTCCCCGCCCTCATCAGAGGAGGTAAGTCCATCATTTAGACACTCTAGGTCCCCCTAGTCTCAGTTTAACTGTGACCTCCAAGAATGGATAATAATACGTGTGACCAGTCTGTGTTTTAGCAGCGTGGAAATACGTTTAAAATGATGAATAACATTGCATAATCTGTAGCCGCGCTGTGAGGAGCTAACGCTAGCTACGTGTAGCTCCGGTTTTGCGGTACTCTGTATGTAAAATAAAAGTGCTTATAAAATAAAATAACCAGTAGAGTGTGAGAGGAGACAGAGGGCGTACCAGTGGAATTAAAGTGTGGGATTTTGGTGAAACTTGTGTGTGCGTATGCTTGATTAGAAGCTCCGTTTTTGTCGTTAGCATATCCGTTAGCATAACATCAGGATAACTTCCTGTCGGCGAAAAATAGTAGAAGAAATGCAAAACGCCAGAAAACCAACTAGCGGCCAGGAGGAGTAACTGCTAGATAATAGTAATAAGTGTTTAGAATCTGTGAATTTGTTAGAGCTTCGTTGTCTAAGACCTGTAAGCTTACATCCTGACTTTAGTTTTAATTAAACATTATAACAAAGATTAATGGTTTCAGTTGTGCTTCTTCAATTCTTGAACTTAATTGTGATTCATTAGTAAATGAGATTCATTATTGTGCAGACCAGAGTGTAAGTGCAGTTCAACAGTTTGACTTGCATTGGTATTTCTGATTGAATATCTTTGAACACAGTTATTGATTTTTTTAAAGTTGAATTTAATATTTAATTGATTAATTATTCATTATTTTTTAATTTCATTTTACTTCCAATTTTAAACCTTTCGAATTCTGATTTGGAACTGGATTGTGATCTTGATTTTGACTCTGATTTAGATGTTGAGTTTGATTTAGGAATTCTAACTTCAATTTTGGATTCGAGATTCCTTCACATATCCAGTATTGACTAATTTTGGTACATTTACTATTTTACATCGTTCCTAAGAATCAAGTTTGACACGGACGGCGCAAACATATTTGAGAGATCGTTGACCTCTCTTACACTACAGACGTATGCTAACATTTACTGCTGACCTTTGGGCAGTTTTGTGTTTGTTTTAGTCAAAGTGCGTGGTTGAGTGGATCCAGATCTGGGAAGTGAAGCAGTGGATCCCAGTTTTGGAGTCAACGACCGCACACAATACAGCACAGAGGATGAGTTGACTTTGATTCATGTGATGACAAGCGTGCACATTCAATACACACATTTGAATACTCCTAGGCTGCATTAATTTACATTAAAGAAGCAGAGGAAGGAAGTAGGAGAACTGGTAAGTAAACTAAGCTGTGAAGTAAGGGAAGTAGGAGAACTGGTGGGAAGACTAAAATGTGAAGTAAGAGAAGTTCAGCTCAGTTTTAAAAAAAAGAAACCTTTTATTTTTCAGGAGAGGGTGAACAAATAAGTGTTTCTAAACACAATAAAATGGACTGAGACTGATCTCTGGTCTGAGAGAATCAGTGGGACTAATACAGTTTTAAAATGGAGCTCCTAACGTTTCGGCAAGTTGTGCCTTCCTCAGAGGAGAATAAAAAATGAAAGAAAGACTGGAGATATTTATACCTTCCCTAGGCGGAGCAACTAGGGAGCTTCTGATAGGCTGGAACTCCCTCTAATCAGATGGCTAAGCCGTCTCAGCTGTCTAATTGAACACCTGGCAATCAGGAGGAAACCTGTCTTAATCGGCACCAAAGGCCTGCTGGGTGTAAAACCGCCAGTTAAGGGCCATCATCTCCACCCAATGAGTTTCTAATACAAGTCAAGGTACACTTTGTGGCACTGGCAGGTTAGGTTCAGGGGAAAAAAAGGGTCTGGCTGCCTTTAGGCAGTCAGAGGGCACGGGCACACAAAGTATAGGCCTTAATACCTGTAATTCTCAAGAGGGGTTTGTAATTTTTTTTCATATTTTGCAGGTGTCCTGGCGGGTCTCCTAAAGGAGGTGTCCCGCCCTCATCAGAGGAGGTAAGTCCATCATTTAGACACTCTAGGTCCCCCTAGTCTCAGTTTAACTGTGACCTCCAAGAATGGATAATAATACGTGTGACCAGTCTGTGTTAGCAGCGTGGAAATACGTTTAAAATGATGAATAACATTGCATAATCTGTAGCCGCGCTGTGAGGAGCTAACGCTAGCTACGTGTAGCTCCGGTTTTGCGGTACTCTGTATGTAAAATAAAAGTGCTTATAAAATAAAATAACCAGTAGAGTGTGAGAGGAGACAGAGGGCGTACCAGTGGAATTAAAGTGTGGGATTTTGGTGAAACTTGTGTGCGTATGCTTGATTAGAAGCTCCGTTTTTGTCGTTAGCATATCCGTTAGCATAACATCAGGATAATTTCCTGTCGGCGAAAAATAGTAGAAGAAATGCAAAACGCCAGAAAACCAACTAGCGGCCAGGAGGAGTAACTGCTAGATAATAGTAATAAGTGTTTAGAATCTGTGAATTTGTTAGAGCTTCATTGTCTAAGACCTGTAAGCTTACATCCTGACTTTAGTTTTAATTAAACATTATAACAAAGATTAATGGTTTCAGTTGTGCTTCTTCAATTCTTGAACTTAATTGTGATTCATTAGTAAATGAGATTCATTATTGTGCAGACCAGAGTGTAAGTGCAGTTCAACAGTTTGACTTGCATTGGTATTTCTGATTGAATATCTTTGAACACAGTTATTGATTTTTTTAAAGTTTAATTTAATATTTAATTGATTAATTATTCATTATTTTTTAATTTCATTTTACTTCCAATTTTAAACCTTTCGAATTCTGATTTGGAACTGGATTGTGATCTTGATTTTGACTCTGATTTAGATGTTGAGTTTGATTTAGGAATTCTAACTTCAATTTTGGATTCGAGATTCCTTCACATATCCAGTATTGACTAATTTTGGTACATTTACTATTTTACATCGTTCCTAAGAATCAATTTTGACACGGACGGCGCGAACATATTTGAGAGATCGTTGACCTCTCTTACACTACAGACGTATGCTAACATTTACTGCTGACCTTTGGGCAGTTTTGTGTTTGTTTTAGTCAAGGTGCGTGGTTGAGTGGATCCAGATCTGGGAAGTGAAGCAGTGGATCCCAGTTTTGGAGTCAACGACCGCACACAATACAGCACAGAGGGTGAGTTGACTTTGATTCATGTGATGACAAGCGTGCACATTCAATACACACATTTGAATACTCCTAGGCTGCATTAATTTACATTAAAGAAGCAGAGGAAGGAAGTAGGAGAACTGGTAAGTAAACTAAGCTGTGAAGTAAGGGAAGTAGGAGAACTGGTGGGAAGACTAAAATGTGAAGTAAGAGAAGTTCAGCTCAGTTTTAAAAAAAAGAAACCTTTTATTTTTCAGGAGAGGGTGAACAAATAAGTGTTTCTAAACACAATAAAATGGACTGAGACTGATCTCTGGTCTGAGAGAATCAGTGGGACTAATACAGTTTTAAAATGGAGCTCCTAACGTTTCGGCAAGTTGTGCCTTCCTCAGAGGAGAATAAAAAATGAAAGCAAGACTGGAGATATTTATACCTTCCCTAGGCGGAGCAACTAGGGAGCATCTGATAGGCTGGAACTCCCTCTAATCAGATGGCTAAGCCGTCTCAGCTGTCTAATTGAACACCTGGCAATCAGGAGGAAACCTGTCTTAATCGGCACCAAAGGCCTGCTGGGTGTAAAACCACCAGTTAAGGGCCATCATCTCCACCCAATGAGTTTCTAATACAAGTCAAGGTACACTTTGTGGCACTGGCAGGTTAGGTTCAGGGGAAAAAAAGGGTCTGGCTGCCTTTAGGCAGTCAGAGGGCACGGGCACACAAAGTATAGGCCTTAATACCTGTAATTCTCAAGAGGGGTTTGTAATTTTTTTTCATATTTTGCAGGTGTCCTGGCGGGTCTCCTAAAGGAGGTGTCCCCGCCCTCATCAGAGGAGGTAAGTCCATCATTTAGACACTCTAGGTCCCCCTAGTCTCAGTTTAACTGTGACCTCCAAGAATGGATAATAATACGTGTGACCAGTCTGTGTTTTAGCAGCGTGGAAATACGTTTAAAATGATGAATAACATTGCATAATCTGTAGCCGCGCTGTGAGGAGCTAACGCTAGCTACGTGTAGCTCCGGTTTTGCGGTACTCTGTATGTAAAATAAAAGTGCTTATAAAATAAAATAACCAGTAGAGTGTGAGAGGAGACAGAGGGCGTACCAGTGGAATTAAAGTGTGGGATTTTGGTGAAACTTGTGTGTGCGTATGCTTGATTAGAAGCTCCGTTTTTGTCGTTAGCATATCCGTTAGCATAACATCAGGATAACTTCCTGTCGGCGAAAAATAGTAGAAGAAATGCAAAACGCCAGAAAACCAACTAGCGGCCAGGAGGAGTAACTGCTAGATAATAGTAATAAGTGTTTAGAATCTGTGAATTTGTTAGAGCTTCGTTGTCTAAGACCTGTAAGCTTACATCCTGACTTTAGTTTTAATTAAACATTATAACAAAGATTAATGGTTTCAGTTGTGCTTCTTCAATTCTTGAACTTAATTGTGATTCATTAGTAAATGAGATTCATTATTGTGCAGACCAGAGTGTAAGTGCAGTTCAACAGTTTGACTTGCATTGGTATTTCTGATTGAATATCTTTGAACACAGTTATTGATTTTTTTAAAGTTGAATTTAATATTTAATTGATTAATTATTCATTATTTTTTAATTTCATTTTACTTCCAATTTTAAACCTTTCGAATTCTGATTTGGAACTGGATTGTGATCTTGATTTTGACTCTGATTTAGATGTTGAGTTTGATTTAGGAATTCTAACTTCAATTTTGGATTCGAGATTCCTTCACATATCCAGTATTGACTAATTTTGGTACATTTACTATTTTACATCGTTCCTAAGAATCAAGTTTGACACGGACGGCGCAAACATATTTGAGAGATCGTTGACCTCTCTTACACTACAGACGTATGCTAACATTTACTGCTGACCTTTGGGCAGTTTTGTGTTTGTTTTAGTCAAAGTGCGTGGTTGAGTGGATCCAGATCTGGGAAGTGAAGCAGTGGATCCCAGTTTTGGAGTCAACGACCGCACACAATACAGCACAGAGGATGAGTTGACTTTGATTCATGTGATGACAAGCGTGCACATTCAATACACACATTTGAATACTCCTAGGCTGCATTAATTTACATTAAAGAAGCAGAGGAAGGAAGTAGGAGAACTGGTAAGTAAACTAAGCTGTGAAGTAAGGGAAGTAGGAGAACTGGTGGGAAGACTAAAATGTGAAGTAAGAGAAGTTCAGCTCAGTTTTAAAAAAAAGAAACCTTTTATTTTTCAGGAGAGGGTGAACAAATAAGTGTTTCTAAACACAATAAAATGGACTGAGACTGATCTCTGGTCTGAGAGAATCAGTGGGACTAATACAGTTTTAAAATGGAGCTCCTAACGTTTCGGCAAGTTGTGCCTTCCTCAGAGGAGAATAAAAAATGAAAGAAAGACTGGAGATATTTATACCTTCCCTAGGCGGAGCAACTAGGGAGCTTCTGATAGGCTGGAACTCCCTCTAATCAGATGGCTAAGCCGTCTCAGCTGTCTAATTGAACACCTGGCAATCAGGAGGAAACCTGTCTTAATCGGCACCAAAGGCCTGCTGGGTGTAAAACCGCCAGTTAAGGGCCATCATCTCCACCCAATGAGTTTCTAATACAAGTCAAGGTACACTTTGTGGCACTGGCAGGTTAGGTTCAGGGGAAAAAAAGGGTCTGGCTGCCTTTAGGCAGTCAGAGGGCACGGGCACACAAAGTATAGGCCTTAATACCTGTAATTCTCAAGAGGGGTTTGTAATTTTTTTTCATATTTTGCAGGTGTCCTGGCGGGTCTCCTAAAGGAGGTGTCCCGCCCTCATCAGAGGAGGTAAGTCCATCATTTAGACACTCTAGGTCCCCCTAGTCTCAGTTTAACTGTGACCTCCAAGAATGGATAATAATACGTGTGACCAGTCTGTGTTAGCAGCGTGGAAATACGTTTAAAATGATGAATAACATTGCATAATCTGTAGCCGCGCTGTGAGGAGCTAACGCTAGCTACGTGTAGCTCCGGTTTTGCGGTACTCTGTATGTAAAATAAAAGTGCTTATAAAATAAAATAACCAGTAGAGTGTGAGAGGAGACAGAGGGCGTACCAGTGGAATTAAAGTGTGGGATTTTGGTGAAACTTGTGTGCGTATGCTTGATTAGAAGCTCCGTTTTTGTCGTTAGCATATCCGTTAGCATAACATCAGGATAATTTCCTGTCGGCGAAAAATAGTAGAAGAAATGCAAAACGCCAGAAAACCAACTAGCGGCCAGGAGGAGTAACTGCTAGATAATAGTAATAAGTGTTTAGAATCTGTGAATTTGTTAGAGCTTCATTGTCTAAGACCTGTAAGCTTACATCCTGACTTTAGTTTTAATTAAACATTATAACAAAGATTAATGGTTTCAGTTGTGCTTCTTCAATTCTTGAACTTAATTGTGATTCATTAGTAAATGAGATTCATTATTGTGCAGACCAGAGTGTAAGTGCAGTTCAACAGTTTGACTTGCATTGGTATTTCTGATTGAATATCTTTGAACACAGTTATTGATTTTTTTAAAGTTTAATTTAATATTTAATTGATTAATTATTCATTATTTTTTAATTTCATTTTACTTCCAATTTTAAACCTTTCGAATTCTGATTTGGAACTGGATTGTGATCTTGATTTTGACTCTGATTTAGATGTTGAGTTTGATTTAGGAATTCTAACTTCAATTTTGGATTCGAGATTCCTTCACATATCCAGTATTGACTAATTTTGGTACATTTACTATTTTACATCGTTCCTAAGAATCAATTTTGACACGGACGGCGCAAACATATTTGAGAGATCGTTGACCTCTCTTACACTACAGACGTATGCTAACATTTACTGCTGACCTTTGGGCAGTTTTGTGTTTGTTTTAGTCAAGGTGCGTGGTTGAGTGGATCCAGATCTGGGAAGTGAAGCAGTGGATCCCAGTTTTGGAGTCAACGACCGCACACAATACAGCACAGAGGGTGAGTTGACTTTGATTCATGTGATGACAAGCGTGCACATTCAATACACACATTTGAATACTCCTAGGCTGCATTAATTTACATTAAAGAAGCAGAGGAAGGAAGTAGGAGAACTGGTAAGTAAACTAAGCTGTGAAGTAAGGGAAGTAGGAGAACTGGTGGGAAGACTAAAATGTGAAGTAAGAGAAGTTCAGCTCAGTTTTTAAAAAAAGAAACCTTTTATTTTTCAGGAGAGGGTGAACAAATAAGTGTTTCTAAACACAATAAAATGGACTGAGACTGATCTCTGGTCTGAGAGAATCAGTGGGACTAATAGTTTTAAAATGGAGCTCCTAACGTTTCGGCAAGTTGTGCCTTCCTCAGAGGAGAATAAAAAATGAAAGAAAGACTGGAGATATTTATACCTTCCCTAGGCGGAGCAACTAGGGAGCTTCTGATAGGCTGGAACTCCCTCTAATCAGATGGCTAAGCCGTCTCAGCTGTCTAATTGAACACCTGGCAATCAGGAGGAAACCTGTCTTAATCGGCACCAAAGGCCTGCTGGGTGTAAAACCACCAGTTAAGGGCCATCATCTCCACCCAATGAGTTTCTAATACAAGTCAAGGTACACTTTGTGGCACTGGCAGGTTAGGTTCAGGGGAAAAAAAGGGTCTGGCTGCCTTTAGGCAGTCAGAGGGCACGGGCACACAAAGTATAGGCCTTAATACCTGTAATTCTCAAGAGGGGTTTGTAATTTTTTTTCATATTTTGCAGGTGTCCTGGCGGGTCTCCTAAAGGAGGTGTCCCCGCCCTCATCAGAGGAGGTAAGTCCATCATTTAGACACTCTAGGTCCCCCTAGTCTCAGTTTAACTGTGACCTCCAAGAATGGATAATAATACGTGTGACCAGTCTGTGTTTTAGCAGCGTGGAAATACGTTTAAAATGATGAATAACATTGCATAATCTGTAGCCGCGCTGTGAGGAGCTAACGCTAGCTACGCGTAGCTCCGGTTTTGCGGTACTCTGTATGTAAGATAAAAGTGCTTATAGAATAAAATAACCAGTAGAGTGTGAGAGGAGACAGAGGGCGTACCAGTGGAATTAAAGTGTGGGATTTTGGTGAAACTTGTGTATGCTTGATTAGAAGCTCCGTTTTTGTCGTTAGCATATCCGTTAGCATAACATCAGGATAACTTCCTGTCGGCGAAAAATAGTAGAAGAAATGCAAAACGCCAGAAAACCAACTAGCGGCCAGGAGGAGTAACTGCTAGATAATAGTAATGAGTGTTTAGAATCTGTGAATTTGTTAGAGCTTCATTGTCTAAGACCTGTAAGCTTACATCCTGACTTTAGTTTTAATTAAACATTATAACAAAGATTAATGGTTTCAGTTGTGCTTCTTCAATTCTTGAACTTAATTGTGATTCATTAGTAAATGAGATTCATTATTGTGCAGACCAGAGTGTAAGTGCAGTTCAACAGTTTGACTTGCATTGGTATTTCTGATTGAATATCTTTGAACACAGTTATTGATTTTTTAAAAGTTGAATTTAATATTTAATTGATTAATTATTCATTATTTTTTAATTTCATTTTACTTCCAATTTTAAACCTTTCGAATTCTGATTTGGAACTGGATTGTGATCTTGATTTTGACTCTGATTTAGATGTTGAGTTTGATTTAGGAATTCTAACTTCAATTTTGGATTCGAGATTCCTTCACATATCCAGTATTGACTAATTTTGGTACATTTACTATTTTACATCGTTCCTAAGAATCAATTTTGACACGGACGGCGCAAACATATTTGAGAGATCGTTGACCTCTCTTACACTACAGACGTATGCTAACATTTACTGCTGACCTTTGGGCAGTTTTGTGTTTGTTTTAGTCAAGGTGCGTGGTTGAGTGGATCCAGATCTGGGAAGTGAAGCAGTGGATCCCAGTTTTGGAGTCAACGACCGCACACAATACAGCACAGAGGGTGAGTTGACTTTAATTCATGTGATGACAAGCGTGCACATTCAATACACACATTTGAATACTCCTAGGCTGCATTAATTTACATTAAAGAAGCAGAGGAAGGAAGTAGGAGAACTGGTAAGTAAACTAAGCTGTGAAGTAAGGGAAGTAGGAGAACTGGTGGGAAGACTAAAATGTGAAGTAAGAGAAGTTCAGCTCAGTTTTAAAAAAAAGAAACCTTTTATTTTTCAGGAGAGGGTGAACAAATAAGTGTTTCTAAACACAATAAAATGGACTGAGACTGATCTCTGGTCTGAGAGAATCAGTGGGACTAATACAGTTTTAAAATGGAGCTCCTAACGTTTCGGCAAGTTGTGCCTTCCTCAGAGGAGAATAAAAAATGAAAGAAAGACTGGAGATATTTATACCTTCCCTAGGCGGAGCAACTAGGGAGCTTCTGATAGGCTGGAACTCCCTCTAATCAGATGGCTAAGCCGTCTCAGCTGTCTAATTGAACACCTGGCAATCAGGAGGAAACCTGTCTTAATCGGCACCAAAGGCCTGCTGGGTGTAAAACCGCCAGTTAAGGGCCATCATCTCCACCCAATGAGTTTCTAATACAAGTCAAGGTACACTTTGTGGCACTGGCAGGTTAGGTTCAGGGGAAAAAAAGGGTCTGGCTGCCTTTAGGCAGTCAGAGGGCACGGGCACACAAAGTATAGGCCTTAATACCTGTAATTCTCAAGAGGGGTTTGTAATTTTTTTTCATATTTTGCAGGTGTCCTGGCGGGTCTCCTAAAGGAGGTGTCCCGCCCTCATCAGAGGAGGTAAGTCCATCATTTAGACACTCTAGGTCCCCCTAGTCTCAGTTTAACTGTGACCTCCAAGAATGGATAATAATACGTGTGACCAGTCTGTGTTAGCAGCGTGGAAATACGTTTAAAATGATGAATAACATTGCATAATCTGTAGCCGCGCTGTGAGGAGCTAACGCTAGCTACGTGTAGCTCCGGTTTTGCGGTACTCTGTATGTAAAATAAAAGTGCTTATAAAATAAAATAACCAGTAGAGTGTGAGAGGAGACAGAGGGCGTACCAGTGGAATTAAAGTGTGGGATTTTGGTGAAACTTGTGTGCGTATGCTTGATTAGAAGCTCCGTTTTTGTCGTTAGCATATCCGTTAGCATAACATCAGGATAATTTCCTGTCGGCGAAAAATAGTAGAAGAAATGCAAAACGCCAGAAAACCAACTAGCGGCCAGGAGGAGTAACTGCTAGATAATAGTAATAAGTGTTTAGAATCTGTGAATTTGTTAGAGCTTCATTGTCTAAGACCTGTAAGCTTACATCCTGACTTTAGTTTTAATTAAACATTATAACAAAGATTAATGGTTTCAGTTGTGCTTCTTCAATTCTTGAACTTAATTGTGATTCATTAGTAAATGAGATTCATTATTGTGCAGACCAGAGTGTAAGTGCAGTTCAACAGTTTGACTTGCATTGGTATTTCTGATTGAATATCTTTGAACACAGTTATTGATTTTTTTAAAGTTTAATTTAATATTTAATTGATTAATTATTCATTATTTTTTAATTTAATTTTACTTCCAATTTTAAACCTTTCGAATTCTGATTTGGAACTGGATTGTGATCTTGATTTTGACTCTGATTTAGATGTTGAGTTTGATTTAGGAATTCTAACTTCAATTTTGGATTCGAGATTCCTTCACATATCCAGTATTGACTAATTTTGGTACATTTACTATTTTACATCGTTCCTAAGAATCAATTTTGACACGGACGGCGCGAACATATTTGAGAGATCGTTGACCTCTCTTACACTACAGACGTATGCTAACATTTACTGCTGACCTTTGGGCAGTTTTGTGTTTGTTTTAGTCAAGGTGCGTGGTTGAGTGGATCCAGATCTGGGAAGTGAAGCAGTGGATCCCAGTTTTGGAGTCAACGACCGCACACAATACAGCACAGAGGGTGAGTTGACTTTGATTCATGTGATGACAAGCGTGCACATTCAATACACACATTTGAATACTCCTAGGCTGCATTAATTTACATTAAAGAAGCAGAGGAAGGAAGTAGGAGAACTGGTAAGTAAACTAAGCTGTGAAGTAAGGGAAGTAGGAGAACTGGTGGGAAGACTAAAATGTGAAGTAAGAGAAGTTCAGCTCAGTTTTAAAAAAAATAAACCTTTTATTTTTCAGGAGAGGGTGAACAAATAAGTGTTTCTAAACACAATAAAATGGACTGAGACTGATCTCTGGTCTGAGAGAATCAGTGGGACTAATACAGTTTTAAAATGGAGCTCCTAACGTTTCGGCAAGTTGTGCCTTCCTCAGAGGAGAATAAAAAATGAAAGCAAGACTGGAGATATTTATACCTTCCCTAGGCGGAGCAACTAGGGAGCATCTGATAGGCTGGAACTCCCTCTAATCAGATGGCTAAGCCGTCTCAGCTGTCTAATTGAACACCTGGCAATCAGGAGGAAACCTGTCTTAATCGGCACCAAAGGCCTGCTGGGTGTAAAACCACCAGTTAAGGGCCATCATCTCCACCCAATGAGTTTCTAATACAAGTCAAGGTACACTTTGTGGCACTGGCAGGTTAGGTTCAGGGGAAAAAAAGGGTCTGGCTGCCTTTAGGCAGTCAGAGGGCACGGGCACACAAAGTATAGGCCTTAATACCTGTAATTCTCAAGAGGGGTTTGTAATTTTTTTTCATATTTTGCAGGTGTCCTGGCGGGTCTCCTAAAGGAGGTGTCCCCGCCCTCATCAGAGGAGGTAAGTCCATCATTTAGACACTCTAGGTCCCCCTAGTCTCAGTTTAACTGTGACCTCCAAGAATGGATAATAATACGTGTGACCAGTCTGTGTTTTAGCAGCGTGGAAATACGTTTAAAATGATGAATAACATTGCATAATCTGTAGCCGCGCTGTGAGGAGCTAACGCTAGCTACGTGTAGCTCCGGTTTTGCGGTACTCTGTATGTAAAATAAAAGTGCTTATAAAATAAAATAACCAGTAGAGTGTGAGAGGAGACAGAGGGCGTACCAGTGGAATTAAAGTGTGGGATTTTGGTGAAACTTGTGTGCGTATGCTTGATTAGAAGCTCCGTTTTTGTCGTTAGCATATCCGTTAGCATAACATCAGGATAATTTCCTGTCGGCGAAAAATAGTAGAAGAAATGCAAAACGCCAGAAAACCAACTAGCGGCCAGGAGGAGTAACTGCTAGATAATAGTAATAAGTGTTTAGAATCTGTGAATTTGTTAGAGCTTCATTGTCTAAGACCTGTAAGCTTACATCCTGACTTTAGTTTTAATTAAACATTATAACAAAGATTAATGGTTTCAGTTGTGCTTCTTCAATTCTTGAACTTAATTGTGATTCATTAGTAAATGAGATTCATTATTGTGCAGACCAGAGTGTAAGTGCAGTTCAACAGTTTGACTTGCATTGGTATTTCTGATTGAATATCTTTGAACACAGTTATTGATTTTTTTAAAGTTTAATTTAATATTTAATTGATTAATTATTCATTATTTTTTAATTTCATTTTACTTCCAATTTTAAACCTTTCGAATTCTGATTTGGAACTGGATTGTGATCTTGATTTTGACTCTGATTTAGATGTTGAGTTTGATTTAGGAATTCTAACTTCAATTTTGGATTCGAGATTCCTTCACATATCCAGTATTGACTAATTTTGGTACATTTACTATTTTACATCGTTCCTAAGAATCAATTTTGACACGGACGGCGCGAACATATTTGAGAGATCGTTGACCTCTCTTACACTACAGACGTATGCTAACATTTACTGCTGACCTTTGGGCAGTTTTGTGTTTGTTTTAGTCAAGGTGCGTGGTTGAGTGGATCCAGATCTGGGAAGTGAAGCAGTGGATCCCAGTTTTGGAGTCAACGACCGCACACAATACAGCACAGAGGGTGAGTTGACTTTGATTCATGTGATGACAAGCGTGCACATTCAATACACACATTTGAATACTCCTAGGCTGCATTAATTTACATTAAAGAAGCAGAGGAAGGAAGTAGGAGAACTGGTAAGTAAACTAAGCTGTGAAGTAAGGGAAGTAGGAGAACTGGTGGGAAGACTAAAATGTGAAGTAAGAGAAGTTCAGCTCAGTTTTAAAAAAAAGAAACCTTTTATTTTTCAGGAGAGGGTGAACAAATAAGTGTTTCTAAACACAATAAAATGGACTGAGACTGATCTCTGGTCTGAGAGAATCAGTGGGACTAATACAGTTTTAAAATGGAGCTCCTAACGTTTCGGCAAGTTGTGCCTTCCTCAGAGGAGAATAAAAAATGAAAGCAAGACTGGAGATATTTATACCTTCCCTAGGCGGAGCAACTAGGGAGCATCTGATAGGCTGGAACTCCCTCTAATCAGATGGCTAAGCCGTCTCAGCTGTCTAATTGAACACCTGGCAATCAGGAGGAAACCTGTCTTAATCGGCACCAAAGGCCTGCTGGGTGTAAAACCACCAGTTAAGGGCCATCATCTCCACCCAATGAGTTTCTAATACAAGTCAAGGTACACTTTGTGGCACTGGCAGGTTAGGTTCAGGGGAAAAAAAGGGTCTGGCTGCCTTTAGGCAGTCAGAGGGCACGGGCACACAAAGTATAGGCCTTAATACCTGTAATTCTCAAGAGGGGTTTGTAATTTTTTTTCATATTTTGCAGGTGTCCTGGCGGGTCTCCTAAAGGAGGTGTCCCCGCCCTCATCAGAGGAGGTAAGTCCATCATTTAGACACTCTAGGTCCCCCTAGTCTCAGTTTAACTGTGACCTCCAAGAATGGATAATAATACGTGTGACCAGTCTGTGTTTTAGCAGCGTGGAAATACGTTTAAAATGATGAATAACATTGCATAATCTGTAGCCGCGCTGTGAGGAGCTAACGCTAGCTACGTGTAGCTCCGGTTTTGCGGTACTCTGTATGTAAAATAAAAGTGCTTATAAAATAAAATAACCAGTAGAGTGTGAGAGGAGACAGAGGGCGTACCAGTGGAATTAAAGTGTGGGATTTTGGTGAAACTTGTGTATGTGTTGATAAAATTGACTTATATACAGTTTAATTAATCACTAGCATATTTGTAGTTTTAATAACCATTAGCTTATGCAGCTCTATTAACCACTTATACAGTGCTCACAGCATACACAGGGCCTGAGAGAAGCAGGTGAAAGGTTACTTATTTAACTGCGTCACAAGGAACAGGCAGCCATCTTTCAGATAGATAAGACAGTGAGATTCAAGCGAGGGCCAACGCCCCAGCTGAGCCCGGCTTCTTCACACACTCCTTCTTAGGACCTCTCGCATGCAACACCTCACTCACACTGATGGAAACCAACGCCTATTGGGAGGGGCCAAGGTGAATGGACATTCACGGCCTCCATCCAGGCGCCATAACGTACAAACGTGCCACGCCTGCATCTTTGACTTTGGCCAATGTGTATCAAGGGGCGGACCCCTATATTAAGGGTCACGCTGATGTGTTCAAGCGTGTCTTATGGTGGACCTCTGAGAGGGAAATCATTAGAGCCCATGCATGTTTAATTGTGTTGGCTGAATAACTCTGTTGATAAATAAATCTATTGCTTTGATATTACTATACGCCTCTGAGAGCTTCTGTTTCATTCTTAAACCTGCTCTAAGTGTGAAAGATAGCTTTATTTTCACAACAAATGCTTGATTAGAAGCTCCGTTTTTGTCGTTAGCATATCCGTTAGCATAACATCAGGATAACTTCCTGTCGGCGAAATGCAAAACGCCAGAAAACCAACTAGCGGCCAGGAGGAGTAACTGCTAGATAAGAGTAATGAGTGTTTAGAATCTGTGAATTTGTTAGAGCTTCATTGTCTAAGACCTGTAAGCTTACATCCTGACTTTAGTTTTAATTAAACATTATAACAAAGATTAATGGTTTCAGTTGTGCTTCTTCAATTCTTGAACTTAATTGTGATTCATTAGTAAATGAGATTCATTATTGTGCAGACCAGAGTGTAAGTGCAGTTCAACAGTTTGACTTGCATTGGTATTTCTGATTGAATATCTTTGAACACAGTTATTGATTTTTTTAAAGTTGAATTTAATATTTAATTGATTAATTATTCATTATTTTTTAATTTCATTTTACTTCCAATTTTAAACCTTTCGAATTCTGATTTGGAACTGGATTGTGATCTTGATTTTGACTCTGATTTAGATGTTGTTTGATTTAGGAATTCTAACTTCAATTTTGGATTCGAGATTCCTTCACATATCCAGTATTGACTAATTTTGGTACATTTACTATTTTACATCGTTCCTAAGAATCAATTTTGACACGGACGGCGCAAACATATTTGAGAGATCGTTGACCTCTCTTACACTACAGACGTATGCTAACATTTACTGCTGACCTTTGGGCAGTTTTGTGTTTGTTTTAGTCAAGGTGCGTGGTTGAGTGGATCCAGATCTGGGAAGTGAAGCAGTGGATCCCAGTTTTGGAGTCAACGACCGCACACAATACAGCACAGAGGGTGAGTTGACTTTGATTCATGTGATGACAAGCGTGCACATTCAATACACACATTTGAATACTCCTAGGCTGCATTAATTTACATTAAAGAAGCAGAGGAAGGAAGTAGGAGAACTGGTAAGTAAACTAAGCTGTGAAGTAAGGGAAGTAGGAGAACTGGTGGGAAGACTAAAATGTGAAGTAAGAGAAGTTCAGCTCAGTTTTTTTAAAAAGAAACCTTTTATTTTTCAGGAGAGGGTGAACAAATAAGTGTTTCTAAACACAATAAAATGGACTGAGACTGATCTCTGGTCTGAGAGAATCAGTGGGACTAATACAGTTTTAAAATGGAGCTCCTAACGTTTCGGCAAGTTGTGCCTTCCTCAGAGGAGAATAAAAAATGAAAGAAAGACTGAAGATATTTATACCTTCCCTAGGCGGAGCAACTAGGGAGCTTCTGATAGGCTGGAACTCCCTCTAATCAGATGGCTAAGCCGTCTCAGCTGTCTAATTGAACACCTGGCAATCAGGAGGAAACCTGTCTTAATCGGCACCAAAGGCCTGCTGGGTGTAAAACCACCAGTTAAGGGCCATCATCTCCACCCAATGAGTTTCTAATACAAGTCAAGGTACACTTTGTGGCACTGGCAGGTTAGGTTCAGGGGAAAAAAAGGGTCTGGCTGCCTTTAGGCAGTCAGAGGGCACGGGCACACAAAGTATAGGCCTTAATACCTGTAATTCTCAAGAGGGGTTTGTAATTTTTTTTCATATTTTGCAGGTGTCCTGGCGGGTCTCCTAAAGGAGGTGTCCCCGCCCTCATCAGAGGAGGTAAGTCCATCATTTAGACACTCTAGGTCCCCCCTAGTCTCAGTTGAACTGTGACCTCCAAGAATGGATAATAATACGTGTGACCAGTCTGTGTTTTAGCAGCGTGGAAATACGTTTAAAATGATGAATAACATTGCATAATCTGTAGCCGCGCTGTGAGGAGCTAACGCTAGCTACGTGTAGCTCCGGTTTTGCGGTACTCTGTATGTAAAATAAAAGTGCTTATAAAATAAAATAACCAGTAGAGTGTGAGAGGAGACAGAGGGCGTACCAGTGGAATTAAAGTGTGGGATTTTGGTGAAACTTGTGTATGCTTGATTAGAAGCTCCGTTTTTGTCGTTAGCATATCCGTTAGCATAACATCAGGATAACTTCCTGTCGGCGAAAAATAGTAGAAGAAATGCAAAACGCCAGAAAACCAACTAGCGGCCAGGAGGAGTAACTGCTAGATAATAGTAATAAGTGTTTAGAATCTGTGAATTTGTTAGAGCTTCATTGTCTAAGACCTGTAAGCTTACATCCTGACTTTAGTTTTAATTAAACATTATAACAAAGATTAATGGTTTCAGTTGTGCTTCTTCAATTCTTGAACTTAATTGTGATTCATTAGTAAATGAGATTCATTATTGTGCAGACCAGAGTGTAAGTGCAGTTCAACAGTTTGACTTGCATTGGTATTTCTGATTGAATATCTTTGAACAGTTATTGATTTTTTTAAAGTTGAATTTAATATTTAATTGATTAATTATTCATTATTTTTTAATTTCATTTTACTTCCAATTTTAAACCTTTCGAATTCTGATTTGGAACTGGATTGTGATCTTGATTTTGACTCTGATTTAGATGTTGTTTGATTTAGGAATTCTAACTTCAATTTTGGATTCGAGATTCCTTCACATATCCAGTATTGACTAATTTTGGTACATTTACTATTTTACATCGTTCCTAAGAATCAATTTTGACACGGACGGCGCAAACATATTTGAGAGATCATTGACCTCTCTTACACTACAGACGTATGCTAACATTTACTGCTGACCTGTGGGCAGTTTTGTGTTTGTTTTAGTCAAGGTGCGTGGTTGAGTGGATCCAGATCTGGGAAGTGAAGCAGTGGATCCCAGTTTTGGAGTCAACGACCACACACAATACAGCACAGAGGGTGAGTTGACTTTGATTCATGTGATGACAAGCGTGCACATTCAATACACACATTTGAATACTCCTAGGCTGCATTAATTTACATTAAAGAAGCAGAGGAAGGAAGTAGGAGAACTGGTAAGTAAACTAAGCTGTGAAGTAAGGGAAGTAGGAGAACTGGTGGGAAGACTAAAATGTGAAGTAAGAGAAGTTCAGCTCAGTTTTTAAAAAAAGAAACCTTTTATTTTTCAGGAGAGGGTGAACAAATAAGTGTTTCTAAACACAATAAAATGGACTGAGACTGATCTCTGGTCTGAGAGAATCAGTGGGACTAATACAGTTTTAAAATGGAGCTCCTAACGTTTCGGCAAGTTGTGCCTTCCTCAGAGGAGAATAAAAAATGAAAGCAAGACTGGAGATATTTATACCTTCCCTAGGCGGAGCAACTAGGGAGCATCTGATAGGCTGGAACTCCCTCTAATCAGATGGCTAAGCCGTCTCAGCTGTCTAATTGAACACCTGGCAATCAGGAGGAAACCTGTCTTAATCGGCACCAAAGGCCTGCTGGGTGTAAAACCACCAGTTAAGGGCCATCATCTCCACCCAATGAGTTTCTAATACAAGTCAAGGTACACTTTGTGGCACTGGCAGGTTAGGTTCAGGGGGAAAAAAGGGTATGGCTGCCTTTAGGCAGTCAGAGGGCACGGGCACACAAAGTATAGGCCTTAATACCTGTAATTCTCAAGAGGGGTTTGTAATTTTTTTTCATATTTTGCAGGTGTCCTGGCGGGTCTCCTAAAGGAGGTGTCCCCGCCCTCATCAGAGGAGGTAAGTCCATCATTTAGACACTCTAGGTCCCCCTAGTCTCAGTTTAACTGTGACCTCCAAGAATGGATAATAATACGTGTGACCAGTCTGTGTTTTAGCAGCGTGGAAATACGTTTAAAATGATGAATAACATTGCATAATCTGTAGCCGCGCTGTGAGGAGCTAACGCTAGCTACGTGTAGCTCCGGTTTTGCGGTACTCTGTATGTAAAATAAAAGTGCTTATAAAATAAAATAACCAGTAGAGTGTGAGAGGAGACAGAGGGCGTACCAGTGGAATTAAAGTGTGGGATTTTGGTGAAACTTGTGTGTGTGTATGCTTGATTAGAAGCTCCGTTTTTGTCGTTAGCATATCCGTTAGCATAACATCAGGATAACTTCCTGTCGGCGAAAAATAGTAGAAGAAATGCAAAACGCCAGAAAACCAACTAGCGGCCAGGAGGAGTAACTGCTAGATAATAGTAATAAGTGTTTAGAATCTGTGAATTTGTTAGAGCTTCATTGTCTAAGACCTGTAAGCTTACATCCTGACTTTAGTTTTAATTAAACATTATAACAAAGATTAATGGTTTCAGTTGTGCTTCTTCAATTCTTGAACTTAATTGTGATTCATTAGTAAATGAGATTCATTATTGTGCAGACCAGAGTGTAAGTGCAGTTCAACAGTTTGACTTGCATTGGTATTTCTGATTGAATATCTTTGAACACAGTTATTGATTTTTTTAAAGTTGAATTTAATATTTAATTGATTAATTATTCATTATTTTTTAATTTCATTTTACTTCCAATTTTAAACCTTTCGAATTCTGATTTGGAACTGGATTGTGATCTTGATTTTGACTCTGATTTAGATGTTGAGTTTGATTTAGGAATTCTAACTTCAATTTTGGATTCGAGATTCCTTCACATATCCAGTATTGACTAATTTTGGTACATTTACTATTTTACATCCTTCCTAAGAATCAATTTTGACACGGACGGCGCAAACATATTTGAGAGATCGTTGACCTCTCTTACACTACAGACGTATGCTAACATTTACTGCTGACCTTTGGGCAGTTTTGTGTTTGTTTTAGTCAAGGTGCGTGGTTGAGTGGATCCAGATCTGGGAAGTGAAGCAGTGGATCCCAGTTTTGGAGTCAACGACCGCACACAATACAGCACAGAGGGTGAGTTGACTTTGATTCATGTGATGACAAGCGTGCACATTCAATACACACATTTGAATACTCCTAGGCTGCATTAATTTACATTAAAGAAGCAGAGGAAGGAAGTAGGAGAACTGGTAAGTAAACTAAGCTGTGAAGTAAGGGAAGTAGGAGAACTGGTGGGAAGACTAAAATGTGAAGTAAGAGAAGTTCAGCTCAGTTTTTAAAAAAGAAACCTTTTATTTTTCAGGAGAGGGTGAACAAATAAGTGTTTCTAAACACAATAAAATGGACTGAGACTGATCTCTGGTCTGAGAGAATCAGTGGGACTAATACAGTTTTAAAATGGAGCTCCTAACGTTTCGGCAAGTTGTGCCTTCCTCAGAGGAGAATAAAAAATGAAAGAAAGACTGGAGATATTTATACCTTCCCTAGGCGGAGCAACTAGGGAGCTTCTGATAGGCTGGAACTCCCTCTAATCAGATGGCTAAGCCGTCTCAGCTGTCTAATTGAACACCTGGCAATCAGGAGGAAACCTGTCTTAATCGGCACCAAAGGCCTGCTGGGTGTAAAACCACCAGTTAAGGGCCATCATCTCCACCCAATGAGTTTCTAATACAAGTCAAGGTACACTTTGTGGCACTGGCAGGTTAGGTTCAGGGGAAAAAAAGGGTCTGGCTGCCTTTAGGCAGTCAGAGGGCATGGGCACACAAAGTATAGGCCTTAATACCTGTAATTCTCAAGAGGGGTTTGTAATTTTTTTTCATATTTTGCAGGTGTCCTGGCGGGTCTCCTAAAGGAGGTGTCCCCGCCCTCATCAGAGGAGGTAAGTCCATCATTTAGACACTCTAGGTCCCCCTAGTCTCAGTTTAACTGTGACCTCCAAGAATGGATAATAATACGTGTGACCAGTCTGTGTTTTAGCAGCGTGGAAATACGTTTAAAATGATGAATAACATTGCATAATCTGTAGCCGCGCTGTGAGGAGCTAACGCTAGCTACGTGTAGCTCCGGTTTTGCGGTACTCTGTATGTAAAATAAAAGTGCTTATAAAATAAAATAACCAGTAGAGTGTGAGAGGAGACAGAGGGCGTACCAGTGGAATTAAAGTGTGGGATTTTGGTGAAACTTGTGTGTGTGTATGCTTGATTAGAAGCTCCGTTTTTGTCGTTAGCATATCCGTTAGCATAACATCAGGATAACTTCCTGTCGGCGAAAAATAGTAGAAGAAATGCAAAACGCCAGAAAACCAACTAGCGGCCAGGAGGAGTAACTGCTAGATAATAGTAATGAGTGTTTAGAGTCTGTGAATTTGTTAGAGCTTCATTGTCTAAGACCTGTAAACTTACATCCTGACTTTAGTTTTAATTAAACATTATAACAAAGATTAATGGTTTCAGTTGTGCTTCTTCAATTCTTGAACTTAATTGTGATTCATTAGTAAATGAGATTCATTATTGTGCAGACCAGAGTGTAAGTGCAGTTCAACAGTTTGACTTGCATTGGTATTTCTGATTGAATATCTTTGAACACAGTTATTGATTTTTTTAAAGTTGAATTTAATATTTAATTGATTAATTATTCATTATTTTTTAATTTCATTTTACTTCCAATTTTAAACCTTTCGAATTCTGATTTGGAACTGGATTGTGATCTTGATTTTGACTCTGATTTAGATGTTGAGTTTGATTTAGGAATTCTAACTTCAATTTTGGATTCGAGATTCCTTCACATATCCAGTATTGACTAATTTTGGTACATTTACTATTTTACATCGTTCCTAAGAATCAATTTTGACACGGACGGCGCAAACATATTTGAGAGATCGTTGACCTCTCTTACACTACAGACGTATGCTAACATTTACTGCTGACCTTTGGGCAGTTTTGTTTTTGTTTTAGTCAAGGTGCGTGGTTGAGTGGATCCAGATCTGGGAAGTGAAGCAGTGGATCCCAGTTTGAGTCAACGACCGCACACAATACAGCACAGAGGGTGAGTTGACTTTGATTCATGTGATGACAAGCGTGCACATTCAATACACACATTTGAATACTCCTAGGCTGCATTAATTTACATTAAAGAAGCAGAGGAAGGAAGTAGGAGAACTGGTAAGTAAACTAAGCTGTGAAGTAAGGGAAGTAGGAGAACTGGTGGGAAGACTAAAATGTGAAGTAAGAGAAGTTCAGCTCAGTTTTAAAAAAAAGAAACCTTTTATTTTTCAGGAGAGGGTGAACAAATAAGTGTTTCTAAACACAATAAAATGGACTGAGACTGATCTCTGGTCTGAGAGAATCAGTGGGACTAATACAGTTTTAAAATGGAGCTCCTAACGTTTCGGCAAGTTGTGCCTTCCTCAGAGGAGAATAAAAAATGAAAGAAAGACTGGAGATATTTATACCTTCCCTAGGCGGAGCAACTAGGGAGCTTCTGATAGGCTGGAACTCCCTCTAATCAGATGGCTAAGCCGTCTCAGCTGTCTAATTGAACACCTGGCAATCAGGAGGAAACCTGTCTTAATCGGCACCAAAGGCCTGCTGGGTGTAAAACCACCAGTTAAGGGCCATCATCTCCACCCAATGAGTTTCTAATACAAGTCAAGGTACACTTTGTGGCACTGGCAGGTTAGGTTCAGGGGAAAAAAAGGGTCTGGCTGCCTTTAGGCAGTCAGAGGGCACGGGCACACAAAGTATAGGCCTTAATACCTGTAATTCTCAAGAGGGGTTTGTAATTTTTTTTCATATTTTGCAGGTGTCCTGGCGGGTCTCCTAAAGGAGGTGTCCCGCCCTCATCAGAGGAGGTAAGTCCATCATTTAGACACTCTAGGTCCCCCTAGTCTCAGTTTAACTGTGACCTCCAAGAATGGATAATAATACGTGTGACCAGTCTGTGTTAGCAGCGTGGAAATACGTTTAAAATGATGAATAACATTGCATAATCTGTAGCCGCGCTGTGAGGAGCTAACGCTAGCTACGTGTAGCTCCGGTTTTGCGGTACTCTGTATGTAAAATAAAAGTGCTTATAAAATAAAATAACCAGTAGAGTGTGAGAGGAGACAGAGGGCGTACCAGTGGAATTAAAGTGTGGGATTTTGGTGAAACTTGTGTGTGCGTATGCTTGATTAGAAGCTCCGTTTTTGTCGTTAGCATATCCGTTAGCATAACATCAGGATAACTTCCTGTCGGCGAAAAATAGTAGAAGAAATGCAAAACGCCAGAAAACCAACTAGCGGCCAGGAGGAGTAACTGCTAGATAATAGTAATAAGTGTTTAGAATCTGTGAATTTGTTAGAGCTTCATTGTCTAAGACCTGTAAGCTTACATCCTGACTTTAGTTTTAATTAAACATTATAACAAAGATTAATGGTTTCAGTTGTGCTTCTTCAATTCTTGAACTTAATTGTGATTCATTAGTAAATGAGATTCATTATTGTGCAGACCAGAGTGTAAGTGCAGTTCAACAGTTTGACTTGCATTGGTATTTCTGATTGAATATCTTTGAACACAGTTATTGATTTTTTTAAAGTTGAATTTAATATTTAATTGATTAATTATTCATTATTTTTTAATTTCATTTTACTTCCAATTTTAAACCTTTCGAATTCTGATTTGGAACTGGATTGTGATCTTGATTTTGACTCTGATTTAGATGTTGAGTTTGATTTAGGAATTCTAACTTCAATTTTGGATTCGAGATTCCTTCACATATCCAGTATTGACTAATTTTGGTACATTTACTATTTTACATCGTTCCTAAGAATCAATTTTGACACGGACGGCGCAAACATATTTGAGAGATCGTTGACCTCTCTTACACTACAGACGTATGCTAACATTTACTGCTGACCTTTGGGCAGTTTTGTGTTTGTTTTAGTCAAGGTGCGTGGTTGAGTGGATCCAGATCTGGGAAGTGAAGCAGTGGATCCCAGTTTTGGAGTCAACGACCGCACACAATACAGCACAGAGGGTGAGTTGACTTTGATTCATGTGATGACAAGCGTGCACATTCAATACACACATTTGAATACTCCTAGGCTGCATTAATTTACATTAAAGAAGCAGAGGAAGGAAGTAGGAGAACTGGTAAGTAAACTAAGCTGTGAAGTAAGGGAAGTAGGAGAACTGGTGGGAAGACTAAAATGTGAAGTAAGAGAAGTTCAGCTCAGTTTAAAAAAAAAGAAACCTTTTATTTTTCAGGAGAGGGTGAACAAATAAGTGTTTCTAAACACAATAAAATGGACTGAGACTGATCTCTGGTCTGAGAGAATCAGTGGGACTAATACAGTTTTAAAATGGAGCTCCTAACGTTTCGGCAAGTTGTGCCTTCCTCAGAGGAGAATAAAAAATGAAAGAAAGACTGGAGATATTTATACCTTCCCTAGGCGGAGCAACTAGGGAGCTTCTGATAGGCTGGAACTCCCTGTAATCAGATGGCTAAGCCGTCTCAGCTGTCTAATTGAACACCTGGCAATCAGGAGGAAACCTGTCTTAATCGGCACCAAAGGCCTGCTGGGTGTAAAACCACCAGTTAAGGGCCATCATCTCCACCCAAATGAGTTTCTAATACAAGTCAAGGTACACTTTGTGGCACTGGCAGGTTAGGTTCAGGGGAAAAAAAGGGTCTGGCTGCCTTTAGGCAGTCAGAGGGCACGGGCACACAAAGTATAGGCCTTAATACCTGTAATTCTCAAGAGGGGTTTGTAATTTTTTTTCATATTTTGCAGGTGTCCTGGCGGGTCTCCTAAAGGAGGTGTCCCCGCCCTCATCAGAGGAGGTAAGTCCATCATTTAGACACTCTAGGTCCCCCTAGTCTCAGTTTAACTGTGACCTCCAAGAATGGATAATAATACGTGTGACCAGTCTGTGTTTTAGCAGCGTGGAAATACGTTTAAAATGATGAATAACATTGCATAATCTGTAGCCGCGCTGTGAGGAGCTAACGCTAGCTACGTGTAGCTCCGGTTTTGCGGTACTCTGTATGTAAAATAAAAGTGCTTATAAAATAAAATAACCAGTAGAGTGTGAGAGGAGACAGAGGGCGTACCAGTGGAATTAAAGTGTGGGATTTTGGTGAAACTTGTGTGTGCGTATGCTTGATTAGAAGCTCCGTTTTTGTCGTTAGCATATCCGTTAGCATAACATCAGGATAACTTCCTGTCGGCGAAAAATAGTAGAAGAAATGCAAAACGCCAGAAAACCAACTAGCGGCCAGGAGGAGTAACTGCTAGATAATAGTAATAAGTGTTTAGAATCTGTGAATTTGTTAGAGCTTCATTGTCTAAGACCTGTAAGCTTACATCCTGACTTTAGTTTTAATTAAACATTATAACAAAGATTAATGGTTTCAGTTGTGCTTCTTCAATTCTTGAACTTAATTGTGATTCATTAGTAAATGAGATTCATTATTGTGCAGACCAGAGTGTAAGTGCAGTTCAACAGTTTGACTTGCATTGGTATTTCTGATTGAATATCTTTGAACACAGTTATTGATTTTTTTAAAGTTGAATTTAATATTTAATTGATTAATTATTCATTATTTTTTAATTTCATTTTACTTCCAATTTTAAACCTTTCGAATTCTGATTTGGAACTGGATTGTGATCTTGATTTTGACTCTGATTTAGATGTTGAGTTTGATTTAGGAATTCTAACTTCAATTTTGGATTCGAGATTCCTTCACATATCAAGCATTGACTAATTTTGGTACATTTACTATTTTACATCGTTCCTAAGAATCAATTTTGACACGGACGGCGCAAACATATTTGAGAGATCGTTGACCTCTCTTACACTACAGACGTATGCTAACATTTACTGCTGACCTTTGGGCAGTTTTGTGTTTGTTTTAGTCAAGGTGCGTGGTTGAGTGGATCCAGATCTGGGAAGTGAAGCAGTGGATCCCAGTTTTGGAGTCAACGACCGCACACAATACAGCACAGAGGGTGAGTTGACTTTGATTCATGTGATGACAAGCGTGCACATTCAATACACACATTTGAATACTCCTAGGCCGCATTAATTTACATTAAAGAAGCAGAGGAAGGAAGTAGGAGAACTGGTAAGTAAACTAAGCTGTGAAGTAAGGGAAGTAGGAGAACTGGTGGGAAGACTAAAATGTGAAGTAAGAGAAGTTCAGCTCAGTTTTTTAAAAAAGAAACCTTTTATTTTTCAGGAGAGGGTGAACAAATAAGTGTTTCTAAACACAATAAAATGGACTGAGACTGATCTCTGGTCTGAGAGAATCAGTGGGACTAATACAGTTTTAAAATGGAGCTCCTAATGTTTCGGCAAGTTGTGCCTTCCTCAGAGGAGAATAAAAAATGAAAGAAAGACTGGAGATATTTATACCTTCCCTAGGCGGAGCAACTAGGGAGCTTCTGATAGGCTGGAACTCCCTCTAATCAGATGGCTAAGCCGTCTCAGCTGTCTAATTGAACACCTGGCAATCAGGAGGAAACCTGTCTTAATCGGCACCAAAGGCCTGCTGGGTGTAAAACCACCAGTTAAGGGCCATCATCTCCACCCAATGAGTTTCTAATACAAGTCAAGGTACACTTTGTGGCACTGGCAGGTTAGGTTCAGGGGAAAAAAAGGGTCTGGCTGCCTTTAGGCAGTCAGAGGGCACGGGCACACAAAGTATAGGCCTTAATACCTGTAATTCTCAAGAGGGGTTTGTAATTTTTTTTCATATTTTGCAGGTGTCCTGGCGGGTCTCCTAAAGGAGGTGTCCCCGCCCTCATCAGAGGAGGTAAGTCCATCATTTAGACACTCTAGGTCCCCCTAGTCTCAGTTTAACTGTGACCTCCAAGAATGGATAATAATACGTGTGACCAGTCTGTGTTTTAGCAGCGTGGAAATACGTTTAAAATGATGAATAACATTGCATAATCTGTAGCCGCGCTGTGAGGAGCTAACGCTAGCTACGTGTAGCTCCGGTTTTGCGGTACTCTGTATGTAAAATAAAAGTGCTTATAAAATAAAATAACCAGTAGAGTGTGAGAGGAGACAGAGGGCGTACCAGTGGAATTAAAGTGTGGGATTTTGGTGAAACTTGTGTGTGTATGCTTGATTAGAAGCTCCGTTTTTGTCGTTAGCATATCCGTTAGCATAACATCAGGATAACTTCCTGTCGGCGAAAAATAGTAGAAGAAATGCAAAACGCCAGAAAACCAACTAGCGGCCAGGAGGAGTAACTGCTAGATAATAGTAATGAGTGTTTAGAATCTGTGAATTTGTTAGAGCTTCATTGTCTAAGACCTGTAAGCTTACATCCTGACTTTAGTTTTAATTAAACATTATAACAAAGATTAATGGTTTCAGTTGTGCTTCTTCAATTCTTGAACTTAATTGTGATTCATTAGTAAATGAGATTCATTATTGTGCAGACCAGAGTGTAAGTGCAGTTCAACAGTTTGACTTGCATTGGTATTTCTGATTGAATATCTTTGAACACAGTTATTGATTTTTTTAAAGTTGAATTTAATATTTAATTGATTAATTATTCATTATTTTTTAATTTCATTTTACTTCCAATTTTAAACCTTTCGAATTCTGATTTGGAACTGGATTGTGATCTTGATTTTGACTCTGATTTAGATGTTGAGTTTGATTTAGGAATTCTAACTTCAATTTTGGATTCGAGATTCCTTCACATATCCAGTATTGACTAATTTTGGTACATTTACTATTTTACATCGTTCCTAAGAATCAATTTTGACACGGACGGCGCAAACATATTTGAGAGATCGTTGACCTCTCTTACACTACAGACGTATGCTAACATTTACTGCTGACCTTTGGGCAGTTTTGTTTTTGTTTTAGTCAAGGTGCGTGGTTGAGTGGATCCAGATCTGGGAAGTGAAGCAGTTGATCCCAGTTTGAGTCAACGACCGCACACAATACAGCACAGAGGGTGAGTTGACTTTGATTCATGTGATGACAAGCGTGCACATTCAATACACACATTTGAATACTCCTAGGCTGCATTAATTTACATTAAAGAAGCAGAGGAAGGAAGTAGGAGAACTGGTAAGTAAACTAAGCTGTGAAGTAAGGGAAGTAGGAGAACTGGTGGGAAGACTAAAATGTGAAGTAAGAGAAGTTCAGCTCAGTTTTTTAAAAAAGAAACCTTTTATTTTTCAGGAGAGGGTGAACAAATAAGTGTTTCTAAACACAATAAAATGGACTGAGACTGATCTCTGGTCTGAGAGAATCAGTGGGACTAATACAGTTTTAAAATGGAGCTCCTAACGTTTCGGCAAGTTGTGCCTTCCTCAGAGGAGAATAAAAAATGAAAGAAAGACTGGAGATATTTATACCTTCCCTAGGCGGAGCAACTAGGGAGCTTCTGATAGGCTGGAACTCCCTCTAATCAGATGGCTAAGCCGTCTCAGCTGTCTAATTGAACACCTGGCAATCAGGAGGAAACCTGTCTTAATCGGCACCAAAGGCCTGCTGGGTGTAAAACCACCAGTTAAGGGCCATCATCTCCACCCAATGAGTTTCTAATACAAGTCAAGGTACACTTTGTGGCACTGGCAGGTTAGGTTCAGGGGAAAAAAAGGGTCTGGCTGCCTTTAGGCAGTCAGAGGGCACGGGCACACAAAGTATAGGCCTTAATACCTGTAATTCTCAAGAGGGGTTTGTAATTTTTTTTCATATTTTGCAGGTGTCCTGGCGGGTCTCCTAAAGGAGGTGTCCCGCCCTCATCAGAGGAGGTAAGTCCATCATTTAGACACTCTAGGTCCCCCTAGTCTCAGTTTAACTGTGACCTCCAAGAATGGATAATAATACGTGTGACCAGTCTGTGTTAGCAGCGTGGAAATACGTTTAAAATGATGAATAACATTGCATAATCTGTAGCCGCGCTGTGAGGAGCTAACGCTAGCTACGTGTAGCTCCGGTTTTGCGGTACTCTGTATGTAAAATAAAAGTGCTTATAAAATAAAATAACCAGTAGAGTGTGAGAGGAGACAGAGGGCGTACCAGTGGAATTAAAGTGTGGGATTTTGGTGAAACTTGTGTGTGCGTATGCTTGATTAGAAGCTCCGTTTTTGTCGTTAGCATATCCGTTAGCATAACATCAGGATAACTTCCTGTCGGCGAAAAATAGTAGAAGAAATGCAAAACGCCAGAAAACCAACTAGCGGCCAGGAGGAGTAACTGCTAGATAATAGTAATAAGTGTTTAGAATCTGTGAATTTGTTAGAGCTTCATTGTCTAAGACCTGTAAGCTTACATCCTGACTTTAGTTTTAATTAAACATTATAACAAAGATTAATGGTTTCAGTTGTGCTTCTTCAATTCTTGAACTTAATTGTGATTCATTAGTAAATGAGATTCATTATTGTGCAGACCAGAGTGTAAGTGCAGTTCAACAGTTTGACTTGCATTGGTATTTCTGATTGAATATCTTTGAACACAGTTATTGATTTTTTTAAAGTTGAATTTAATATTTAATTGATTAATTATTCATTATTTTTTAATTTCATTTTACTTCCAATTTTAAACCTTTCGAATTCTGATTTGGAACTGGATTGTGATCTTGATTTTGACTCTGATTTAGATGTTGAGTTTGATTTAGGAATTCTAACTTCAATTTTGGATTCGAGATTCCTTCACATATCCAGTATTGACTAATTTTGGTACATTTACTATTTTACATCGTTCCTAAGAATCAATTTTGACACGGACGGCGCAAACATATTTGAGAGATCGTTGACCTCTCTTACACTACAGACGTATGCTAACATTTACTGCTGACCTTTGGGCAGTTTTGTGTTTGTTTTAGTCAAGGTGCGTGGTTGAGTGGATCCAGATCTGGGAAGTGAAGCAGTGGATCCCAGTTTTGGAGTCAACGACCGCACACAATACAGCACAGAGGGTGAGTTGACTTTGATTCATGTGATGACAAGCGTGCACATTCAATACACACATTTGAATACTCCTAGGCTGCATTAATTTACATTAAAGAAGCAGAGGAAGGAAGTAGGAGAACTGGTAAGTAAACTAAGCTGTGAAGTAAGGGAAGTAGGAGAACTGGTGGGAAGACTAAAATGTGAAGTAAGAGAAGTTCAGCTCAGTTTAAAAAAAAAGAAACCTTTTATTTTTCAGGAGAGGGTGAACAAATAAGTGTTTCTAAACACAATAAAATGGACTGAGACTGATCTCTGGTCTGAGAGAATCAGTGGGACTAATACAGTTTTAAAATGGAGCTCCTAACATTTCGGCAAGTTGTGCCTTCCTCAGAGGAGAATAAAAAATGAAAGAAAGACTGGAGATATTTATACCTTCCCTAGGCGGAGCAACTAGGGAGCTTCTGATAGGCTGGAACTCCCTCTAATCAGATGGCTAAGCCGTCTCAGCTGTCTAATTGAACACCTGGCAATCAGGAGGAAACCTGTCTTAATCGGCACCAAAGGCCTGCTGGGTGTAAAACCACCAGTTAAGGGCCATCATCTCCACCCAATGAGTTTCTAATACAAGTCAAGGTACACTTTGTGGCACTGGCAGGTTAGGTTCAGGGGAAAAAAAGGGTCTGGCTGCCTTTAGGCAGTCAGAGGGCACGGGCACACAAAGTATAGGCCTTAATACCTGTAATTCTCAAGAGGGGTTTGTAATTTTTTTTCATATTTTGCAGGTGTCCTGGCGGGTCTCCTAAAGGAGGTGTCCCGCCCTCATCAGAGGAGGTAAGTCCATCATTTAGACACTCTAGGTCCCCCTAGTCTCAGTTTAACTGTGACCTCCAAGAATGGATAATAATACGTGTGACCAGTCTGTGTTTTAGCAGCATGGAAATATGTTTAAAATGATGAATAACATTGCATAATCTGTAGCCGCGCTGTGAGGAGCTAACGCTAGCTACGTGTAGCTCCGGTTTTGCGGTACTCTGTATGTAAAATAAAAGTGCTTATAAAATAAAATAACCAGTAGAGTGTGAGAGGAGACAGAGGGCGTACCAGTGGAATTAAAGTGTGGGATTTTGGTGAAACTTGTGTGTGCGTATGCTTGATTAGAAGCTCCGTTTTTGTCGTTAGCATATCCGTTAGCATAACATCAGGATAACTTCCTGTCGGCGAAAAATAGTAGAAGAAATGCAAAACGCCAGAAAACCAACTAGCGGCCAGGAGGAGTAACTGCTAGATAATAGTAATAAGTGTTTAGAATCTGTGAATTTGTTAGAGCTTCATTGTCTAAGACCTGTAAGCTTACATCCTGACTTTAGTTTTAATTAAACATTATAACAAAGATTAATGGTTTCAGTTGTGCTTCTTCAATTCTTGAACTTAATTGTGATTCATTAGTAAATGAGATTCATTATTGTGCAGACCAGAGTGTAAGTGCAGTTCAACAGTTTGACTTGCATTGGTATTTCTGATTGAATATCTTTGAACACAGTTATTGATTTTTTTAAAGTTGAATTTAATATTTAATTGATTAATTATTCATTATTTTTTAATTTCATTTTACTTCCAATTTTAAACCTTTCGAATTCTGATTTGGAACTGGATTGTGATCTTGATTTTGACTCTGATTTAGATGTTGAGTTTGATTTAGGAATTCTAACTTCAATTTTGGATTCGAGATTCCTTCACATATCCAGTATTGACTAATTTTGGTACATTTACTATTTTACATCGTTCCTAAGAATCAATTTTGACACGGACGGCGCAAACATATTTGAGAGATCGTTGACCTCTCTTACACTACAGACGTATGCTAACATTTACTGCTGACCTTTGGGCAGTTTTGTGTTTGTTTTAGTCAAGGTGCGTGGTTGAGTGGATCCAGATCTGGGAAGTGAAGCAGTGGATCCCAGTTTTGGAGTCAACGACCGCACACAATACAGCACAGAGGGTGAGTTGACTTTGATTCATGTGATGACAAGCGTGCACATTCAATACACACATTTGAATACTCCTAGGCTGCATTAATTTACATTAAAGAAGCAGAGGAAGGAAGTAGGAGAACTGGTAAGTAAACTAAGCTGTGAAGTAAGGGAAGTAGGAGAACTGGTGGGAAGACTAAAATGTGAAGTAAGAGAAGTTCAGCTCAGTTTTAAAAAAAAGAAACCTTTTATTTTTCAGGAGAGGGTGAACAAATAAGTGTTTCTAAACACAATAAAATGGACTGAGACTGATCTCTGGTCTGAGAGAATCAGTGGGACTAATACAGTTTTAAAATGGAGCTCCTAACGTTTCGGCAAGTTGTGCCTTCCTCAGAGGAGAATAAAAAATGAAAGAAAGACTGGAGATATTTATACCTTCCCTAGGCGGAGCAACTAGGGAGCTTCTGATAGGCTGGAACTCCCTGTAATCAGATGGCTAAGCCGTCTCAGCTGTCTAATTGAACACCTGGCAATCAGGAGGAAACCTGTCTTAATCGGCACCAAAGGCCTGCTGGGTGTAAAACCACCAGTTAAGGGCCATCATCTCCACCCAAATGAGTTTCTAATACAAGTCAAGGTACACTTTGTGGCACTGGCAGGTTAGGTTCAGGGGAAAAAAAGGGTCTGGCTGCCTTTAGGCAGTCAGAGGGCACGGGCACACAAAGTATAGGCCTTAATACCTGTAATTCTCAAGAGGGGTTTGTAATTTTTTTTCATATTTTGCAGGTGTCCTGGCGGGTCTCCTAAAGGAGGTGTCCCCGCCCTCATCAGAGGAGGTAAGTCCATCATTTAGACACTCTAGGTCCCCCTAGTCTCAGTTTAACTGTGACCTCCAAGAATGGATAATAATACGTGTGACCAGTCTGTGTTTTAGCAGCGTGGAAATACGTTTAAAATGATGAATAACATTGCATAATCTGTAGCCGCGCTGTGAGGAGCTAACGCTAGCTACGTGTAGCTCCGGTTTTGCGGTACTCTGTATGTAAAATAAAAGTGCTTATAAAATAAAATAACCAGTAGAGTGTGAGAGGAGACAGAGGGCGTACCAGTGGAATTAAAGTGTGGGATTTTGGTGAAACTTGTGTGTGCGTATGCTTGATTAGAAGCTCCGTTTTTGTCGTTAGCATATCCGTTAGCATAACATCAGGATAACTTCCTGTCGGCGAAAAATAGTAGAAGAAATGCAAAACGCCAGAAAACCAACTAGCGGCCAGGAGGAGTAACTGCTAGATAATAGTAATAAGTGTTTAGAATCTGTGAATTTGTTAGAGCTTCATTGTCTAAGACCTGTAAGCTTACATCCTGACTTTAGTTTTAATTAAACATTATAACAAAGATTAATGGTTTCAGTTGTGCTTCTTCAATTCTTGAACTTAATTGTGATTCATTAGTAAATGAGATTCATTATTGTGCAGACCAGAGTGTAAGTGCAGTTCAACAGTTTGACTTGCATTGGTATTTCTGATTGAATATCTTTGAACACAGTTATTGATTTTTTTAAAGTTGAATTTAATATTTAATTGATTAATTATTCATTATTTTTTAATTTCATTTTACTTCCAATTTTAAACCTTTCGAATTCTGATTTGGAACTGGATTGTGATCTTGATTTTGACTCTGATTTAGATGTTGAGTTTGATTTAGGAATTCTAACTTCAATTTTGGATTCGAGATTCCTTCACATATCAAGCATTGACTAATTTTGGTACATTTACTATTTTACATCGTTCCTAAGAATCAATTTTGACACGGACGGCGCAAACATATTTGAGAGATCGTTGACCTCTCTTACACTACAGACGTATGCTAACATTTACTGCTGACCTTTGGGCAGTTTTGTGTTTGTTTTAGTCAAGGTGCGTGGTTGAGTGGATCCAGATCTGGGAAGTGAAGCAGTGGATCCCAGTTTTGGAGTCAACGACCGCACACAATACAGCACAGAGGGTGAGTTGACTTTGATTCATGTGATGACAAGCGTGCACATTCAATACACACATTTGAATACTCCTAGGCCGCATTAATTTACATTAAAGAAGCAGAGGAAGGAAGTAGGAGAACTGGTAAGTAAACTAAGCTGTGAAGTAAGGGAAGTAGGAGAACTGGTGGGAAGACTAAAATGTGAAGTAAGAGAAGTTCAGCTCAGTTTTTTAAAAAAGAAACCTTTTATTTTTCAGGAGAGGGTGAACAAATAAGTGTTTCTAAACACAATAAAATGGACTGAGACTGATCTCTGGTCTGAGAGAATCAGTGGGACTAATACAGTTTTAAAATGGAGCTCCTAACGTTTCGGCAAGTTGTGCCTTCCTCAGAGGAGAATAAAAAATGAAAGAAAGACTGGAGATATTTATACCTTCCCTAGGCGGAGCAACTAGGGAGCTTCTGATAGGCTGGAACTCCCTCTAATCAGATGGCTAAGCCGTCTCAGCTGTCTAATTGAACACCTGGCAATCAGGAGGAAACCTGTCTTAATCGGCACCAAAGGCCTGCTGGGTGTAAAACCACCAGTTAAGGGCCATCATCTCCACCCAATGAGTTTCTAATACAAGTCAAGGTACACTTTGTGGCACTGGCAGGTTAGGTTCAGGGGAAAAAAAGGGTCTGGCTGCCTTTAGGCAGTCAGAGGGCACGGGCACACAAAGTATAGGCCTTAATACCTGTAATTCTCAAGAGGGGTTTGTAATTTTTTTTCATATTTTGCAGGTGTCCTGGCGGGTCTCCTAAAGGAGGTGTCCCCGCCCTCATCAGAGGAGGTAAGTCCATCATTTAGACACTCTAGGTCCCCCTAGTCTCAGTTTAACTGTGACCTCCAAGAATGGATAATAATACGTGTGACCAGTCTGTGTTTTAGCAGCGTGGAAATACGTTTAAAATGATGAATAACATTGCATAATCTGTAGCCGCGCTGTGAGGAGCTAACGCTAGCTACGTGTAGCTCCGGTTTTGCGGTACTCTGTATGTAAAATAAAAGTGCTTATAAAATAAAATAACCAGTAGAGTGTGAGAGGAGACAGAGGGCGTACCAGTGGAATTAAAGTGTGGGATTTTGGTGAAACTTGTGTGTGTATGCTTGATTAGAAGCTCCGTTTTTGTCGTTAGCATATCCGTTAGCATAACATCAGGATAACTTCCTGTCGGCGAAAAATAGTAGAAGAAATGCAAAACGCCAGAAAACCAACTAGCGGCCAGGAGGAGTAACTGCTAGATAATAGTAATGAGTGTTTAGAATCTGTGAATTTGTTAGAGCTTCATTGTCTAAGACCTGTAAGCTTACATCCTGACTTTAGTTTTAATTAAACATTATAACAAAGATTAATGGTTTCAGTTGTGCTTCTTCAATTCTTGAACTTAATTGTGATTCATTAGTAAATGAGATTCATTATTGTGCAGACCAGAGTGTAAGTGCAGTTCAACAGTTTGACTTGCATTGGTATTTCTGATTGAATATCTTTGAACACAGTTATTGATTTTTTTAAAGTTGAATTTAATATTTAATTGATTAATTATTCATTATTTTTTAATTTCATTTTACTTCCAATTTTAAACCTTTCGAATTCTGATTTGGAACTGGATTGTGATCTTGATTTTGACTCTGATTTAGATGTTGAGTTTGATTTAGGAATTCTAACTTCAATTTTGGATTCGAGATTCCTTCACATATCCAGTATTGACTAATTTTGGTACATTTACTATTTTACATCGTTCCTAAGAATCAATTTTGACACGGACGGCGCAAACATATTTGAGAGATCGTTGACCTCTCTTACACTACAGACGTATGCTAACATTTACTGCTGACCTTTGGGCAGTTTTGTGTTTGTTTTAGTCAAGGTGCGTGGTTGAGTGGATCCAGATCTGGGAAGTGAAGCAGTGGATCCCAGTTTTGGAGTCAACGACCGCACACAATACAGCACAGAGGGTGAGTTGACTTTGATTCATGTGATGACAAGCGTGCACATTCAATACACACATTTGAATACTCCTAGGCCGCATTAATTTACATTAAAGAAGCAGAGGAAGGAAGTAGGAGAACTGGTAAGTAAACTAAGCTGTGAAGTAAGGGAAGTAGGAGAACTGGTGGGAAGACTAAAATGTGAAGTAAGAGAAGTTCAGCTCAGTTTTTTAAAAAAGAAACCTTTTATTTTTCAGGAGAGGGTGAACAAATAAGTGTTTCTAAACACAATACAATGGACTGAGACTGATCTCTGGTCTGAGAGAATCAGTGGGACTAATACAGTTTTAAAATGGAGCTCCTAACGTTTCGGCAAGTTGTGCCTTCCTCAGAGGAGAATAAAAAATGAAAGAAAGACTGGAGATATTTATACCTTCCCTAGGCGGAGCAACTAGGGAGCTTCTGATAGGCTGGAACTCCCTCTAATCAGATGGCTAAGCCGTCTCAGCTGTCTAATTGAACACCTGGCAATCAGGAGGAAACCTGTCTTAATCGGCACCAAAGGCCTGCTGGGTGTAAAACCACCAGTTAAGGGCCATCATCTCCACCCAATGAGTTTCTAATACAAGTCAAGGTACACTTTGTGGCACTGGCAGGTTAGGTTCAGGGGAAAAAAAGGGTCTGGCTGCCTTTAGGCAGTCAGAGGGCACGGGCACACAAAGTATAGGCCTTAATACCTGTAATTCTCAAGAGGGGTTTGTAATTTTTTTTCATATTTTGCAGGTGTCCTGGCGGGTCTCCTAAACGAGGTGTCCCCGCCCTCATCAGAGGAGGTAAGTCCATCATTTAGACACTCTAGGTCCCCCTAGTCTCAGTTTAACTGTGACCTCCAAGAATGGATAATAATACGTGTGACCAGTCTGTGTTTTAGCAGCGTGGAAATACGTTTAAAATGATGAATAACATTGCATAATCTGTAGCCGCGCTGTGAGGAGCTAACGCTAGCTACGTGTAGCTCCGGTTTTGCGGTACTCTGTATGTAAAATAAAAGTGCTTATAAAATAAAATAACCAGTAGAGTGTGAGAGGAGACAGAGGGCGTACCAGTGGAATTAAAGTGTGGGATTTTGGTGAAACTTGTGTGCGTATGCTTGATTAGAAGCTCCGTTTTTGTCGTTAGCATAGCCGTTAGCATAACATCAGGATAACTTCCTGTTGGCGAAAAATAGTAGAAGAAATGCAAAACGCCAGAAAACCAACTAGCGGCCAGGAGGAGTAACTGCTAGATAATAGTAATAAGTGTTTAGAATCTGTGAATTTGTTAGAGCTTCATTGTCTAAGACCTGTAAGCTTACATCCTGACTTTAGTTTTAATTAAACATTATAACAAAGATTAATGGTTTCAGTTGTGCTTCTTCAATTCTTGAACTTAATTGTGATTCATTAGTAAATGAGATTCATTATTGTGCAGACCAGAGTGTAAGTGCAGTTCAACAGTTTGACTTGCATTGGTATTTCTGATTGAATATCTTTGAACACAGTTATTGATTTTTTTAAAGTTGAATTTAATATTTAATTGATTAATTATTCATTATTTTTTAATTTCATTTTACTTCCAATTTTAAACCTTTCGAATTCTGATTTGGAACTGGATTGTGATCTTGATTTTGACTCTGATTTAGATGTTGAGTTTGATTTAGGAATTCTAACTTCAATTTTGGATTCGAGATTCCTTCACATATCAAGCATTGACTAATTTTGGTACATTTACATCGTTCCTAAGAATCAATTTTGACACGGACGGCGCAAACATATTTGAGAGATCGTTGACCTCTCTTACACTACAGACGTATGCTAACATTTACTGCTGACCTTTGGGCAGTTTTGTGTTTGTTTTAGTCAAGGTGCGTGGTTGAGTGGATCCAGATCTGGGAAGTGAAGCAGTGGATCCCAGTTTTGGAGTCAACGACCGCACACAATACAGCACAGAGGGTGAGTTGACTTTGATTCATGTGATGACAAGCGTGCACATTCAATACACACATTTGAATACTCCTAGGCCGCATTAATTTACATTAAAGAAGCAGAGGAAGGAAGTAGGAGAACTGGTAAGTAAACTAAGCTGTGAAGTAAGGGAAGTAGGAGAACTGGTGGGAAGACTAAAATGTGAAGTAAGAGAAGTTCAGCTCAGTTTTTAAAAAAAGAAACCTTTTATTTTTCAGGAGAGGGTGAACAAATAAGTGTTTCTAAACACAATAAAATGGACTGAGACTGATCTCTGGTCTGAGAGAATCAGTGGGACTAATACAGTTTTAAAATGGAGCTCCTAATGTTTCGGCAAGTTGTGCCTTCCTCAGAGGAGAATAAAAAATGAAAGAAAGACTGGAGATATTTATACCTTCCCTAGGCGGAGCAACTAGGGAGCTTCTGATAGGCTGGAACTCCCTGTAATCAGATGGCTAAGCCGTCTCAGCTGTCTAATTGAACACCTGGCAATCAGGAGGAAACCTGTCTTAATCGGCACCAAAGGCCTGCTGGGTGTAAAACCACCAGTTAAGGGGCATCATCTCCACCCAATGAGTTTCTAATGCAAGTCAAGGTACACTTTGTGGCACTGGCAGGTTAGGTTCAGGGGAAAAAAAGGGTCTGGCTGCCTTTAGGCAGTCAGAGGGCACGGGCACACAAAGTATAGGCCTTAATACCTGTAATTCTCAAGAGGGGTTTGTAATTTTTTTCATATTTTGCAGGTGTCCTGGCGGGTCTCCTAAAGGAGGTGTCCCCGCCCTCATCAGAGGAGGTAAGTCCATCATTTAGACACTCTAGGTCCCCCTAGTCTCAGTTTAACTGTGACCTCCAAGAATGGATAATAATACGTGTGACCAGTCTGTGTTTTAGCAGCGTGGAAATACGTTTAAAATGATGAATAACATTGCATAATCTGTAGCCGCGCTGTGAGGAGCTAACGCTAGCTACGTGTATCTCCGGTTTTGCGGTACTCTGTATGTAAAATAAAAGTGCTTATAAAATAAAATAACCAGTAGAGTGTGAGAGGAGACAGAGGGCGTACCAGTGGAATTAAAGTGTGGGATTTTGGTGAAACTTGTGTGTGTGTATGCTTGATTAGAAGCTCCGTTTTTGTCGTTAGCATATCCGTTGCATTAACATCAGGATAACTTCCTGTCGGCGAAAAATAGTAGAAGAAATGCAAAACGCCAGAAAACCAACTAGCGGCCAGGAGGAGTAACTGCTAGATAATAGTAATGAGTGTTTAGAGTCTGTGAATTTGTTAGAGCTTCATTGTCTAAGACCTGTAAACTTACATCCTGACTTTAGTTTTAATTAAACATTATAACAAAGATTAATGGTTTCAGTTGTGCTTCTTCAATTCTTGAACTTAATTGTGATTCATTAGTAAATGAGATTCATTATTGTGCAGACCAGAGTGTAAGTGCAGTTCAACAGTTTGACTTGCATTGGTATTTCTGATTGAATATCTTTGAACACAGTTATTGATTTTTTTAAAGTTGAATTTAATATTTAATTGATTAATTATTCATTTTTTAATTTCATTTTACTTCCAATTTTAAACCTTTCGAATTCTGATTTGGAACTGGATTGTGATCTTGATTTTGACTCTGATTTAGATGTTGAGTTTGATTTAGGAATTCTAACTTCAATTTTGGATTCGAGATTCCTTCACATATCCAGTATTGACTAATTTTGGTACATTTACTATTTTACATCGTTCCTAAGAATCAATTTTGACACGGACGGCGCAAACATATTTGAGAGATCGTTGACCTCTCTTACACTACAGACGTATGCTAACATTTACTGCTGACCTTTGGGCAGTTTTGTGTTTGTTTTAGTCAAGGTGCGTGGTTGAGTGGATCCAGATCTGGGAAGTGAAGCAGTGGATCCCAGTTTTGGAGTCAACGACCGCACACAATACAGCACAGAGGGTGAGTTGACTTTGATTCATGTGATGACAAGCGTGCACATTCAATACACACATTTGAATACTCCTAGGCTGCATTAATTTACATTAAAGAAGCAGAGGAAGGAAGTAGGAGAACTGGTAAGTAAACTAAGCTGTGAAGTAAGGGAAGTAGGAGAACTGGTGGGAAGACTAAAATGTGAAGTAAGAGAAGTTCAGCTCAGTTTAAAAAAAAAGAAACCTTTTATTTTTCAGGAGAGGGTGAACAAATAAGTGTTTCTAAACACAATAAAATGGACTGAGACTGATCTCTGGTCTGAGAGAATCAGTGGGACTAATACAGTTTTAAAATGGAGCTCCTAACGTTTCGGCAAGTTGTGCCTTCCTCAGAGGAGAATAAAAAATGAAAGAAAGACTGGAGATATTTATACCTTCCCTAGGCGGAGCAACTAGGGAGCTTCTGATAGGCTGGAACTCCCTGTAATCAGATGGCTAAGCCGTCTCAGCTGTCTAATTGAACACCTGGCAATCAGGAGGAAACCTGTCTTAATCGGCACCAAAGGCCTGCTGGGTGTAAAACCACCAGTTAAGGGGCATCATCTCCACCCAATGAGTTTCTAATGCAAGTCAAGGTACACTTTGTGGCACTGGCAGGTTAGGTTCAGGGGAAAAAAGGGTCTGGCTGCCTTTAGGCAGTCAGAGGGCACGGGCACACAAAGTATAGGCCTTAATACCTGTAATTCTCAAGAGGGGTTTGTAATTTTTTTCATATTTTGCAGGTGTCCTGGCGGGTCTCCTAAAGGAGGTGTCCCCGCCCTCATCAGAGGAGGTAAGTCCATCATTTAGACAATCTAGGTCCCCCTAGTCTCAGTTTAACTGTGACCTCCAAGAATGGATAATAATATGTGTGACCAGTCTGTGTTTTAGCAGCGTGGAAATACGTTTAAAATGATGAATAACATTGCATAATCTGTAGCCGCGCTGTGAGGAGCTAACGCTAGCTACGTGTATCTCCGGTTTTGCGGTACTCTGTATGTAAAATAAAAGTGCTTATAAAATAAAATAACCAGTAGAGTGTGAGAGGAGACAGAGGGCGTACCAGTGGAATTAAAGTGTGGGATTTTGGTGAAACTTGTGTGTGTGTATGCTTGATTAGAAGCTCCGTTTTTGTCGTTAGCATATCCGTTGCATTAACATCAGGATAACTTCCTGTCGGCGAAAAATAGTAGAAGAAATGCAAAACGCCAGAAAACCAACTAGCGGCCAGGAGGAGTAACTGCTAGATAATAGTAATGAGTGTTTAGAGTCTGTGAATTTGTTAGAGCTTCATTGTCTAAGACCTGTAAACTTACATCCTGACTTTAGTTTTAATTAAACATTATAACAAAGATTAATGGTTTCAGTTGTGCTTCTTCAATTCTTGAACTTAATTGTGATTCATTAGTAAATGAGATTCATTATTGTGCAGACCAGAGTGTAAGTGCAGTTCAACAGTTTGACTTGCATTGGTATTTCTGATTGAATATCTTTGAACACAGTTATTGATTTTTTTAAAGTTGAATTTAATATTTAATTGATTAATTATTCATTATTTTTTAATTTCATTTTACTTCCAATTTTAAACCTTTTGAATTCTGATTTGGAACTGGATTGTGATCTTGATTTTGACTCTGATTTAGATGTTGAGTTTGATTTAGGAATTCTAACTTCAATTTTGGATTCGAGATTCCTTCACATATCCAGTATTGACTAATTTTGGTACATTTACTATTTTACATCCTTCCTAAGAATCAATTTTGACACGGACGGCGCAAACATATTTGAGAGATCGTTGACCTCTCTTACACTACAGACATATGCTAACATTTACTGCTGACCTTTGGGCAGTTTTGTGTTTGTTTTAGTCAAGGTGCGTGGTTGAGTGGATCCAGATCTGGGAAGTGAAGCAGTGGATCCCAGTTTTGGAGTCAACGACCGCACACAATACAGCACAGAGGGTGAGTTGACTTTGATTCATGTGATGACAAGCGTGCACATTCAATACACACATTTGAATACTCCTAGGCTGCATTAATTTACATTAAAGAAGCAGAGGAAGGAAGTAGGAGAACTGGTAAGTAAACTAAGCTGTGAAGTAAGGGAAGTAGGAGAACTGGTGGGAAGACTAAAATGTGAAGTAAGAGAAGTTCAGCTCAGTTTTTAAAAAAAGAAACCTTTTATTTTTCAGGAGAGGGTGAACAAATAAGTGTTTCTAAACACAATAAAATGGACTGAGACTGATCTCTGGTCTGAGAGAATCAGTGGGACTAATACAGTTTTAAAATGGAGCTCCTAACGTTTCGGCAAGTTGTGCCTTCCTCAGAGGAGAATAAAAAATGAAAAAGACTGGAGATATTTATACCTTCCCTAGGCGGAGCAACTAGGGAGCTTCTGATAGGCTGGAACTCCCTCTAATCAGATGGCTAAGCCGTCTCAGCTGTCTAATTGAACACCTGGCAATCAGGAGGAAACCTGTCTTAATCGGCACCAAAGGCCTGCTGGGTGTAAAACCACCAGTTAAGGGCCATCATCTCCACCCAATGAGTTTCTAATACAAGTCAAGGTACACTTTGTGGCACTGGCAGGTTAGGTTCAGGGGAAAAAAAGGGTCTGGCTGCCTTTAGGCAGTCAGAGGGCACGGGCACACAAAGTATAGGCCTTAATACCTGTAATTCTCAAGAGGGGTTTGTAATTTTTTTTCATATTTTGCAGGTGTCCTGGCGGGTCTCCTAAAGGAGGTGTCCCCGCCCTCATCAGAGGAGGTAAGTCCATCATTTAGACACTCTAGGTCCCCCTAGTCTCAGTTTAACTGTGACCTCCAAGAATGGATAATAATACGTGTGACCAGTCTGTGTTTTAGCAGCGTGGAAATACGTTTAAAATGATGAATAACATTGCATAATCTGTAGCCGCGCTGTGAGGAACTAACGCTAGCTACGTGTAGCTCCGGTTTTGCGGTACTCTGTATGTAAAATAAAAGTGCTTATAAAATAAAATAACCAGTAGAGTGTGAGAGGAGACAGAGGGCGTACCAGTGGAATTAAAGTGTGGGATTTTGGTGAAACTTGTGTGTGCGTATGCTTGATTAGAAGCTCCGTTTTTGTCGTTAGCATATCCGTTAGCATAACATCAGGATAACTTCCTGTCGGCGAAAAATAGTAGAAGAAATGCAAAACGCCAGAAAACCAACTAGCGGCCAGGAGGAGTAACTGCTAGATAATAGTAATAAGTGTTTAGAATCTGTGAATTTGTTAGAGCTTCATTGTCTAAGACCTGTAAGCTTACATCCTGACTTTAGTTTTAATTAAACATTATAACAAAGATTAATGGTTTCAGTTGTGCTTCTTCAATTCTTGAACTTAATTGTGATTCATTAGTAAATGAGATTCATTATTGTGCAGACCAGAGTGTAAGTGCAGTTCAACAGTTTGACTTGCATTGGTATTTCTGATTGAATATCTTTGAACACAGTTATTGATTTTTTTAAAGTTGAATTTAATATTTAATTGATTAATTATTCATTATTTTTTAATTTCATTTTACTTCCAATTTTAAACCTTTCGAATTCTGATTTGGAACTGGATTGTGATCTTGATTTTGACTCTGATTTAGATGTTGAGTTTGATTTAGGAATTCTAACTTCAATTTTGGATTCGAGATTCCTTCACATATCCAGTATTGACTAATTTTGGTACATTTACTATTTTACATCGTTCCTAAGAATCAATTTTGACACGGACGGCGCAAACATATTTGAGAGATCGTTGACCTCTCTTACACTACAGACGTATGCTAACATTTACTGCTGACCTTTGGGCAGTTTTGTGTTTGTTTTAGTCAAAGTGCGTGGTTGAGTGGATCCAGATCTGGGAAGTGAAGCAGTGGATCCCAGTTTTGGAGTCAACGACCGCACACAATACAGCACAGAGGGTGAGTTGACTTTGATTCATGTGATGACAAGCGTGCACATTCAATACACACATTTGAATACTCCTAGGCTGCATTAATTTACATTAAAGAAGCAGAGGAAGGAAGTAGGAGAACTGGTAAGTAAACTAAGCTGTGAAGTAAGGGAAGTAGGAGAACTGGTGGGAAGACTAAAATGTGAAGTAAGAGAAGTTCAGCTCAGTTTTTAAAAAAAGAAACCTTTTATTTTTCAGGAGAGGGTGAACAAATAAGTGTTTCTAAACACAATAAAATGGACTGAGACTGATCTCTGGTCTGAGAGAATCAGTGGGACTAATACAGTTTTAAAATGGAGCTCCTAACATTTCGGCAAGTTGTGCCTTCCTCAGAGGAGAATAAAAAATGAAAGCAAGACTGGAGATATTTATACCTTCCCTAGGCGGAGCAACTAGGGAGCTTCTGATAGGCTGGAACTCCCTCTAATCAGATGGCTAAGCCGTCTCAGCTGTCTAATTGAACACCTGGCAATCAGGAGGAAACCTGTCTTAATCGGCACCAAAGGCCTGCTGGGTGTAAAACCACCAGTTAAGGGCCATCATCTCCACCCAATGAGTTTCTAATACAAGTCAAGGTACACTTTGTGGCACTGGCAGGTTAGGTTCAGGGGAAAAAAAGGGTCTGGCTGCCTTTAGGCAGTCAGAGGGCACGGGCACACAAAGTATAGGCCTTAATACCTGTAATTCTCAAGAGGGGTTTGTAATTTTTTTTCATATTTTGCAGGTGTCCTGGCGGGTCTCCTAAAGGAGGTGTCCCCGCCCTCATCAGAGGAGGTAAGTCCATCATTTAGACACTCTAGGTCCCCCTAGTCTCAGTTTAACTGTGACCTCCAAGAATGGATAATAATACGTGTGACCAGTCTGTGTTTTAGCAGCGTGGAAATACGTTTAAAATGATGAATAACATTGCATAATCTGTAGCCGCGCTGTGAGGAGCTAACGCTAGCTACGCGTAGCTCCGGTTTTGCGGTACTCTGTATGTAAGATAAAAGTGCTTATAAAATAAAATAACCAGTAGTGTGAGAGGAGACAGAGGGCGTACCAGTGGAATTAAAGTGTGGGATTTTGGTGAAACTTGTGTGTATGCTTGATTAGAAGCTCCGTTTTTGTCGTTAGCATATCCGTTAGCATAACATCAGGATAACTTCCTGTCGGCGAAAAATAGTAGAAGAAATGCAAAACGCCAGAAAACCAACTAGCGGCCAGGAGGAGTAACTGCTAGATAATAGTAATAAGTGTTTAGAATCTGTGAATTTGTTAGAGCTTCATTGTCTAAGACCTGTAAGCTTACATCCTGACTTTAGTTTTAATTAAACATTATAACAAAGATTAATGGTTTCAGTTGTGCTTCTTCAATTCTTGAACTTAATTGTGATTCATTAGTAAATGAGATTCATTATTGTGCAGACCAGAGTGTAAGTGCAGTTCAACAGTTTGACTTGCATTGGTATTTCTGATTGAATATCTTTGAACACAGTTATTGATTTTTTTAAAGTTGAATTTAATATTTAATTGATTAATTATTCATTATTTTTTAATTTCATTTTACTTCCAATTTTAAACCTTTCGAATTCTGATTTGGAACTGGATTGTGATCTTGATTTTGACTCTGATTTAGATGTTGAGTTTGATTTAGGAATTCTAACTTCAATTTTGGATTCGAGATTCCTTCACATATCCAGTATTGACTAATTTTGGTACATTTACTATTTTACATCGTTCCTAAGAATCAATTTTGACACGGACGGCGCAAACATATTTGAGAGATCGTTGACCTCTCTTACACTACAGACGTATGCTAACATTTACTGCTGACCTTTGGGCAGTTTTGTGTTTGTTTTAGTCAAGGTGCGTGGTTGAGTGGATCCAGATCTGGGAAGTGAAGCAGTGGATCCCAGTTTTGGAGTCAACGACCGCACACAATACAGCACAGAGGGTGAGTTGACTTTGATTCATGTGATGACAAGCGTGCACATTCAATACACACATTTGAATACTCCTAGGCTGCATTAATTTACATTAAAGAAGCAGAGGAAGGAAGTAGGAGAACTGGTAAGTAAACTAAGCTGTGAAGTAAGGGAAGTAGGAGAACTGGTGGGAAGACTAAAATGTGAAGTAAGAGAAGTTCAGCTCAGTTTAAAAAAAAAGAAACCTTTTATTTTTCAGGAGAGGGTGAACAAATAAGTGTTTCTAAACACAATAAAATGGACTGAGACTGATCTCTGGTCTGAGAGAATCAGTGGGACTAATACAGTTTTAAAATGGAGCTCCTAACGTTTCGGCAAGTTGTGCCTTCCTCAGAGGAGAATAAAAAATGAAAGAGACTGGAGATATTTATACCTTCCCTAGGCGGAGCAACTAGGGAGCTTCTGATAGGCTGGAACTCCCTGTAATCAGATGGCTAAGCCGTCTCAGCTGTCTAATTGAACACCTGGCAATCAGGAGGAAACCTGTCTTAATCGGCACCAAAGGCCTGCTGGGTGTAAAACCACCAGTTAAGGGCCATCATCTCCACCCAAATGAGTTTCTAATACAAGTCAAGGTACACTTTGTGGCACTGGCAGGTTAGGTTCAGGGGAAAAAAAGGGTCTGGCTGCCTTTAGGCAGTCAGAGGGCACGGGCACACAAAGTATAGGCCTTAATACCTGTAATTCTCAAGAGGGGTTTGTAATTTTTTTTCATATTTTGCAGGTGTCCTGGCGGGTCTCCTAAAGGAGGTGTCCCCGCCCTCATCAGAGGAGGTAAGTCCATCATTTAGACACTCTAGGTCCCCCTAGTCTCAGTTTAACTGTGACCTCCAAGAATGGATAATAATACGTGTGACCAGTCTGTGTTTTAGCAGCGTGGAAATACGTTTAAAATGATGAATAACATTGCATAATCTGTAGCCGCGCTGTGAGGAGCTAACGCTAGCTACGTGTAGCTCCGGTTTTGCGGTACTCTGTATGTAAAATAAAAGTGCTTATAAAATAAAATAACCAGTAGAGTGTGAGAGGAGACAGAGGGCGTACCAGTGGAATTAAAGTGTGGGATTTTGGTGAAACTTGTGTGTGCGTATGCTTGATTAGAAGCTCCGTTTTTGTCGTTAGCATATCCGTTAGCATAACATCAGGATAACTTCCTGTCGGCGAAAAATAGTAGAAGAAATGCAAAACGCCAGAAAACCAACTAGCGGCCAGGAGGAGTAACTGCTAGATAATAGTAATAAGTGTTTAGAATCTGTGAATTTGTTAGAGCTTCATTGTCTAAGACCTGTAAGCTTACATCCTGACTTTAGTTTTAATTAAACATTATAACAAAGATTAATGGTTTCAGTTGTGCTTCTTCAATTCTTGAACTTAATTGTGATTCATTAGTAAATGAGATTCATTATTGTGCAGACCAGAGTGTAAGTGCAGTTCAACAGTTTGACTTGCATTGGTATTTCTGATTGAATATCTTTGAACACAGTTATTGATTTTTTAAAAGTTGAATTTAATATTTAATTGATTAATTATTCATTATTTTTTCATTTCATTTTACTTCCAATTTTAAACCTTTCGAATTCTGATTTGGAACTGGATTGTGATCTTGATTTTGACTCTGATTTAGATGTTGAGTTTGATTTAGGAATTCTAACTTCAATTTTGGATTCGAGATTCCTTCACATATCAAGCATTGACTAATTTTGGTACATTTACTATTTTACATCGTTCCTAAGAATCAATTTTGACACGGACGGCGCAAACATATTTGAGAGATCGTTGACCTCTCTTACACTACAGACGTATGCTAACATTTACTGCTGACCTTTGGGCAGTTTTGTGTTTGTTTTAGTCAAGGTGCGTGGTTGAGTGGATCCAGATCTGGGAAGTGAAGCAGTGGATCCCAGTTTTGGAGTCAACGACCGCACACAATACAGCACAGAGGGTGAGTTGACTTTGATTCATGTGATGACAAGCGTGCACATTCAATACACACATTTGAATACTCCTAGGCCGCATTAATTTACATTAAAGAAGCAGAGGAAGGAAGTAGGAGAACTGGTAAGTAAACTAAGCTGTGAAGTAAGGGAAGTAGGAGAACTGGTGGGAAGACTAAAATGTGAAGTAAGAGAAGTTCAGCTCAGTTTTTAAAAAAAGAAACCTTTTATTTTTCAGGAGAGGGTGAACAAATAAGTGTTTCTAAACACAATAAAATGGACTGAGACTGATCTCTGGTCTGAGAGAATCAGTGGGACTAATACAGTTTTAAAATGGAGCTCCTAACGTTTCGGCAAGTTGTGCCTTCCTCAGAGGAGAATAAAAAATGAAAGAAAGACTGGAGATATTTATACCTTCCCTAGGCGGAGCAACTAGGGAGCTTCTGATAGGCTGGAACTCCCTCTAATCAGATGGCTAAGCCGTCTCAGCTGTCTAATTGAACACCTGGCAATCAGGAGGAAACCTGTCTTAATCGGCACCAAAGGCCTGCTGGGTGTAAAACCACCAGTTAAGGGCCATCATCTCCACCCAATGAGTTTCTAATACAAGTCAAGGTACACTTTGTGGCACTGGCAGGTTAGGTTCAGGGGAAAAAAAGGGTCTGGCTGCCTTTAGGCAGTCAGAGGGCACGGGCACACAAAGTATAGGCCTTAATACCTGTAATTCTCAAGAGGGGTTTGTAATTTTTTTTCATATTTTGCAGGTGTCCTGGCGGGTCTCCTAAAGGAGGTGTCCCCGCCCTCATCAGAGGAGGTAAGTCCATCATTTAGACACTCTAGGTCCCCCTAGTCTCAGTTTAACTGTGACCTCCAAGAATGGATAATAATACGTGTGACCAGTCTGTGTTTTAGCAGCGTGGAAATACGTTTAAAATGATGAATAACATTGCATAATCTGTAGCCGCGCTGTGAGGAGCTAACGCTAGCTACGTGTAGCTCCGGTTTTGCGGTACTCTGTATGTAAAATAAAAGTGCTTATAAAATAAAATAACCAGTAGAGTGTGAGAGGAGACAGAGGGCGTACCAGTGGAATTAAAGTGTGGGATTGTGGTGAAACTTGTGTGTGTATGCTTGATTAGAAGCTCTGTTTTTGTCGTTAGCATATCCGTTAGCATAACATCAGGATAACTTCCTGTCGGCGAAAAATAGTAGAAGAAATGCAAAACGCCAGAAAACCAACTAGCGGCCAGGAGGAGTAACTGCTAGATAATAGTAATGAGTGTTTAGAATCTGTGAATTTGTTAGAGCTTCATTGTCTAAGACCTGTAAGCTTACATCCTGACTTTAGTTTTAATTAAACATTATAACAAAGATTAATGGTTTCAGTTGTGCTTCTTCAATTCTTGAACTTAATTGTGATTCATTAGTAAATGAGATTCATTATTGTGCAGACCAGAGTGTAAGTGCAGTTCAACAGTTTGACTTGCATTGGTATTTCTGATTGAATATCTTTGAACACAGTTATTGATTTTTTTAAAGTTGAATTTAATATTTAATTGATTAATTATTCATTATTTTTTAATTTCATTTTACTTCCAATTTTAAACCTTTCGAATTCTGATTTGGAACTGGATTGTGATCTTGATTTTGACTCTGATTTAGATGTTGAGTTTGATTTAGGAATTCTAACTTCAATTTTGGATTCGAGATTCCTTCACATATCCAGTATTGACTAATTTTGGTACATTTACTATTTTACATCGTTCCTAAGAATCAATTTTGACACGGACGGCGCAAACATATTTGAGAGATCGTTGACCTCTCTTACACTACAGACGTATGCTAACATTTACTGCTGACCTTTGGGCAGTTTTGTGTTTGTTTTAGTCAAGGTGCGTGGTTGAGTGGATCCAGATCTGGGAAGTGAAGCAGTGGATCCCAGTTTTGGAGTCAACGACCGCACACAATACAGCACAGAGGGTGAGTTGACTTTGATTCATGTGATGACAAGCGTGCACATTCAATACACACATTTGAATACTCCTAGGCTGCATTAATTTACATTAAAGAAGCAGAGGAAGGAAGTAGGAGAACTGGTAAGTAAACTAAGCTGTGAAGTAAGGGAAGTAGGAGAACTGGTGGGAAGACTAAAATGTGAAGTAAGAGAAGTTCAGCTCAGTTTTAAAAAAAAGAAACCTTTTATTTTTCAGGAGAGGGTGAACAAATAAGTGTTTCTAAACACAATAAAATGGACTGAGACTGATCTCTGGTCTGAGAGAATCAGTGGGACTAATACAGTTTTAAAATGGAGCGCCTAACGTTTCGGCAAGTTGTGCCTTCCTCAGAGGAGAATAAAAAATGAAAGAAAGACTGGAGATATTTATACCTTCCCTAGGCGGAGCAACTAGGGAGCTTCTGATAGGCTGGAACTCCCTGTAATCAGATGGCTAAGCCGTCTCAGCTGTCTAATTGAACACCTGGCAATCAGGAGGAAACCTGTCTTAATCGGCACCAAAGGCCTGCTGGGTGTAAAACCACCAGTTAAGGGCCATCATCTCCACCCAAATGAGTTTCTAATACAAGTCAAGGTACACTTTGTGGCACTGGCAGGTTAGGTTCAGGGGAAAAAAAGGGTCTGGCTGCCTTTAGGCAGTCAGAGGGCACGGGCACACAAAGTATAGGCCTTAATACCTGTAATTCTCAAGAGGGGTTTGTAATTTTTTTTCATATTTTGCAGGTGTCCTGGCGGGTCTCCTAAAGGAGGTGTCCCCGCCCTCATCAGAGGAGGTAAGTCCATCATTTAGACACTCTAGGTCCCCCTAGTCTCAGTTTAACTGTGACCTCCAAGAATGGATAATAATACGTGTGACCAGTCTGTGTTTTAGCAGCGTGGAAATACGTTTAAAATGATGAATAACATTGCATAATCTGTAGCCGCGCTGTGAGGAGCTAACGCTAGCTACGTGTAGCTCCGGTTTTGCGGTACTCTGTATGTAAAATAAAAGTGCTTATAAAATAAAATAACCAGTAGAGTGTGAGAGGAGACAGAGGGCGTACCAGTGGAATTAAAGTGTGGGATTTTGGTGAAACTTGTGTGTGCGTATGCTTGATTAGAAGCTCCGTTTTTGTCGTTAGCATATCCGTTAGCATAACATCAGGATAACTTCCTGTCGGCGAAAAATAGTAGAAGAAATGCAAAACGCCAGAAAACCAACTAGCGGCCAGGAGGAGTAACTGCTAGATAATAGTAATAAGTGTTTAGAATCTGTGAATTTGTTAGAGCTTCATTGTCTAAGACCTGTAAGCTTACATCCTGACTTTAGTTTTAATTAAACATTATAACAAAGATTAATGGTTTCAGTTGTGCTTCTTCAATTCTTGAACTTAATTGTGATTCATTAGTAAATGAGATTCATTATTGTGCAGACCAGAGTGTAAGTGCAGTTCAACAGTTTGACTTGCATTGGTATTTCTGATTGAATATCTTTGAACACAGTTATTGATTTTTTTAAAGTTGAATTTAATATTTAATTGATTAATTATTCATTATTTTTTAATTTCATTTTACTTCCAATTTTAAACCTTTCGAATTCTGATTTGGAACTGGATTGTGATCTTGATTTTGACTCTGATTTAGATGTTGAGTTTGATTTAGGAATTCTAACTTCAATTTTGGATTCGAGATTCCTTCACATATCAAGCATTGACTAATTTTGGTACATTTACTATTTTACATCGTTCCTAAGAATCAATTTTGACACGGACGGCGCAAACATATTTGAGAGATCGTTGACCTCTCTTACACTACAGACGTATGCTAACATTTACTGCTGACCTTTGGGCAGTTTTGTGTTTGTTTTAGTCAAGGTGCGTGGTTGAGTGGATCCAGATCTGGGAAGTGAAGCAGTGGATCCCAGTTTTGGAGTCAACGACCGCACACAATACAGCACAGAGGGTGAGTTGACTTTGATTCATGTGATGACAAGCGTGCACATTCAATACACACATTTGAATACTCCTAGGCCGCATTAATTTACATTAAAGAAGCAGAGGAAGGAAGTAGGAGAACTGGTAAGTAAACTAAGCTGTGAAGTAAGGGAAGTAGGAGAACTGGTGGGAAGACTAAAATGTGAAGTAAGAGAAGTTCAGCTCAGTTTTTTAAAAAAGAAACCTTTTATTTTTCAGGAGAGGGTGAACAAATAAGTGTTTCTAAACACAATAAAATGGACTGAGACTGATCTCTGGTCTGAGAGAATCAGTGGGACTAATACAGTTTTAAAATGGAGCTCCTAACGTTTCGGCAAGTTGTGCCTTCCTCAGAGGAGAATAAAAAATGAAAGAAAGACTGGAGATATTTATACCTTCCCTAGGCGGAGCAACTAGGGAGCTTCTGATAGGCTGGAACTCCCTCTAATCAGATGGCTAAGCCGTCTCAGCTGTCTAATTGAACACCTGGCAATCAGGAGGAAACCTGTCTTAATCGGCACCAAAGGCCTGCTGGGTGTAAAACCACCAGTTAAGGGCCATCATCTCCACCCAATGAGTTTCTAATACAAGTCAAGGTACACTTTGTGGCACTGGCAGGTTAGGTTCAGGGGAAAAAAAGGGTCTGGCTGCCTTTAGGCAGTCAGAGGGCACGGGCACACAAAGTATAGGCCTTAATACCTGTAATTCTCAAGAGGGGTTTGTAATTTTTTTTCATATTTTGCAGGTGTCCTGGCGGGTCTCCTAAAGGAGGTGTCCCCGCCCTCATCAGAGGAGGTAAGTCCATCATTTAGACACTCTAGGTCCCCCTAGTCTCAGTTTAACTGTGACCTCCAAGAATGGATAATAATACGTGTGACCAGTCTGTGTTTTAGCAGCGTGGAAATACGTTTAAAATGATGAATAACATTGCATAATCTGTAGCCGCGCTGTGAGGAGCTAACGCTAGCTACGTGTAGCTCCGGTTTTGCGGTACTCTGTATGTAAAATAAAAGTGCTTATAAAATAAAATAACCAGTAGAGTGTGAGAGGAGACAGAGGGCGTACCAGTGGAATTAAAGTGTGGGATTTTGGTGAAACTTGTGTGTGTATGCTTGATTAGAAGCTCCGTTTTTGTCGTTAGCATATCCGTTAGCATAACATCAGGATAACTTCCTGTCGGCGAAAAATAGTAGAAGAAATGCAAAACGCCAGAAAACCAACTAGCGGCCAGGAGGAGTAACTGCTAGATAATAGTAATGAGTGTTTAGAATCTGTGAATTTGTTAGAGCTTCATTGTCTAAGACCTGTAAGCTTACATCCTGACTTTAGTTTCAATTAAACATTATAACAAAGATTAATGGTTTCAGTTGTGCTTCTTCAATTCTTGAACTTAATTGTGATTCATTAGTAAATGAGATTCATTATTGTGCAGACCAGAGTGTAAGTGCAGTTCAACAGTTTGACTTGCATTGGTATTTCTGATTGAATATCTTTGAACACAGTTATTGATTTTTTTAAAGTTGAATTTAATATTTAATTGATTAATTATTCATTATTTTTTAATTTCATTTTACTTCCAATTTTAAACCTTTCGAATTCTGATTTGGAACTGGATTGTGATCTTGATTTTGACTCTGATTTAGATGTTGAGTTTGATTTAGGAATTCTAACTTCAATTTTGGATTCGAGATTCCTTCACATATCCAGTATTGACTAATTTTGGTACATTTACTATTTTACATCGTTCCTAAGAATCAATTTTGACACGGACGGCGCAAACATATTTGAGAGATCGTTGACCTCTCTTACACTACAGACGTATGCTAACATTTACTGCTGACCTTTGGGCAGTTTTGTGTTTGTTTTAGTCAAGGTGCGTGGTTGAGTGGATCCAGATCTGGGAAGTGAAGCAGTGGATCCCAGTTTTGGAGTCAACGACCGCACACAATACAGCACAGAGGGTGAGTTGACTTTGATTCATGTGATGACAAGCGTGCACATTCAATACACACATTTGAATACTCCTAGGCTGCATTAATTTACATTAAAGAAGCAGAGGAAGGAAGTAGGAGAACTGGTAAGTAAACTAAGCTGTGAAGTAAGGGAAGTAGGAGAACTGGTGGGAAGACTAAAATGTGAAGTAAGAGAAGTTCAGCTCAGTTTAAAAAAAAAGAAACCTTTTATTTTTCAGGAGAGGGTGAACAAATAAGTGTTTCTAAACACAATAAAATGGACTGAGACTGATCTCTGGTCTGAGAGAATCAGTGGGACTAATACAGTTTTAAAATGGAGCGCCTAACGTTTCGGCAAGTTGTGCCTTCCTCAGAGGAGAATAAAAAATGAAAGAAAGACTGGAGATATTTATACCTTCCCTAGGCGGAGCAACTAGGGAGCTTCTGATAGGCTGGAACTCCCTGTAATCAGATGGCTAAGCCGTCTCAGCTGTCTAATTGAACACCTGGCAATCAGGAGGAAACCTGTCTTAATCGGCACCAAAGGCCTGCTGGGTGTAAAACCACCAGTTAAGGGCCATCATCTCCACCCAAATGAGTTTCTAATACAAGTCAAGGTACACTTTGTGGCACTGGCAGGTTAGGTTCAGGGGAAAAAAAGGGTCTGGCTGCCTTTAGGCAGTCAGAGGGCACGGGCACACAAAGTATAGGCCTTAATACCTGTAATTCTCAAGAGGGGTTTGTAATTTTTTTTCATATTTTGCAGGTGTCCTGGCGGGTCTCCTAAAGGAGGTGTCCCCGCCCTCATCAGAGGAGGTAAATCCATCATTTAGACACTCTAGGTCCCCCTAGTCTCAGTTTAACTGTGACCTCCAAGAATGGATAATAATACGTGTGACCAGTCTGTGTTTTAGCAGCGTGGAAATACGTTTAAAATGATGAATAACATTGCATAATCTGTAGCCGCGCTGTGAGGAGCTAACGCTAGCTACGTGTAGCTCCGGTTTTGCGGTACTCTGTATGTAAAATAAAAGTGCTTATAAAATAAAATAACCAGTAGAGTGTGAGAGGAGACAGAGGGCGTACCAGTGGAATTAAAGTGTGGGATTTTGGTGAAACTTGTGTGTGCGTATGCTTGATTAGAAGCTCCGTTTTTGTCGTTAGCATATCCGTTAGCATAACATCAGGATAACTTCCTGTCGGCGAAAAATAGTAGAAGAAATGCAAAACGCCAGAAAACCAACTAGCGGCCAGGAGGAGTAACTGCTAGATAATAGTAATAAGTGTTTAGAATCTGTGAATTTGTTAGAGCTTCATTGTCTAAGACCTGTAAGCTTACATCCTGACTTTAGTTTTAATTAAACATTATAACAAAGATTAATGGTTTCAGTTGTGCTTCTTCAATTCTTGAACTTAATTGTGATTCATTAGTAAATGATTCATTATTGTGCAGACCAGAGTGTAAGTGCAGTTCAACAGTTTGACTTGCATTGGTATTTCTGATTGAATATCTTTGAACACAGTTATTGATTTTTTTAAAGTTGAATTTAATATTTAATTGATTAATTATTCATTATTTTTTAATTTCATTTTACTTCCAATTTTAAACCTTTCGAATTCTGATTTGGAACTGGATTGTGATCTTGATTTTGACTCTGATTTAGATGTTGAGTTTGATTTAGGAATTCTAACTTCAATTTTGGATTCGAGATTCCTTCACATATCAAGCATTGACTAATTTTGGTACATTTACATCGTTCCTAAGAATCAATTTTGACACGGACGGCGCAAACATATTTGAGAGATCGTTGACCTCTCTTACACTACAGACGTATGCTAACATTTACTGCTGACCTTTGGGCAGTTTTGTGTTTGTTTTAGTCAAGGTGCGTGGTTGAGTGGATCCAGATCTGGGAAGTGAAGCAGTGGATCCCAGTTTTGGAGTCAACGACCGCACACAATACAGCACAGAGGGTGAGTTGACTTTGATTCATGTGATGACAAGCGTGCACATTCAATACACACATTTGAATACTCCTAGGCCGCATTAATTTACATTAAAGAAGCAGAGGAAGGAAGTAGGAGAACTGGTAAGTAAACTAAGCTGTGAAGTAAGGGAAGTAGGAGAACTGGTGGGAAGACTAAAATGTGAAGTAAGAGAAGTTCAGCTCAGTTTTTTAAAAAAGAAACCTTTTATTTTTCAGGAGAGGGTGAACAAATAAGTGTTTCTAAACACAATAAAATGGACTGAGACTGATCTCTGGTCTGAGAGAATCAGTGGGACTAATACAGTTTTAAAATGGAGCTCCTAACGTTTCGGCAAGTTGTGCCTTCCTCAGAGGAGAATAAAAAATGAAAGAAAGACTGGAGATATTTATACCTTCCCTAGGCGGAGCAACTAGGGAGCTTCTGATAGGCTGGAACTCCCTCTAATCAGATGGCTAAGCCGTCTCAGCTGTCTAATTGAACACCTGGCAATCAGGAGGAAACCTGTCTTAATCGGCACCAAAGGCCTGCTGGGTGTAAAACCACCAGTTAAGGGCCATCATCTCCACCCAATGAGTTTCTAATACAAGTCAAGGTACACTTTGTGGCACTGGCAGGTTAGGTTCAGGGGAAAAAAAGGGTCTGGCTGCCTTTAGGCAGTCAGAGGGCACGGGCACACAAAGTATAGGCCTTAATACCTGTAATTCTCAAGAGGGGTTTGTAATTCTTTTTCATATTTTGCAGGTGTCCTGGCGGGTCTCCTAAAGGAGGTGTCCCCGCCCTCATCAGAGGAGGTAAGTCCATCATTTAGACACTCTAGGTCCCCCCTAGTCTCAGTTTAACTGTGACCTCCAAGAATGGATAATAATACGTGTGACCAGTCTGTGTTTTAGCAGCGTGGAAATACGTTTAAAATGATGAATAACATTGCATAATCTGTAGCCGCGCTGTGAGGAGCTAACGCTAGCTACGTGTAGCTCCGGTTTTGCGGTACTCTGTATGTAAAATAAAAGTGCTTATAAAATAAAATAACCAGTAGAGTGTGAGAGGAGACAGAGGGCGTACCAGTGGAATTAAAGTGTGGGATTTTGGTGAAACTTGTGTGTATGCTTGATTAGAAGCTCCGTTTTTGTCGTTAGCATATCCGTTAGCATAACATCAGGATAACTTCCTGTCGGCGAAAAATAGTAGAAGAAATGCAAAACGCCAGAAAACCAACTAGCGGCCAGGAGGAGTAACTGCTAGATAATAGTAATGAGTGTTTAGAATCTGTGAATTTGTTAGAGCTTCATTGTCTAAGACCTGTAAGCTTACATCCTGACTTTAGTTTTAATTAAACATTATAACAAAGATTAATGGTTTCAGTTGTGCTTCTTCAATTCTTGAACTTAATTGTGATTCATTAGTAAATGAGATTCATTATTGTGCAGACCAGAGTATAAGTGCAGTTCAACAGTTTGACTTGCATTGGTATTTCTGATTGAATATCTTTGAACACAGTTATTGATTTTTTTAAAGTTGAATTTAATATTTAATTGATTAATTATTCATTTTTTAATTTCATTTTACTTCCAATTTTAAACCTTTCGAATTCTGATTTGGAACTGGATTGTGATCTTGATTTTGACTCTGATTTAGATGTTGAGTTTGATTTAGGAATTCTAACTTCAATTTTGGATTCGAGATTCCTTCACATATCCAGTATTGACTAATTTTGGTACATTTACTATTTTACATCGTTCCTAAGAATCAATTTTGACACGGACGGCGCAAACATATTTGAGAGATCGTTGACCTCTCTTACACTACAGACGTATGCTAACATTTACTGCTGACCTTTGGGCAGTTTTGTGTTTGTTTTAGTCAAGGTGCGTGGTTGAGTGGATCCAGATCTGGGAAGTGAAGCAGTGGATCCCAGTTTTGGAGTCAACGACCGCACACAATACAGCACAGAGGGTGAGTTGACTTTGATTCATGTGATGACAAGCGTGCACATTCAATACACACATTTGAATACTCCTAGGCTGCATTAATTTACATTAAAGAAGCAGAGGAAGGAAGTAGGAGAACTGGTAAGTAAACTAAGCTGTGAAGTAAGGGAAGTAGGAGAACTGGTGGGAAGACTAAAATGTGAAGTAAGAGAAGTTCAGCTCAGTTTTAAAAAAAAGAAACCTTTTATTTTTCAGGAGAGGGTGAACAAATAAGTGTTTCTAAACACAATAAAATGGACTGAGACTGATCTCTGGTCTGAGAGAATCAGTGGGACTAATACAGTTTTAAAATGGAGCTCCTAACGTTTCGGCAAGTTGTGCCTTCCTCAGAGGAGAATAAAAAATGAAAGAAAGACTGGAGATATTTATACCTTCCCTAGGCGGAGCAACTAGGGAGCTTCTGATAGGCTGGAACTCCCTGTAATCAGATGGCTAAGCCGTCTCAGCTGTCTAATTGAACACCTGGCAATCAGGAGGAAACCTGTCTTAATCGGCACCAAAGGCCTGCTGGGTGTAAAACCACCAGTTAAGGGCCATCATCTCCACCCAAATGAGTTTCTAATACAAGTCAAGGTACACTTTGTGGCACTGGCAGGTTAGGTTCAGGGGAAAAAAAGGGTCTGGCTGCCTTTAGGCAGTCAGAGGGCACGGGCACACAAAGTATAGGCCTTAATACCTGTAATTCTCAAGAGGGGTTTGTAATTTTTTTTCATATTTTGCAGGTGTCCTGGCGGGTCTCCTAAAGGAGGTGTCCCCGCCCTCATCAGAGGAGGTAAGTCCATCATTTAGACACTCTAGGTCCCCCTAGTCTCAGTTTAACTGTGACCTCCAAGAATGGATAATAATACGTGTGACCAGTCTGTGTTTTAGCAGCGTGGAAATACGTTTAAAATGATGAATAACATTGCATAATCTGTAGCCGCGCTGTGAGGAGCTAACGCTAGCTACGTGTAGCTCCGGTTTTGCGGTACTCTGTATGTAAAATAAAAGTGCTTATAAAATAAAATAACCAGTAGAGTGTGAGAGGAGACAGAGGGCGTACCAGTGGAATTAAAGTGTGGGATTTTGGTGAAACTTGTGTGTGCGTATGCTTGATTAGAAGCTCCGTTTTTGTCGTTAGCATATCCGTTAGCATAACATCAGGATAACTTCCTGTCGGCGAAAAATAGTAGAAGAAATGCAAAACGCCAGAAAACCAACTAGCGGCCAGGAGGAGTAACTGCTAGATAATAGTAATAAGTGTTTAGAATCTGTGAATTTGTTAGAGCTTCATTGTCTAAGACCTGTAAGCTTACATCCTGACTTTAGTTTTAATTAAACATTATAACAAAGATTAATGGTTTCAGTTGTGCTTCTTCAATTCTTGAACTTAATTGTGATTCATTAGTAAATGAGATTCATTATTGTGCAGACCAGAGTGTAAGTGCAGTTCAACAGTTTGACTTGCATTGGTATTTCTGATTGAATATCTTTGAACACAGTTATTGATTTTTTTAAAGTTGAATTTAATATTTAATTGATTAATTATTCATTATTTTTTAATTTCATTTTACTTCCAATTTTAAACCTTTCGAATTCTGATTTGGAACTGGATTGTGATCTTGATTTTGACTCTGATTTAGATGTTGAGTTTGATTTAGGAATTCTAACTTCAATTTTGGATTCGAGATTCCTTCACATATCAAGCATTGACTAATTTTGGTACATTTACTATTTTACATCGTTCCTAAGAATCAATTTTGACACGGACGGCGCAAACATATTTGAGAGATCGTTGACCTCTCTTACACTACAGATGTATGCTAACATTTACTGCTGACCTTTGGGCAGTTTTGTGTTTGTTTTAGTCAAGGTGCGTGGTTGAGTGGATCCAGATCTGGGAAGTGAAGCAGTGGATCCCAGTTTTGGAGTCAACGACCGCACACAATACAGCACAGAGGGTGAGTTGACTTTGATTCATGTGATGACAAGCGTGCACATTCAATACACACATTTGAATACTCCTAGGCCGCATTAATTTACATTAAAGAAGCAGAGGAAGGAAGTAGGAGAACTGGTAAGTAAACTAAGCTGTGAAGTAAGGGAAGTAGGAGAACTGGTGGGAAGACTAAAATGTGAAGTAAGAGAAGTTCAGCTCAGTTTTTTAAAAAAGAAACCTTTTATTTTTCAGGAGAGGGTGAACAAATAAGTGTTTCTAAACACAATAAAATGGACTGAGACTGATCTCTGGTCTGAGAGAATCAGTGGGACTAATACAGTTTTAAAATGGAGCTCCTAACGTTTCGGCAAGTTGTGCCTTCCTCAGAGGAGAATAAAAAATGAAAGAAAGACTGGAGATATTTATACCTTCCCTAGGCGGAGCAACTAGGGAGCTTCTGATAGGCTGGAACTCCCTCTAATCAGATGGCTAAGCCGTCTCAGCTGTCTAATTGAACACCTGGCAATCAGGAGGAAACCTGTCTTAATCGGCACCAAAGGCCTGCTGGGTGTAAAACCACCAGTTAAGGGCCATCATCTCCACCCAATGAGTTTCTAATACAAGTCAAGGTACACTTTGTGGCACTGGCAGGTTAGGTTCAGGGGAAAAAAAGGGTCTGGCTGCCTTTAGGCAGTCAGAGGGCACGGGCACACAAAGTATAGGCCTTAATACCTGTAATTCTCAAGAGGGGTTTGTAATTCTTTTTCATATTTTGCAGGTGTCCTGGCGGGTCTCCTAAAGGAGGTGTCCCCGCCCTCATCAGAGGAGGTAAGTCCATCATTTAGACACTCTAGGTCCCCCCTAGTCTCAGTTTAACTGTGACCTCCAAGAATGGATAATAATACGTGTGACCAGTCTGTGTTTTAGCAGCGTGGAAATACGTTTAAAATGATGAATAACATTGCATAATCTGTAGCCGCGCTGTGAGGAGCTAACGCTAGCTACGTGTAGCTCCGGTTTTGCGGTACTCTGTATGTAAAATAAAAGTGCTTATAAAATAAAATAACCAGTAGAGTGTGAGAGGAGACAGAGGGCGTACCAGTGGAATTAAAGTGTGGGATTTTGGTGAAACTTGTGTGTATGCTTGATTAGAAGCTCCGTTTTTGTCGTTAGCATATCCGTTAGCATAACATCAGGATAACTTCCTGTCGGCGAAAAATAGTAGAAGAAATGCAAAACGCCAGAAAACCAACTAGCGGCCAGGAGGAGTAACTGCTAGATAATAGTAATGAGTGTTTAGAATCTGTGAATTTGTTAGAGCTTCATTGTCTAAGACCTGTAAGCTTACATCCTGACTTTAGTTTTAATTAAACATTATAACAAAGATTAATGGTTTCAGTTGTGCTTCTTCAATTCTTGAACTTAATTGTGATTCATTAGTAAATGAGATTCATTATTGTGCAGACCAGAGTGTAAGTGCAGTTCAACAGTTTGACTTGCATTGGTATTTCTGATTGAATATCTTTGAACACAGTTATTGATTTTTTAAAAGTTGAATTTAATATTTAATTGATTAATTATTCATTTTTTAATTTCATTTTACTTCCAATTTTAAACCTTTCGAATTCTGATTTGGAACTGGATTGTGATCTTGATTTTGACTCTGATTTAGATGTTGAGTTTGATTTAGGAATTCTAACTTCAATTTTGGATTCGAGATTCCTTCACATATCCAGTATTGACTAATTTTGGTACATTTACTATTTTACATCGTTCCTAAGAATCAATTTTGACACGGACGGCGCGAACATATTTGAGAGATCGTTGACCTCTCTTACACTACAGACGTATGCTAACATTTACTGCTGACCTTTGGGCAGTTTTGTGTTTGTTTTAGTCAAGGTGCGTGGTTGAGTGGATCCAGATCTGGGAAGTGAAGCAGTGGATCCCAGTTTTGGAGTCAACGACCGCACACAATACAGCACAGAGGGTGAGTTGACTTTGATTCATGTGATGACAAGCGTGCACATTCAATACACACATTTGAATACTCCTAGGCTGCATTAATTTACATTAAAGAAGCAGAGGAAGGAAGTAGGAGAACTGGTAAGTAAACTAAGCTGTGAAGTAAGGGAAGTAGGAGAACTGGTGGGAAGACTAAAATGTGAAGTAAGAGAAGTTCAGCTCAGTTTTAAAAAAAAGAAACCTTTTATTTTTCAGGAGAGGGTGAACAAATAAGTGTTTCTAAACACAATAAAATGGACTGAGACTGATCTCTGGTCTGAGAGAATCAGTGGGACTAATACAGTTTTAAAATGGAGCTCCTAACGTTTCGGCAAGTTGTGCCTTCCTCAGAGGAGAATAAAAAATGAAAGAAAGACTGGAGATATTTATACCTTCCCTAGGCGGAGCAACTAGGGAGCTTCTGATAGGCTGGAACTCCCTGTAATCAGATGGCTAAGCCGTCTCAGCTGTCTAATTGAACACCTGGCAATCAGGAGGAAACCTGTCTTAATCGGCACCAAAGGCCTGCTGGGTGTAAAACCACCAGTTAAGGGCCATCATCTCCACCCAAATGAGTTTCTAATACAAGTCAAGGTACACTTTGTGGCACTGGCAGGTTAGGTTCAGGGGGAAAAAAGGGTCTGGCTGCCTTTAGGCAGTCAGAGGGCACGGGCACACAAAGTATAGGCCTTAATACCTGTAATTCTCAAGAGGGGTTTGTAATTTTTTTTCATATTTTGCAGGTGTCCTGGCGGGTCTCCTAAAGGAGGTGTCCCCGCCCTCATCAGAGGAGGTAAGTCCATCATTTAGACACTCTAGGTCCCCCTAGTCTCAGTTTAACTGTGACCTCCAAGAATGGATAATAATACGTGTGACCAGTCTGTGTTTTAGCAGCGTGGAAATACGTTTAAAATGATGAATAACATTGCATAATCTGTAGCCGCGCTGTGAGGAGCTAACGCTAGCTACGTGTATCTCCGGTTTTGCGGTACTCTGTATGTAAAATAAAAGTGCTTATAAAATAAAATAACCAGTAGAGTGTGAGAGGAGACAGAGGGCGTACCAGTGGAATTAAAGTGTGGGATTTTGGTGAAACTTGTGTGTGCGTATGCTTGATTAGAAGCTCCGTTTTTGTCGTTAGCATATCCGTTAGCATAACATCAGGATAACTTCCTGTCGGCGAAAAATAGTAGAAGAAATGCAAAACGCCAGAAAACCAACTAGCGGCCAGGAGGAGTAACTGCTAGATAATAGTAATAAGTGTTTAGAATCTGTGAATTTGTTAGAGCTTCATTGTCTAAGACCTGTAAGCTTACATCCTGACTTTAGTTTTAATTAAACATTATAACAAAGATTAATGGTTTCAGTTGTGCTTCTTCAATTCTTGAACTTAATTGTGATTCATTAGTAAATGAGATTCATTATTGTGCAGACCAGAGTGTAAGTGCAGTTCAACAGTTTGACTTGCATTGGTATTTCTGATTGAATATCTTTGAACACAGTTATTGATTTTTTTAAAGTTGAATTTAATATTTAATTGATTAATTATTCATTATTTTTTAATTTAATTTTACTTCCAATTTTAAACCTTTCGAATTCTGATTTGGAACTGGATTGTGATCTTGATTTTGACTCTGATTTAGATGTTGAGTTTGATTTAGGAATTCTAACTTCAATTTTGGATTCGAGATTCCTTCACATATCCAGTATTGACTAATTTTGGTACATTTACTATTTTACATCGTTCCTAAGAATCAATTTTGACACGGACGGCGCAAACATATTTGAGAGATCGTTGACCTCTCTTACACTACAGACGTATGCTAACATTTACTGCTGACCTTTGGGCAGTTTTGTGTTTGTTTTAGTCAAGGTGCGTGGTTGAGTGGATCCAGATCTGGGAAGTGAAGCAGTGGATCCCAGTTTTGGAGTCAACGACCGCACACAATACAGCACAGAGGGTGAGTTGACTTTGATTCATGTGATGACAAGCGTGCACATTCAATACACACATTTGAATACTCCTAGGCTGCATTAATTTACATTAAAGAAGCAGAGGAAGGAAGTAGGAGAACTGGTAAGTAAACTAAGCTGTGAAGTAAGGGAAGTAGGAGAACTGGTGGGAAGACTAAAATGTGAAGTAAGAGAAGTTCAGCTCAGTTTTTAAAAAAGAAACCTTTTATTTTTCAGGAGAGGGTGAACAAATAAGTGTTTCTAAACACAATAAAATGGACTGAGACTGATCTCTGGTCTGAGAGAATCAGTGGGACTAATACAGTTTTAAAATGGAGCTCCTAACGTTTCGGCAAGTTGTGCCTTCCTCAGAGAATAAAAAATGAAAGAAAGACTGGAGATATTTATACCTTCCCTAGGCGGAGCAACTAGGGAGCTTCTGATAGGCTGGAACTCCCTCTAATCAGATGGCTAAGCCGTCTCAGCTGTCTAATTGAACACCTGGCAATCAGGAGGAAACCTGTCTTAATCGGCACCAAAGGCCTGCTGGGTGTAAAACCACCAGTTAAGGGCCATCATCTCCACCCAATGAGTTTCTAATACAAGTCAAGGTACACTTTGTGGCACTGGCAGGTTAGGTTCAGGGGAAAAAAAGGGTCTGGCTGCCTTTAGGCAGTCAGAGGGCACGGGCACACAAAGTATAGGCCTTAATACCTGTAATTCTCAAGAGGGGTTTGTAATTTTTTTTCATATTTTGCAGGTGTCCTGGCGGGTCTCCTAAAGGAGGTGTCCCGCCCTCATCAGAGGAGGTAAGTCCATCATTTAGACACTCTAGGTCCCCCTAGTCTCAGTTGAACTGTGACCTCCAAGAATGGATAATAATACGTGTGACCAGTCTGTGTTTTAGCAGCGTGGAAATACGTTTAAAATGATGAATAACATTGCATAATCTGTAGCCGCGCTGTGAGGAGCTAACGCTAGCTACGTGTAGCTCCGGTTTTGCGGTACTCTGTATGTAAAATAAAAGTGCTTATAAAATAAAATAACCAGTAGAGTGTGAGAGGAGACAGAGGGCGTACCAGTGGAATTAAAGTGTGGGATTTTGGTGAAACTTGTGTGTGCGTATGCTTGATTAGAAGCTCCGTTTTTGTCGTTAGCATATCCGTTAGCATAACATCAGGATAACTTCCTGTCGGCGAAAAATAGTAGAAGAAATGCAAAACGCCAGAAAACCAACTAGCGGCCAGGAGGAGTAACTGCTAGATAATAGTAATAAGTGTTTAGAATCTGTGAATTTGTTAGAGCTTCATTGTCTAAGACCTGTAAGCTTACATCCTGACTTTAGTTTTAATTAAACATTATAACAAAGATTAATGGTTTCAGTTGTGCTTCTTCAATTCTTGAACTTAATTGTGATTCATTAGTAAATGAGATTCATTATTGTGCAGACCAGAGTGTAAGTGCAGTTCAACAGTTTGACTTGCATTGGTATTTCTGATTGAATATCTTTGAACACAGTTATTGATTTTTTTAAAGTTGAATTTAATATTTAATTGATTAATTATTCATTATTTTTTAATTTCATTTTACTTCCAATTTTAAACCTTTCGAATTCTGATTTGGAACTGGATTGTGATCTTGATTTTGACTCTGATTTAGATGTTGAGTTTGATTTAGGAATTCTAACTTCAATTTTGGATTCGAGATTCCTTCACATATCCAGTATTGACTAATTTTGGTACATTTACTATTTTACATCGTTCCTAAGAATCAATTTTGACACGGACGGCGCAAACATATTTGAGAGATCGTTGACCTCTCTTACACTACAGACGTATGCTAACATTTACTGCTGACCTTTGGGCAGTTTTGTGTTTGTTTTAGTCAAGGTGCGTGGTTGAGTGGATCCAGATCTGGGAAGTGAAGCAGTGGATCCCAGTTTTGGAGTCAACGACCGCACACAATACAGCACAGAGGGTGAGTTGACTTTGATTCATGTGATGACAAGCGTGCACATTCAATACACACATTTGAATACTCCTAGGCTGCATTAATTTACATTAAAGAAGCAGAGGAAGGAAGTAGGAGAACTGGTAAGTAAACTAAGCTGTGAAGTAAGGGAAGTAGGAGAACTGGTGGGAAGACTAAAATGTGAAGTAAGAGAAGTTCAGCTCAGTTTTTAAAAAAAGAAACCTTTTATTTTTCAGGAGAGGGTGAACAAATAAGTGTTTCTAAACACAATAAAATGGACTGAGACTGATCTCTGGTCTGAGAGAATCAGTGGGACTAATAGTTTTAAAATGGAGCTCCTAACGTTTCGGCAAGTTGTGCCTTCCTCAGAGGAGAATAAAAAATGAAAGAAAGACTGGAGATATTTATACCTTCCCTAGGCGGAGCAACTAGGGAGCTTCTGATAGGCTGGAACTCCCTCTAATCAGATGGCTAAGCCGTCTCAGCTGTCTAATTGAACACCTGGCAATCAGGAGGAAACCTGTCTTAATCGGCACCAAAGGCCTGCTGGGTGTAAAACCACCAGTTAAGGGCCATCATCTCCACCCAATGAGTTTCTAATACAAGTCAAGGTACACTTTGTGGCACTGGCAGGTTAGGTTCAGGGGAAAAAAAGGGTCTGGCTGCCTTTAGGCAGTCAGAGGGCACGGGCACACAAAGTATAGGCCTTAATACCTGTAATTCTCAAGAGGGGTTTGTAATTTTTTTTCATATTTTGCAGGTGTCCTGGCGGGTCTCCTAAAGGAGGTGTCCCGCCCTCATCAGAGGAGGTAAGTCCATCATTTAGACACTCTAGGTCCCCTTAGTCTCAGTTTAACTGTGACCTCCAAGAATGGATAATAATACGTGTGACCAGTCTGTGTTTTAGCAGCGTGGAAATACGTTTAAAATGATGAATAACATTGCATAATCTGTAGCCGCGCTGTGAGGAGCTAACGCTAGCTACGTGTAGCTCCGGTTTTGCGGTACTCTGTATGTAAAATAAAAGTGCTTATAAAATAAAATAACCAGTAGAGTGTGAGAGGAGACAGAGGGCGTACCAGTGGAATTAAAGTGTGGGATTTTGGTGAAACTTGTGTGTGCGTATGCTTGATTAGAAGCTCCGTTTTTGTCGTTAGCATATCCGTTAGCATAACATCAGGATAACTTCCTGTCGGCGAAAAATAGTAGAAGAAATGCAAAACGCCAGAAAACCAACTAGCGGCCAGGAGGAGTAACTGCTAGATAATAGTAATAAGTGTTTAGAATCTGTGAATTTGTTAGAGCTTCATTGTCTAAGACCTGTAAGCTTACATCCTGACTTTAGTTTTAATTAAACATTATAACAAAGATTAATGGTTTCAGTTGTGCTTCTTCAATTCTTGAACTTAATTGTGATTCATTAGTAAATGAGATTCATTATTGTGCAGACCAGAGTGTAAGTGCAGTTCAACAGTTTGACTTGCATTGGTATTTCTGATTGAATATCTTTGAACACAGTTATTGATTTTTTTAAAGTTGAATTAAATATTTAATTGATTAATTATTCATTATTTTTTAATTTCATTTTACTTCCAATTTTAAACCTTTCGAATTCTGATTTGGAACTGGATTGTGATCTTGATTTTGACTCTGATTTAGATGTTGAGTTTGATTTAGGAATTCTAACTTCAATTTTGGATTCGAGATTCCTTCACATATCAAGCATTGACTAATTTTGGTACATTTACATCGTTCCTAAGAATCAATTTTGACACGGACGGCGCAAACATATTTGAGAGATCGTTGACCTCTTACACTACAGACGTATGCTAACATTTACTGCTGACCTTTGGGCAGTTTTGTGTTTGTTTTAGTCAAGGTGCGTGGTTGAGTGGATCCAGATCTGGGAAGTGAAGCAGTGGATCCCAGTTTTGGAGTCAACGACCGCACACAATACAGCACAGAGGGTGAGTTGACTTTGATTCATGTGATGACAAGCGTGCACATTCAATACACACATTTGAATACTCCTAGGCTGCATTAATTTACATTAAAGAAGCAGAGGAAGGAAGTAGGAGAACTGGTAAGTAAACTAAGCTGTGAAGTAAGGGAAGTAGGAGAACTGGTGGGAAGACTAAAATGTGAAGTAAGAGAAGTTCAGCTCAGTTTAAAAAAAAGAAACCTTTTATTTTTCAGGAGAGGGTGAACAAATAAGTGTTTCTAAACACAATAAAATGGACTGAGACTGATCTCTGGTCTGAGAGAATCAGTGGGACTAATACAGTTTTAAAATGGAGCTCCTAACGTTTCGGCAAGTTGTGCCTTCCTCAGAGGAGAATAAAAAATGAAAGAAAGACTGGAGATATTTATACCTTCCCTAGGCGGAGCAACTAGGGAGCTTCTGATAGGCTGGAACTCCCTGTAATCAGATGGCTAAGCCGTCTCAGCTGTCTAATTGAACACCTGGCAATCAGGAGGAAACCTGTCTTAATCGGCACCAAAGGCCTGCTGGGTGTAAAACCACCAGTTAAGGGCCATCATCTCCACCCAATGAGTTTCTAATACAAGTCAAGGTACACTTTGTGGCACTGGCAGGTTAGGTTCAGGGGAAAAAAAGGGTCTGGCTGCCTTTAGGCAGTCAGAGGGCACGGGCACACAAAGTATAGGCCTTAATACCTGTAATTCTCAAGAGGGGTTTGTAATTTTTTTTCATATTTTGCAGGTGTCCTGGCGGGTCTCCTAAAGGAGGTGTCCCGCCCTCATCAGAGGAGGTAAGTCCATCATTTAGACACTCTAGGTCCCCCTAGTCTCAGTTTAACTGTGACCTCCAAGAATGGATAATAATACGTGTGACCAGTCTGTGTTTTAGCGGCGTGGAAATACGTTTAAAATGATGAATAACATTGCATAATCTGTAGCCGCGCTGTGAGGAGCTAACGCTAGCTACGTGTAGCTCCGGTTTTGCGGTACTCTGTATGTAAAATAAAAGTGCTTATAAAATAAAATAACCAGTAGAGTGTGAGAGGAGACAGAGGGCGTACCAGTGGAATTAAAGTGTGGGATTTTGGTGAAACTTGTGTGTGCGTATGCTTGATTAGAAGCTCCGTTTTTGTCGTTAGCATATCCGTTAGCATAACATCAGGATAACTTCCTGTCGGCGAAAAATAGTAGAAGAAATGCAAAACGCCAGAAAACCAACTAGCGGCCAGGAGGAGTAACTGCTAGATAATAGTAATAAGTGTTTAGAATCTGTGAATTTGTTAGAGCTTCATTGTCTAAGACCTGTAAGCTTACATCCTGACTTTAGTTTTAATTAAACATTATAACAAAGATTAATGGTTTCAGTTGTGCTTCTTCAATTCTTGAACTTAATTGTGATTCATTAGTAAATGAGATTCATTATTGTGCAGACCAGAGTGTAAGTGCAGTTCAACAGTTTGACTTGCATTGGTATTTCTGATTGAATATCTTTGAACACAGTTATTGATTTTTTTAAAGTTGAATTTAATATTTAATTGATTAATTATTCATTATTTTTTAATTTCATTTTACTTCCAATTTTAAACCTTTCGAATTCTGATTTGGAACTGGATTGTGATCTTGATTTTGACTCTGATTTAGATGTTGAGTTTGATTTAGGAATTCTAACTTCAATTTTGGATTCGAGATTCCTTCACATATCCAGTATTGACTAATTTTGGTACATTTACTATTTTACATCGTTCCTAAGAATCAATTTTGACACGGACGGCGCAAACATATTTGAGAGATCGTTGACCTCTCTTACACTACAGACGTATGCTAACATTTACTGCTGACCTTTGGGCAGTTTTGTGTTTGTTTTAGTCAAGGTGCGTGGTTGAGTGGATCCAGATCTGGGAAGTGAAGCAGTGGATCCCAGTTTTGGAGTCAACGACCGCACACAATACAGCACAGAGGGTGAGTTGACTTTAATTCATGTGATGACAAGCGTGCACATTCAATACACACATTTGAATACTCCTAGGCTGCATTAATTTACATTAAAGAAGCAGAGGAAGGAAGTAGGAGAACTGGTAAGTAAACTAAGCTGTGAAGTAAGGGAAGTAGGAGAACTGGTGGGAAGACTAAAATGTGAAGTAAGAGAAGTTCAGCTCAGTTTTTAAAAAAAGAAACCTTTTATTTTTCAGGAGAGGGTGAACAAATAAGTGTTTCTAAACACAATAAAATGGACTGAGACTGATCTCTGGTCTGAGAGAATCAGTGGGACTAATACAGTTTTAAAATGGAGCTCCTAACATTTCGGCAAGTTGTGCCTTCCTCAGAGGAGAATAAAAAATGAAAGAAAGACTGGAGATATTTATACCTTCCCTAGGCGGAGCAACTAGGGAGCTTCTGATAGGCTGGAACTCCCTCTAATCAGATGGCTAAGCCGTCTCAGCTGTCTAATTGAACACCTGGCAATCAGGAGGAAACCTGTCTTAATCGGCACCAAAGGCCTGCTAGGTTTAAAACCACTAGTTAAGGGCCATCATCTCCACCCAATGAGTTTCTAATACAAGTCAAGGTACACTTTGTGGCACTGGCAGGTTAGGTTCAGGGGAAAAAAAGGGTCTGGCTGCCTTTAGGCAGTCAGAGGGCACGGGCACACAAAGTATAGGCCTTAATACCTGTAATTCTCAAGAGGGGTTTGTAATTTTTTTTCATATTTTGCAGGTGTCCTGGCGGGTCTCCTAAAGGAGGTGTCCCCGCCCTCATCAGAGGAGGTAAGTCCATCATTTAGACACTCTAGGTCCCCCTAGTCTCAGTTTAACTGTGACCTCCAAGAATGGATAATAATACGTGTGACCAGTCTGTGTTTTAGCAGCGTGGAAATACGTTTAAAATGATGAATAACATTGCATAATCTGTAGCCGCGCTGTGAGGAGCTAACGCTAGCTACGTGTAGCTCCGGTTTTGCGGTACTCTGTATGTAAAATAAAAGTGCTTATAAAATAAAATAACCAGTAGAGTGTGAGAGGAGACAGAGGGCGTACCAGTGGAATTAAAGTGTGGGATTTTGGTGAAACTTGTGTGTGTGTATGCTTGATTAGAAGCTCCGTTTTTGTCGTTAGCATATCCGTTAGCATAACATCAGGATAACTTCCTGTCGGCGAAAAATAGTAGAAGAAATGCAAAACGCCAGAAAACCAACTAGCGGCCAGGAGGAGTAACTGCTAGATAATAGTAATGAGTGTTTAGAATCTGTGAATTTGTTAGAGCTTCATTGTCTAAGACCTGTAAGCTTACATCCTGACTTTAGTTTTAATTAAACATTATAACAAAGATTAATGGTTTCAGTTGTGCTTCTTCAATTCTTGAACTTAATTGTGATTCATTAGTAAATGAGATTCATTATTGTGCAGACCAGAGTGTAAGTGCAGTTCAACAGTTTGACTTGCATTGGTATTTCTGATTGAATATCTTTGAACACAGTTATTGATTTTTTTAAAGTTGAATTTAATATTTAATTGATTAATTATTCATTATGTTTTAATTTCATTTTACTTCCAATTTTAAACCTTTCGAATTCTGATTTGGAACTGGATTGTGATCTTGATTTTGACTCTGATTTAGATGTTGAGTTTGATTTAGGAATTCTAACTTCAATTTTGGATTCGAGATTCCTTCACATATCCAGTATTGACTAATTTTGGTACATTTACTATTTTACATCGTTCCTAAGAATCAATTTTGACACGGACGGCGCAAACATATTTGAGAGATCGTTGACCTCTCTTACACTACAGACGTATGCTAACATTTACTGCTGACCTTTGGGCAGTTTTGTGTTTGTTTTAGTCAAAGTGCGTGGTTGAGTGGATCCAGATCTGGGAAGTGAAGCAGTGGATCCCAGTTTTGGAGTCAACGACCGCACACAATACAGCACAGAGGGTGAGTTGACTTTGATTCATGTGATGACAAGCGTGCACATTCAATACACACATTTGAATACTCCTAGGCTGCATTAATTTACATTAAAGAAGCAGAGGAAGGAAGTAGGAGAACTGGTAAGTAAACTAAGCTGTGAAGTAAGGGAAGTAGGAGAACTGGTGGGAAGACTAAAATGTGAAGTAAGAGAAGTTCAGCTCAGTTTTTAAAAAAAAGAAACCTTTTATTTTTCAGGAGAGGGTGAACAAATAAGTGTTTCTAAACACAATAAAATGGACTGAGACTGATCTCTGGTCTGAGAGAATCAGTGGGACTAATACAGTTTTAAAATGGAGCTCCTAACATTTCGGCAAGTTGTGCCTTCCTCAGAGGAGAATAAAAAATGAAAGCAAGACTGGAGATATTTATACCTTCCCTAGGCGGAGCAACTAGGGAGCTTCTGATAGGCTGGAACTCCCTCTAATCAGATGGCTAAGCCGTCTCAGCTGTCTAATTGAACACCTGGCAATCAGGAGGAAACCTGTCTTAATCGGCACCAAAGGCCTGCTGGGTGTAAAACCACCAGTTAAGGGCCATCATCTCCACCCAATGAGTTTCTAATACAAGTCAAGGTACACTTTGTGGCACTGGCAGGTTAGGTTCAGGGAAAAAAAAGGGTCTGGCTGCCTTTAGGCAGTCAGAGGGCACGGGCACACAAAGTATAGGCCTTAATACCTGTAATTCTCAAGAGGGGTTTGTAATTTTTTTTCATATTTTGCAGGTGTCCTGGCGGGTCTCCTAAAGGAGGTGTCCCCGCCCTCATCAGAGGAGGTAAGTCCATCATTTAGACACTCTAGGTCCCCCTAGTCTCAGTTTAACTGTGACCTCCAAGAATGGATAATAATACGTGTGACCAGTCTGTGTTTTAGCAGCGTGGAAATACGTTTAAAATGATGAATAACATTGCATAATCTGTAGCCGCGCTGTGAGGAGCTAACGCTAGCTACGCGTAGCTCCGGTTTTGCGGTACTCTGTATGTAAGATAAAAGTGCTTATAAAATAAAATAACCAGTAGTGTGAGAGGAGACAGAGGGCGTACCAGTGGAATTAAAGTGTGGGATTTTGGTGAAACTTGTGTGTATGCTTGATTAGAAGCTCCGTTTTTGTCGTTAGCATATCCGTTAGCATAACATCAGGATAACTTCCTGTCGGCGAAAAATAGTAGAAGAAATGCAAAACGCCAGAAAACCAACTAGCGGCCAGGAGGAGAAACTGCTAGATAATAGTAATGAGTGTTTAGAATCTGTGAATTTGTTAGAGCTTCATTGTCTAAGACCTGTAAGCTTACATCCTGACTTTAGTTTTAATTAAACATTATAACAAAGATTAATGGTTTCAGTTGTGCTTCTTCAATTCTTGAACTTAATTGTGATTCATTAGTAAATGAGATTCATTATTGTGCAGACCAGAGTGTAAGTGCAGTTCAACAGTTTGACTTGCATTGGTATTTCTGATTGAATATCTTTGAACACAGTTATTGATTTTTTTAAAGTTGAATTTAATATTTAATTGATTAATTATTCATTATTTTTTAATTTCATTTTACTTCCAATTTTAAACCTTTCGAATTCTGATTTGGAACTGGATTGTGATCTTGATTTTGACTCTGATTTAGATGTTGAGTTTGATTTAGGAATTCTAACTTCAATTTTGGATTCGAGATTCCTTCACATATCCAGTATTGACTAATTTTGGTACATTTACTATTTTACATCGTTCCTAAGAATCAATTTTGACACGGACGGCGCAAACATATTTGAGAGATCGTTGACCTATCTTACACTACAGACGTATGCTAACATTTACTGCTGACCTTTGGGCAGTTTTGCGTTTGTTTTAGTCAAGGTGCGTGGTTGAGTGGATCCAGATCTGGGAAGTGAAGCAGTGGATCCCAGTTTTGGGGTCAACGACCGCACACAATACAGCACAGAGGGTGAGTTGACTTTGATTCATGTGATGACAAGCGTGCACATTCAATACACACATTTGAATACTCCTAGGCTGCATTAATTTACATTAAAGAAGCAGAGGAAGGAAGTAGGAGAACTGGTAAGTAAACTAAGCTGTGAAGTAAGGGAAGTAGGAGAACTGGTGGGAAGACTAAAATGTGAAGTAAGAGAAGTTCAGCTCAGTTTTTAAAAAAAGAAACCTTTGATTTTTCAGGAGAGGGTGAACAAATAAGTGTTTCTAAACACAATAAAATGGACTGAGACTGATCTCTGGTCTGAGAGAATCAGTGGGACTAATACAGTTTTAAAATGGAGCTCCTAACGTTTCGGCAAGTTGTGCCTTCCTCAGAGGAGAATAAAAAATGAAAGAAAGACTGGAGATATTTATACCTTCCCTAGGCGGAGCAACTAGGGAGCTTCTGATAGGCTGGAACTCCCTCTAATCAGATGGCTAAGCCGTCTCAGCTGTCTAATTGAACACCTGGCAATCAGGAGGAAACCTGTCTTAATCGGCACCAAAGGCCTGCTGGGTGTAAAACCACCAGTTAAGGGCCATCATCTCCACCCAATGAGTTTCTAATACAAGTCAAGGTACACTTTGTGGCACTGGCAGGTTAGGTTCAGGGGGAAAAAAGGGTCTGGCTGCCTTTAGGCAGTCAGAGGGCACGGGCACACAAAGTATAGGCCTTAATACCTGTAATTCTCAAGAGGGGTTTGTAATTTTTTTTCATATTTTGCAGGTGTCCTGGCGGGTCTCCTAAAGGAGGTGTCCCGCCCTCATCAGAGGAGGTAAGTCCATCATTTAGACACTCTAGGTCCCCCTAGTCTCAGTTTAACTGTGACCTCCAAGAATGGATAATAATACGTGTGACCAGTCTGTGTTTTAGCAGCGTGGAAATACGTTTAAAATGATGAATAACATTGCATAATCTGTAGCCGCGCTGTGAGGAGCTAACGCTAGCTACGTGTAGCTCCGGTTTTGCGGTACTCTGTATGTAAAATAAAAGTGCTTATAAAATAAAATAACCAGTAGAGTGTGAGAGGAGACAGAGGGCGTACCAGTGGAATTAAAGTGTGGGATTTTGGTGAAACTTGTGTGTGCGTATGCTTGATTAGAAGCTCCGTTTTTGTCGTTAGCATATCCGTTAGCATAACATCAGGATAACTTCCTGTCGGCGAAAAATAGTAGAAGAAATGCAAAACGCCAGAAAACCAACTAGCGGCCAGGAGGAGTAACTGCTAGATAATAGTAATAAGTGTTTAGAATCTGTGAATTTGTTAGAGCTTCATTGTCTAAGACCTGTAAGCTTACATCCTGACTTTAGTTTTAATTAAACATTATAACAAAGATTAATGGTTTCAGTTGTGCTTCTTCAATTCTTGAACTTAATTGTGATTCATTAGTAAATGAGATTCATTATTGTGCAGACCAGAGTGTAAGTGCAGTTCAACAGTTTGACTTGCATTGGTATTTCTGATTGAATATCTTTGAACACAGTTATTGATTTTTTTAAAGTTGAATTTAATATTTAATTGATTAATTATTCATTATTTTTTAATTTCATTTTACTTCCAATTTTAAACCTTTCGAATTCTGATTTGGAACTGGATTGTGATCTTGATTTTGACTCTGATTTAGATGTTGAGTTTGATTTAGGAATTCTAACTTCAATTTTGGATTCGAGATTCCTTCACATATCAAGCATTGACTAATTTTGGTACATTTACTATTTTACATCGTTCCTAAGAATCAATTTTGACACGGACGGCGCAAACATATTTGAGAGATCGTTGACCTCTCTTACACTACAGACGTATGCTAACATTTACTGCTGACATTTGGGCAGTTTTGTGTTTGTTTTAGTCAAAGTGCGTGGTTGAGTGGATCCAGATCTGGGAAGTGAAGCAGTGGATCCCAGTTTTGGAGTCAACGACCGCACACAATACAGCACAGAGGGTGAGTTGACTTTGATTCATGTGATGACAAGCGTGCACATTCAATACACACATTTGAATACTCCTAGGCTGCATTAATTTACATTAAAGAAGCAGAGGAAGGAAGTAGGAGAACTGGTAAGTAAACTAAGCTGTGAAGTAAGGGAAGTAGGAGAACTGGTGGGAAGACTAAAAAGTGAAGTAAGAGAAGTTCAGCTCAGTTTTAAAAAAAAGAAACCTTTTATTTTTCAGGAGAGGGTGAACAAATAAGTGTTTCTAAACACAATAAAATGGACTGAGACTGATCTCTGGTCTGAGAGAATCAGTGGGACTAATACAGTTTTAAAATGGAGCTCCTAACATTTCGGCAAGTTGTGCCTTCCTCAGAGGAGAATAAAAAATGAAAGCAAGACTGGAGATATTTATACCTTCCCTAGGCGGAGCAACTAGGGAGCTTCTGATAGGCTGGAACTCCCTCTAATCAGATGGCTAAGCCGTCTCAGCTGTCTAATTGAACACCTGGCAATCAGGAGGAAACCTGTCTTAATCGGCACCAAAGGCCTGCTGGGTGTAAAACCACCAGTTAAGGGCCATCATCTCCACCCAATGAGTTTCTAATACAAGTCAAGGTACACTTTGTGGCACTGGCAGGTTAGGTTCAGGGGAAAAAAAGGGTCTGGCTGCCTTTCGGCAGTCAGAGGGCACGGGCACACAAAGTATAGGCCTTAATACCTGTAATTCTCAAGAGGGGTTTGTAATTTTTTTTCATATTTTGCAGGTGTCCTGGCGGGTCTCCTAAAGGAGGTGTCCCCGCCCTCATCAGAGGAGGTAAGTCCATCATTTAGACACTCTAGGTCCCCCTAGTCTCAGTTTAACTGTGACCTCCAAGAATGGATAATAATACGTGTGACCAGTCTGTGTTTTAGCAGCGTGGAAATACGTTTAAAATGATGAATAACATTGCATAATCTGTAGCCGCGCTGTGAGGAGCTAACGCTAGCTACGCGTAGCTCCGGTTTTGCGGTACTCTGTATGTAAGATAAAAGTGCTTATAAAATAAAATAACCAGTAGTGTGAGAGGAGACAGAGGGCGTACCAGTGGAATTAAAGTGTGGGATTTTGGTGAAACTTGTGTGTATGCTTGATTAGAAGCTCCGTTTTTGTCGTTAGCATATCCGTTAGCATAACATCAGGATAACTTCCTGTCGGCGAAAAATAGTAGAAGAAATGCAAAACGCCAGAAAACCAACTAGCGGCCAGGAGGAGTAACTGCTAGATAATAGTAATGAGTGTTTAGAATCTGTGAATTTGTTAGAGCTTCATTGTCTAAGACCTGTAAGCTTACATCCTGACTTTAGTTTTAATTAAACATTATAACAAAGATTAATGGTTTCAGTTGTGCTTCTTCAATTCTTGAACTTAATTGTGATTCATTAGTAAATGAGATTCATTATTGTGCAGACCAGAGTGTAAGTGCAGTTCAACAGTTTGACTTGCATTGGTATTTCTGATTGAATATCTTTGAACACAGTTATTGATTTTTTTAAAGTTGAATTTAATATTTAATTGATTAATTATTCATTATTTTTTAATTTCATTTTACTTCCAATTTTAAACCTTTCGAATTCTGATTTGGAACTGGATTGTGATCTTGATTTTGACTCTGATTTAGATGTTGAGTTTGATTTAGGAATTCTAACTTCAATTTTGGATTCGAGATTCCTTCACATATCCAGTATTGACTAATTTTGGTACATTTACTATTTTACATCGTTCCTAAGAATCAATTTTGACACGGACGGCGCAAACATATTTGAGAGATCGTTGACCTCTCTTACACTACAGACGTATGCTAACATTTACTGCTGACCTTTGGGCAGTTTTGTGTTTGTTTTAGTCAAGGTGCGTGGTTGAGTGGATCCAGATCTGGGAAGTGAAGCAGTGGATCCCAGTTTTGGAGTCAACGACCGCACACAATACAGCACAGAGGGTGAGTTGACTTTGATTCATGTGATGACAAGCGTGCACATTCAATACACACATTTGAATACTCCTAGGCTGCATTAATTTACATTAAAGAAGCAGAGGAAGGAAGTAGGAGAACTGGTAAGTAAACTAAGCTGTGAAGTAAGGGAAGTAGGAGAACTGGTGGGAAGACTAAAATGTGAAGTAAGAGAAGTTCAGCTCAGTTTTTAAAAAAGAAACCTTTTATTTTTCAGGAGAGGGTGAACAAATAAGTGTTTCTAAACACAATAAAATGGACTGAGACTGATCTCTGGTCTGAGAGAATCAGTGGGACTAATACAGTTTTAAAATGGAGCTCCTAACGTTTCGGCAAGTTGTGCCTTCCTCAGAGGAGAATAAAAAATGAAAGAAAGACTGGAGATATTTATACCTTCCCTAGGCAGAGCAACTAGGGAGCTTCTGATAGGCTGGAACTCCCTCTAATCAGATGGCTAAGCCGTCTCAGCTGTCTAATTGAACACCTGGCAATCAGGAGGAAACTTGTCTTAATCGGCACCAAAGGCCTGCTGGGTGTAAAACCACCAGTTAAGGGCCATCATCTCCACCCAATGAGTTTCTAATACAAGTCAAGGTACACTTTGTGGCACTGGCAGGTTAGGTTCAGGGGAAAAAAAGGGTCTGGCTGCCTTTAGGCAGTCAGAGGGCACGGGCACACAAAGTATAGGCCTTAATACCTGTAATTCTCAAGAGGGGTTTGTAATTTTTTTTCATATTTTGCAGGTGTCCTGGCGGGTCTCCTAAAGGAGGTGTCCCCGCCCTCATCAGAGGAGGTAAGTCCATCATTTAGACACTCTAGGTCCCCCTAGTCTCAGTTTAACTGTGACCTCCAAGAATGGATAATAATACGTGTGACCAGTCTGTGTTTTAGCAGCGTGGAAATACGTTTAAAATGATGAATAACATTGCATAATCTGTAGCCGCGCTGTGAGGAGCTAACGCTAGCTACGTGTAGCTCCGGTTTTGCGGTACTCTGTATGTAAAATAAAAGTGCTTATAAAATAAAATAACCAGTAGAGTGTGAGAGGAGACAGAGGGCGTACCAGTGGAATTAAAGTGTGGGATTTTGGTGAAACTTGTGTGTGCGTATGCTTGATTAGAAGCTCCGTTTTTGTCGTTAGCATATCCGTTAGCATAACATCAGGATAACTTCCTGTCGGCGAAAAATAGTAGAAGAAATGCAAAACGCCAGAAAACCAACTAGCGGCCAGGAGGAGTAACTGCTAGATAATCGTAATAAGTGTTTAGAATCTGTGAATTTGTTAGAGCTTCATTGTCTAAGACCTGTAAGCTTACATCCTGACTTTAGTTTTAATTAAACATTATAACAAAGATTAATGGTTTCAGTTGTGCTTCTTCAATTCTTGAACTTAATTGTGATTCATTAGTAAATGAGATTCATTATTGTGCAGACCAGAGTGTAAGTGCAGTTCAACAGTTTGACTTGCATTGGTATTTCTGATTGAATATCTTTGAACACAGTTATTGATTTTTTTAAAGTTGAATTTAATATTTAATTGATTAATTATTCATTCTTTTTTAATTTCATTTTACTTCCAATTTTAAACCTTTCGAATTCTGATTTGGAACTGGATTGTGATCTTGATTTTGACTCTGATTTAGATGTTGAGTTTGATTTAGGAATTCTAACTTCAATTTTGGATTCGAGATTCCTTCACATATCCAGTATTGACTAATTTTGGTACATTTACTATTTTACATCGTTCCTAAGAATCAATTTTGACACGGACGGCGCAAACATATTTGAGAGATCGTTGACCTCTCTTACACTACAGACGTATGCTAACATTTACTGCTGACCTTTGGGCAGTTTTGTGTTTGTTTTAGTCAAGGTGCGTGGTTGAGTGGATCCAGATCTGGGAAGTGAAGCAGTGGATCCCAGTTTTGGGGTCAACGACCGCACACAATACAGCACAGAGGGTGAGTTGACTTTGATTCATGTGATGACAAGCGTGCACATTCAATACACACATTTGAATACTCCTAGGCTGCATTAATTTACATTAAAGAAGCAGAGGAAGGAAGTAGGAGAACTGGTAAGTAAACTAAGCTGTGAAGTAAGGGAAGTAGGAGAACTGGTGGGAAGACTAAAATGTGAAGTAAGAGAAGTTCAGCTCAGTTTTTAAAAAAAGAAACCTTTTATTTTTCAGGAGAGGGTGAACAAATAAGTGTTTCTAAACACAATAAAATGGACTGAGACTGATCTCTGGTCTGAGAGAATCAGTGGGACTAATACAGTTTTAAAATGGAGCTCCTAACGTTTCGGCAAGTTGTGCCTTCCTCAGAGGAGAATAAAAAATGAAAGAAAGACTGGAGATATTTATACCTTCCCTAGGCGGAGCAACTAGGGAGCTTCTGATAGGCTGGAACTCCCTCTAATCAGATGGCTAAGCCGTCTCAGCTGTCTAATTGAACACCTGGCAATCAGGAGGAAACCTGTCTTAATCGGCACCAAAGGCCTGCTGGGTGTAAAACCACCAGTTAAGGGCCATCATCTCCACCCAATGAGTTTCTAATACAAGTCAAGGTACACTTTGTGGCACTGGCAGGTTAGGTTCAGGGGAAAAAAAGGGTCTGGCTGCCTTTAGGCAGTCAGAGGGCATGGGCACACAAAGTATAGGCCTTAATACCTGTAATTCTCAAGAGGGGTTTGTAATTTTTTTTCATATTTTGCAGGTGTCCTGGCAGGTCTCCTAAAGGAGGTGTCCCGCCCTCATCAGAGGAGGTAAGTCCATCATTTAGACACTCTAGGTCCCCCTAGTCTCAGTTTAACTGTGACCTCCAAGAATGGATAATAATACGTGTGACCAGTCTGTGTTTTAGCAGCGTGGAAATACGTTTAAAATGATGAATAACATTGCATAATCTGTAGCCGCGCTGTGAGGAGCTAACGCTAGCTACGTGTAGCTCCGGTTTTGCGGTACTCTGTATGTAAAATAAAAGTGCTTATAAAATAAAATAACCAGTAGAGTGTGAGAGGAGACAGAGGGCGTACCAGTGGAATTAAAGTGTGGGATTTTGGTGAAACTTGTGTGTGCGTATGCTTGATTAGAAGCTCCGTTTTTGTCGTTAGCATATCCGTTAGCATAACATCAGGATAACTTCCTGTCGGCGAAAAATAGTAGAAGAAATGCAAAACGCCAGAAAACCAACTAGTGGCCAGGAGGAGTAACTGCTAGATAATAGTAATAAGTGTTTAGAATCTGTGAATTTGTTAGAGCTTCATTGTCTAAGACCTGTAAGCTTACATCCTGACTTTAGTTTTAATTAAACATTATAACAAAGATTAATGGTTTCAGTTGTGCTTCTTCAATTCTTGAACTTAATTGTGATTCATTAGTAAATGAGATTCATTATTGTGCAGACCAGAGTGTAAGTGCAGTTCAACAGTTTGACTTGCATTGGTATTTCTGATTGAATATCTTTGAACACAGTTATTGATTTTTTTAAAGTTGAATTTAATATTTAATTGATTAATTATTCATTATTTTTTAATTTCATTTTACTTCCAATTTTAAACCTTTCGAATTCTGATTTGGAACTGGATTGTGATCTTGATTTTGACTCTGATTTAGATGTTGAGTTTGATTTAGGAATTCTAACTTCAATTTTGGATTCGAGATTCCTTCACATATCAAGCATTGACTAATTTTGGTACATTTACTATTTTACATCGTTCCTAAGAATCAATTTTGACACGGACGGCGCAAACATATTTGAGAGATCGTTGACCTCTCTTACACTACAGACGTATGCTAACATTTACTGCTGACCTTTGGGCAGTTTTGTGTTTGTTTTAGTCAAGGTGCGTGGTTGAGTGGATCCAGATCTGGGAAGTGAAGCAGTGGATCCCAGTTTTGGGGTCAACGACCGCACACAATACAGCACAGAGGGTGAGTTGACTTTGATTCATGTGATGACAAGCGTGCACATTCAATACACACATTTGAATACTCCTAGGCTGCATTAATTTACATTAAAGAAGCAGAGGAAGGAAGTAGGAGAACTGGTAAGTAAACTAAGCTGTGAAGTAAGGGAAGTAGGAGAACTGGTGGGAAGACTAAAATGTGAAGTAAGAGAAGTTCAGCTCAGTTTTTTAAAAAAGAAACCTTTTATTTTTCAGGAGAGGGTGAACAAATAAGTGTTTCTAAACACAATAAAATGGACTGAGACTGATCTCTGGTCTGAGAGAATCAGTGGGACTAATACAGTTTTAAAATGGAGCTCCTAACGTTTCGGCAAGTTGTGCCTTCCTCAGAGGAGAATAAAAAATGAAAGAAAGACTGGAGATATTTATACCTTCCCTAGGCGGAGCAACTAGGGAGCTTCTGATAGGCTGGAACTCCCTCTAATCAGATGGCTAAGCCGTCTCAGCTGTCTAATTGAACACCTGGCAATCAGGAGGAAACCTGTCTTAATCGGCACCAAAGGCCTGCTGGGTGTAAAACCACCAGTTAAGGGCCATCATCTCCACCCAATGAGTTTCTAATACAAGTCAAGGTACACTTTGTGGCACTGGCAGGTTAGGTTCAGGGGAAAAAAAGGGTCTGGCTGCCTTTAGGCAGTCAGAGGGCACGGGCACACAAAGTATAGGCCTTAATACCTGTAATTCTCAAGAGGGGTTTGTAATTCTTTTTCATATTTTGCAGGTGTCCTGGCGGGTCTCCTAAAGGAGGTGTCCCCGCCCTCATCAGAGGAGGTAAGTCCATCATTTAGACACTCTAGGTCCCCCCTAGTCTCAGTTTAACTGTGACCTCCAAGAATGGATAATAATACGTGTGACCAGTCTGTGTTTTAGCAGCGTGGAAATACGTTTAAAATGATGAATAACATTGCATAATCTGTAGCCGCGCTGTGAGGAGCTAACGCTAGCTACGTGTAGCTCCGGTTTTGCGGTACTCTGTATGTAAAATAAAAGTGCTTATAAAATAAAATAACCAGTAGAGTGTGAGAGGAGACAGAGGGCGTACCAGTGGAATTAAAGTGTGGGATTTTGGTGAAACTTGTGTGTATGCTTGATTAGAAGCTCCGTTTTTGTCGTTAGCATATCCGTTAGCATAACATCAGGATAACTTCCTGTCGGCGAAAAATAGTAGAAGAAATGCAAAACGCCAGAAAACCAACTAGCGGCCAGGAGGAGTAACTGCTAGATAATAGTAATGAGTGTTTAGAATCTGTGAATTTGTTAGAGCTTCATTGTCTAAGACCTGTAAGCTTACATCCTGACTTTAGTTTTAATTAAACATTATAACAAAGATTAATGGTTTCAGTTGTGCTTCTTCAATTCTTGAACTTAATTGTGATTCATTAGTAAATGAGATTCATTATTGTGCAGACCAGAGTGTAAGTGCAGTTCAACAGTTTGACTTGCATTGGTATTTCTGATTGAATATCTTTGAACACAGTTATTGATTTTTTTAAAGTTGAATTTAATATTTAATTGATTAATTATTCATTTTTTAATTTCATTTTACTTCCAATTTTAAACCTTTCGAATTCTGATTTGGAACTGGATTGTGATCTTGATTTTGACTCTGATTTAGATGTTGAGTTTGATTTAGGAATTCTAACTTCAATTTTGGATTCGAGATTCCTTCACATATCCAGTATTGACTAATTTTGGTACATTTACTATTTTACATCGTTCCTAAGAATCAATTTTGACACGGACGGCGCAAACATATTTGAGAGATCGTTGACCTCTTACACTACAGACGTATGCTAACATTTACTGCTGACCTTTGGGCAGTTTTGTGTTTGTTTTAGTCAAGGTGCGTGGTTGAGTGGATCCAGATCTGGGAAGTGAAGCAGTGGATCCCAGTTTTGGAGTCAACGACCGCACACAATACAGCACAGAGGGTGAGTTGACTTTGATTCATGTGATGACAAGCGTGCACATTCAATACACACATTTGAATACTCCTAGGCTGCATTAATTTACATTAAAGAAGCAGAGGAAGGAAGTAGGAGAACTGGTAAGTAAACTAAGCTGTGAAGTAAGGGAAGTAGGAGAACTGGTGGGAAGACTAAAATGTGAAGTAAGAGAAGTTCAGCTCAGTTTTAAAAAAAAGAAACCTTTTATTTTTCAGGAGAGGGTGAACAAATAAGTGTTTCTAAACACAATAAAATGGACTGAGACTGATCTCTGGTCTGAGAGAATCAGTGGGACTAATACAGTTTTAAAATGGAGCTCCTAACGTTTCGGCAAGTTGTGCCTTCCTCAGAGGAGAATAAAAAATGAAAGACTGGAGATATTTATACCTTCCCTAGGCGGAGCAACTAGGGAGCTTCTGATAGGCTGGAACTCCCTGTAATCAGATGGCTAAGCCGTCTCAGCTGTCTAATTGAACACCTGGCAATCAGGAGGAAACCTGTCTTAATCGGCACCAAAGGCCTGCTGGGTGTAAAACCACCAGTTAAGGGCCATCATCTCCACCCAAATGAGTTTCTAATACAAGTAAAGGTACACTTTGTGGCACTGGCAGGTTAGGTTCAGGGGAAAAAAAGGGTCTGGCTGCCTTTAGGCAGTCAGAGGGCACGGGCACACAAAGTATAGGCCTTAATACCTGTAATTCTCAAGAGGGGTTTGTAATTTTTTTTCATATTTTGCAGGTGTCCTGGCGGGTCTCCTAAAGGAGGTGTCCCCGCCCTCATCAGAGGAGGTAAGTCCATCATTTAGACACTCTAGGTCCCCCTAGTCTCAGTTTAACTGTGACCTCCAAGAATGGATAATAATATGTGTGACCAGTCTGTGTTTTAGCAGCGTGGAAATACGTTTAAAATGATGAATAACATTGCATAATCTGTAGCCGCGCTGTGAGGAGCTAACGCTAGCTACGTGTAGCTCCGGTTTTGCGGTACTCTGTATGTAAAATAAAAGTGCTTATAAAATAAAATAACCAGTAGAGTGTGAGAGGAGACAGAGGGCGTACCAGTGGAATTAAAGTGTGGGATTTTGGTGAAACTTGTGTGTGCGTATGCTTGATTAGAAGCTCCGTTTTTGTCGTTAGCATATCCGTTAGCATAACATCAGGATAACTTCCTGTCGGCGAAAAATAGTAGAAGAAATGCAAAACGCCAGAAAACCAACTAGCGGCCAGGAGGAGTAACTGCTAGATAATAGTAATAAGTGTTTAGAATCTGTGAATTTGTTAGAGCTTCATTGTCTAAGACCTGTAAGCTTACATCCTGACTTTAGTTTTAATTAAACATTATAACAAAGATTAATGGTTTCAGTTGTGCTTCTTCAATTCTTGAACTTAATTGTGATTCATTAGTAAATGAGATTCATTATTGTGCAGACCAGAGTGTAAGTGCAGTTCAACAGTTTGACTTGCATTGGTATTTCTGATTGAATATCTTTGAACACAGTTATTGATTTTTTTAAAGTTGAATTTAATATTTAATTGATTAATTATTCATTATTTTTTAATTTCATTTTACTTCCAATTTTAAACCTTTCGAATTCTGATTTGGAACTGGATTGTGATCTTGATTTTGACTCTGATTTAGATGTTGAGTTTGATTTAGGAATTCTAACTTCAATTTTGGATTCGAGATTCCTTCACATATCAAGCATTGACTAATTTTGGTACATTTACTATTTTACATCGTTCCTAAGAATCAATTTTGACACGGACGGCGCAAACATATTTGAGAGATCGTTGACCTCTCTTACACTACAGACGTATGCTAACATTTACTGCTGACCTTTGGGCAGTTTTGTGTTTGTTTTAGTCAAGGTGCGTGGTTGAGTGGATCCAGATCTGGGAAGTGAAGCAGTGGATCCCAGTTTTGGAGTCAACGACCGCACACAATACAGCACAGAGGGTGAGTTGACTTTGATTCATGTGATGACAAGCGTGCACATTCAATACACACATTTGAATACTCCTAGGCCGCATTAATTTACATTAAAGAAGCAGAGGAAGGAAGTAGGAGAACTGGTAAGTAAACTAAGCTGTGAAGTAAGGGAAGTAGGAGAACTGGTGGGAAGACTAAAATGTGAAGTAAGAGAAGTTCAGCTCAGTTTTTTAAAAAAGAAACCTTTTATTTTTCAGGAGAGGGTGAACAAATAAGTGTTTCTAAACACAATAAAATGGACTGAGACTGATCTCTGGTCTGAGAGAATCAGTGGGACTAATACAGTTTTAAAATGGAGCTCCTAACGTTTCGGCAAGTTGTGCCTTCCTCAGAGGAGAATAAAAAATGAAAGAAAGACTGGAGATATTTATACCTTCCCTAGGCGGAGCAACTAGGGAGCTTCTGATAGGCTGGAACTCCCTCTAATCAGATGGCTAAGCCGTCTCAGCTGTCTAATTGAACACCTGGCAATCAGGAGGAAACCTGTCTTAATCGGCACCAAAGGCCTGCTGGGTGTAAAACCACCAGTTAAGGGCCATCATCTCCACCCAATGAGTTTCTAATACAAGTCAAGGTACACTTTGTGGCACTGGCAGGTTAGGTTCAGGGGAAAAAAAGGGTCTGGCTGCCTTTAGGCAGTCAGAGGGCACGGGCACACAAAGTATAGGCCTTAATACCTGTAATTCTCAAGAGGGGTTTGTAATTCTTTTTCATATTTTGCAGGTGTCCTGGCGGGTCTCCTAAAGGAGGTGTCCCCGCCCTCATCAGAGGAGGTAAGTCCATCATTTAGACACTCTAGGTCCCCCCTAGTCTCAGTTTAACTGTGACCTCCAAGAATGGATAATAATACGTGTGACCAGTCTGTGTTTTAGCAGCGTGGAAATACGTTTAAAATGATGAATAACATTGCATAATCTGTAGCCGCGCTGTGAGGAGCTAACGCTAGCTACGTGTAGCTCCGGTTTTGCGGTACTCTGTATGTAAAATAAAAGTGCTTATAAAATAAAATAACCAGTAGAGTGTGAGAGGAGACAGAGGGCGTACCAGTGGAATTAAACTGTGGGATTTTGGTGAAACTTGTGTGTATGCTTGATTAGAAGCTCCGTTTTTGTCGTTAGCATATCCGTTAGCATAACATCAGGATAACTTCCTGTCGGCGAAAAATAGTAGAAGAAATGCAAAATGCCAGAAAACCAACTAGCGGCCAGGAGGAGTAACTGCTAGATAATAGTAATGAGTGTTTAGAATCTGTGAATTTGTTAGAGCTTCATTGTCTAAGACCTGTAAGCTTACATCCTGACTTTAGTTTTAATTAAACATTATAACAAAGATTAATGGTTTCAGTTGTGCTTCTTCAATTCTTGAACTTAATTGTGATTCATTAGTAAATGAGATTCATTATTGTGCAGACCAGAGTGTAAGTGCAGTTCAACAGTTTGACTTGCATTGGTATTTCTGATTGAATATCTTTGAACACAGTTATTGATTTTTTTAAAGTTGAATTTAATATTTAATTGATTAATTATTCATTATTTTTTAATTTCATTTTACTTCCAATTTTAAACCTTTCGAATTCTGATTTGGAACTGGATTGTGATCTTGATTTTGACTCTGATTTAGATGTTGAGTTTGATTTAGGAATTCTAACTTCAATTTTGGATTCGAGATTCCTTCACATATCCAGTATTGACTAATTTTGGTACATTTACTATTTTACATCGTTCCTAAGAATCAATTTTGACACGGACGGCGCAAACATATTTGAGAGATCGTTGACCTCTCTTACACTACAGACGTATGCTAACATTTACTGCTGACCTTTGGGCAGTTTTGTGTTTGTTTTAGTCAAGGTGCGTGGTTGAGTGGATCCAGATCTGGGAAGTGAAGCAGTGGATCCCAGTTTTGGAGTCAACGACCGCACACAATACAGCACAGAGGGTGAGTTGACTTTGATTCATGTGATGACAAGCGTGCACATTCAATACACACATTTGAATACTCCTAGGCTGCATTAATTTACATTAAAGAAGCAGAGGAAGGAAGTAGGAGAACTGGTAAGTAAACTAAGCTGTGAAGTAAGGGAAGTAGGAGAACTGGTGGGAAGACTAAAATGTGAAGTAAGAGAAGTTCAGCTCAGTTTAAAAAAAAAGAAACCTTTTATTTTTCAGGAGAGGGTGAACAAATAAGTGTTTCTAAACACAATAAAATGGACTGAGACTGATCTCTGGTCTGAGAGAATCAGTGGGACTAATACAGTTTTAAAATGGAGCTCCTAACGTTTCGGCAAGTTGTGCCTTCCTCAGAGGAGAATAAAAAATGAAAGAAAGACTGGAGATATTTATACCTTCCCTAGGCGGAGCAACTAGGGAGCTTCTGATAGGCTGGAACTCCCTCTAATCAGATGGCTAAGCCGTCTCAGCTGTCTAATTGAACACCTGGCAATCAGGAGGAAACCTGTCTTAATCGGCACCAAAGGCCTGCTGGGTGTAAAACCACCAGTTAAGGGCCATCATCTCCACCCAATGAGTTTCTAATACAAGTCAAGGTACACTTTGTGGCACTGGCAGGTTAGGTTCAGGGGAAAAAAAGGGTCTGGCTGCCTTTAGGCAGTCAGAGGGCACGGGCACACAAAGTATAGGCCTTAATACCTGTAATTCTCAAGAGGGGTTTGTAATTTTTTTTCATATTTTGCAGGTGTCCTGGCGGGTCTCCTAAAGGAGGTGTCCCGCCCTCATCAGAGGAGGTAAGTCCATCATTTAGACACTCTAGGTCCCCCTAGTCTCAGTTTAACTGTGACCTCCAAGAATGGATAATAATACGTGTGACCAGTCTGTGTTTTAGCAGCGTGGAAATACGTTTAAAATGATGAATAACATTGCATAATCTGTAGCCGCGCTGTGAGGAGCTAACGCTAGCTACGTGTAGCTCCGGTTTTGCGGTACTCTGTATGTAAAATAAAAGTGCTTATAAAATAAAATAACCAGTAGAGTGTGAGAGGAGACAGAGGGCGTACCAGTGGAATTAAAGTGTGGGATTTTGGTGAAACTTGTGTGTGCGTATGCTTGATTAGAAGCTCCGTTTTTGTCGTTAGCATATCCGTTAGCATAACATCAGGATAACTTCCTGTCGGCGAAAAATAGTAGAAGAAATGCAAAACGCCAGAAAACCAACTAGCGGCCAGGAGGAGTAACTGCTAAATAGTAATAAGTGTTTAGAATCTGTGAATTTGTTAGAGCTTCATTGTCTAAGACCTGTAAGCTTACATCCTGACTTTAGTTTTAATTAAACATTATAACAAAGATTAATGGTTTCAGTTGTGCTTCTTCAATTCTTGAACTTAATTGTGATTCATTAGTAAATGAGATTCATTATTGTGCAGACCAGAGTCTAAGTGCAGTTCAACAGTTTGACTTGCATTGGTATTTCTGATTGAATATCTTTGAACACAGTTATTGATTTTTTAAAAGTTGAATTTAATATTTAATTGATTAATTATTCATTATTTTTTAATTTCATTTTACTTCCAATTTTAAACCTTTCGAATTCTGATTTGGAACTGGATTGTGATCTTGATTTTGACTCTGATTTAGATGTTGAGTTTGATTTAGGAATTCTAACTTCAATTTTGGATTCGAGATTCCTTCACATATCCAGTATTGACTAATTTTGGTACATTTACTATTTTACATCGTTCCTAAGAATCAATTTTGACACGGACGGCGCAAACATATTTGAGAGATCGTTGACCTCTCTTACACTACAGACGTATGCTAACATTTACTGCTGACCTTTGGGCAGTTTTGTGTTTGTTTTAGTCAAGGTGCGTGGTTGAGTGGATCCAGATCTGGGAAGTGAAGCAGTGGATCCCAGTTTTGGAGTCAACGACCGCACACAATACAGCACAGAGGGTGAGTTGACTTTAATTCATGTGATGACAAGCGTGCACATTCAATACACACATTTGAATACTCCTAGGCTGCATTAATTTACATTAAAGAAGCAGAGGAAGGAAGTAGGAGAACTGGTAAGTAAACTAAGCTGTGAAGTAAGGGAAGTAGGAGAACTGGTGGGAAGACTAAAATGTGAAGTAAGAGAAGTTCAGCTCAGTTTTAAAAAAAAGAAACCTTTTATTTTTCAGGAGAGGGTGAACAAATAAGTGTTTCTAAACACAATAAAATGGACTGAGACTGATCTCTGGTCTGAGAGAATCAGTGGGACTAATACAGTTTTAAAATGGAGCTCCTAACATTTCGGCAAGTTGTGCCTTCCTCAGAGGAGAATAAAAAATGAAAGAAAGACTGGAGATATTTATACCTTCCCTAGGCGGAGCAACTAGGGAGCTTCTGATAGGCTGGAACTCCCTCTAATCAGATGGCTAAGCCGTCTCAGCTGTCTAATTGAACACCTGGCAATCAGGAGGAAACCTGTCTTAATCGGCACCAAAGGCCTGCTAGGTTTAAAACCACTAGTTAAGGGCCATCATCTCCACCCAATGAGTTTCTAATACAAGTCAAGGTACACTTTGTGGCACTGGCAGGTTAGGTTCAGGGGAAAAAAAGGGTCTGGCTGCCTTTAGGCAGTCAGAGGGCGCGGGCACACAAAGTATAGGCCTTAATACCTGTAATTCTCAAGAGGGGTTTGTAATTTTTTTTCATATTTTGCAGGTGTCCTGGCGGGTCTCCTAAAGGAGGTGTCCCCGCCCTCATCAGAGGAGGTAAGTCCATCATTTAGACACTCTAGGTCCCCCTAGTCTCAGTTTAACTGTGACCTCCAAGAATGGATAATAATACGTGTGACCAGTCTGTGTTTTAGCAGCGTGGAAATACGTTTAAAATTATGAATAACATTGCATAATCTGTAGCCGCGCTGTGAGGAGCTAACGCTAGCTACGTGTAGCTCCGGTTTTGCGGTACTCTGTATGTAAAATAAAAGTGCTTATAAAATAAAATAACCAGTAGAGTGTGAGAGGAGACAGAGGGCGTACCAGTGGAATTAAAGTGTGGGATTTTGGTGAAACTTGTGTGTGCGTATGCTTGATTAGAAGCTCCGTTTTTGTCGTTAGCATATCCGTTAGCATAACATCAGGATAACTTCCTGTCGGCGAAAAATAGTAGAAGAAATGCAAAACGCCAGAAAACCAACTAGCGGCCAGGAGGAGTAACTGCTAGATAATAGTAATAAGTGTTTAGAATCTGTGAATTTGTTAGAGCTTCATTGTCTAAGACCTGTAAGCTTACATCCTGACTTTAGTTTTAATTAAACATTATAACAAAGATTAATGGTTTCAGTTGTGCTTCTTCAATTCTTGAACTTAATTGTGATTCATTAGTAAATGAGATTCATTATTGTGCAGACCAGAGTGTAAGTGCAGTTCAACAGTTTGACTTGCATTGGTATTTCTGATTGAATATCTTTGAACACAGTTATTGATTTTTTTAAAGTTGAATTTAATATTTAATTGATTAATTATTCATTATTTTTTAATTTCATTTTACTTCCAATTTTAAACCTTTCGAATTCTGATTTGGAACTGGATTGTGATCTTGATTTTGACTCTGATTTAGATGTTGAGTTTGATTTAGGAATTCTAACTTCAATTTTGGATTCGAGATTCCTTCACATATCCAGTATTGACTAATTTTGGTACATTTACTATTTTACATCGTTCCTAAGAATCAATTTTGACACGGACGGCGCAAACATATTTGAGAGATCGTTGACCTCTCTTACACTACAGACGTATGCTAACATTTACTGCTGACCTTTGGGCAGTTTTGTGTTTGTTTTAGTCAAGGTGCGTGGTTGAGTGGATCCAGATCTGGGAAGTGAAGCAGTGGATCCCAGTTTTGGAGTCAACGACCGCACACAATACAGCACAGAGGGTGAGTTGACTTTGATTCATGTGATGACAAGCGTGCACACTCAATACACACATTTGAATACTCCTAGGCTGCATTAATTTACATTAAAGAAGCAGAGGAAGGAAGTAGGAGAACTGGTAAGTAAACTAAGCTGTGAAATAAGGGAAGTAGGAGAACTGGTGGGAAGACTAAAATGTGAAGTAAGAGAAGTTCAGCTCAGTTTTAAAAAAAAGAAACCTTTTATTTTTCAGGAGAGGGTGAACAAATAAGTGTTTCTAAACACAATAAAATGGACTGAGACTGATCTCTGGTCTGAGAGAATCAGTGGGACTAATACAGTTTTAAAATGGAGCTCCTAACGTTTCGGCAAGTTGTGCCTTCCTCAGAGGAGAATAAAAAATGAAAGAAAGACTGGAGATATTTATACCTTCCCTAGGCGGAGCAACTAGGGAGCTTCTGATAGGCTGGAACTCCCTGTAATCAGATGGCTAAGCCGTCTCAGCTGTCTAATTGAACACCTGGCAATCAGGAGGAAACCTGTCTTAATCGGCACCAAAGGCCTGCTGGGTGTAAAACCACCAGTTAAGGGCCATCATCTCCACCCAAATGAGTTTCTAATACAAGTCAAGGTACACTTTGTGGCACTGGCAGGTTAGGTTCAGGGGAAAAAAAGGGTCTGGCTGCCTTTAGGCAGTCAGAGGGCACGGGCACACAAAGAATAGGCCTTAATACCTGTAATTCTCAAGAGGGGTTTGTAATTTTTTTTCATATTTTGCAGGTGTCCTGGCGGGTCTCCTAAAGGAGGTGTCCCCGCCCTCATCAGAGGAGGTAAGTCCATCATTTAGACACTCTAGGTCCCCCTAGTCTCAGTTTAACTGTGACCTCCAAGAATGGATAATAATACGTGTGACCAGTCTGTGTTTTAGCAGCGTGGAAATACGTTTAAAATGATGAATAACATTGCATAATCTGTAGCCGCGCTGTGAGGAGCTAACGCTAGCTACGTGTAGCTCTGGTTTTGCGGTACTCTGTATGTAAAATAAAAGTGCTTATAAAATAAAATAACCAGTAGAGTGTGAGAGGAGACAGAGGGCGTACCAGTGGAATTAAAGTGTGGGATTTTGGTGAAACTTGTGTGTGCGTATGCTTGATTAGAAGCTCCGTTTTTGTCGTTAGCATATCCGTTAGCATAACATCAGGATAACTTCCTGTCGGCGAAAAATAGTAGAAGAAATGCAAAACGCCAGAAAACCAACTAGCGGCCAGGAGGAGTAACTGCTAGATAATAGTAATAAGTGTTTAGAATCTGTGAATTTGTTAGAGCTTCATTGTCTAAGACCTGTAAGCTTACATCCTGACTTTAGTTTTAATTAAACATTATAACAAAGATTAATGGTTTCAGTTGTGCTTCTTCAATTCTTGAACTTAATTGTGATTCATTAGTAAATGAGATTCATTATTGTGCAGACCAGAGTGTAAGTGCAGTTCAACAGTTTGACTTGCATTGGTATTTCTGATTGAATATCTTTGAACACAGTTATTGATTTTTTTAAAGTTGAATTTAATATTTAATTGATTAATTATTCATTATTTTTTAATTTCATTTTACTTCCAATTTTAAACCTTTCGAATTCTGATTTGGAACTGGATTGTGATCTTGATTTTGACTCTGATTTAGATGTTGAGTTTGATTTAGGAATTCTAACTTCAATTTTGGATTCGAGATTCCTTCACATATCAAGCATTGACTAATTTTGGTACATTTACTATTTTACATCGTTCCTAAGAATCAATTTTGACACGGACGGCGCAAACATATTTGAGAGATCGTTGACCTCTCTTACACTACAGACGTATGCTAACATTTACTGCTGACCTTTGGGCAGTTTTGTGTTTGTTTTAGTCAAGGTGCGTGGTTGAGTGGATCCAGATCTGGGAAGTGAAGCAGTGGATCCCAGTTTTGGAGTCAACGACCGCACACAATACAGCACAGAGGGTGAGTTGACTTTGATTCATGTGATGACAAGCGTGCACATTCAATACACACATTTGAATACTCCTAGGCCGCATTAATTTACATTAAAGAAGCAGAGGAAGGAAGTAGGAGAACTGGTAAGTAAACTAAGCTGTGAAGTAAGGGAAGTAGGAGAACTGGTGGGAAGACTAAAATGTGAAGTAAGAGAAGTTCAGCTCAGTTTTTAAAAAAAGAAACCTTTTATTTTTCAGGAGAGGGTGAACAAATAAGTGTTTCTAAACACAATAAAATGGACTGAGACTGATCTCTGGTCTGAGAGAATCAGTGGGACTAATACAGTTTTAAAATGGAGCTCCTAACGTTTCGGCAAGTTGTGCCTTCCTCAGAGGAGAATAAAAAATGAAAGAAAGACTGGAGATATTTATACCTTCCCTAGGCGGAGCAACTAGGGAGCTTCTGATAGGCTGGAACTCCCTCTAATCAGATGGCTAAGCCGTCTCAGCTGTCTAATTGAACACCTGGCAATCAGGAGGAAACCTGTCTTAATCGGTACCAAAGGCCTGCTGGGTGTAAAACCACCAGTTAAGGGCCATCATCTCCACCCAATGAGTTTCTAATACAAGTCAAGGTACACTTTGTGGCACTGGCAGGTTAGGTTCAGGGGAAAAAAGGGTCTGGCTGCCTTTAGGCAGTCAGAGGGCACGGGCACACAAAGTATAGGCCTTAATACCTGTAATTCTCAAGAGGGGTTTGTAATTTTTTTTCATATTTTGCAGGTGTCCTGGCGGGTCTCCTAAAGGAGGTGTCCCGCCCTCATCAGAGGAGGTAAGTCCATCATTTAGACACTCTAGGTCCCCCTAGTCTCAGTTTAACTGTGACCTCCAAGAATGGATAATAATACGTGTGACCAGTCTGTGTTTTAGCAGCGTGGAAATACGTTTAAAATGATGAATAACATTGCATAATCTGTAGCCGCGCTGTGAGGAGCTAACGCTAGCTACGTGTAGCTCCGGTTTTGCGGTACTCTGTATGTAAAATAAAAGTGCTTATAAAATAAAATAACCAGTAGAGTGTGAGAGGAGACAGAGGGCGTACCAGTGGAATTAAAGTGTGGGATTTTGGTGAAACTTGTGTGTGCGTATGCTTGATTAGAAGCTCCGTTTTTGTCGTTAGCATATCCGTTAGCATAACATCAGGATAACTTCCTGTCGGCGAAAAATAGTAGAAGAAATGCAAAACGCCAGAAAACCAACTAGCGGCCAGGAGGAGTAACTGCTAGATAATAGTAATAAGTGTTTAGAATCTGTGAATTTGTTAGAGCTTCATTGTCTAAGACCTGTAAGCTTACATCCTGACTTTAGTTTTAATTAAACATTATAACAAAGATTAATGGTTTCAGTTGTGCTTCTTCAATTCTTGAACTTAATTGTGATTCATTAGTAAATGAGATTCATTATTGTGCAGACCAGAGTGTAAGTGCAGTTCAACAGTTTGACTTGCATTGGTATTTCTGATTGAATATCTTTGAACACAGTTATTGATTTTTTTAAAGTTGAATTTAATATTTAATTGATTAATTATTCATTATTTTTTAATTTCATTTTACTTCCAATTTTAAACCTTTCGAATTCTGATTTGGAACTGGATTGTGATCTTGATTTTGACTCTGATTTAGATGTTGAGTTTGATTTAGGAATTCTAACTTCAATTTTGGATTCGAGATTCCTTCACATATCCAGTATTGACTAATTTTGGTACATTTACTATTTTACATCGTTCCTAAGAATCAATTTTGACACGGACGGCGCAAACATATTTGAGAGATCGTTGACCTCTCTTACACTACAGACGTATGCTAACATTTACTGCTGACCTTTGGGCAGTTTTGTGTTTGTTTTAGTCAAGGTGCGTGGTTGAGTGGATCCAGATCTGGGAAGTGAAGCAGTGGATCCCAGTTTTGGAGTCAACGACCGCACACAATACAGCACAGAGGGTGAGTTGACTTTGATTCATGTGATGACAAGCGTGCACATTCAATACACACATTTGAATACTCCTAGGCTGCATTAATTTACATTAAAGAAGCAGAGGAAGGAAGTAGGAGAACTGGTAAGTAAACTAAGCTGTGAAGTAAGGGAAGTAGGAGAACTGGTGGGAAGACTAAAATGTGAAGTAAGAGAAGTTCAGCTCAGTTTTAAAAAAAAGAAACCTTTTATTTTTCAGGAGAGGGTGAACAAATAAGTGTTTCTAAACACAATAAAATGGACTGAGACTGATCTCTGGTCTGAGAGAATCAGTGGGACTAATACAGTTTTAAAATGGAGCTCCTAACGTTTCGGCAAGTTGTGCCTTCCTCAGAGGAGAATAAAAAATGAAAGAAAGACTGGAGATATTTATACCTTCCCTAGGCGGAGCAACTAGGGAGCTTCTGATAGGCTGGAACTCCCTGTAATCAGATGGCTAAGCCGTCTCAGCTGTCTAATTGAACACCTGGCAATCAGGAGGAAACCTGTCTTAATCGGCACCAAAGGCCTGCTGGGTGTAAAACCACCAGTTAAGGGCCATCATCTCCACCCAAATGAGTTTCTAATACAAGTCAAGGTACACTTTGTGGCACTGGCAGGTTAGGTTCAGGGGGAAAAAAGGGTCTGGCTGCCTTTAGGCAGTCAGAGGGCACGGGCACACAAAGTATAGGCCTTAATACCTGTAATTCTCAAGAGGGGTTTGTAATTTTTTTTCATATTTTGCAGGTGTCCTGGCGGGTCTCCTAAAGGAGGTGTCCCCGCCCTCATCAGAGGAGGTAAGTCCATCATTTAGACACTCTAGGTCCCCCTAGTCTCAGTTTAACTGTGACCTCCAAGAATGGATAATAATACGTGTGACCAGTCTGTGTTTTAGCAGCGTGGAAATACGTTTAAAATGATGAATAACATTGCATAATCTGTAGCCGCGCTGTGAGGAGCTAACGCTAGCTACGTGTAGCTCCGGTTTTGCGGTACTCTGTATGTAAAATAAAAATGCTTATAAAATAAAATAACCAGTAGAGTGTGAGAGGAGACAGAGGGCGTACCAGTGGAATTAAAGTGTGGGATTTTGGTGAAACTTGTGTGTGCGTATGCTTGATTAGAAGCTCCGTTTTTGTCGTTAGCATATCCGTTAGCATAACATCAGGATAACTTCCTGTCGGCGAAAAATAGTAGAAGAAATGCAAAACGCCAGAAAACCAACTAGCGGCCAGGAGGAGTAACTGCTAGATAATAGTAATAAGTGTTTAGAATCTGTGAATTTGTTAGAGCTTCATTGTCTAAGACCTGTAAGCTTACATCCTGACTTTAGTTTTAATTAAACATTATAACAAAGATTAATGGTTTCAGTTGTGCTTCTTCAATTCTTGAACTTAATTGTGATTCATTAGTAAATGAGATTCATTATTGTGCAGACCAGAGTGTAAGTGCAGTTCAACAGTTTGACTTGCATTGGTATTTCTGATTGAATATCTTTGAACACAGTTATTGATTTTTTTAAAGTTGAATTTAATATTTAATTGATTAATTATTCATTATTTTTTAATTTCATTTTACTTCCAATTTTAAACCTTTCGAATTCTGATTTGGAACTGGATTGTGATCTTGATTTTGACTCTGATTTAGATGTTGAGTTTGATTTAGGAATTCTAACTTCAATTTTGGATTCGAGATTCCTTCACATATCAAGCATTGACTAATTTTGGTACATTTACTATTTTACATCGTTCCTAAGAATCAATTTTGACACGGACGGCGCAAACATATTTGAGAGATCGTTGACCTCTCTTACACTACAGACGTATGCTAACATTTACTGCTGACCTTTGGGCAGTTTTGTGTTTGTTTTAGTCAAGGTGCGTGGTTGAGTGGATCCAGATCTGGGAAGTGAAGCAGTGGATCCCAGTTTTGGAGTCAACGACCGCACACAATACAGCACAGAGGGTGAGTTGACTTTGATTCATGTGATGACAAGCGTGCACATTCAATACACACATTTGAATACTCCTAGGCCGCATTAATTTACATTAAAGAAGCAGAGGAAGGAAGTAGGAGAACTGGTAAGTAAACTAAGCTGTGAAGTAAGGGAAGTAGGAGAACTGGTGGGAAGACTAAAATGTGAAGTAAGAGAAGTTCAGCTCAGTTTTAAAAAAAAGAAACCTTTTATTTTTCAGGAGAGGGTGAACAAATAAGTGTTTCTAAACACAATAAAATGGACTGAGACTGATCTCTGGTCTGAGAGAATCAGTGGGACTAATACAGTTTTAAAATGGAGCTCCTAACGTTTCGGCAAGTTGTGCCTTCCTCAGAGGAGAATAAAAAATGAAAGAAAGACTGGAGATATTTATACCTTCCCTAGGCGGAGCAACTAGGGAGCTTCTGATAGGCTGGAACTCCCTGTAATCAGATGGCTAAGCCGTCTCAGCTGTCTAATTGAACACCTGGCAATCAGGAGGAAACCTGTCTTAATCGGCACCAAAGGCCTGCTGGGTGTAAAACCACCAGTTAAGGGCCATCATCTCCACCCAAATGAGTTTCTAATACAAGTCAAGGTACACTTTGTGGCACTGGCAGGTTAGGTTCAGGGGAAAAAAAGGGTCTGGCTGCCTTTAGGCAGTCAGAGGGCACGGGCACACAAAGTATAGGCCTTAATACCTGTAATTCTCAAGAGGGGTTTGTAATTTTTTTTCATATTTTGCAGGTGTCCTGGCGGGTCTCCTAAAGGAGGTGTCCCCGCCCTCATCAGAGGAGGTAAGTCCATCATTTAGACACTCTAGGTCCCCCTAGTCTCAGTTTAACTGTGACCTCCAAGAATGGATAATAATACGTGTGACCAGTCTGTGTTTTAGCAGCGTGGAAATACGTTTAAAATGATGAATAACATTGCATAATCTGTAGCCGCGCTGTGAGGAGCTAACGCTAGCTACGTGTAGCTCCGGTTTTGCGGTACTCTGTATGTAAAATAAAAGTGCTTATAAAATAAAATAACCAGTAGAGTGTGAGAGGAGACAGAGGGCGTACCAGTGGAATTAAAGTGTGGGATTTTGGTGAAACTTGTGTGTGCGTATGCTTGATTAGAAGCTCCGTTTTTGTCGTTAGCATATCCGTTAGCATAACATCAGGATAACTTCCTGTCGGCGAAAAATAGTAGAAGAAATGCAAAACGCCAGAAAACCAACTAGCGGCCAGGAGGAGTAACTGCTAGATAATAGTAATAAGTGTTTAGAATCTGTGAATTTGTTAGAGCTTCATTGTCTAAGACCTGTAAGCTTACATCCTGACTTTAGTTTTAATTAAACATTATAACAAAGATTAATGGTTTCAGTTGTGCTTCTTCAATTCTTGAACTTAATTGTGATTCATTAGTAAATGAGATTCATTATTGTGCAGACCAGAGTGTAAGTGCAGTTCAACAGTTTGACTTGCATTGGTATTTCTGATTGAATATCTTTGAACACAGTTATTGATTTTTTTAAAGTTGAATTTAATATTTAATTGATTAATTATTCATTATTTTTTAATTTCATTTTACTTCCAATTTTAAACCTTTCGAATTCTGATTTGGAACTGGATTGTGATCTTGATTTTGACTCTGATTTAGATGTTGAGTTTGATTTAGGAATTCTAACTTCAATTTTGGATTCGAGATTCCTTCACATATCAAGCATTGACTAATTTTGGTACATTTACTATTTTACATCGTTCCTAAGAATCAATTTTGACACGGACGGCGCAAACATATTTGAGAGATCGTTGACCTCTCTTACACTACAGACGTATGCTAACATTTACTGCTGACCTTTGGGCAGTTTTGTGTTTGTTTTAGTCAAGGTGCGTGGTTGAGTGGATCCAGATCTGGGAAGTGAAGCAGTGGATCCCAGTTTTGGGGTCAACGACCGCACACAATACAGCACAGAGGGTGAGTTGACTTTGATTCATGTGATGACAAGCGTGCACATTCAATACACACATTTGAATACTCCTAGGCCGCATTAATTTACATTAAAGAAGCAGAGGAAGGAAGTAGGAGAACTGGTAAGTAAACTAAGCTGTGAAGTAAGGGAAGTAGGAGAACTGGTGGGAAGACTAAAATGTGAAGTAAGAGAAGTTCAGCTCAGTTTTTAAAAAAAGAAACCTTTTATTTTTCAGGAGAGGGTGAACAAATAAGTGTTTCTAAACACAATAAAATGGACTGAGACTGATCTCTGGTCTGAGAGAATCAGTGGGACTAATACAGTTTTAAAATGGAGCGCCTAACGTTTCGGCAAGTTGTGCCTTCCTCAGAGGAGAATAAAAAATGAAAGAAAGACTGGAGATATTTATACCTTCCCTAGGCGGAGCAACTAGGGAGCTTCTGATAGGCTGGAACTCCCTGTAATCAGATGGCTAAGCCGTCTCAGCTGTCTAATTGAACACCTGGCAATCAGGAGGAAACCTGTCTTAATCGGCACCAAAGGCCTGCTGGGTGTAAAACCACCAGTTAAGGGCCATCATCTCCACCCAAATGAGTTTCTAATACAAGTCAAGGTACACTTTGTGGCACTGGCAGGTTAGGTTCAGGGGAAAAAAAGGGTCTGGCTGCCTTTAGGCAGTCAGAGGGCACGGGCACACAAAGTATAGGCCTTAATACCTGTAATTCTCAAGAGGGGTTTGTAATTTTTTTTCATATTTTGCAGGTGTCCTGGCAGGTCTCCTAAAGGAGGTGTCCCCGCCCTCATCAGAGGAGGTAAGTCCATCATTTAGACACTCTAGGTCCCCCTAGTCTCAGTTTAACTGTGACCTCCAAGAATGGATAATAATACGTGTGACCAGTCTGTGTTTTAGCAGCGTGGAAATACGTTTAAAATGATGAATAACATTGCATAATCTGTAGCCGCGCTGTGAGGAGCTAACGCTAGCTACGTGTAGCTCCGGTTTTGCGGTACTCTGTATGTAAAATAAAAGTGCTTATAAAATAAAATAACCAGTAGAGTGTGAGAGGAGACAGAGGGCGTACCAGTGGAATTAAAGTGTGGGATTTTGGTGAAACTTGTGTGGTGCGTATGCTTGATTAGAAGCTCCGTTTTTGTCGTTAGCATATCCGTTAGCATAACATCAGGATAACTTCCTGTCGGCGAAAAATAGTAGAAGAAATGCAAAACGCCAGAAAACCAACTAGCGGCCAGGAGGAGTAACTGCTAGATAATAGTAATAAGTGTTTAGAATCTGTGAATTTGTTAGAGCTTCATTGTCTAAGACCTGTAAGCTTACATCCTGACTTTAGTTTTAATTAAACATTATAACAAAGATTAATGGTTTCAGTTGTGCTTCTTCAATTCTTGAACTTAATTGTGATTCATTAGTAAATGAGATTCATTATTGTGCAGACCAGAGTGTAAGTGCAGTTCAACAGTTTGACTTGCATTGGTATTTCTGATTGAATATCTTTGAACACAGTTATTGATTTTTTTAAAGTTGAATTTAATATTTAATTGATTAATTATTCATTATTTTTTAATTTCATTTTACTTCCAATTTTAAACCTTTCGAATTCTGATTTGGAACTGGATTGTGATCTTGATTTTGACTCTGATTTAGATGTTGAGTTTGATTTAGGAATTCTAACTTCAATTTTGGATTCAAGATTCCTTCACATATCCAGTATTGACTAATTTTGGTACATTTACTATTTTACATCGTTCCTAAGAATCAATTTTGACACGGACGGCGCAAACATATTTGAGAGATCGTTGACCTCTCTTACACTACAGACGTATGCTAACATTTACTGCTGACCTTTGGGCAGTTTTGTGTTTGTTTTAGTCAAGGTGCGTGGTTGAGTGGATCCAGATCTGGGAAGTGAAGCAGTGGATCCCAGTTTTGGAGTCAACGACCGCACACAATACAGCACAGAGGGTGAGTTGACTTTGATTCATGTGATGACAAGCGTGCACATTCAATACACACATTTGAATACTCCTAGGCTGCATTAATTTACATTAAAGAAGCAGAGGAAGGAAGTAGGAGAACTGGTAAGTAAACTAAGCTGTGAAGTAAGGGAAGTAGGAGAACTGGTGGGAAGACTAAAATGTGAAGTAAGAGAAGTTCAGCTCAGTTTTAAAAAAAAGAAACCTTTTATTTTTCAGGAGAGGGTGAACAAATAAGTGTTTCTAAACACAATAAAATGGACTGAGACTGATCTCTGGTCTGAGAGAATCAGTGGGACTAATACAGTTTTAAAATGGAGCTCCTAACATTTCGGCAAGTTGTGCCTTCCTCAGAGGAGAATAAAAAATGAAAGCAAGACTGGAGATATTTATACCTTCCCTAGGCGGAGCAACTAGGGAGCTTCTGATAGGCTGGAACTCCCTCTAATCAGATGGCTAAGCCGTCTCAGCTGTCTAATTGAACACCTGGCAATCAGGAGGAAACCTGTCTTAATCGGCACCAAAGGCCTGCTGGGTGTAAAACCACCAGTTAAGGGCCATCATCTCCACCCAATGAGTTTCTAATACAAGTCAAGGTACACTTTGTGGCACTGGCAGGTTAGGTTCAGGGGAAAAAAAGGGTCTGGCTGCCTTTAGGCAGTCAGAGGGCACGGGTACACAAAGTATAGGCCTTAATACCTGTAATTCTCAAGAGGGGTTTGTAATTTTTTTTCATATTTTGCAGGTGTCCTGGCGGGTCTCCTAAAGGAGGTGTCCCCGCCCTCATCAGAGGAGGTAAGTCCATCATTTAGACACTCTAGGTCCCCCTAGTCTCAGTTTAACTGTGACCTCCAAGAATGGATAATAATACGTGTGACCAGTCTGTGTTTTAGCAGCGTGGAAATACGTTTAAAATGATGAATAACATTGCATAATCTGTAGCCGCGCTGTGAGGAGCTAACGCTAGCTACGCGTAGCTCCGGTTTTGCGGTACTCTGTATGTAAGATAAAAGTGCTTATAAAATAAAATAACCAGTAGTGTGAGAGGAGACAGAGGGCGTACCAGTGGAATTAAAGTGTGGGATTTTGGTGAAACTTGTGTGTGTATGCTTGATTAGAAGCTCCGTTTTTGTCGTTAGCATATCCGTTAGCATAACATCAGGATAACTTCCTGTCGGCGAAAAATAGTAGAAGAAATGCAAAACGCCAGAAAACCAACTAGCGGCCAGGAGGAGTAACTGCTAGATAATAGTAATGAGTGTTTAGAATCTGTGAATTTGTTAGAGCTTCATTGTCTAAGACCTGTAAGCTTACATCCTGACTTTAGTTTTAATTAAACATTATAACAAAGATTAATGGTTTCAGTTGTGCTTCTTCAATTCTTGAACTTAATTGTGATTCATTAGTAAATGAGATTCATTATTGTGCAGACCAGAGTGTAAGTGCAGTTCAACAGTTTGACTTGCATTGGTATTTCTGATTGAATATCTTTGAACACAGTTATTGATTTTTTTAAAGTTGAATTTAATATTTAATTGATTAATTATTCATTATGTTTTAATTTCATTTTACTTCCAATTTTAAACCTTTCGAATTCTGATTTGGAACTGGATTGTGATCTTGATTTTGACTCTGATTTAGATGTTGAGTTTGATTTAGGAATTCTAACTTCAATTTTGGATTCGAGATTCCTTCACATATCCAGTATTGACTAATTTTGGTACATTTACTATTTTACATCGTTCCTAAGAATCAATTTTGACACGGACGGCGCAAACATATTTGAGAGATCGTTGACCTCTCTTACACTACAGACGTATGCTAACATTTACTGCTGACCTTTGGGCAGTTTTGTGTTTGTTTTAGTCAAAGTGCGTGGTTGAGTGGATCCAGATCTGGGAAGTGAAGCAGTGGATCCCAGTTTTGGAGTCAACGACCGCACACAATACAGCACAGAGGGTGAGTTGACTTTGATTCATGTGATGACAAGCGTGCACATTCAATACACACATTTGAATACTCCTAGGCTGCATTAATTTACATTAAAGAAGCAGAGGAAGGAAGTAGGAGAACTGGTAAGTAAACTAAGCTGTGAAGTAAGGGAAGTAGGAGAACTGGTGGGAAGACTAAAATGTGAAGTAAGAGAAGTTCAGCTCAGTTTTTAAAAAAAAGAAACCTTTTATTTTTCAGGAGAGGGTGAACAAATAAGTGTTTCTAAACACAATAAAATGGACTGAGACTGATCTCTGGTCTGAGAGAATCAGTGGGACTAATACAGTTTTAAAATGGAGCTCCTAACATTTCGGCAAGTTGTGCCTTCCTCAGAGGAGAATAAAAAATGAAAGCAAGACTGGAGATATTTATACCTTCCCTAGGCGGAGCAACTAGGGAGCTTCTGATAGGCTGGAACTCCCTCTAATCAGATGGCTAAGCCGTCTCAGCTGTCTAATTGAACACCTGGCAATCAGGAGGAAACCTGTCTTAATCGGCACCAAAGGCCTGCTGGGTGTAAAACCACCAGTTAAGGGCCATCATCTCCACCCAATGAGTTTCTAATACAAGTCAAGGTACACTTTGTGGCACTGGCAGGTTAGGTTCAGGGAAAAAAAAGGGTCTGGCTGCCTTTAGGCAGTCAGAGGGCACGGGCACACAAAGTATAGGCCTTAATACCTGTAATTCTCAAGAGGGGTTTGTAATTTTTTTTCATATTTTGCAGGTGTCCTGGCGGGTCTCCTAAAGGAGGTGTCCCCGCCCTCATCAGAGGAGGTAAGTCCATCATTTAGACACTCTAGGTCCCCCTAGTCTCAGTTTAACTGTGACCTCCAAGAATGGATAATAATACGTGTGACCAGTCTGTGTTTTAGCAGCGTGGAAATACGTTTAAAATGATGAATAACATTGCATAATCTGTAGCCGCGCTGTGAGGAGCTAACGCTAGCTACGCGTAGCTCCGGTTTTGCGGTACTCTGTATGTAAGATAAAAGTGCTTATAAAATAAAATAACCAGTAGTGTGAGAGGAGACAGAGGGCGTACCAGTGGAATTAAAGTGTGGGATTTTGGTGAAACTTGTGTGTATGCTTGATTAGAAGCTCCGTTTTTGTCGTTAGCATATCCGTTAGCATAACATCAGGATAACTTCCTGTCGGCGAAAAATAGTAGAAGAAATGCAAAACGCCAGAAAACCAACTAGCGGCCAGGAGGAGAAACTGCTAGATAATAGTAATGAGTGTTTAGAATCTGTGAATTTGTTAGAGCTTCATTGTCTAAGACCTGTAAGCTTACATCCTGACTTTAGTTTTAATTAAACATTATAACAAAGATTAATGGTTTCAGTTGTGCTTCTTCAATTCTTGAACTTAATTGTGATTCATTAGTAAATGAGATTCATTATTGTGCAGACCAGAGTGTAAGTGCAGTTCAACAGTTTGACTTGCATTGGTATTTCTGATTGAATATCTTTGAACACAGTTATTGATTTTTTTAAAGTTGAATTTAATATTTAATTGATTAATTATTCATTATTTTTTAATTTCATTTTACTTCCAATTTTAAACCTTTCGAATTCTGATTTGGAACTGGATTGTGATCTTGATTTTGACTCTGATTTAGATGTTGAGTTTGATTTAGGAATTCTAACTTCAATTTTGGATTCGAGATTCCTTCACATATCCAGTATTGACTAATTTTGGTACATTTACTATTTTACATCGTTCCTAAGAATCAATTTTGACACGGACGGCGCAAACATATTTGAGAGATCGTTGACCTCTCTTACACTACAGACGTATGCTAACATTTACTGCTGACCTTTGGGCAGTTTTGCGTTTGTTTTAGTCAAGGTGCGTGGTTGAGTGGATCCAGATCTGGGAAGTGAAGCAGTGGATCCCAGTTTTGGGGTCAACGACCGCACACAATACAGCACAGAGGGTGAGTTGACTTTGATTCATGTGATGACAAGCGTGCACATTCAATACACACATTTGAATACTCCTAGGCTGCATTAATTTACATTAAAGAAGCAGAGGAAGGAAGTAGGAGAACTGGTAAGTAAACTAAGCTGTGAAGTAAGGGAAGTAGGAGAACTGGTGGGAAGACTAAAATGTGAAGTAAGAGAAGTTCAGCTCAGTTTTTAAAAAAAGAAACCTTTGATTTTTCAGGAGAGGGTGAACAAATAAGTGTTTCTAAACACAATAAAATGGACTGAGACTGATCTCTGGTCTGAGAGAATCAGTGGGACTAATACAGTTTTAAAATGGAGCTCCTAACGTTTCGGCAAGTTGTGCCTTCCTCAGAGGAGAATAAAAAATGAAAGAAAGACTGGAGATATTTATACCTTCCCTAGGCGGAGCAACTAGGGAGCTTCTGATAGGCTGGAACTCCCTCTAATCAGATGGCTAAGCCGTCTCAGCTGTCTAATTGAACACCTGGCAATCAGGAGGAAACCTGTCTTAATCGGCACCAAAGGCCTGCTGGGTGTAAAACCACCAGTTAAGGGCCATCATCTCCACCCAATGAGTTTCTAATACAAGTCAAGGTACACTTTGTGGCACTGGCAGGTTAGGTTCAGGGGGAAAAAAGGGTCTGGCTGTCTTTAGGCAGTCAGAGGGCACGGGCACACAAAGTATAGGCCTTAATACCTGTAATTCTCAAGAGGGGTTTGTAATTTTTTTTCATATTTTGCAGGTGTCCTGGCGGGTCTCCTAAAGGAGGTGTCCCGCCCTCATCAGAGGAGGTAAGTCCATCATTTAGACACTCTAGGTCCCCCTAGTCTCAGTTTAACTGTGACCTCCAAGAATGGATAATAATACGTGTGACCAGTCTGTGTTTTAGCAGCGTGGAAATACGTTTAAAATGATGAATAACATTGCATAATCTGTAGCCGCGCTGTGAGGAGCTAACGCTAGCTACGTGTAGCTCCGGTTTTGCGGTACTCTGTATGTAAAATAAAAGTGCTTATAAAATAAAATAACCAGTAGAGTGTGAGAGGAGACAGAGGGCGTACCAGTGGAATTAAAGTGTGGGATTTTGGTGAAACTTGTGTGTGCGTATGCTTGATTAGAAGCTCCGTTTTTGTCGTTAGCATATCCGTTAGCATAACATCAGGATAACTTCCTGTCGGCGAAAAATAGTAGAAGAAATGCAAAACGCCAGAAAACCAACTAGCGGCCAGGAGGAGTAACTGCTAGATAATAGTAATAAGTGTTTAGAATCTGTGAATTTGTTAGAGCTTCATTGTCTAAGACCTGTAAGCTTACATCCTGACTTTAGTTTTAATTAAACATTATAACAAAGATTAATGGTTTCAGTTGTGCTTCTTCAATTCTTGAACTTAATTGTGATTCATTAGTAAATGAGATTCATTATTGTGCAGACCAGAGTGTAAGTGCAGTTCAACAGTTTGACTTGCATTGGTATTTCTGATTGAATATCTTTGAACACAGTTATTGATTTTTTTAAAGTTGAATTTAATATTTAATTGATTAATTATTCATTATTTTTTAATTTCATTTTACTTCCAATTTTAAACCTTTCGAATTCTGATTTGGAACTGGATTGTGATCTTGATTTTGACTCTGATTTAGATGTTGAGTTTGATTTAGGAATTCTAACTTCAATTTTGGATTCGAGATTCCTTCACATATCAAGCATTGACTAATTTTGGTACATTTACTATTTTACATCGTTCCTAAGAATCAATTTTGACACGGACGGCGCAAACATATTTGAGAGATCGTTGACCTCTCTTACACTACAGACGTATGCTAACATTTACTGCTGACCTTTGGGCAGTTTTGTGTTTGTTTTAGTCAAAGTGCGTGGTTGAGTGGATCCAGATCTGGGAAGTGAAGCAGTGGATCCCAGTTTTGGAGTCAACGACCGCACACAATACAGCACAGAGGGTGAGTTGACTTTGATTCATGTGATGACAAGCGTGCACATTCAATACACACATTTGAATACTCCTAGGCTGCATTAATTTACATTAAAGAAGCAGAGGAAGGAAGTAGGAGAACTGGTAAGTAAACTAAGCTGTGAAGTAAGGGAAGTAGGAGAACTGGTGGGAAGACTAAAAAGTGAAGTAAGAGAAGTTCAGCTCAGTTTTAAAAAAAAGAAACCTTTTATTTTTCAGGAGAGGGTGAACAAATAAGTGTTTCTAAACACAATAAAATGGACTGAGACTGATCTCTGGTCTGAGAGAATCAGTGGGACTAATACAGTTTTAAAATGGAGCTCCTAACATTTCGGCAAGTTGTGCCTTCCTCAGAGGAGAATAAAAAATGAAAGCAAGACTGGAGATATTTATACCTTCCCTAGGCGGAGCAACTAGGGAGCTTCTGATAGGCTGGAACTCCCTCTAATCAGATGGCTAAGCCGTCTCAGCTGTCTAATTGAACACCTGGCAATCAGGAGGAAACCTGTCTTAATCGGCACCAAAGGCCTGCTGGGTGTAAAACCACCAGTTAAGGGCCATCATCTCCACCCAATGAGTTTCTAATACAAGTCAAGGTACACTTTGTGGCACTGGCAGGTTAGGTTCAGGGGAAAAAAAGGGTCTGGCTGCCTTTCGGCAGTCAGAGGGCACGGGCACACAAAGTATAGGCCTTAATACCTGTAATTCTCAAGAGGGGTTTGTAATTTTTTTTCATATTTTGCAGGTGTCCTGGCGGGTCTCCTAAAGGAGGTGTCCCCGCCCTCATCAGAGGAGGTAAGTCCATCATTTAGACACTCTAGGTCCCCCTAGTCTCAGTTTAACTGTGACCTCCAAGAATGGATAATAATACGTGTGACCAGTCTGTGTTTTAGCAGCGTGGAAATACGTTTAAAATGATGAATAACATTGCATAATCTGTAGCCGCGCTGTGAGGAGCTAACGCTAGCTACGCGTAGCTCCGGTTTTGCGGTACTCTGTATGTAAGATAAAAGTGCTTATAAAATAAAATAACCAGTAGTGTGAGAGGAGACAGAGGGCGTACCAGTGGAATTAAAGTGTGGGATTTTGGTGAAACTTGTGTGTATGCTTGATTAGAAGCTCCGTTTTTGTCGTTAGCATATCCGTTAGCATAACATCAGGATAACTTCCTGTCGGCGAAAAATAGTAGAAGAAATGCAAAACGCCAGAAAACCAACTAGCGGCCAGGAGGAGTAACTGCTAGATAATAGTAATGAGTGTTTAGAATCTGTGAATTTGTTAGAGCTTCATTGTCTAAGACCTGTAAGCTTACATCCTGACTTTAGTTTTAATTAAACATTATAACAAAGATTAATGGTTTCAGTTGTGCTTCTTCAATTCTTGAACTTAATTGTGATTCATTAGTAAATGAGATTCATTATTGTGCAGACCAGAGTGTAAGTGCAGTTCAACAGTTTGACTTGCATTGGTATTTCTGATTGAATATCTTTGAACACAGTTATTGATTTTTTTAAAGTTGAATTTAATATTTAATTGATTAATTATTCATTATTTTTTAATTTCATTTTACTTCCAATTTTAAACCTTTCGAATTCTGATTTGGAACTGGATTGTGATCTTGATTTTGACTCTGATTTAGATGTTGAGTTTGATTTAGGAATTCTAACTTCAATTTTGGATTCGAGATTCCTTCACATATCCAGTATTGACTAATTTTGGTACATTTACTATTTTACATCGTTCCTAAGAATCAATTTTGACACGGACGGCGCAAACATATTTGAGAGATCGTTGACCTCTCTTACACTACAGACGTATGCTAACATTTACTGCTGACCTTTGGGCAGTTTTGTGTTTGTTTTAGTCAAGGTGCGTGGTTGAGTGGATCCAGATCTGGGAAGTGAAGCAGTGGATCCCAGTTTTGGAGTCAACGACCGCACACAATACAGCACAGAGGGTGAGTTGACTTTGATTCATGTGATGACAAGCGTGCACATTCAATACACACATTTGAATACTCCTAGGCTGCATTAATTTACATTAAAGAAGCAGAGGAAGGAAGTAGGAGAACTGGTAAGTAAACTAAGCTGTGAAGTAAGGGAAGTAGGAGAACTGGTGGGAAGACTAAAATGTGAAGTAAGAGAAGTTCAGCTCAGTTTTTAAAAAAGAAACCTTTTATTTTTCAGGAGAGGGTGAACTGTGATGGGAAAATATGTCAGTCTACTGTTTTAGGGTTAAGGAATGTGAGTTTTATAAGAGCAGGCACTAAACCTTGTGTTTTCTAAATGATTCTCGTAAATTTCGGATCCAGGGGTCTTGTGATCTGTTATCTTGGTATCTGTTTTCCTGTGCATTATTTGTCTTCAAGGACGGCAACACAGATGTCTTGATTACAGTATTTCCTTGATGAGCATTAGCGGAAGGGCATGACCCTCTTCAGGCATATATGATGTGTGATGGTTCACAGGGTTTTTCCGTCTCTGCAAATACTGTGACTTAACTCTTTGACCAGGTCACAGTAACATCAAAGGAAGCATCTGATGTCTCCATAAATATTGTGCGACAAACTGATAACAAAGGGATTCGTAAAACGGCCATAAATTACCTTCAGGGTATCGTAAAGACAGGACACTATGCTTCAAAGAAAAACATCTGCCTTGACTGGTTTCCTTCTTCTGTTTATTCTTGTTTGCGAACCAAGGTGACAGCATGCTGGCTGGGTATAAAGGTCCAGGCATTTGAATGTGTCATCAGAGCACCTCTAACAGATGACGCTGATGTGTCTGTGAGACTGTGCTCTCTTTGCTTGCAAGCAAATAAATTGACTATTACAACTTTGATCGTTCATCCAGACTCTGTTTCATTTGACATTGATTTGATAACACTTTAACACTCTTCTCCCGACTATTCATAGAAATATTCCACAACAATTTGGCGTTGTCGGCAGGATTCGCTGACTGTCTATCGGAGCTCCAGAGGGACTGACCGGAGGAGATGCATCTCCAGGAATCCACAAACTGAAGTTCCTGTCTTATACCTCATTAGCCGAGCGAGAGAGAGCCGGCAGACCTGTGTGAGTTTCTGATTGACAGCACGCGAATCCAACGAAAAAGAATTCATTTCTACAAACGGGTAAGAAAGTTAAAATTCCAATTGTAAAAGTAATGGTAAAATTATACTAAGGTCATATGATTTAACAGACACAGATGAATGGTCAAGTAGTCATTTTATTTTTTTATTATTTGGGTAAAACAATTGTTTTTGACGTTCGTGTTTTCGTTTTAAGAATGTGGTTCATGTAAACTCCCTTTTTCATTTTCTGGCATATCACTATTTGCACGCTACTTACGTAGAAGACAGGATTGTGTTATACGGTGATGATTTAACTCAGAATAAAAACATTTTGAGATCGTAACACAGATCGCTTGACTACAGATATAGGTTTGTTGTAAGACCGTTGTTATGCGCTAAATACGTGAATTCTACTAAAGTAATTGATAGAATAAGATTCGTGCGCCAAAACGTGAATTCTATACTGATAGAATAAGACCGTGACAAATAATTAAACGTGAACTTCAAATAAGGTTTTTGCAAAATTTTTCCTTGGGAAAGAAATTAAGCCTTACGACGACGGTCGTATTGTAAAGGTAACGTTAACGTATCCACGCCTGAAAGATGGGTGGTAAAGATAGTAAGTGCGCGGAGCCCTCGGGTCCGATAGTGGATGTGATGAGACAGAAGTATGGAAACGGGTGTTTAGAATGCCTCACATACTGGTCAAAGGGTTTTGGTTTTCCTGAAAACGGCTGATTGAGCGCCGCGAAGCTCAAAATGTAAAGAGGGGATTTCGAAGGTAAATTGAAACAGATTAAATGTACGAAGAAAGTCCGAGTCAAAGACTTAGAAATAAAAGTGAAACATTTGGGAATGATAAAAGTCATAGAATGAGTCTGAGCAGCCCGATGCCAAGGTCTTACCTCCGATAATAAATAAATGTGGGACAAGGACAATCACACTGCCAAATAATTGGAAGAATGAACAAAATTGGGATTCCCTGAAAGAGGCAGTTTTAGCCTACGATTAAAATTTGATTAACTCAAAACGTGCTTGGAGCAGAGAAAGAGGTGAAGCAGATACGAATAAGTTGATGTCCAAAAGGAAACGAAAATAGGTGTAACTGTTTAAAATAGACAGAGAGGCATATGAGCAGAGAGAGAGAGGAATGCAGGGGTGAGACACACACACACACACACACACACACACACACACACACACCCACAGAGGCACGCACACACAGAAACACAGAGATCTAAGAATTGTATCTCTACATGAGACAACGTTGTCTAACATTTGCTGCTGAACTTTCGGCAGCTGTTTTGTTTTGTTTGTTTTGTTGATTTTTAGTCCTTGGTCCTGGTCTGGGGATTCCGCTTCCTGCTGTATGCTCCCCAGCCACAAACAACTTGAACGACACCCACCACTCAACACGTCGAGGATGAAGAAGATGAACGAGACTCGTCAAAATCTACAGGTACCATGTCAGAAAATATCTGTGGCATTCAAACCTGCAGTGAGTGCATACGACAATGGTGAAAACTGGCCGTATAAACATGCGGTGACAGCTCTGACTGAACTTTGTAAGAAGGCTTTCCGCCATCCATAAGCCTGGAGAACATCACACAAGAGAGTTGTGTGACATGCAGCATCCTGAACATGAGGATCAGTTCAACAACGGAGAACAGAGAAGTTTCGTCAGCACAGATGCAAGCATGCCCAGCTGATAATGTATCAGGGCATGAGAGGAAGCTGAAAGACACTTTGAGACTTTGACACACACCAACTGAAGACTTTGTGTGCCATACATGTGGCAGCTTGAACATTGAGGAACAGATGCTCACGCTCCATGAACAAGGAGTGGTGGGAGGGCTCGACAATCAGCCATCAGGGGGGTGCAGCAGGGACCGGAGTGAGACCAGAGCTGGACCAACGACGCGCACACAAATACAACACAGAGGGTGAGTTAACTTCAGATTCATTAGATGACAAACTTGTACATTTAATACACACATTAGAAACTAGACAAACACCACTCACACCCACATATGTATTCGAATGAGATTGAAGGATTTATAAAGTTACAGCAAGTCACGTTAACTGTTAAGAAAAAAAAAAGAAAAAGAAAATGTTTAGACTATCACATGCAGGCTGATTTACTTCACTGCACAGCACATGGGTTACGTGAACGAGATGCAAGGTTAGAGGAAGTATGATTTAGAGAAGTGGAAATGATATAATGGTATAATAAGAGTTTGTTGGACAAAAAAGTACTGCTGCTGTCTGTTTCTCTGTGTCCCACACAATCTGAGTTTGTAAAGGGGGAGGATTCCACATGTTTCCACATGTTTCCACATGGTACAAGCCCAGGACTGGTGTGAAGGACATGTCTGACTGGCAGCAAGTCAGACTCAATTCACTGACTTCAGCAATATAGAGGATCCTGGTAATGTACAGAAACAAAGGTGACTTACACAAATCAATTTTATCAGTAAAAAGAGTCATTCAACTTATGTTTGATAAAACACACACACACATCTGTCAACATGACTGAGCTGTCTCAAATGAGAGGCTATTGAAAGTATTACACCTGTTTTTGAGTTTTTATTGAAGGCTGTATAATAATAGAGTGTGATGATTCACCAGTGTGCACACTAAAATTGACCGGTAAAGAAAATTCATGATCTGAGGGAACCAATTGAGTGACGATTTGGCTAACATTTGTAAGCAGGTTTGGTGCAGCCGCGAGCACCTCAAATTTCTAATCCACACACCATTATGTCACTCATCCCTCCAGACTTATTTCGTCGTCGACTTGGCCACTGCATGTTTTATTTTATTTTATTTGATTTGATTTTTTTATTTTTCCTGTACCTGTGCACAAGGACAGTCAATTTTTATTTTGCTTTCTCATACAGGAAGAGTCTCTCCCTGGACCCAGGTGTCCTCAGGGTTATTCAGAAAGATAGGATTAGATTAGGACAACTTTATTAATCCCCAGAGGGGAAAGACTTTTGCCACCCAAAAGCCCTGGTGTGTTTAACAAAGCCTTGTGAAACAATCTGGTTAATTTACACTTACCAAATGGTTCAGCCTTTTTACAATATGTTGATGATATCATGATTTGCAGGCCAAAGAAGAAGCATGTAAATTAGAATAATTTAGACTTACAGTTGTCCTATTTAGGTTTTGGCTCAAGGCTAACGGTCCAAATTGCAATTTGCTCTCGATAAAGTTTCATATCTGGGACATGTGATCACAGCAGAGGACAAAAACCCTCCCTCCCAAAATATTACAGGCAATTCAAACTGTGCCTAAACTATAAACTAAGAAACGAATGATGAGCTTCTTAGGAATGACGTCATATTATAGAAAGTGGATCCCAAACTAGTCAGAAAGAGAGGTACTACTCTCTTCCATGATTCATGGTAATATCTTTATGCGCAAGACGAACTGACCCAGACTGATTACTTGACTGCTGTTTTTAATGACATAGAAGACGCATTACTATCAGCTCCGACACTTGGACTATCTGAACTTGACACACTGTTCATACAATACGTTGACCTGAGAGACGGTTACATTAGTTTAGACTTAGGAACATGGGGGAAGTCAAAGGCCTGGTTACTTTACTAGGTTAGACCTCACAGCACCAGGACCTCTTCTGTCTGCATGCTGTTGCACGTGATATTGCGACATGTTTCCTTATGCTGTTTTTTGCAGGTTAGAGCAAATGAATACAATAGATTTGCCTAACACTACTTTGAAACGATGTATTACCCTTAATCTTAACACTTCTTTTTCCTCCTCCAGCAGATGGAAGGCTGATTAACTATCTAGTTTCTGTTCAACAGGTCTGCATACAGAGACCTGACCTCACCGACACTCCCACTAACGCTTTTGATCCCATTTCAACAGGAAATGCTGAAGCTGATGTTGTGAAGGCGATTTATTTTTTTGTTTTAGGTTCGGTGTGTCTACGGAAATGTTTCTCACTTATGATATTCAATTGTTATAACATTATGTATGGCTTAGCTTAGATAGATTGCTATGTGGTCTCTTCCATTGTTACGCTAAATTAGGTTACAGCAGAGCTTATCGTACTCATTGAAGCCTGCAAACTCGCAGAGGGTCACACTGTGACTATTCACACTGGCTGCAGATATGATTTTGGCGCATTATGGAAACAGACAGTTTTCTAAAATCTGACGGTAACCCTTGTTTGCCTAAACATTATTTCTCTCACTACGCTGAGTTGACTCATGGGTTAGACCATGTGTCAAAAGGGGGGATGTTAAATGTTAAGCATTAAATGAAACACTTAAGACCAAGTTAGCTAAATGTTGTGCTGACACACATAGGTCTGCCTTGGACAAAAGCTTTGGTTTTCCTCCCCATGTGGGCATGGAAGCACCGAGAGCACCATTTCCCTCAAACCGCCTTATGCGAACATTTAAAATGTAAACATATTGTGCACAATTGTCGTTTGCTCTATCTAACATAAGACAACAGGTAGCAGCTGCCCTCCAGAGACCAGCTGAAGGACCTCTCCATAAGCTGCAGCCTGGTGATTTCGAGGTGGTGAAAGACTTCAGAAGGAAGTCCATTCCAGGTCCTCCTCGTCACTCAGACGGCTGTCAAAGTAGCTGAGAGGGCTACCTGGGTTCATGCGTCACACTGCAAAAAGGTTCCAGACCCAGGAGAAGCTTCAGGTGAGCGAGCGCCTACACCAAGTGTCAGCCAACCGGCACCACCGAGGGACGAGAGACGGACGACGGTGCCATCGACGGATGAGATGCAGTGATTCACGGACGGGATCACGACGGGCAGTTAGCCGACAGACACGTGCGTGTTCTGTGTTAACGGTCTACAACTGGACGTGGATGCCACGCAAGAAAGACGGCTGGAAGAGCCCCTCTCGACACGTGTTTATGCCAACAAACACAAGAAAAGGACAGCGGTCAGGCTTCCAAAGGACGACAAACTTTTCATGATAACTATATTCACATTATTGCTCGTTTTGTTTTCATTTTATTTCTGTATAATTAAATCTGTCTGTGCGGACCAAAGAGAGTGGCGGGATAACAGTGTCTCTGACAGTTTTGTGGAAACCTCACGGTGTCAACACAAGCAAAACTGCTCACACAAACCAGTTGCTCGGGTGAACTCCATACAAACTGGTGGCTGTTGCACTCAAGACAGTTTTTGATTTTTAACCTTTGTGTTAATTGAATTATATTGCCTGCTACATTCATGGGATCTTTTATCTCACAAGAACAGTTTTTCTTCAGTTCTCTCAAGTGATGTATTTTCAAATCATACTTGTGGGTAATACTTCTGTTGTTGTTGAAATGTCCTTATAACATATTTTTACTATATTGTGTGATTACTATGTAATCAAAGAGTGGAATGTGATGGGAAAATATGTCAGTCTACTGTTTTAGGGTTAAGGAATGTGAGTTTTATAAGAGCAGGCACTAAACCTTGTGTTTTCTAAATGATTCTCGTAAATTTCGGATCCAGGGGTCTTGTGATCTGTTATCTTGGTATCTGTTTTCCTGTGCATTATTTGTCTTCAAGGACGGCAACACAGATGTCTTGATTACAGTATTTCCTTGATGAGCATTAGCGGAAGGGCATGACCCTCTTCAGGCATATATGATGTGTGATGGTTCACAGGGTTTTTCCGTCTCTGCAAATACTGTGACTTAACTCTTTGACCAGGTCACAGTAACATCAAAGGAAGCATCTGATGTCTCCATAAATATTGTGCGACAAACTGATAACAAAGGGATTCGTAAAACGGCCATAAATTACCTTCAGGGTATCGTAAAGACAGGACACTATGCTTCAAAGAAAAACATCTGCCTTGACTGGTTTCCTTCTTCTGTTTATTCTTGTTTGCGAACCAAGGTGACAGCATGCTGGCTGGGTATAAAGGTCCAGGCATTTGAATGTGTCATCAGAGCACCTCTAACAGATGACGCTGATGTGTCTGTGAGACTGTGCTCTCTTTGCTTGCAAGCAAATAAATTGACTATTACAACTTTGATCGTTCATCCAGACTCTGTTTCATTTGACATTGATTTGATAACACTTTAACACTCTTCTCCCGACTATTCATAGAAATATTCCACAACAGAACAAATAAGTGTTTCTAAACACAATAAAATGGACTGAGACTGATCTCTGGTCTGAGAGAATCAGTGGGACTAATACAGTTTTAAAATGGAGCTCCTAACGTTTCGGCAAGTTGTGCCTTCCTCAGAGGAGAATAAAAAATGAAAGAAAGACTGGAGATATTTATACCTTCCCTAGGCAGAGCAACTAGGGAGCTTCTGATAGGCTGGAACTCCCTCTAATCAGATGGCTAAGCCGTCTCAGCTGTCTAATTGAACACCTGGCAATCAGGAGGAAACTTGTCTTAATCGGCACCAAAGGCCTGCTGGGTGTAAAACCACCAGTTAAGGGCCATCATCTCCACCCAATGAGTTTCTAATACAAGTCAAGGTACACTTTGTGGCACTGGCAGGTTAGGTTCAGGGGAAAAAAAGGGTCTGGCTGCCTTTAGGCAGTCAGAGGGCACGGGCACACAAAGTATAGGCCTTAATACCTGTAATTCTCAAGAGGGGTTTGTAATTTTTTTTCATATTTTGCAGGTGTCCTGGCGGGTCTCCTAAAGGAGGTGTCCCCGCCCTCATCAGAGGAGGTAAGTCCATCATTTAGACACTCTAGGTCCCCCTAGTCTCAGTTTAACTGTGACCTCCAAGAATGGATAATAATACGTGTGACCAGTCTGTGTTTTAGCAGCGTGGAAATACGTTTAAAATGATGAATAACATTGCATAATCTGTAGCCGCGCTGTGAGGAGCTAACGCTAGCTACGTGTAGCTCCGGTTTTGCGGTACTCTGTATGTAAAATAAAAGTGCTTATAAAATAAAATAACCAGTAGAGTGTGAGAGGAGACAGAGGGCGTACCAGTGGAATTAAAGTGTGGGATTTTGGTGAAACTTGTGTGTGCGTATGCTTGATTAGAAGCTCCGTTTTTGTCGTTAGCATATCCGTTAGCATAACATCAGGATAACTTCCTGTCGGCGAAAAATAGTAGAAGAAATGCAAAACGCCAGAAAACCAACTAGTGGCCAGGAGGAGTAACTGCTAGATAATAGTAATAAGTGTTTAGAATCTGTGAATTTGTTAGAGTTTCATTGTCTAAGACCTGTAAGCTTACATCCTGACTTTAGTTTTAATTAAACATTATAACAAAGATTAATGGTTTCAGTTGTGCTTCTTCAATTCTTGAACTTAATTGTGATTCATTAGTAAATGAGATTCATTATTGTGCAGACCAGAGTGTAAGTGCAGTTCAACAGTTTGACTTGCATTGGTATTTCTGATTGAATATCTTTGAACACAGTTATTGATTTTTTTAAAGTTGAATTTAATATTTAATTGATTAATTATTCATTTTTTAATTTCATTTTACTTCCAATTTTAAACCTTTCGAATTCTGATTTGGAACTGGATTGTGATCTTGATTTTGACTCTGATTTAGATGTTGAGTTTGATTTAGGAATTCTAACTTCAATTTTGGATTCGAGATTCCTTCACATATCCAGTATTGACTAATTTTGGTACATTTACTATTTTACATCGTTCCTAAGAATCAATTTTGACACGGACGGCGCAAACATATTTGAGAGATCGTTGACCTCTTACACTACAGACGTATGCTAACATTTACTGCTGACCTTTGGGCAGTTTTGTGTTTGTTTTAGTCAAGGTGCGTGGTTGAGTGGATCCAGATCTGGGAAGTGAAGCAGTGGATCCCAGTTTTGGGGTCAACGACCGCACACAATACAGCACAGAGGGTGAGTTGACTTTGATTCATGTGATGACAAGCGTGCACATTCAATACACACATTTGAATACTCCTAGGCTGCATTAATTTACATTAAAGAAGCAGAGGAAGGAAGTAGGAGAACTGGTAAGTAAACTAAGCTGTGAAGTAAGGGAAGTAGGAGAACTGGTGGGAAGACTAAAATGTGAAGTAAGAGAAGTTCAGCTCAGTTTTAAAAAAAAGAAACCTTTTATTTTTCAGGAGAGGGTGAACAAATAAGTGTTTCTAAACACAATAAAATGGACTGAGACTGATCTCTGGTCTGAGAGAATCAGTGGGACTAATACAGTTTTAAAATGGAGCTCCTAACGTTTCGGCAAGTTGTGCCTTCCTCAGAGGAGAATAAAAAATGAAAGAAAGACTGGAGATATTTATACCTTCCCTAGGCGGAGCAACTAGGGAGCTTCTGATAGGCTGGAACTGCCTGTAATCAGATGGCTAAGCCGTCTCAGCTGTCTAATTGAACACCTGGCAATCAGGAGGAAACCTGTCTTAATCGGCACCAAAGGCCTGCTGGGTGTAAAACCACCAGTTAAGGGCCATCATCTCCACCCAAATGAGTTTCTAATACAAGTCAAGGTACACTTTGTGGCACTGGCAGGTTAGGTTCAGGGGAAAAAAAGGGTCTGGCTGCCTTTAGGCAGTCAGAGGGCACGGGCACACAAAGTATAGGCCTTAATACCTGTAATTCTCAAGAGGGGTTTGTAATTTTTTTTCATATTTTGCAGGTGTCCTGGCGGGTCTCCTAAAGGAGGTGTCCCCGCCCTCATCAGAGGAGGTAAGTCCATCATTTAGACACTCTAGGTCCCCCTAGTCTCAGTTTAACTGTGACCTCCAAGAATGGATAATAATACGTGTGACCAGTCTGTGTTTTAGCAGCGTGGAAATACGTTTAAAATGATGAATAACATTGCATAATCTGTAGCCGCGCTGTGAGGAGCTAACGCTAGCTACGTGTAGCTCCGGTTTTGCGGTACTCTGTATGTAAAATAAAAGTGCTTATAAAATAAAATAACCAGTAGAGTGTGAGAGGAGACAGAGGGCGTACCAGTGGAATTAAAGTGTGGGATTTTGGTGAAACTTGTGTGTGCGTATGCTTGATTAGAAGCTCCGTTTTTGTCGTTAGCATATCCGTTAGCATAACATCAGGATAACTTCCTGTCGGCGAAAAATAGTAGAAGAAATGCAAAACGCCAGAAAACCAACTAGTGGCCAGGAGGAGTAACTGCTAGATAATAGTAATAAGTGTTTAGAATCTGTGAATTTGTTAGAGCTTCATTGTCTAAGACCTGTAAGCTTACATCCTGACTTTAGTTTTAATTAAACATTATAACAAAGATTAATGGTTTCAGTTGTGCTTCTTCAATTCTTGAACTTAATTGTGATTCATTAGTAAATGAGATTCATTATTGTGCAGACCAGAGTGTAAGTGCAGTTCAACAGTTTGACTTGCATTGGTATTTCTGATTGAATATCTTTGAACACAGTTATTGATTTTTTTAAAGTTGAATTTAATATTTAATTGATTAATTATTCATTATTTTTTAATTTCATTTTACTTCCAATTTTAAACCTTTCGAATTCTGATTTGGAACTGGATTGTGATCTTGATTTTGACTCTGATTTAGATGTTGAGTTTGATTTAGGAATTCTAACTTCAATTTTGGATTCGAGATTCCTTCACATATCAAGCATTGACTAATTTTGGTACATTTACTATTTTACATCGTTCCTAAGAATCAATTTTGACACGGACGGCGCAAACATATTTGAGAGATCGTTGACCTCTCTTACACTACAGACGTATGCTAACATTTACTGCTGACCTTTGGGCAGTTTTGTGTTTGTTTTAGTCAAGGTGCGTGGTTGAGTGGATCCAGATCTGGGAAGTGAAGCAGTGGATCCCAGTTTTGGGGTCAACGACCGCACACAATACAGCACAGAGGGTGAGTTGACTTTGATTCATGTGATGACAAGCGTGCACATTCAATACACACATTTGAATACTCCTAGGCTGCATTAATTTACATTAAAGAAGCAGAGGAAGGAAGTAGGAGAACTGGTAAGTAAACTAAGCTGTGAAGTAAGGGAAGTAGGAGAACTGGTGGGAAGACTAAAATGTGAAGTAAGAGAAGTTCAGCTCAGTTTTTTAAAAAAGAAACCTTTTATTTTTCAGGAGAGGGTGAACAAATAAGTGTTTCTAAACACAATAAAATGGACTGAGACTGATCTCTGGTCTGAGAGAATCAGTGGGACTAATACAGTTTTAAAATGGAGCTCCTAACGTTTCGGCAAGTTGTGCCTTCCTCAGAGGAGAATAAAAAATGAAAGAAAGACTGGAGATATTTATACCTTCCCTAGGCGGAGCAACTAGGGAGCTTCTGATAGGCTGGAACTCCCTCTAATCAGATGGCTAAGCCGTCTCAGCTGTCTAATTGAACACCTGGCAATCAGGAGGAAACCTGTCTTAATCGGCACCAAAGGCCTGCTGGGTGTAAAACCACCAGTTAAGGGCCATCATCTCCACCCAATGAGTTTCTAATACAAGTCAAGGTACACTTTGTGGCACTGGCAGGTTAGGTTCAGGGGAAAAAAAGGGTCTGGCTGCCTTTAGGCAGTCAGAGGGCACGGGCACACAAAGTATAGGCCTTAATACCTGTAATTCTCAAGAGGGGTTTGTAATTCTTTTTCATATTTTGCAGGTGTCCTGGCGGGTCTCCTAAAGGAGGTGTCCCCGCCCTCATCAGAGGAGGTAAGTCCATCATTTAGACACTCTAGGTCCCCCCTAGTCTCAGTTTAACTGTGACCTCCAAGAATGGATAATAATACGTGTGACCAGTCTGTGTTTTAGCAGCGTGGAAATACGTTTAAAATGATGAATAACATTGCATAATCTGTAGCCGCGCTGTGAGGAGCTAACGCTAGCTACGTGTAGCTCCGGTTTTGCGGTACTCTGTATGTAAAATAAAAGTGCTTATAAAATAAAATAACCAGTAGAGTGTGAGAGGAGACAGAGGGCGTACCAGTGGAATTAAAGTGTGGGATTTTGGTGAAACTTGTGTGTATGCTTGATTAGAAGCTCCGTTTTTGTCGTTAGCATATCCGTTAGCATAACATCAGGATAACTTCCTGTCGGCGAAAAATAGTAGAAGAAATGCAAAACGCCAGAAAACCAACTAGCGGCCAGGAGGAGTAACTGCTAGATAATAGTAATGAGTGTTTAGAATCTGTGAATTTGTTAGAGCTTCATTGTCTAAGACCTGTAAGCTTACATCCTGACTTTAGTTTTAATTAAACATTATAACAAAGATTAATGGTTTCAGTTGTGCTTCTTCAATTCTTGAACTTAATTGTGATTCATTAGTAAATGAGATTCATTATTGTGCAGACCAGAGTGTAAGTGCAGTTCAACAGTTTGACTTGCATTGGTATTTCTGATTGAATATCTTTGAACACAGTTATTGATTTTTTTAAAGTTGAATTTAATATTTAATTGATTAATTATTCATTTTTTAATTTCATTTTACTTCCAATTTTAAACCTTTCGAATTCTGATTTGGAACTGGATTGTGATCTTGATTTTGACTCTGATTTAGATGTTGAGTTTGATTTAGGAATTCTAACTTCAATTTTGGATTCGAGATTCCTTCACATATCCAGTATTGACTAATTTTGGTACATTTACTATTTTACATCGTTCCTAAGAATCAATTTTGACACGGACGGCGCAAACATATTTGAGAGATCGTTGACCTCTTACACTACAGACGTATGCTAACATTTACTGCTGACCTTTGGGCAGTTTTGTGTTTGTTTTAGTCAAGGTGCGTGGTTGAGTGGATCCAGATCTGGGAAGTGAAGCAGTCGATCCCAGTTTTGGAGTCAACGACCGCACACAATACAGCACAGAGGGTGAGTTGACTTTGATTCATGTGATGACAAGCGTGCACATTCAATACACACATTTGAATACTCCTAGGCTGCATTAATTTACATTAAAGAAGCAGAGGAAGGAAGTAGGAGAACTGGTAAGTAAACTAAGCTGTGAAGTAAGGGAAGTAGGAGAACTGGTGGGAAGACTAAAATGTGAAGTAAGAGAAGTTCAGCTCAGTTTTAAAAAAAAGAAACCTTTTATTTTTCAGGAGAGGGTGAACAAATAAGTGTTTCTAAACACAATAAAATGGACTGAGACTGATCTCTGGTCTGAGAGAATCAGTGGGACTAATACAGTTTTAAAATGGAGCTCCTAACGTTTCGGCAAGTTGTGCCTTCCTCAGAGGAGAATAAAAAATGAAAGAAAGACTGGAGATATTTATACCTTCCCTAGGCGGAGCAACTAGGGAGCTTCTGATAGGCTGGAACTCCCTGTAATCAGATGGCTAAGCCGTCTCAGCTGTCTAATTGAACACCTGGCAATCAGGAGGAAACCTGTCTTAATCGGCACCAAAGGCCTGCTGGGTGTAAAACCACCAGTTAAGGGCCATCATCTCCACCCAAATGAGTTTCTAATACAAGTCAAGGTACACTTTGTGGCACTGGCAGGTTAGGTTCAGGGGAAAAAAAGGGTCTGGCTGCCTTTAGGCAGTCAGAGGGCACGGGCACACAAAGTATAGGCCTTAATACCTGTAATTCTCAAGAGGGGTTTGTAATTTTTTTTCATATTTTGCAGGTGTCCTGGCGGGTCTCCTAAAGGAGGTGTCCCCGCCCTCATCAGAGGAGGTAAGTCCATCATTTAGACACTCTAGGTCCCCCTAGTCTCAGTTTAACTGTGACCTCCAAGAATGGATAATAATATGTGTGACCAGTCTATGTTTTAGCAGCGTGGAAATACGTTTAAAATGATGAATAACATTGCATAATCTGTAGCCGCGCTGTGAGGAGCTAACGCTAGCTACGTGTAGCTCCGGTTTTGCGGTACTCTGTATGTAAAATAAAAGTGCTTATAAAATAAAATAACCAGTAGAGTGTGAGAGGAGACAGAGGGCGTACCAGTGGAATTAAAGTGTGGGATTTTGGTGAAACTTGTGTGTGCGTATGCTTGATTAGAAGCTCCGTTTTTGTCGTTAGCATATCCGTTAGCATAACATCAGGATAACTTCCTGTCGGCGAAAAATAGTAGAAGAAATGCAAAACGCCAGAAAACCAACTAGCGGCCAGGAGGAGTAACTGCTAGATAATAGTAATAAGTGTTTAGAATCTGTGAATTTGTTAGAGCTTCATTGTCTAAGACCTGTAAGCTTACATCCTGACTTTAGTTTTAATTAAACATTATAACAAAGATTAATGGTTTCAGTTGTGCTTCTTCAATTCTTGAACTTAATTGTGATTCATTAGTAAATGAGATTCATTATTGTGCAGACCAGAGTGTAAGTGCAGTTCAACAGTTTGACTTGCATTGGTATTTCTGATTGAATATCTTTGAACACAGTTATTGATTTTTTTAAAGTTGAATTTAATATTTAATTGATTAATTATTCATTATTTTTTAATTTCATTTTACTTCCAATTTTAAACCTTTCGAATTCTGATTTGGAACTGGATTGTGATCTTGATTTTGACTCTGATTTAGATGTTGAGTTTGATTTAGGAATTCTAACTTCAATTTTGGATTCGAGATTCCTTCACATATCAAGCATTGACTAATTTTGGTACATTTACTATTTTACATCGTTCCTAAGAATCAATTTTGACACGGACGGCGCAAACATATTTGAGAGATCGTTGACCTCTCTTACACTACAGACGTATGCTAACATTTACTGCTGACCTTTGGGCAGTTTTGTGTTTGTTTTAGTCAAGGTGCGTGGTTGAGTGGATCCAGATCTGGGAAGTGAAGCAGTGGATCCCAGTTTTGGAGTCAACGACCGCACACAATACAGCACAGAGGGTGAGTTGACTTTGATTCATGTGATGACAAGCGTGCACATTCAATACACACATTTGAATACTCCTAGGCCGCATTAATTTACATTAAAGAAGCAGAGGAAGGAAGTAGGAGAACTGGTAAGTAAACTAAGCTGTGAAGTAAGGGAAGTAGGAGAACTGGTGGGAAGACTAAAATGTGAAGTAAGAGAAGTTCAGCTCAGTTTTTTAAAAAAGAAACCTTTTATTTTTCAGGAGAGGGTGAACAAATAAGTGTTTCTAAACACAATAAAATGGACTGAGACTGATCTCTGGTCTGAGAGAATCAGTGGGACTAATACAGTTTTAAAATGGAGCTCCTAACGTTTCGGCAAGTTGTGCCTTCCTCAGAGGAGAATAAAAAATGAAAGAAAGACTGGAGATATTTATACCTTCCCTAGGCGGAGCAACTAGGGAGCTTCTGATAGGCTGGAACTCCCTCTAATCAGATGGCTAAGCCGTCTCAGCTGTCTAATTGAACACCTGGCAATCAGGAGGAAACCTGTCTTAATCGGCACCAAAGGCCTGCTGGGTGTAAAACCACCAGTTAAGGGCCATCATCTCCACCCAATGAGTTTCTAATACAAGTCAAGGTACACTTTGTGGCACTGGCAGGTTAGGTTCAGGGGAAAAAAAGGGTCTGGCTGCCTTTAGGCAGTCAGAGGGCACGGGCACACAAAGTATAGGCCTTAATACCTGTAATTCTCAAGAGGGGTTTGTAATTCTTTTTCATATTTTGCAGGTGTCCTGGCGGGTCTCCTAAAGGAGGTGTCCCCGCCCTCATCAGAGGAGGTAAGTCCATCATTTAGACACTCTAGGTCCCCCCTAGTCTCAGTTTAACTGTGACCTCCAAGAATGGATAATAATACGTGTGACCAGTCTGTGTTTTAGCAGCGTGGAAATACGTTTAAAATGATGAATAACATTGCATAATCTGTAGCCGCGCTGTGAGGAGCTAACGCTAGCTACGTGTAGCTCCGGTTTTGCGGTACTCTGTATGTAAAATAAAAGTGCTTATAAAATAAAATAACCAGTAGAGTGTGAGAGGAGACAGAGGGCGTACCAGTGGAATTAAACTGTGGGATTTTGGTGAAACTTGTGTGTATGCTTGATTAGAAGCTCCGTTTTTGTCGTTAGCATATCCGTTAGCATAACATCAGGATAACTTCCTGTCGGCGAAAAATAGTAGAAGAAATGCAAAATGCCAGAAAACCAACTAGCGGCCAGGAGGAGTAACTGCTAGATAATAGTAATGAGTGTTTAGAATCTGTGAATTTGTTAGAGCTTCATTGTCTAAGACCTGTAAGCTTACATCCTGACTTTAGTTTTAATTAAACATTATAACAAAGATTAATGGTTTCAGTTGTGCTTCTTCAATTCTTGAACTTAATTGTGATTCATTAGTAAATGAGATTCATTATTGTGCAGACCAGAGTGTAAGTGCAGTTCAACAGTTTGACTTGCATTGGTATTTCTGATTGAATATCTTTGAACACAGTTATTGATTTTTTTAAAGTTGAATTTAATATTTAATTGATTAATTATTCATTATTTTTTAATTTCATTTTACTTCCAATTTTAAACCTTTCGAATTCTGATTTGGAACTGGATTGTGATCTTGATTTTGACTCTGATTTAGATGTTGAGTTTGATTTAGGAATTCTAACTTCAATTTTGGATTCGAGATTCCTTCACATATCCAGTATTGACTAATTTTGGTACATTTACTATTTTACATCGTTCCTAAGAATCAATTTTGACACGGACGGCGCAAACATATTTGAGAGATCGTTGACCTCTCTTACACTACAGACGTATGCTAACATTTACTGCTGACCTTTGGGCAGTTTTGTGTTTGTTTTAGTCAAGGTGCGTGGTTGAGTGGATCCAGATCTGGGAAGTGAAGCAGTGGATCCCAGTTTTGGAGTCAACGACCGCACACAATACAGCACAGAGGGTGAGTTGACTTTGATTCATGTGATGACAAGCGTGCACATTCAATACACACATTTGAATACTCCTAGGCTGCATTAATTTACATTAAAGAAGCAGAGGAAGGAAGTAGGAGAACTGGTAAGTAAACTAAGCTGTGAAGTAAGGGAAGTAGGAGAACTGGTGGGAAGACTAAAATGTGAAGTAAGAGAAGTTCAGCTCAGTTTAAAAAAAAAGAAACCTTTTATTTTTCAGGAGAGGGTGAACAAATAAGTGTTTCTAAACACAATAAAATGGACTGAGACTGATCTCTGGTCTGAGAGAATCAGTGGGACTAATACAGTTTTAAAATGGAGCTCCTAACGTTTCGGCAAGTTGTGCCTTCCTCAGAGGAGAATAAAAAATGAAAGAAAGACTGGAGATATTTATACCTTCCCTAGGCGGAGCAACTAGGGAGCTTCTGATAGGCTGGAACTCCCTCTAATCAGATGGCTAAGCCGTCTCAGCTGTCTAATTGAACACCTGGCAATCAGGAGGAAACCTGTCTTAATCGGCACCAAAGGCCTGCTGGGTGTAAAACCACCAGTTAAGGGCCATCATCTCCACCCAATGAGTTTCTAATACAAGTCAAGGTACACTTTGTGGCACTGGCAGGTTAGGTTCAGGGGAAAAAAAGGGTCTGGCTGCCTTTAGGCAGTCAGAGGGCACGGGCACACAAAGTATAGGCCTTAATACCTGTAATTCTCAAGAGGGGTTTGTAATTTTTTTTCATATTTTGCAGGTGTCCTGGCGGGTCTCCTAAAGGAGGTGTCCCGCCCTCATCAGAGGAGGTAAGTCCATCATTTAGACACTCTAGGTCCCCCTAGTCTCAGTTTAACTGTGACCTCCAAGAATGGATAATAATACGTGTGACCAGTCTGTGTTTTAGCAGCGTGGAAATACGTTTAAAATGATGAATAACATTGCATAATCTGTAGCCGCGCTGTGAGGAGCTAACGCTAGCTACGTGTAGCTCCGGTTTTGCGGTACTCTGTATGTAAAATAAAAGTGCTTATAAAATAAAATAACCAGTAGAGTGTGAGAGGAGACAGAGGGCGTACCAGTGGAATTAAAGTGTGGGATTTTGGTGAAACTTGTGTGTGCGTATGCTTGATTAGAAGCTCCGTTTTTGTCGTTAGCATATCCGTTAGCATAACATCAGGATAACTTCCTGTCGGCGAAAAATAGTAGAAGAAATGCAAAACGCCAGAAAACCAACTAGCGGCCAGGAGGAGTAACTGCTAAATAGTAATAAGTGTTTAGAATCTGTGAATTTGTTAGAGCTTCATTGTCTAAGACCTGTAAGCTTACATCCTGACTTTAGTTTTAATTAAACATTATAACAAAGATTAATGGTTTCAGTTGTGCTTCTTCAATTCTTGAACTTAATTGTGATTCATTAGTAAATGAGATTCATTATTGTGCAGACCAGAGTCTAAGTGCAGTTCAACAGTTTGACTTGCATTGGTATTTCTGATTGAATATCTTTGAACACAGTTATTGATTTTTTAAAAGTTGAATTTAATATTTAATTGATTAATTATTCATTATTTTTTAATTTCATTTTACTTCCAATTTTAAACCTTTCGAATTCTGATTTGGAACTGGATTGTGATCTTGATTTTGACTCTGATTTAGATGTTGAGTTTGATTTAGGAATTCTAACTTCAATTTTGGATTCGAGATTCCTTCACATATCCAGTATTGACTAATTTTGGTACATTTACTATTTTACATCGTTCCTAAGAATCAATTTTGACACGGACGGCGCAAACATATTTGAGAGATCGTTGACCTCTCTTACACTACAGACGTATGCTAACATTTACTGCTGACCTTTGGGCAGTTTTGTGTTTGTTTTAGTCAAGGTGCGTGGTTGAGTGGATCCAGATCTGGGAAGTGAAGCAGTGGATCCCAGTTTTGGAGTCAACGACCGCACACAATACAGCACAGAGGGTGAGTTGACTTTAATTCATGTGATGACAAGCGTGCACATTCAATACACACATTTGAATACTCCTAGGCTGCATTAATTTACATTAAAGAAGCAGAGGAAGGAAGTAGGAGAACTGGTAAGTAAACTAAGCTGTGAAGTAAGGGAAGTAGGAGAACTGGTGGGAAGACTAAAATGTGAAGTAAGAGAAGTTCAGCTCAGTTTTAAAAAAAAGAAACCTTTTATTTTTCAGGAGAGGGTGAACAAATAAGTGTTTCTAAACACAATAAAATGGACTGAGACTGATCTCTGGTCTGAGAGAATCAGTGGGACTAATACAGTTTTAAAATGGAGCTCCTAACATTTCGGCAAGTTGTGCCTTCCTCAGAGGAGAATAAAAAATGAAAGAAAGACTGGAGATATTTATACCTTCCCTAGGCGGAGCAACTAGGGAGCTTCTGATAGGCTGGAACTCCCTCTAATCAGATGGCTAAGCCGTCTCAGCTGTCTAATTGAACACCTGGCAATCAGGAGGAAACCTGTCTTAATCTGCACCAAAGGCCTGCTAGGTTTAAAACCACTAGTTAAGGGCCATCATCTCCACCCAATGAGTTTCTAATACAAGTCAAGGTACACTTTGTGGCACTGGCAGGTTAGGTTCAGGGGAAAAAAAGGGTCTGGCTGCCTTTAGGCAGTCAGAGGGCGCGGGCACACAAAGTATAGGCCTTAATACCTGTAATTCTCAAGAGGGGTTTGTAATTTTTTTTCATATTTTGCAGGTGTCCTGGCGGGTCTCCTAAAGGAGGTGTCCCCGCCCTCATCAGAGGAGGTAAGTCCATCATTTAGAGACTCTAGGTCCCCCTAGTCTCAGTTTAACTGTGACCTCCAAGAATGGATAATAATACGTGTGACCAGTCTGTGTTTTAGCAGCGTGGAAATACGTTTAAAATGATGAATAACATTGCATAATCTGTAGCCGCGCTGTGAGGAGCTAACGCTAGCTACGTGTAGCTCCGGTTTTGCGGTACTCTGTATGTAAAATAAAAGTGCTTATAAAATAAAATAACCAGTAGAGTGTGAGAGGAGACAGAGGGCGTACCAGTGGAATTAAAGTGTGGGATTTTGGTGAAACTTGTGTGTGCGTATGCTTGATTAGAAGCTCCGTTTTTGTCGTTAGCATATCCGTTAGCATAACATCAGGATAACTTCCTGTCGGCGAAAAATAGTAGAAGAAATGCAAAACGCCAGAAAACCAACTAGCGGCCAGGAGGAGTAACTGCTAGATAATAGTAATAAGTGTTTAGAATCTGTGAATTTGTTAGAGCTTCATTGTCTAAGACCTGTAAGCTTACATCCTGACTTTAGTTTTAATTAAACATTATAACAAAGATTAATGGTTTCAGTTGTGCTTCTTCAATTCTTGAACTTAATTGTGATTCATTAGTAAATGAGATTCATTATTGTGCAGACCAGAGTGTAAGTGCAGTTCAACAGTTTGACTTGCATTGGTATTTCTGATTGAATATCTTTGAACACAGTTATTGATTTTTTTAAAGTTGAATTTAATATTTAATTGATTAATTATTCATTATTTTTTAATTTCATTTTACTTCCAATTTTAAACCTTTCGAATTCTGATTTGGAACTGGATTGTGATCTTGATTTTGACTCTGATTTAGATGTTGAGTTTGATTTAGGAATTCTAACTTCAATTTTGGATTCGAGATTCCTTCACATATCCAGTATTGACTAATTTTGGTACATTTACTATTTTACATCGTTCCTAAGAATCAATTTTGACACGGACGGCGCAAACATATTTGAGAGATCGTTGACCTCTCTTACACTACAGACGTATGCTAACATTTACTGCTGACCTTTGGGCAGTTTTGTGTTTGTTTTAGTCAAGGTGCGTGGTTGAGTGGATCCAGATCTGGGAAGTGAAGCAGTGGATCCCAGTTTTGGAGTCAACGACCGCACACAATACAGCACAGAGGGTGAGTTGACTTTGATTCATGTGATGACAAGCGTGCACATTCAATACACACATTTGAATACTCCTAGGCTGCATTAATTTACATTAAAGAAGCAGAGGAAGGAAGTAGGAGAACTGGTAAGTAAACTAAGCTGTGAAATAAGGGAAGTAGGAGAACTGGTGGGAAGACTAAAATGTGAAGTAAGAGAAGTTCAGCTCAGTTTTAAAAAAAAGAAACCTTTTATTTTTCAGGAGAGGGTGAACAAATAAGTGTTTCTAAACACAATAAAATGGACTGAGACTGATCTCTGGTCTGAGAGAATCAGTGGGACTAATACAGTTTTAAAATGGAGCTCCTAACGTTTCGGCAAGTTGTGCCTTCCTCAGAGGAGAATAAAAAATGAAAGAGACTGGAGATATTTATACCTTCCCTAGGCGGAGCAACTAGGGAGCTTCTGATAGGCTGGAACTCCCTGTAATCAGATGGCTAAGCCGTCTCAGCTGTCTAATTGAACACCTGGCAATCAGGAGGAAACCTGTCTTAATCGGCACCAAAGGCCTGCTGGGTGTAAAACCACCAGTTAAGGGCCATCATCTCCACCCAAATGAGTTTCTAATACAAGTCAAGGTACACTTTGTGGCACTGGCAGGTTAGGTTCAGGGGAAAAAAAGGGTCTGGCTGCCTTTAGGCAGTCAGAGGGCACGGGCACACAAAGAATAGGCCTTAATACCTGTAATTCTCAAGAGGGGTTTGTAATTTTTTTTCATATTTTGCAGGTGTCCTGGCGGGTCTCCTAAAGGAGGTGTCCCCGCCCTCATCAGAGGAGGTAAGTCCATCATTTAGACACTCTAGGTCCCCCTAGTCTCAGTTTAACTGTGACCTCCAAGAATGGATAATAATACGTGTGACCAGTCTGTGTTTTAGCAGCGTGGAAATACGTTTAAAATGATGAATAACATTGCATAATCTGTAGCCGCGCTGTGAGGAGCTAACGCTAGCTACGTGTAGCTCTGGTTTTGCGGTACTCTGTATGTAAAATAAAAGTGCTTATAAAATAAAATAACCAGTAGAGTGTGAGAGGAGACAGAGGGCGTACCAGTGGAATTAAAGTGTGGGATTTTGGTGAAACTTGTGTGTGCGTATGCTTGATTAGAAGCTCCGTTTTTGTCGTTAGCATATCCGTTAGCATAACATCAGGATAACTTCCTGTCGGCGAAAAATAGTAGAAGAAATGCAAAACGCCAGAAAACCAACTAGCGGCCAGGAGGAGTAACTGCTAGATAATAGTAATAAGTGTTTAGAATCTGTGAATTTGTTAGAGCTTCATTGTCTAAGACCTGTAAGCTTACATCCTGACTTTAGTTTTAATTAAACATTATAACAAAGATTAATGGTTTCAGTTGTGCTTCTTCAATTCTTGAACTTAATTGTGATTCATTAGTAAATTAGATTCATTATTGTGCAGACCAGAGTGTAAGTGCAGTTCAACAGTTTGACTTGCATTGGTATTTCTGATTGAATATCTTTGAACACAGTTATTGATTTTTTTAAAGTTGAATTTAATATTTAATTGATTAATTATTCATTATTTTTTAATTTCATTTTACTTCCAATTTTAAACCTTTCGAATTCTGATTTGGAACTGGATTGTGATCTTGATTTTGACTCTGATTTAGATGTTGAGTTTGATTTAGGAATTCTAACTTCAATTTTGGATTCGAGATTCCTTCACATATCAAGCATTGACTAATTTTGGTACATTTACTATTTTACATCGTTCCTAAGAATCAATTTTGACACGGACGGCGCAAACATATTTGAGAGATCGTTGACCTCTCTTACACTACAGACGTATGCTAACATTTACTGCTGACCTTTGGGCAGTTTTGTGTTTGTTTTAGTCAAGGTGCGTGGTTGAGTGGATCCAGATCTGGGAAGTGAAGCAGTGGATCCCAGTTTTGGAGTCAACGACCGCACACAATACAGCACAGAGGGTGAGTTGACTTTGATTCATGTGATGACAAGCGTGCACATTCAATACACACATTTGAATACTCCTAGGCCGCATTAATTTACATTAAAGAAGCAGAGGAAGGAAGTAGGAGAACTGGTAAGTAAACTAAGCTGTGAAGTAAGGGAAGTAGGAGAACTGGTGGGAAGACTAAAATGTGAAGTAAGAGAAGTTCAGCTCAGTTTTTAAAAAAAGAAACCTTTTATTTTTCAGGAGAGGGTGAACAAATAAGTGTTTCTAAACACAATAAAATGGACTGAGACTGATCTCTGGTCTGAGAGAATCAGTGGGACTAATACAGTTTTAAAATGGAGCTCCTAACGTTTCGGCAAGTTGTGCCTTCCTCAGAGGAGAATAAAAAATGAAAGAAAGACTGGAGATATTTATACCTTCCCTAGGCGGAGCAACTAGGGAGCTTCTGATAGGCTGGAACTCCCTCTAATCAGATGGCTAAGCCGTCTCAGCTGTCTAATTGAACACCTGGCAATCAGGAGGAAACCTGTCTTAATCGGCACCAAAGGCCTGCTGGGTGTAAAACCACCAGTTAAGGGCCATCATCTCCACCCAATGAGTTTCTAATACAAGTCAAGGTACACTTTGTGGCACTGGCAGGTTAGGTTCAGGGGAAAAAAGGGTCTGGCTGCCTTTAGGCAGTCAGAGGGCACGGGCACACAAAGTATAGGCCTTAATACCTGTAATTCTCAAGAGGGGTTTGTAATTTTTTTTCATATTTTGCAGGTGTCCTGGCGGGTCTCCTAAAGGAGGTGTCCCGCCCTCATCAGAGGAGGTAAGTCCATCATTTAGACACTCTAGGTCCCCCTAGTCTCAGTTTAACTGTGACCTCCAAGAATGGATAATAATACGTGTGACCAGTCTGTGTTTTAGCAGCGTGGAAATACGTTTAAAATGATGAATAACATTGCATAATCTGTAGCCGCGCTGTGAGGAGCTAACGCTAGCTACGTGTAGCTCCGGTTTTGCGGTACTCTGTATGTAAAATAAAAGTGCTTATAAAATAAAATAACCAGTAGAGTGTGAGAGGAGACAGAGGGCGTACCAGTGGAATTAAAGTGTGGGATTTTGGTGAAACTTGTGTGTGCGTATGCTTGATTAGAAGCTCCGTTTTTGTCGTTAGCATATCCGTTAGCATAACATCAGGATAACTTCCTGTCGGCGAAAAATAGTAGAAGAAATGCAAAACGCCAGAAAACCAACTAGCGGCCAGGAGGAGTAACTGCTAGATAATAGTAATAAGTGTTTAGAATCTGTGAATTTGTTAGAGCTTCATTGTCTAAGACCTGTAAGCTTACATCCTGACTTTAGTTTTAATTAAACATTATAACAAAGATTAATGGTTTCAGTTGTGCTTCTTCAATTCTTGAACTTAATTGTGATTCATTAGTAAATGAGATTCATTATTGTGCAGACCAGAGTGTAAGTGCAGTTCAACAGTTTGACTTGCATTGGTATTTCTGATTGAATATCTTTGAACACAGTTATTGATTTTTTAAAAGTTGAATTTAATATTTAATTGATTAATTATTCATTATTTTTTAATTTCATTTTACTTCCAATTTTAAACCTTTAGAATTCTGATTTGGAACTGGATTGTGATCTTGATTTTGACTCTGATTTAGATGTTGAGTTTGATTTAGGAATTCTAACTTCAATTTTGGATTCGAGATTCCTTCACATATCCAGTATTGACTAATTTTGGTACATTTACTATTTTACATCGTTCCTAAGAATCAATTTTGACACGGACGGCGCAAACATATTTGAGAGATCGTTGACCTCTCTTACACTACAGACGTATGCTAACATTTACTGCTGACCTTTGGGCAGTTTTGTGTTTGTTTTAGTCAAGGTGCGTGGTTGAGTGGATCCAGATCTGGGAAGTGAAGCAGTGGATCCCAGTTTTGGAGTCAACGACCGCACACAATACAGCACAGAGGGTGAGTTGACTTTGATTCATGTGATGACAAGCGTGCACATTCAATACACACATTTGAATACTCCTAGGCTGCATTAATTTACATTAAAGAAGCAGAGGAAGGAAGTAGGAGAACTGGTAAGTAAACTAAGCTGTGAAGTAAGGGAAGTAGGAGAACTGGTGGGAAGACTAAAATGTGAAGTAAGAGAAGTTCAGCTCAGTTTTAAAAAAAAGAAACCTTTTATTTTTCAGGAGAGGGTGAACAAATAAGTGTTTCTAAACACAATAAAATGGACTGAGACTGATCTCTGGTCTGAGAGAATCAGTGGGACTAATACAGTTTTAAAATGGAGCTCCTAACGTTTCGGCAAGTTGTGCCTTCCTCAGAGGAGAATAAAAAATGAAAGAAAGACTGGAGATATTTATACCTTCCCTAGGCGGAGCAACTAGGGAGCTTCTGATAGGCTGGAACTCCCTGTAATCAGATGGCTAAGCCGTCTCAGCTGTCTAATTGAACACCTGGCAATCAGGAGGAAACCTGTCTTAATCGGCACCAAAGGCCTGCTGGGTGTAAAACCACCAGTTAAGGGCCATCATCTCCACCCAAATGAGTTTCTAATACAAGTCAAGGTACACTTTGTGGCACTGGCAGGTTAGGTTCAGGGGGAAAAAAGGGTCTGGCTGCCTTTAGGCAGTCAGAGGGCACGGGCACACAAAGTATAGGCCTTAATACCTGTAATTCTCAAGAGGGGTTTGTAATTTTTTTTCATATTTTGCAGGTGTCCTGGCGGGTCTCCTAAAGGAGGTGTCCCCGCCCTCATCAGAGGAGGTAAGTCCATCATTTAGACACTCTAGGTCCCCCTAGTCTCAGTTTAACTGTGACCTCCAAGAATGGATAATAATACGTGTGACCAGTCTGTGTTTTAGCAGCGTGGAAATACGTTTAAAATGATGAATAACATTGCATAATCTGTAGCCGCGCTGTGAGGAGCTAACGCTAGCTACGTGTAGCTCCGGTTTTGCGGTACTCTGTATGTAAAATAAAAGTGCTTATAAAATAAAATAACCAGTAGAGTGTGAGAGGAGACAGAGGGCGTACCAGTGGAATTAAAGTGTGGGATTTTGGTGAAACTTGTGTGTGCGTATGCTTGATTAGAAGCTCCGTTTTTGTCGTTAGCATATCCGTTAGCATAACATCAGGATAACTTCCTGTCGGCGAAAAATAGTAGAAGAAATGCAAAACGCCAGAAAACCAACTAGCGGCCAGGAGGAGTAACTGCTAGATAATAGTAATAAGTGTTTAGAATCTGTGAATTTGTTAGAGCTTCATTGTCTAAGACCTGTAAGCTTACATCCTGACTTTAGTTTTAATTAAACATTATAACAAAGATTAATGGTTTCAGTTGTGCTTCTTCAATTCTTGAACTTAATTGTGATTCATTAGTAAATGAGATTCATTATTGTGCAGACCAGAGTGTAAGTGCAGTTCAACAGTTTGACTTGCATTGGTATTTCTGATTGAATATCTTTGAACACAGTTATTGATTTTTTTAAAGTTGAATTTAATATTTAATTGATTAATTATTCATTATTTTTTAATTTCATTTTACTTCCAATTTTAAACCTTTCGAATTCTGATTTGGAACTGGATTGTGATCTTGATTTTGACTCTGATTTAGATGTTGAGTTTGATTTAGGAATTCTAACTTCAATTTTGGATTCGAGATTCCTTCACATATCAAGCATTGACTAATTTTGGTACATTTACTATTTTACATCGTTCCTAAGAATCAATTTTGACACGGACGGCGCAAACATATTTGAGAGATCGTTGACCTCTCTTACACTACAGACGTATGCTAACATTTACTGCTGACCTTTGGGCAGTTTTGTGTTTGTTTTAGTCAAGGTGCGTGGTTGAGTGGATCCAGATCTGGGAAGTGAAGCAGTGGATCCCAGTTTTGGAGTCAACGACCGCACACAATACAGCACAGAGGGTGAGTTGACTTTGATTCATGTGATGACAAGCGTGCACATTCAATACACACATTTGAATACTCCTAGGCCGCATTAATTTACATTAAAGAAGCAGAGGAAGGAAGTAGGAGAACTGGTAAGTAAACTAAGCTGTGAAGTAAGGGAAGTAGGAGAACTGGTGGGAAGACTAAAATGTGAAGTAAGAGAAGTTCAGCTCAGTTTTAAAAAAAAGAAACCTTTTATTTTTCAGGAGAGGGTGAACAAATAAGTGTTTCTAAACACAATAAAATGGACTGAGACTGATCTCTGGTCTGAGAGAATCAGTGGGACTAATACAGTTTTAAAATGGAGCTCCTAACGTTTCGGCAAGTTGTGCCTTCCTCAGAGGAGAATAAAAAATGAAAGAAAGACTGGAGATATTTATACCTTCCCTAGGCGGAGCAACTAGGGAGCTTCTGATAGGCTGGAACTCCCTGTAATCAGATGGCTAAGCCGTCTCAGCTGTCTAATTGAACACCTGGCAATCAGGAGGAAACCTGTCTTAATCGGCACCAAAGGCCTGCTGGGTGTAAAACCACCAGTTAAGGGCCATCATCTCCACCCAAATGAGTTTCTAATACAAGTCAAGGTACACTTTGTGGCACTGGCAGGTTAGGTTCAGGGGAAAAAAAGGGTCTGGCTGCCTTTAGGCAGTCAGAGGGCACGGGCACACAAAGTATAGGCCTTAATACCTGTAATTCTCAAGAGGGGTTTGTAATTTTTTTTCATATTTTGCAGGTGTCCTGGCGGGTCTCCTAAAGGAGGTGTCCCCGCCCTCATCAGAGGAGGTAAGTCCATCATTTAGACACTCTAGGTCCCCCTAGTCTCAGTTTAACTGTGACCTCCAAGAATGGATAATAATACGTGTGACCAGTCTGTGTTTTAGCAGCGTGGAAATACGTTTAAAATGATGAATAACATTGCATAATCTGTAGCCGCGCTGTGAGGAGCTAACGCTAGCTACGTGTAGCTCCGGTTTTGCGGTACTCTGTATGTAAAATAAAAGTGCTTATAAAATAAAATAACCAGTAGAGTGTGAGAGGAGACAGAGGGCGTACCAGTGGAATTAAAGTGTGGGATTTTGGTGAAACTTGTGTGTGCGTATGCTTGATTAGAAGCTCCGTTTTTGTCGTTAGCATATCCGTTAGCATAACATCAGGATAACTTCCTGTCGGCGAAAAATAGTAGAAGAAATGCAAAACGCCAGAAAACCAACTAGCGGCCAGGAGGAGTAACTGCTAGATAATAGTAATAAGTGTTTAGAATCTGTGAATTTGTTAGAGCTTCATTGTCTAAGACCTGTAAGCTTACATCCTGACTTTAGTTTTAATTAAACATTATAACAAAGATTAATGGTTTCAGTTGTGCTTCTTCAATTCTTGAACTTAATTGTGATTCATTAGTAAATGAGATTCATTATTGTGCAGACCAGAGTGTAAGTGCAGTTCAACAGTTTGACTTGCATTGGTATTTCTGATTGAATATCTTTGAACACAGTTATTGATTTTTTTAAAGTTGAATTTAATATTTAATTGATTAATTATTCATTATTTTTTAATTTCATTTTACTTCCAATTTTAAACCTTTCGAATTCTGATTTGGAACTGGATTGTGATCTTGATTTTGACTCTGATTTAGATGTTGAGTTTGATTTAGGAATTCTAACTTCAATTTTGGATTCGAGATTCCTTCACATATCAAGCATTGACTAATTTTGGTACATTTACTATTTTACATCGTTCCTAAGAATCAATTTTGACACGGACGGCGCAAACATATTTGAGAGATCGTTGACCTCTCTTACACTACAGACGTATGCTAACATTTACTGCTGACCTTTGGGCAGTTTTGTGTTTGTTTTAGTCAAGGTGCGTGGTTGAGTGGATCCAGATCTGGGAAGTGAAGCAGTGGATCCCAGTTTTGGAGTCAACGACCGCACACAATACAGCACAGAGGGTGAGTTGACTTTGATTCATGTGATGACAAGCGTGCACATTCAATACACACATTTGAATACTCCTAGGCCGCATTAATTTACATTAAAGAAGCAGAGGAAGGAAGTAGGAGAACTGGTAAGTAAACTAAGCTGTGAAGTAAGGGAAGTAGGAGAACTGGTGGGAAGACTAAAATGTGAAGTAAGAGAAGTTCAGCTCAGTTTTTAAAAAAAGAAACCTTTTATTTTTCAGGAGAGGGTGAACAAATAAGTGTTTCTAAACACAATAAAATGGACTGAGACTGATCTCTGGTCTGAGAGAATCAGTGGGACTAATACAGTTTTAAAATGGAGCGCCTAACGTTTCGGCAAGTTGTGCCTTCCTCAGAGGAGAATAAAAAATGAAAGAAAGACTGGAGATATTTATACCTTCCCTAGGCGGAGCAACTAGGGAGCTTCTGATAGGCTGGAACTCCCTGTAATCAGATGGCTAAGCCGTCTCAGCTGTCTAATTGAACACCTGGCAATCAGGAGGAAACCTGTCTTAATCGGCACCAAAGGCCTGCTGGGTGTAAAACCACCAGTTAAGGGCCATCATCTCCACCCAAATGAGTTTCTAATACAAGTCAAGGTACACTTTGTGGCACTGGCAGGTTAGGTTCAGGGGAAAAAAAGGGTCTGGCTGCCTTTAGGCAGTCAGAGGGCACGGGCACACAAAGTATAGGCCTTAATACCTGTAATTCTCAAGAGGGGTTTGTAATTTTTTTTCATATTTTGCAGGTGTCCTGGCAGGTCTCCTAAAGGAGGTGTCCCCGCCCTCATCAGAGGAGGTAAGTCCATCATTTAGACACTCTAGGTCCCCCTAGTCTCAGTTTAACTGTGACCTCCAAGAATGGATAATAATACGTGTGACCAGTCTGTGTTTTAGCAGCGTGGAAATACGTTTAAAATGATGAATAACATTGCATAATCTGTAGCCGCGCTGTGAGGAGCTAACGCTAGCTACGTGTAGCTCCGGTTTTGCGGTACTCTGTATGTAAAATAAAAGTGCTTATAAAATAAAATAACCAGTAGAGTGTGAGAGGAGACAGAGGGCGTACCAGTGGAATTAAAGTGTGGGATTTTGGTGAAACTTGTGTGGTGCGTATGCTTGATTAGAAGCTCCGTTTTTGTCGTTAGCATATCCGTTAGCATAACATCAGGATAACTTCCTGTCGGCGAAAAATAGTAGAAGAAATGCAAAACGCCAGAAAACCAACTAGCGGCCAGGAGGAGTAACTGCTAGATAATAGTAATAAGTGTTTAGAATCTGTGAATTTGTTAGAGCTTCATTGTCTAAGACCTGTAAGCTTACATCCTGACTTTAGTTTTAATTAAACATTATAACAAAGATTAATGGTTTCAGTTGTGCTTCTTCAATTCTTGAACTTAATTGTGATTCATTAGTAAATGAGATTCATTATTGTGCAGACCAGAGTGTAAGTGCAGTTCAACAGTTTGACTTGCATTGGTATTTCTGATTGAATATCTTTGAACACAGTTATTGATTTTTTTAAAGTTGAATTTAATATTTAATTGATTAATTATTCATTATTTTTTAATTTCATTTTACTTCCAATTTTAAACCTTTCGAATTCTGATTTGGAACTGGATTGTGATCTTGATTTTGACTCTGATTTAGATGTTGAGTTTGATTTAGGAATTCTAACTTCAATTTTGGATTCAAGATTCCTTCACATATCCAGTATTGACTAATTTTGGTACATTTACTATTTTACATCGTTCCTAAGAATCAATTTTGACACGGACGGCGCAAACATATTTGAGAGATCGTTGACCTCTCTTACACTACAGACGTATGCTAACATTTACTGCTGACCTTTGGGCAGTTTTGTGTTTGTTTTAGTCAAGGTGCGTGGTTGAGTGGATCCAGATCTGGGAAGTGAAGCAGTGGATCCCAGTTTTGGAGTCAACGACCGCACACAATACAGCACAGAGGGTGAGTTGACTTTGATTCATGTGATGACAAGCGTGCACATTCAATACACACATTTGAATACTCCTAGGCTGCATTAATTTACATTAAAGAAGCAGAGGAAGGAAGTAGGAGAACTGGTAAGTAAACTAAGCTGTGAAGTAAGGGAAGTAGGAGAACTGGTGGGAAGACTAAAATGTGAAGTAAGAGAAGTTCAGCTCAGTTTTAAAAAAAAGAAACCTTTTATTTTTCAGGAGAGGGTGAACAAATAAGTGTTTCTAAACACAATAAAATGGACTGAGACTGATCTCTGGTCTGAGAGAATCAGTGGGACTAATACAGTTTTAAAATGGAGCTCCTAACATTTCGGCAAGTTGTGCCTTCCTCAGAGGAGAATAAAAAATGAAAGCAAGACTGGAGATATTTATACCTTCCCTAGGCGGAGCAACTAGGGAGCTTCTGATAGGCTGGAACTCCCTCTAATCAGATGGCTAAGCCGTCTCAGCTGTCTAATTGAACACCTGGCAATCAGGAGGAAACCTGTCTTAATCGGCACCAAAGGCCTGCTGGGTGTAAAACCACCAGTTAAGGGCCATCATCTCCACCCAATGAGTTTCTAATACAAGTCAAGGTACACTTTGTGGCACTGGCAGGTTAGGTTCAGGGGAAAAAAAGGGTCTGGCTGCCTTTAGGCAGTCAGAGGGCACGGGTACACAAAGTATAGGCCTTAATACCTGTAATTCTCAAGAGGGGTTTGTAATTTTTTTTCATATTTTGCAGGTGTCCTGGCGGGTCTCCTAAAGGAGGTGTCCCCGCCCTCATCAGAGGAGGTAAGTCCATCATTTAGACACTCTAGGTCCCCCTAGTCTCAGTTTAACTGTGACCTCCAAGAATGGATAATAATACGTGTGACCAGTCTGTGTTTTAGCAGCGTGGAAATACGTTTAAAATGATGAATAACATTGCATAATCTGTAGCCGCGCTGTGAGGAGCTAACGCTAGCTACGCGTAGCTCCGGTTTTGCGGTACTCTGTATGTAAGATAAAAGTGCTTATAAAATAAAATAACCAGTAGTGTGAGAGGAGACAGAGGGCGTACCAGTGGAATTAAAGTGTGGGATTTTGGTGAAACTTGTGTGTATGCTTGATTAGAAGCTCCGTTTTTGTCGTTAGCATATCCGTTAGCATAACATCAGGATAACTTCCTGTCGGCGAAAAATAGTAGAAGAAATGCAAAACGCCAGAAAACCAACTAGCGGCCAGGAGGAGTAACTGCTAGATAATAGTAATGAGTGTTTAGAATCTGTGAATTTGTTAGAGCTTCATTGTCTAAGACCTGTAAGCTTACATCCTGACTTTAGTTTTAATTAAACATTATAACAAAGATTAATGGTTTCAGTTGTGCTTCTTCAATTCTTGAACTTAATTGTGATTCATTAGTAAATGAGATTCATTATTGTGCAGACCAGAGTGTAAGTGCAGTTCAACAGTTTGACTTGCATTGGTATTTCTGATTGAATATCTTTGAACACAGTTATTGATTTTTTTAAAGTTGAATTTAATATTTAATTGATTAATTATTCATTATTTTTTAATTTCATTTTACTTCCAATTTTAAACCTTTCGAATTCTGATTTGGAACTGGATTGTGATCTTGATTTTGACTCTGATTTAGATGTTGAGTTTGATTTAGGAATTCTAACTTCAATTTTGGATTCGAGATTCCTTCACATATCCAGTATTGACTAATTTTGGTACATTTACTATTTTACATCGTTCCTAAGAATCAATTTTGACACGGACGGCGCAAACATATTTGAGAGATCGTTGACCTCTCTTACACTACAGACGTATGCTAACATTTACTGCTGACCTTTGGGCAGTTTTGTGTTTGTTTTAGTCAAGGTGCGTGGTTGAGTGGATCCAGATCTGGGAAGTGAAGCAGTGGATCCCAGTTTTGGAGTCAACGACCGCACACAATACAGCACAGAGGGTGAGTTGACTTTGATTCATGTGATGACAAGCGTGCACATTCAATACACACATTTGAATACTCCTAGGCTGCATTAATTTACATTAAAGAAGCAGAGGAAGGAAGTAGGAGAACTGGTAAGTAAACTAAGCTGTGAAGTAAGGGAAGTAGGAGAACTGGTGGGCAGACTAAAATGTGAAGTAAGAGAAGTTCAGCTCAGTTTTTAAAAAAGAAACCTTTTATTTTTCAGGAGAGGGTGAACAAATAAGTGTTTCTAAACACAATAAAATGGACTGAGACTGATCTCTGGTCTGAGAGAATCAGTGGGACTAATACAGTTTTAAAATGGAGCTCCTAACGTTTCGGCAAGTTGTGCCTTCCTCAGAGGAGAATAAAAAATGAAAGAGAGACTGGAGATATTTATACCTTCCCTAGGCGGAGCAACTAGGGAGCTTCTGATAGGCTGGAACTCCCTCTAATCAGATGGCTAAGCCGTCTCAGCTGTCTAATTGAACACCTGGCAATCAGGAGGAAACCTGTCTTAATCGGCACCAAAGGCCTGCTGGGTGTAAAACCACCAGTTAAGGGCCATCATCTCCACCCAATGAGTTTCTAATACAAGTCAAGGTACACTTTGTGGCACTGGCAGGTTAGGTTCAGGGGAAAAAAAGGGTCTGGCTGCCTTTAGGCAGTCAGAGGGCACGGGCACACAAAGTATAGGCCTTAATACCTGTAATTCTCAAGAGGGGTTTGTAATTTTTTTTCATATTTTGCAGGTGTCCTGGCGGGTCTCCTAAAGGAGGTGTCCCCGCCCTCATCAGAGGAGGTAAGTCCATCATTTAGACACTCTAGGTCCCCCTAGTCTCAGTTTAACTGTGACCTCCAAGAATGGATAATAATACGTGTGACCAGTCTGTGTTTTAGCAGCGTGGAAATACGTTTAAAATGATGAATAACATTGCATAATCTGTAGCCGCGCTGTGAGGAGCTAACGCTAGCTACGTGTAGCTCCGGTTTTGCGGTACTCTGTATGTAAAATAAAAGTGCTTATAAAATAAAATAACCAGTAGAGTGTGAGAGGAGACAGAGGGCGTACCAGTGGAATTAAAGTGTGGGATTTTGGTGAAACTTGTGTGTGCGTATGCTTGATTAGAAGCTCCGTTTTTGTCGTTAGCATATCCGTTAGCATAACATCAGGATAACTTCCTGTCGGCGAAAAATAGTAGAAGAAATGCAAAACGCCAGAAAACCAACTAGCGGCCAGGAGGAGTAACTGCTAGATAATAGTAATAAGTGTTTAGAATCTGTGAATTTGTTAGAGCTTCATTGTCTAAGACCTGTAAGCTTACATCCTGACTTTAGTTTTAATTAAACATTATAACAAAGATTAATGGTTTCAGTTGTGCTTCTTCAATTCTTGAACTTAATTGTGATTCATTAGTAAATGAGATTCATTATTGTGCAGACCAGAGTGTAAGTGCAGTTCAACAGTTTGACTTGCATTGGTATTTCTGATTGAATATCTTTGAACACAGTTATTGATTTTTTTAAAGTTGAATTTAATATTTAATTGATTAATTATTCATTCTTTTTTAATTTCATTTTACTTCCAATTTTAAACCTTTAGAATTCTGATTTGGAACTGGATTGTGATCTTGATTTTGACTCTGATTTAGATGTTGAGTTTGATTTAGGAATTCTAACTTCAATTTTGGATTCGAGATTCCTTCACATATCCAGTATTGACTAATTTTGGTACATTTACTATTTTACATCGTTCCTAAGAATCAATTTTGACACGGACGGCGCAAACATATTTGAGAGATCGTTGACCTCTCTTACACTACAGACGTATGCTAACATTTACTGCTGACCTTTGGGCAGTTTTGTGTTTGTTTTAGTCAAGGTGCGTGGTTGAGTGGATCCAGATCTGGGAAGTGAAGCAGTGGATCCCAGTTTTGGGGTCAACGACCGCACACAATACAGCACAGAGGGTGAGTTGACTTTGATTCATGTGATGACAAGCGTGCACATTCAATACACACATTTGAATACTCCTAGGCTGCATTAATTTACATTAAAGAAGCAGAGGAAGGAAGTAGGAGAACTGGTAAGTAAACTAAGCTGTGAAGTAAGGGAAGTAGGAGAACTGGTGGGAAGACTAAAATGTGAAGTAAGAGAAGTTCAGCTCAGTTTTTAAAAAAAGAAACCTTTTATTTTTCAGGAGAGGGTGAACAAATAAGTGTTTCTAAACACAATAAAATGGACTGAGACTGATCTCTGGTCTGAGAGAATCAGTGGGACTAATACAGTTTTAAAATGGAGCTCCTAACGTTTCGGCAAGTTGTGCCTTCCTCAGAGGAGAATAAAAAATGAAAGAAAGACTGGAGATATTTATACCTTCCCTAGGCGGAGCAACTAGGGAGCTTCTGATAGGCTGGAACTCCCTCTAATCAGATGGCTAAGCCGTCTCAGCTGTCTAATTGAACACCTGGCAATCAGGAGGAAACCTGTCTTAATCGGCACCAAAGGCCTGCTGGGTGTAAAACCACCAGTTAAGGGCCATCATCTCCACCCAATGAGTTTCTAATACAAGTCAAGGTACACTTTGTGGCACTGGCAGGTTAGGTTCAGGGGAAAAAAAGGGTCTGGCTGCCTTTAGGCAGTCAGAGGGCACGGGCACACAAAGTATAGGCCTTAATACCTGTAATTCTCAAGAGGGGTTTGTAATTTTTTTTCATATTTTGCAGGTGTCCTGGCGGGTCTCCTAAAGGAGGTGTCCCGCCCTCATCAGAGGAGGTAAGTCCATCATTTAGACACTCTAGGTCCCCCTAGTCTCAGTTTAACTGTGACCTCCAAGAATGGATAATAATACGTGTGACCAGTCTGTGTTTTAGCAGCGTGGAAATACGTTTAAAATGATGAATAACATTGCATAATCTGTAGCCGCGCTGTGAGGAGCTAACGCTAGCTACGTGTAGCTCCGGGTTTGCGGTACTCTGTATGTAAAATAAAAGTGCTTATAAAATAAAATAACCAGTAGAGTGTGAGAGGAGACAGAGGGCGTACCAGTGGAATTAAAGTGTGGGATTTTGGTGAAACTTGTGTGTGCGTATGCTTGATTAGAAGCTCCGTTTTTGTCGTTAGCATATCCGTTAGCATAACATCAGGATAACTTCCTGTCGGCGAAAAATAGTAGAAGAAATGCAAAACGCCAGAAAACCAACTAGCGGCCAGGAGGAGTAACTGCTAGATAATAGTAATAAGTGTTTAGAATCTGTGAATTTGTTAGAGCTTCATTGTCTAAGACCTGTAAGCTTACATCCTGACTTTAGTTTTAATTAAACATTATAACAAAGATTAATGGTTTCAGTTGTGCTTCTTCAATTCTTGAACTTAATTGTGATTCATTAGTAAATGAGATTCATTATTGTGCAGACCAGAGTGTAAGTGCAGTTCAACAGTTTGACTTGCATTGGTATTTCTGATTGAATATCTTTGAACACAGTTATTGATTTTTTTAAAGTTGAATTTAATATTTAATTGATTAATTATTCATTATTTTTTAATTTCATTTTACTTCCAATTTTAAACCTTTCGAATTCTGATTTGGAACTGGATTGTGATCTTGATTTTGACTCTGATTTAGATGTTGAGTTTGATTTAGGAATTCTAACTTCAATTTTGGATTCGAGATTCCTTCACATATCCAGTATTGACTAATTTTGGTACATTTACTATTTTACATCGTTCCTAAGAATCAATTTTGACACGGACGGCGCAAACATATTTGAGAGATCGTTGACCTCTCTTACACTACAGACGTATGCTAACATTTACTGCTGACCTTTGGGCAGTTTTGTGTTTGTTTTAGTCAAGGTGCGTGGTTGAGTGGATCCAGATCTGGGAAGTGAAGCAGTGGATCCCAGTTTTGGGGTCAACGACCGCACACAATACAGCACAGAGGGTGAGTTGACTTTGATTCATGTGATGACAAGCGTGCACATTCAATACACACATTTGAATACTCCTAGGCTGCATTAATTTACATTAAAGAAGCAGAGGAAGGAAGTAGGAGAACTGGTAAGTAAACTAAGCTGTGAAGTAAGGGAAGTAGGAGAACTGGTGGGAAGACTAAAATGTGAAGTAAGAGAAGTTCAGCTCAGTTTTAAAAAAAATAAACCTTTTATTTTTCAGGATAGGGTGAACAAATAAGTGTTTCTAAACACAATAAAATGGACTGAGACTGATCTCTGGTCTGAGAGAATCAGTGGGACTAATACAGTTTTAAAATGGAGCTCCTAACGTTTCGGCAAGTTGTGCCTTCCTCAGAGGAGAATAAAAAATGAAAGAAAGACTGGAGATATTTATACCTTCCCTAGGCGGAGCAACTAGGGAGCTTCTGATAGGCTGGAACTCCCTCTAATCAGATGGCTAAGCCGTCTCAGCTGTCTAATTGAACACCTGGCAATCAGGAGGAAACCTGTCTTAATCGGCACCAAAGGCCTGCTGGGTGTAAAACCACCAGTTAAGGGCCATCATCTCCACCCAATGAGTTTCTAATACAAGTCAAGGTACACTTTGTGGCACTGGCAGGTTAGGTTCAGGGGAAAAAAAGGGTCTGGCTGCCTTTAGGCAGTCAGAGGGCACGGGCACACAAAGTATAGGCCTTAATACCTGTAATTCTCAAGAGGGGTTTGTAATTTTTTTTCATATTTTGCAGGTGTCCTGGCGGGTCTCCTAAAGGAGGTGTCCCCGCCCTCATCAGAGGAGGTAAGTCCATCATTTAGACACTCTAGGTCCCCCTAGTCTCAGTTGAACTGTGACCTCCAAGAATGGATAATAATACGTGTGACCAGTCTGTGTTTTAGCAGCGTGGAAATACGTTTAAAATGATGAATAACATTGCATAATCTGTAGCCGCGCTGTGAGGAGCTAACGCTAGCTACGTGTAGCTCCGGTTTTGCGGTACTCTGTATGTAAAATAAAAGTGCTTATAAAATAAAATAACCAGTAGAGTGTGAGAGGAGACAGAGGGCGTACCAGTGGAATTAAAGTGTGGGATTTTGGTGAAACTTGTGTGTGCGTATGCTTGATTAGAAGCTCCGTTTTTGTCGTTAGCATATCCGTTAGCATAACATCAGGATAACTTCCTGTCGGCGAAAAATAGTAGAAGAAATGCAAAACGCCAGAAAACCAACTAGCGGCCAGGAGGAGTAACTGCTAGATAATAGTAATGAGTGTTTAGAATCTGTGAATTTGTTAGAGCTTCATTGTCTAAGACCTGTAAGCTTACATCCTGACTTTAGTTTTAATTAAACATTATAACAAAGATTAATGGTTTCAGTTGTGCTTCTTCAATTCTTGAACTTAATTGTGATTCATTAGTAAATGAGATTCATTATTGTGCAGACCAGAGTGTAAGTGCAGTTCAACAGTTTGACTTGCATTGGTATTTCTGATTGAATATCTTTGAACACAGTTATTGATTTTTTTAAAGTTGAATTTAATATTTAATTGATTAATTATTCATTATTTTTTAATTTCATTTTACTTCCAATTTTAAACCTTTCGAATTCTGATTTGGAACTGGATTGTGATCTTGATTTTGACTCTGATTTAGATGTTGAGTTTGATTTAGGAATTCTAACTTCAATTTTGGATTCGAGATTCCTTCACATATCCAGTATTGACTAATTTTGGTACATTTACTATTTTACATCGTTCCTAAGAATCAATTTTGACACGGACGGCGCAAACATATTTGAGAGATCGTTGACCTCTCTTACACTACAGACGTATGCTAACATTTACTGCTGACCTTTGGGCAGTTTTGTGTTTGTTTTAGTCAAGGTGCGTGGTTGAGTGGATCCAGATCTGGGAAGTGAAGCAGTGGATCCCAGTTTTGGAGTCAACGACCGGACACAATACAGCACAGAGGGTGAGTTGACTTTGATTCATGTGATGACAAGCGTGCACATTCAATACACACATTTGAATACTCCTAGGCTGCATTAATTTACATTAAAGAAGCAGAGGAAGGAAGTAGGAGAACTGGTAAGTAAACTAAGCTGTGAAGTAAGGGAAGTAGGAGAACTGGTGGGAAGACTAAAATGTGAAGTAAGAGAAGTTCAGCTCAGTTTTTAAAAAAAGAAACCTTTTATTTTTCAGGAGAGGGTGAACAAATAAGTGTTTCTAAACACAATAAAATGGACTGAGACTGATCTCTGGTCTGAGAGAATCAGTGGGACTAATAGTTTTAAAATGGAGCTCCTAACGTTTCGGCAAGTTGTGCCTTCCTCAGAGGAGAATAAAAAATGAAAGAAAGACTGGAGATATTTATACCTTCCCTAGGCGGAGCAACTAGGGAGCTTCTGATAGGCTGGAACTCCCTCTAATCAGATGGCTAAGCCGTCTCAGCTGTCTAATTGAACACCTGGCAATCAGGAGGAAACCTGTCTTAATCGGCACCAAAGGCCTGCTGGGTGTAAAACCACCAGTTAAGGGCCATCATCTCCACCCAATGAGTTTCTAATACAAGTCAAGGTACACTTTGTGGCACTGGCAGGTTAGGTTCAGGGGAAAAAAAGGGTCTGGCTGCCTTTAGGCAGTCAGAGGGCACGGGCACACAAAGTATAGGCCTTAATACCTGTAATTCTCAAGAGGGGTTTGTAATTTTTTTTCATATTTTGCAGGTGTCCTGGCGGGTCTCCTAAAGGAGGTGTCCCCGCCCTCATCAGAGGAGGTAAGTCCATCATTTAGACACTCTAGGTCCCCCTAGTCTCAGTTTAACTGTGACCTCCAAGAATGGATAATAATACGTGTGACCAGTCTGTGTTTTAGCAGCGTGGAAATACGTTTAAAATGATGAATAACATTGCATAATCTGTAGCCGCGCTGTGAGGAGCTAACGCTAGCTACGCGTAGCTCCGGTTTTGCGGTACTCTGTATGTAAGATAAAAGTGCTTATAGAATAAAATAACCAGTAGAGTGTGAGAGGAGACAGAGGGCGTACCAGTGGAATTAAAGTGTGGGATTTTGGTGAAACTTGTGTATGCTTGATTAGAAGCTCCGTTTTTGTCGTTAGCATATCCGTTAGCATAACATCAGGATAACTTCCTGTCGGCGAAAAATAGTAGAAGAAATGCAAAACGCCAGAAAACCAACTAGCGGCCAGGAGGAGTAACTGCTAGATAATAGTAATGAGTGTTTAGAATCTGTGAATTTGTTAGAGCTTCATTGTCTAAGACCTGTAAGCTTACATCCTGACTTTAGTTTTAATTAAACATTATAACAAAGATTAATGGTTTCAGTTGTGCTTCTTCAATTCTTGAACTTAATTGTGATTCATTAGTAAATGAGATTCATTATTGTGCAGACCACAGTGTAAGTGCAGTTCAACAGTTTGACTTGCATTGGTATTTCTGATTGAATATCTTTGAACACAGTTATTGATTTTTTTAAAGTTGAATTTAATATTTAATTGATTAATTATTCATTATTTTTTAATTTCATTTTACTTCCAATTTGAAACCTTTCGAATTCTGATTTGGAACTGGATTGTGATCTTGATTTTGACTCTGATTTAGATGTTGAGTTTGATTTAGGAATTCTAACTTCAATTTTGGATTCGAGATTCCTTCACATATCCAGTATTGACTAATTTTGGTACATTTACTATTTTACATCGTTCCTAAGAATCAATTTTGACACGGACGGCGCAAACATATTTGAGAGATCGTTGACCTCTCTTACACTACAGACGTATGCTAACATTTACTGCTGACCTTTGGGCAGTTTTGTGTTTGTTTTAGTCAAGGTGCGTGGTTGAGTGGATCCAGATCTGGGAAGTGAAGCAGTGGATCCCAGTTTTGGAGTCAACGACCGCACACAATACAGCACAGAGGGTGAGTTGACTTTGATTCATGTGATGACAAGCGTGCACATTCAATACACACATTTGAATACTCCTAGGCTGCATTAATTTACATTAAAGAAGCAGAGGAAGGAAGTAGGAGAACTGGTAAGTAAACTAAGCTGTGAAGTAAGGGAAGTAGGAGAACTGGTGGGAAGACTAAAATGTGAAGTAAGAGAAGTTCAGCTCAGTTTTAAAAAAAAGAAACCTTTTATTTTTCAGGAGAGGGTGAACAAATAAGTGTTTCTAAACACAATAAAATGGACTGAGACTGATCTCTGGTCTGAGAGAATCAGTGGGACTAATACAGTTTTAAAATGGAGCTCCTAACGTTTCGGCAAGTTGTGCCTTCCTCAGAGGAGAATAAAAAATGAAAGAAAGACTGGAGATATTTATACCTTCCCTAGGCGGAGCAACTAGGGAGCTTCTGATAGGCTGGAACTCCCTCTAATCAGATGGCTAAGCCGTCTCAGCTGTCTAATTGAACACCTGGCAATCAGGAGGAAACCTGTCTTAATCGGCACCAAAGGCCTGCTGGGTGTAAAACCACCAGTTAAGGGCCATCATCTCCACCCAATGAGTTTCTAATACAAGTCAAGGTACACTTTGTGGCACTGGCAGGTTAGGTTCAGGGGAAAAAAAGGGTCTGGCTGCCTTTAGGCAGTCAGAGGGCACGGGCACACAAAGTATAGGCCTTAATACCTGTAATTCTCAAGAGGGGTTTGTAATTTTCTTTCATATTTTGCAGGTGTCCTGGTGGGTCTCCTAAAGGAGGTGTCCCCGCCCTCATCAGAGGAGGTAAGTCCATCATTTAGACACTCTAGGTCCCCCTAGTCTCAGTTTAACTGTGACCTCCAAGAATGGATAATAATACGTGTGACCAGTCTGTGTTTTAGCAGCGTGGAAATACGTTTAAAATGATGAATAACATTGCATAATCTGTAGCCGCGCTGTGAGGAGCTAACGCTAGCTACGCGTAGCTCCGGTTTTGCGGTACTCTGTATGTAAGATAAAAGTGCTTATAAAATAAAATAACCAGTAGAGTGTGAGAGGAGACAGAGGGCGTACCAGTGGAATTAAAGTGTGGGATTTTGGTGAAACTTGTGTGTATGCTTGATTAGAAGCTCCGTTTTTGTCGTTAGCATATCCGTTAGCATAACATCAGGATAACTTCCTGTCGGCGAAAAATAGTAGAAGAAATGCAAAACGCCAGAAAACCAACTAGCGGCCAGGAGGAGTAACTGCTAGATAATAGTAATGAGTGTTTAGAATCTGTGAATTTGTTAGAGCTTCATTGTCTAAGACCTGTAAGCTTACATCCTGACTTTAGTTTTAATTAAACATTATAACAAAGATTAATGGTTTCAGTTGTGCTTCTTCAATTCTTGAACTTAATTGTGATTCATTAGTAAATGAGATTCATTATTGTGCAGACCAGAGTGTAAGTGCAGTTCAACAGTTTGACTTGCATTGGTATTTCTGATTGAATATCTTTGAACACAGTTATTGATTTTTTTAAAGTTGAATTTAATATTTAATTGATTAATTATTCATTATTTTTTAATTTCATTTTACTTCCAATTTTAAACCTTTCGAATTCTGATTTGGAACTGGATTGTGATCTTGATTTTGACTCTGATTTAGATGTTGAGTTTGATTTAGGAATTCTAACTTCAATTTTGGATTCGAGATTCCTTCACATATCCAGTATTGACTAATTTTGGTACATTTACTATTTTACATCGTTCCTAAGAATCAATTTTGACACGGACGGCGCAAACATATTTGAGAGATCGTTGACCTCTCTTACACTACAGACGTATGCTAACATTTACTGCTGACCTTTGGGCAGTTTTGTGTTTGTTTTAGTCAAGGTGCGTGGTTGAGTGGATCCAGATCTGGGAAGTGAAGCAGTGGATCCCAGTTTTGGAGTCAACGACCGCACACAATACAGCACAGAGGGTGAGTTGACTTTGATTCATGTGATGACAAGCGTGCACATTCAATACACACATTTGAATACTCCTAGGCTGCATTAATTTACATTAAAGAAGCAGAGGAAGGAAGTAGGAGAACTGGTAAGTAAACTAAGCTGTGAAGTAAGGGAAGTAGGAGAACTGGTGGGAAGACTAAAATGTGAAGTAAGAGAAGTTCAGCTCAGTTTTAAAAAAAAGAAACCTTTTATTTTTCAGGAGAGGGTGAACAAATAAGTGTTTCTAAACACAATAAAATGGACTGAGACTGATCTCTGGTCTGAGAGAATCAGTGGGACTAATACAGTTTTAAAATGGAGCTCCTAACGTTTCGGCAAGTTGTGCCTTCCTCAGAGGAGAATAAAAAATGAAAGAAAGACTGGAGATATTTATACCTTCCCTAGGCGGAGCAACTAGGGAGCTTCTGATAGGCTGGAACTCCCTCTAATCAGATGGCTAAGCCGTCTCAGCTGTCTAATTGAACACCTGGCAATCAGGAGGAAACCTGTCTTAATCGGCACCAAAGGCCTGCTGGGTGTAAAACCACCAGTTAAGGGCCATCATCTCCACCCAATGAGTTTCTAATACAAGTCAAGGTACACTTTGTGGCACTGGCAGGTTAGGTTCAGGGGAAAAAAGGGTCTGGCTGCCTTTAGGCAGTCAGAGGGCACGGGCACACAAAGTATAGGCCTTAATACCTGTAATTCTCAAGAGGGGTTTGTAATTTTTTTTCATATTTTGCAGGTGTCCTGGCGGGTCTCCTAAAGGAGGTGTCCCCGCCCTCATCAGAGGAGGTAAGTCCATCATTTAGACACTCTAGGTCCCCCTAGTCTCAGTTTAACTGTGACCTCCAAGAATGGATAATAATACGTGTGACCAGTCTGTGTTTTAGCAGCGTGGAAATACGTTTAAAATGATGAATAACATTGCATAATCTGTAGCCGCGCTGTGAGGAGCTAACGCTAGCTACGTGTAGCTCCGGTTTTGCGGTACTCTGTATGTAAAATAAAAGTGCTTATAAAATAAAATAACCAGTAGAGTGTGAGAGGAGACAGAGGGCGTACCAGTGGAATTAAAGTGTGGGATTTTGGTGAAACTTGTGTGTGCGTATGCTTGATTAGAAGCTCCGTTTTTGTCGTTAGCATATCCGTTAGCATAACATCAGGATAACTTCCTGTCGGCGAAAAATAGTAGAAGAAATGCAAAACGCCAGAAAACCAACTAGCGGCCAGGAGGAGTAACTGCTAGATAATAGTAATAAGTGTTTAGAATCTGTGAATTTGTTAGAGCTTCATTGTCTAAGACCTGTAAGCTTACATCCTGACTTTAGTTTTAATTAAACATTATAACAAAGATTAATGGTTTCAGTTGTGCTTCTTCAATTCTTGAACTTAATTGTGATTCATTAGTAAATGAGATTCATTATTGTGCAGACCAGAGTGTAAGTGCAGTTCAACAGTTTGACTTGCATTGGTATTTCTGATTGAATATCTTTGAACACAGTTATTGATTTTTTTAAAGTTGAATTTAATATTTAATTGATTAATTATTCATTATTTTTTAATTTCATTTTACTTCCAATTTTAAACCTTTCGAATTCTGATTTGGAACTGGATTGTGATCTTGATTTTGACTCTGATTTAGATGTTGTTTGATTTAGGAATTCTAACTTCAATTTTGGATTCGAGATTCCTTCACATATCCAGTATTGACTAATTTTGGTACATTTACTATTTTACATCGTTCCTAAGAATCAATTTTGACACGGACGGCGCAAACATATTTGAGAGATCATTGACCTCTCTTACACTACAGACGTATGCTAACATTTACTGCTGACCTGTGGGCAGTTTTGTGTTTGTTTTAGTCAAGGTGCGTGGTTGAGTGGATCCAGATCTGGGAAGTGAAGCAGTGGATCCCAGTTTTGGAGTCAACGACCACACACAATACAGCACAGAGGGTGAGTTGACTTTGATTCATGTGATGACAAGCGTGCACATTCAATACACACATTTGAATACTCCTAGGCTGCATTAATTTACATTAAAGAAGCAGAGGAAGGAAGTAGGAGAACTGGTAAGTAAACTAAGCTGTGAAGTAAGGGAAGTAGGAGAACTGGTGGGAAGACTAAAATGTGAAGTAAGAGAAGTTCAGCTCAGTTTTTAAAAAAAGAAACCTTTTATTTTTCAGGAGAGGGTGAACAAATAAGTGTTTCTAAACACAATAAAATGGACTGAGACTGATCTCTGGTCTGAGAGAATCAGTGGGACTAATACAGTTTTAAAATGGAGCTCCTAACGTTTCGGCAAGTTGTGCCTTCCTCAGAGGAGAATAAAAAATGAAAGCAAGACTGGAGATATTTATACCTTCCCTAGGCGGAGCAACTAGGGAGCATCTGATAGGCTGGAACTCCCTCTAATCAGATGGCTAAGCCGTCTCAGCTGTCTAATTGAACACCTGGCAATCAGGAGGAAACCTGTCTTAATCGGCACCAAAGGCCTGCTGGGTGTAAAACCACCAGTTAAGGGCCATCATCTCCACCCAATGAGTTTCTAATACAAGTCAAGGTACACTTTGTGGCACTGGCAGGTTAGGTTCAGGGGGAAAAAAGGGTCTGGCTGCCTTTAGGCAGTCAGAGGGCACGGGCACACAAAGTATAGGCCTTAATACCTGTAATTCTCAAGAGGGGTTTGTAATTTTTTTTCATATTTTGCAGGTGTCCTGGCGGGTCTCCTAAAGGAGGTGTCCCCGCCCTCATCAGAGGAGGTAAGTCCATCATTTAGACACTCTAGGTCCCCCTAGTCTCAGTTTAACTGTGACCTCCAAGAATGGATAATAATACGTGTGACCAGTCTGTGTTTTAGCAGCGTGGAAATACGTTTAAAATGATGAATAACATTGCATAATCTGTAGCCGCGCTGTGAGGAGCTAACGCTAGCTACGTGTAGCTCCGGTTTTGCGGTACTCTGTATGTAAAATAAAAGTGCTTATAAAATAAAATAACCAGTAGAGTGTGAGAGGAGACAGAGGGCGTACCAGTGGAATTAAAGTGTGGGATTTTGGTGAAACTTGTGTGTGTGTATGCTTGATTAGAAGCTCCGTTTTTGTCGTTAGCATATCCGTTAGCATAACATCAGGATAACTTCCTGTCGGCGAAAAATAGTAGAAGAAATGCAAAACGCCAGAAAACCAACTAGCGGCCAGGAGGAGTAACTGCTAGATAAGAGTAATGAGTGTTTAGAATCTGTGAATTTGTTAGAGCTTCATTGTCTAAGACCTGTAAGCTTACATCCTGACTTTAGTTTTAATTAAACATTATAACAAAGATTAATGGTTTCAGTTGTGCTTCTTCAATTCTTGAACTTAATTGTGATTCATTAGTAAATGAGATTCATTATTGTGCAGACCAGAGTGTAAGTGCAGTTCAACAGTTTGACTTGCATTGGTATTTCTGATTGAATATCTTTGAACACAGTTATTGATTTTTTTAAAGTTGAATTTAATATTTAATTGATTAATTATTCATTATTTTTTAATTTCATTTTACTTCCAATTTTAAACCTTTCGAATTCTGATTTGGAACTGGATTGTGATCTTGATTTTGACTCTGATTTAGATGTTGTTTGATTTAGGAATTCTAACTTCAATTTTGGATTCGAGATTCCTTCACATATCCAGTATTGACTAATTTTGGTACATTTACTATTTTACATCGTTCCTAAGAATCAATTTTGACACGGACGGCGCAAACATATTTGAGAGATCGTTGACCTCTCTTACACTACAGACGTATGCTAACATTTACTGCTGACCTTTGGGCAGTTTTGTGTTTGTTTTAGTCAAGGTGCGTGGTTGAGTGGATCCAGATCTGGGAAGTGAAGCAGTGGATCCCAGTTTTGGAGTCAACGACCGCACACAATACAGCACAGAGGGTGAGTTGACTTTGATTCATGTGATGACAAGCGTGCACATTCAATACACACATTTGAATACTCCTAGGCTGCATTAATTTACATTAAAGAAGCAGAGGAAGGAAGTAGGAGAACTGGTAAGTAAACTAAGCTGTGAAGTAAGGGAAGTAGGAGAACTGGTGGGAAGACTAAAATGTGAAGTAAGAGAAGTTCAGCTCAGTTTTTAAAAAAAGAAACCTTTTATTTTTCAGGAGAGGGTGAACAAATAAGTGTTTCTAAACACAATAAAATGGACTGAGACTGATCTCTGGTCTGAGAGAATCAGTGGGACTAATACAGTTTTAAAATGGAGCTCCTAACGTTTCGGCAAGTTGTGCCTTCCTCAGAGGAGAATAAAAAATGAAAGAAAGACTGGAGATATTTATACCTTCCCTAGGCGGAGCAACTAGGGAGCTTCTGATAGGCTGGAACTCCCTCTAATCAGATGGCTAAGCCGTCTCAGCTGTCTAATTGAACACCTGGCAATCAGGAGGAAACCTGTCTTAATCGGCACCAAAGGCCTGCTGGGTGTAAAACCACCAGTTAAGGGCCATCATCTCCACCCAATGAGTTTCTAATACAAGTCAAGGTACACTTTGTGGCACTGGCAGGTTAGGTTCAGGGGAAAAAAAGGGTCTGGCTGCCTTTAGGCAGTCAGAGGGCACGGGCACACAAAGTATAGGCCTTAATACCTGTAATTCTCAAGAGGGGTTTGTAATTTTTTTTCATATTTTGCAGGTGTCCTGGCGGGTCTCCTAAAGGAGGTGTCCCCGCCCTCATCAGAGGAGGTAAGTCCATCATTTAGACACTCTAGGTCCCCCCTAGTCTCAGTTGAACTGTGACCTCCAAGAATGGATAATAATACGTGTGACCAGTCTGTGTTTTAGCATCGTGGAAATACGTTTAAAATGATGAATAACATTGCATAATCTGTAGCCGCGCTGTGAGGAGCTAACGCTAGCTACGTGTAGCTCCGGTTTTGCGGTACTCTGTATGTAAAATAAAAGTGCTTATAAAATAAAATAACCAGTAGAGTGTGAGAGGAGACAGAGGGCGTACCAGTGGAATTAAAGTGTGGGATTTTGGTGAAACTTGTGTATGCTTGATTAGAAGCTCCGTTTTTGTCGTTAGCATATCCGTTAGCATAACATCAGGATAACTTCCTGTCGGCGAAAAATAGTAGAAGAAATGCAAAACGCCAGAAAACCAACTAGCGGCCAGGAGGAGTAACTGCTAGATAATAGTAATAAGTGTTTAGAATCTGTGAATTTGTTAGAGCTTCATTGTCTAAGACCTGTAAGCTTACATCCTGACTTTAGTTTTAATTAAACATTATAACAAAGATTAATGGTTTCAGTTGTGCTTCTTCAATTCTTGAACTTAATTGTGATTCATTAGTAAATGAGATTCATTATTGTGCAGACCAGAGTGTAAGTGCAGTTCAACAGTTTGACTTGCATTGGTATTTCTGATTGAATATCTTTGAACACAGTTATTGATTTTTTTAAAGTTGAATTTAATATTTAATTGATTAATTATTCATTATTTTTTAATTTCATTTTACTTCCAATTTTAAACCTTTCGAATTCTGATTTGGAACTGGATTGTGATCTTGATTTTGACTCTGATTTAGATGTTGAGTTTGATTTAGGAATTCTAACTTCAATTTTGGATTCGAGATTCCTTCACATATCCAGTATTGACTAATTTTGGTACATTTACTATTTTACATCGTTCCTAAGAATCAATTTTGACACGGACGGCGCAAACATATTTGAGAGATCGTTGACCTCTCTTACACTACAGACGTATGCTAACATTTACTGCTGACCTTTGGGCAGTTTTGTTTTTGTTTTAGTCAAGGTGCGTGGTTGAGTGGATCCAGATCTGGGAAGTGAAGCAGTGGATCCCAGTTTTGGAGTCAACGACCGCACACAATACAGCACAGAGGGTGAGTTGACTTTGATTCATGTGATGACAAGCGTGCACATTCAATACACACATTTGAATACTCCTAGGCTGCATTAATTTACATTAAAGAAGCAGAGGAAGGAAGTAGGAGAACTGGTAAGTAAACTAAGCTGTGAAGTAAGGGAAGTAGGAGAACTGGTGGGAAGACTAAAATGTGAAGTAAGAGAAGTTCAGCTCAGTTTTAAAAAAAAGAAACCTTTTATTTTTCAGGAGAGGGTGAACAAATAAGTGTTTCTAAACACAATAAAATGGACTGAGACTGATCTCTGGTCTGAGAGAATCAGTGGGACTAATACAGTTTTAAAATGGCGCTCCTAACGTTTCGGCAAGTTGTGCCTTCCTCAGAGGAGAATAAAAAATGAAAGAAAGACTGGAGATATTTATACCTTCCCTAGGCGGAGCAACTAGGGAGCTTCTGATAGGCTGGAACTCCCTCTAATCAGATGGCTAAGCCGTCTCAGCTGTCTAATTGAACACCTGGCAATCAGGAGGAAACCTGTCTTAATCGGCACCAAAGGCCTGCTGGGTGTAAAACCACCAGTTAAGGGCCATCATCTCCACCCAATGAGTTTCTAATACAAGTCAAGGTACACTTTGTGGCACTGGCAGGTTAGGTTCAGGGGAAAAAAAGGGTCTGGCTGCCTTTAGGCAGTCAGAGGGCACGGGCACACAAAGTATAGGCCTTAATACCTGTAATTCTCAAGAGGGGTTTGTAATTTTTTTTCATATTTTGCAGGTGTCCTGGCGGGTCTCCTAAAGGAGGTGTCCCCGCCCTCATCAGAGGAGGTAAGTCCATCATTTAGACACTCTAGGTCCCCCTAGTCTCAGTTTAACTGTGACCTCCAAGAATGGATAATAATACGTGTGACCAGTCTGTGTTTTAGCAGCGTGGAAATACGTTTAAAATGATGAATAACATTGCATAATCTGTAGCCGCGCTGTGAGGAGCTAACGCTAGCTACGTGTAGCTCCGGTTTTGCGGTACTCTGTATGTAAAATAAAAGTGCTTATAAAATAAAATAACCAGTAGAGTGTGAGAGGAGACAGAGGGCGTACCAGTGGAATTAAAGTGTGGGATTTTGGTGAAACTTGTGTATGCTTGATTAGAAGCTCCGTTTTTGTCGTTAGCATATCCGTTAGCATAACATCAGGATAACTTCCTGTCGGCGAAAAATAGTAGAAGAAATGCAAAACGCCAGAAAACCAACTAGCGGCCAGGAGGAGTAACTGCTAGATAATAGTAATAAGTGTTTAGAATCTGTGAATTTGTTAGAGCTTCATTGTCTAAGACCTGTAAGCTTACATCCTGACTTTAGTTTTAATTAAACATTATAACAAAGATTAATGGTTTCAGTTGTGCTTCTTCAATTCTTGAACTTAATTGTGATTCATTAGTAAATGAGATTCATTATTGTGCAGACCAGAGTGTAAGTGCAGTTCAACAGTTTGACTTGCATTGGTATTTCTGATTGAATATCTTTGAACACAGTTATTGATTTTTTTAAAGTTGAATTTAATATTTAATTGATTAATTATTCATTATTTTTTAATTTCATTTTACTTCCAATTTTAAACCTTTCGAATTCTGATTTGGAACTGGATTGTGATCTTGATTTTGACTCTGATTTAGATGTTGAGTTTGATTTAGGAATTCTAACTTCAATTTTGGATTCGAGATTCCTTCACATATCCAGTATTGACTAATTTTGGTACATTTACTATTTTACATCGTTCCTAAGAATCAATTTTGACACGGACGGCGCAAACATATTTGAGAGATCGTTGACCTCTCTTACACTACAGACGTATGCTAACATTTACTGCTGACCTTTGGGCAGTTTTGTTTTTGTTTTAGTCAAGGTGCGTGGTTGAGTGGATCCAGATCTGGGAAGTGAAGCAGTGGATCCCAGTTTTGGAGTCAACGACCGCACACAATACAGCACAGAGGGTGAGTTGACTTTGATTCATGTGATGACAAGCGTGCACATTCAATACACACATTTGAATACTCCTAGGCTGCATTAATTTACATTAAAGAAGCAGAGGAAGGAAGTAGGAGAACTGGTAAGTAAACTAAGCTGTGAAGTAAGGGAAGTAGGAGAACTGGTGGGAAGACTAAAATGTGAAGTAAGAGAAGTTCAGCTCAGTTTTAAAAAAAAGAAACCTTTTATTTTTCAGGAGAGGGTGAACAAATAAGTGTTTCTAAACACAATAAAATGGACTGAGACTGATCTCTGGTCTGAGAGAATCAGTGGGACTAATACAGTTTTAAAATGGAGCTCCTAACGTTTCGGCAAGTTGTGCCTTCCTCAGAGGAGAATAAAAAATGAAAGAAAGACTGGAGATATTTATACCTTCCCTAGGCGGAGCAACTAGGGAGCTTCTGATAGGCTGGAACTCCCTCTAATCAGATGGCTAAGCCGTCTCAGCTGTCTAATTGAACACCTGGCAATCAGGAGGAAACCTGTCTTAATCGGCACCAAAGGCCTGCTGGGTGTAAAACCACCAGTTAAGGGCCATCATCTCCACCCAATGAGTTTCTAATACAAGTCAAGGTACACTTTGTGGCACTGGCAGGTTAGGTTCAGGGGAAAAAAAGGGTCTGGCTGCCTTTAGGCAGTCAGAGGGCACGGGCACACAAAGTATAGGCCTTAATACCTGTAATTCTCAAGAGGGGTTTGTAATTTTTTTTCATATTTTGCAGGTGTCCTGGCGGGTCTCCTAAAGGAGGTGTCCCCGCCCTCATCAGAGGAGGTAAGTCCATCATTTAGACACTCTAGGTCCCCCTAGTCTCAGTTTAACTGTGACCTCCAAGAATGGATAATAATACGTGTGACCAGTCTGTGTTTTAGCAGCGTGGAAATACGTTTAAAATGATGAATAACATTGCATAATCTGTAGCCGCGCTGTGAGGAGCTAACGCTAGCTACGTGTAGCTCCGGTTTTGCGGTACTCTGTATGTAAAATAAAAGTGCTTATAAAATAAAATAACCAGTAGAGTGTGAGAGGAGACAGAGGGCGTACCAGTGGAATTAAAGTGTGGGATTTTGGTGAAACTTGTGTGTGTGTATGCTTGATTAGAAGCTCCGTTTTTGTCGTTAGCATATCCGTTAGCATAACATCAGGATAACTTCCTGTCGGCGAAAAATAGTAGAAGAAATGCAAAACGCCAGAAAACCAACTAGCGGCCAGGAGGAGTAACTGCTAGATAATAGTAATGAGTGTTTAGAGTCTGTGAATTTGTTAGAGCTTCATTGTCTAAGACCTGTAAACTTACATCCTGACTTTAGTTTTAATTAAACATTATAACAAAGATTAATGGTTTCAGTTGTGCTTCTTCAATTCTTGAACTTAATTGTGATTCATTAGTAAATGAGATTCATTATTGTGCAGACCAGAGTGTAAGTGCAGTTCAACAGTTTGACTTGCATTGGTATTTCTGATTGAATATCTTTGAACACAGTTATTGATTTTTTTAAAGTTGAATTTAATATTTAATTGATTAATTATTCATTATTTTTTAATTTCATTTTACTTCCAATTTTAAACCTTTCGAATTCTGATTTGGAACTGGATTGTGATCTTGATTTTGACTCTGATTTAGATGTTGAGTTTGATTTAGGAATTCTAACTTCAATTTTGGATTCGAGATTCCTTCACATATCCAGTATTGACTAATTTTGGTACATTTACTATTTTACATCGTTCCTAAGAATCAATTTTGACACGGACGGCGCAAACATATTTGAGAGATCGTTGACCTCTCTTACACTACAGACGTATGCTAACATTTACTGCTGACCTTTGGGCAGTTTTGTTTTTGTTTTAGTCAAGGTGCGTGGTTGAGTGGATCCAGATCTGGGAAGTGAAGCAGTGGATCCCAGTTTTGGAGTCAACGACCGCACACAATACAGCACAGAGGGTGAGTTGACTTTGATTCATGTGATGACAAGCGTGCACATTCAATACACACATTTGAATACTCCTAGGCTGCATTAATTTACATTAAAGAAGCAGAGGAAGGAAGTAGGAGAACTGGTAAGTAAACTAAGCTGTGAAGTAAGGGAAGTAGGAGAACTGGTGGGAAGACTAAAATGTGAAGTAAGAGAAGTTCAGCTCAGTTTTAAAAAAAAGAAACCTTTTATTTTTCAGGAGAGGGTGAACAAATAAGTGTTTCTAAACACAATAAAATGGACTGAGACTGATCTCTGGTCTGAGAGAATCAGTGGGACTAATACAGTTTTAAAATGGAGCTCCTAACATTTCGGCAAGTTGTGCCTTCCTCAGAGGAGAATAAAAAATGAAAGAAAGACTGGAGATATTTATACCTTCCCTAGGCGGAGCAACTAGGGAGCTTCTGATAGGCTGGAACTCCCTCTAATCAGATGGCTAAGCCGTCTCAGCTGTCTAATTGAACACCTGGCAATCAGGAGGAAACCTGTCTTAATCGGCACCAAAGGCCTGCTGGGTGTAAAACCACCAGTTAAGGGCCATCATCTCCACCCAATGAGTTTCTAATACAAGTCAAGGTACACTTTGTGGCACTGGCAGGTTAGGTTCAGGGGAAAAAAAGGGTCTGGCTGCCTTTAGGCAGTCAGAGGGCACGGGCACACAAAGTATAGGCCTTAATACCTGTAATTCTCAAGAGGGGTTTGTAATTTTTTTTCATATTTTGCAGGTGTCCTGGCGGGTCTCCTAAAGGAGGTGTCCCGCCCTCATCAGAGGAGGTAAGTCCATCATTTAGACACTCTAGGTCCCCCTAGTCTCAGTTTAACTGTGACCTCCAAGAATGGATAATAATACGTGTGACCAGTCTGTGTTTTAGCAGCATGGAAATACGTTTAAAATGATGAATAACATTGCATAATCTGTAGCCGCGCTGTGAGGAGCTAACGCTAGCTACGTGTAGCTCCGGTTTTGCGGTACTCTGTATGTAAAATAAAAGTGCTTATAAAATAAAATAACCAGTAGAGTGTGAGAGGAGACAGAGGGCGTACCAGTGGAATTAAAGTGTGGGATTTTGGTGAAACTTGTGTGTGCGTATGCTTGATTAGAAGCTCCGTTTTTGTCGTTAGCATATCCGTTAGCATAACATCAGGATAACTTCCTGTCGGCGAAAAATAGTAGAAGAAATGCAAAACGCCAGAAAACCAACTAGCGGCCAGGAGGAGTAACTGCTAGATAATAGTAATAAGTGTTTAGAATCTGTGAATTTGTTAGAGCTTCATTGTCTAAGACCTGTAAGCTTACATCCTGACTTTAGTTTTAATTAAACATTATAACAAAGATTAATGGTTTCAGTTGTGCTTCTTCAATTCTTGAACTTAATTGTGATTCATTAGTAAATGAGATTCATTATTGTGCAGACCAGAGTGTAAGTGCAGTTCAACAGTTTGACTTGCATTGGTATTTCTGATTGAATATCTTTGAACACAGTTATTGATTTTTTTAAAGTTGAATTTAATATTTAATTGATTAATTATTCATTATTTTTTAATTTCATTTTACTTCCAATTTTAAACCTTTCGAATTCTGATTTGGAACTGGATTGTGATCTTGATTTTGACTCTGATTTAGATGTTGAGTTTGATTTAGGAATTCTAACTTCAATTTTGGATTCGAGATTCCTTCACATATCCAGTATTGACTAATTTTGGTACATTTACTATTTTACATCGTTCCTAAGAATCAATTTTGACACGGACGGCGCAAACATATTTGAGAGATCGTTGACCTCTCTTACACTACAGACGTATGCTAACATTTACTGCTGACCTTTGGGCAGTTTTGTGTTTGTTTTAGTCAAGGTGCGTGGTTGAGTGGATCCAGATCTGGGAAGTGAAGCAGTGGATCCCAGTTTTGGAGTCAACGACCGCACACAATACAGCACAGAGGGTGAGTTGACTTTGATTCATGTGATGACAAGCGTGCACATTCAATACACACATTTGAATACTCCTAGGCTGCATTAATTTACATTAAAGAAGCAGAGGAAGGAAGTAGGAGAACTGGTAAGTAAACTAAGCTGTGAAGTAAGGGAAGTAGGAGAACTGGTGGGAAGACTAAAATGTGAAGTAAGAGAAGTTCAGCTCAGTTTTAAAAAAAGAAACCTTTTATTTTTCAGGAGAGGGTGAACAAATAAGTGTTTCTAAACACAATAAAATGGACTGAGACTGATCTCTGGTCTGAGAGAATCAGTGGGACTAATACAGTTTTAAAATGGAGCTCCTAACATTTCGGCAAGTTGTGCCTTCCTCAGAGGAGAATAAAAAATGAAAGAAAGACTGGAGATATTTATACCTTCCCTAGGCGGAGCAACTAGGGAGCTTCTGATAGGCTGGAACTCCCTCTAATCAGATGGCTAAGCCGTCTCAGCTGTCTAATTGAACACCTGGCAATCAGGAGGAAACCTGTCTTAATCGGCACCAAAGGCCTGCTGGGTGTAAAACCACCAGTTAAGGGCCATCATCTCCACCCAATGAGTTTCTAATACAAGTCAAGGTACACTTTGTGGCACTGGCAGGTTAGGTTCAGGGGAAAAAAAGGGTCTGGCTGCCTTTAGGCAGTCAGAGGGCACGGGCACACAAAGTATAGGCCTTAATACCTGTAATTCTCAAGAGGGGTTTGTAATTTTTTTTCATATTTTGCAGGTGTCCTGGCGGGTCTCCTAAAGGAGGTGTCCCCGCCCTCATCAGAGGAGGTAAGTCCATCATTTAGACACTCTAGGTCCCCCTAGTCTCAGTTTAACTGTGACCTCCAAGAATGGATAATAATACGTGTGACCAGTCTGTGTTTTAGCAGCGTGGAAATACGTTTAAAATGATGAATAACATTGCATAATCTGTAGCCGCGCTGTGAGGAGCTAACGCTAGCTACGTGTAGCTCCGGTTTTGCGGTACTCTGTATGTAAAATAAAAGTGCTTATAAAATAAAATAACCAGTAGAGTGTGAGAGGAGACAGAGGGCGTACCAGTGGAATTAAAGTGTGGGATTTTGGTGAAACTTGTGTGTGCGTATGCTTGATTAGAAGCTCCGTTTTTGTCGTTAGCATATCCGTTAGCATAACATCAGGATAACTTCCTGTCGGCGAAAAATAGTAGAAGAAATGCAAAACGCCAGAAAACCAACTAGCGGCCAGGAGGAGTAACTGCTAGATAATAGTAATAAGTGTTTAGAATCTGTGAATTTGTTAGAGCTTCATTGTCTAAGACCTGTAAGCTTACATCCTGACTTTAGTTTTAATTAAACATTATAACAAAGATTAATGGTTTCAGTTGTGCTTCTTCAATTCTTGAACTTAATTGTGATTCATTAGTAAATGAGATTCATTATTGTGCAGACCAGAGTGTAAGTGCAGTTCAACAGTTTGACTTGCATTGGTATTTCTGATTGAATATCTTTGAACACAGTTATTGATTTTTTTAAAGTTGAATTTAATATTTAATTGATTAATTATTCATTATTTTTTAATTTCATTTTACTTCCAATTTTAAACCTTTCGAATTCTGATTTGGAACTGGATTGTGATCTTGATTTTGACTCTGATTTAGATGTTGAGTTTGATTTAGGAATTCTAACTTCAATTTTGGATTCGAGATTCCTTCACATATCAAGCATTGACTAATTTTGGTACATTTACTATTTTACATCGTTCCTAAGAATCAATTTTGACACGGACGGCGCAAACATATTTGAGAGATCGTTGACCTCTCTTACACTACAGACGTATGCTAACATTTACTGCTGACCTTTGGGCAGTTTTGTGTTTGTTTTAGTCAAGGTGCGTGGTTGAGTGGATCCAGATCTGGGAAGTGAAGCAGTGGATCCCAGTTTTGGAGTCAACGACCGCACACAATACAGCACAGAGGGTGAGTTGACTTTGATTCATGTGATGACAAGCGTGCACATTCAATACACACATTTGAATACTCCTAGGCCGCATTAATTTACATTAAAGAAGCAGAGGAAGGAAGTAGGAGAACTGGTAAGTAAACTAAGCTGTGAAGTAAGGGAAGTAGGAGAACTGGTGGGAAGACTAAAATGTGAAGTAAGAGAAGTTCAGCTCAGTTTTTTAAAAAATAAACCTTTTATTTTTCAGGAGAGGGTGAACAAATAAGTGTTTCTAAACACAATAAAATGGACTGAGACTGATCTCTGGTCTGAGAGAATCAGTGGGACTAATACAGTTTTAAAATGGAGCTCCTAACGTTTCGGCAAGTTGTGCCTTCCTCAGAGGAGAATAAAAAATGAAAGAAAGACTGGAGATATTTATACCTTCCCTAGGCGGAGCAACTAGGGAGCTTCTGATAGGCTGGAACTCCCTCTAATCAGATGGCTAAGCCGTCTCAGCTGTCTAATTGAACACCTGGCAATCAGGAGGAAACCTGTCTTAATCGGCACCAAAGGCCTGCTGGGTGTAAAACCACCAGTTAAGGGCCATCATCTCCACCCAATGAGTTTCTAATACAAGTCAAGGTACACTTTGTGGCACTGGCAGGTTAGGTTCAGGGGAAAAAAAGGGTCTGGCTGCCTTTAGGCAGTCAGAGGGCACGGGCACACAAAGTATAGGCCTTAATACCTGTAATTCTCAAGAGGGGTTTGTAAATTTTTTTCATATTTTGCAGGTGTCCTGGCGGGTCTCCTAAAGGAGGTGTCCCCGCCCTCATCAGAGGAGGTAAGTCCATCATTTAGACACTCTAGGTCCCCCTAGTCTCAGTTTAACTGTGACCTCCAAGAATGGATAATAATACGTGTGACCAGTCTGTGTTTTAGCAGCGTGGAAATACGTTTAAAATGATGAATAACATTGCATAATCTGTAGCCGCGCTGTGAGGAGCTAACGCTAGCTACGTGTAGCTCCGGTTTTGCGGTACTCTGTATGTAAAATAAAAGTGCTTATAAAATAAAATAACCAGTAGAGTGTGAGAGGAGACAGAGGGCGTACCAGTGGAATTAAAGTGTGGGATTTTGGTGAAACTTGTGTGTGTATGCTTGATTAGAAGCTCCGTTTTTGTCGTTAGCATATCCGTTAGCATAACATCAGGATAACTTCCTGTCGGCGAAAAATAGTAGAAGAAATGCAAAACGCCAGAAAACCAACTAGCGGCCAGGAGGAGTAACTGCTAGATAATAGTAATGAGTGTTTAGAATCTGTGAATTTGTTAGAGCTTCATTGTCTAAGACCTGTAAGCTTACATCCTGACTTTAGTTTTAATTAAACATTATAACAAAGATTAATGGTTTCAGTTGTGCTTCTTCAATTCTTGAACTTAATTGTGATTCATTAGTAAATGAGATTCATTATTGTGCAGACCAGAGTGTAAGTGCAGTTCAACAGTTTGACTTGCATTGGTATTTCTGATTGAATATCTTTGAACACAGTTATTGATTTTTTTAAAGTTGAATTTAATATTTAATTGATTAATTATTCATTATTTTTTAATTTCATTTTACTTCCAATTTTAAACCTTTCGAATTCTGATTTGGAACTGGATTGTGATCTTGATTTTGACTCTGATTTAGATGTTGAGTTTGATTTAGGAATTCTAACTTCAATTTTGGATTCGAGATTCCTTCACATATCCAGTATTGACTAATTTTGGTACATTTACTATTTTACATCGTTCCTAAGAATCAATTTTGACACGGACGGCGCAAACATATTTGAGAGATCGTTGACCTCTCTTACACTACAGACGTATGCTAACATTTACTGCTGACCTTTGGGCAGTTTTGTGTTTGTTTTAGTCAAGGTGCGTGGTTGAGTGGATCCAGATCTGGGAAGTGAAGCAGTGGATCCCAGTTTTGGAGTCAACGACCGCACACAATACAGCACAGAGGGTGAGTTGACTTTGATTCATGTGATGACAAGCGTGCACATTCAATACACACATTTGAATACTCCTAGGCTGCATTATTTTACATTAAAGAAGCAGAGGAAGGAAGTAGGAGAACTGGTAAGTAAACTAAGCTGTGAAGTAAGGGAAGTAGGAGAACTGGTGGGAAGACTAAAATGTGAAGTAAGAGAAGTTCAGCTCAGTTTAAAAAAAAAGAAACCTTTTATTTTTCAGGAGAGGGTGAACAAATAAGTGTTTCTAAACACAATAAAATGGACTGAGACTGATCTCTGGTCTGAGAGAATCAGTGGGACTAATACAGTTTTAAAATGGAGCGCCTAACGTTTCGGCAAGTTGTGCCTTCCTCAGAGGAGAATAAAAAATGAAAGAAAGACTGGAGATATTTATACCTTCCCTAGGCGGAGCAACTAGGGAGCTTCTGATAGGCTGGAACTCCCTGTAATCAGATGGCTAAGCCGTCTCAGCTGTCTAATTGAACACCTGGCAATCAGGAGGAAACCTGTCTTAATCGGCACCAAAGGCCTGCTGGGTGTAAAACCACCAGTTAAGGGCCATCATCTCCACCCAAATGAGTTTCTAATACAAGTCAAGGTACACTTTGTGGCACTGGCAGGTTAGGTTCAGGGGAAAAAAAGGGTCTGGCTGCCTTTAGGCAGTCAGAGGGCACGGGCACACAAAGTATAGGCCTTAATACCTGTAATTCTCAAGAGGGGTTTGTAATTTTTTTTCATATTTTGCAGGTGTCCTGGCGGGTCTCCTAAAGGAGGTGTCCCCGCCCTCATCAGAGGAGGTAAGTCCATCATTTAGACACTCTAGGTCCCCCTAGTCTCAGTTTAACTGTGACCTCCAAGAATGGATAATAATACGTGTGACCAGTCTGTGTTTTAGCAGCGTGGAAATACGTTTAAAATGATGAATAACATTGCATAATCTGTAGCCGCGCTGTGAGGAGCTAACGCTAGCTACGTGTAGCTCCGGTTTTGCGGTACTCTGTATGTAAAATAAAAGTGCTTATAAAATAAAATAACCAGTAGAGTGTGAGAGGAGACAGAGGGCGTACCAGTGGAATTAAAGTGTGGGATTTTGGTGAAACTTGTGTGTGCGTATGCTTGATTAGAAGCTCCGTTTTTGTCGTTAGCATATCCGTTAGCATAACATCAGGATAACTTCCTGTCGGCGAAAAATAGTAGAAGAAATGCAAAACGCCAGAAAACCAACTAGCGGCCAGGAGGAGTAACTGCTAGATAATAGTAATGAGTGTTTAGAATCTGTGAATTTGTTAGAGCTTCATTGTCTAAGACCTGTAAGCTTACATCCTGACTTTAGTTTTAATTAAACATTATAACAAAGATTAATGGTTTCAGTTGTGCTTCTTCAATTCTTGAACTTAATTGTGATTCATTAGTAAATGAGATTCATTATTGTGCAGACCAGAGTGTAAGTGCAGTTCAACAGTTTGACTTGCATTGGTATTTCTGATTGAATATCTTTGAACACAGTTATTGATTTTTTTAAAGTTGAATTTAATATTTAATTGATTAATTATTCATTATTTTTTAATTTCATTTTACTTCCAATTTTAAACCTTTCGAATTCTGATTTGGAACTGGATTGTGATCTTGATTTTGACTCTGATTTAGATGTTGAGTTTGATTTAGGAATTCTAACTTCAATTTTGGATTCGAGATTCCTTCACATATCAAGCATTGACTAATTTTGGTACATTTACTATTTTACATCGTTCCTAAGAATCAATTTTGACACGGACGGCGCAAACATATTTGAGAGATCGTTGACCTCTCTTACACTACAGACGTATGCTAACATTTACTGCTGACCTTTGGGCAGTTTTGTGTTTGTTTTAGTCAAGGTGCGTGGTTGAGTGGATCCAGATCTGGGAAGTGAAGCAGTGGATCCCAGTTTTGGAGTCAACGACCGCACACAATACAGCACAGAGGGTGAGTTGACTTTGATTCATGTGATGACAAGCGTGCACATTCAATACACACATTTGAATACTCCTAGGCCGCATTAATTTACATTAAAGAAGCAGAGGAAGGAAGTAGGAGAACTGGTAAGTAAACTAAGCTGTGAAGTAAGGGAAGTAGGAGAACTGGTGGGAAGACTAAAATGTGAAGTAAGAGAAGTTCAGCTCAGTTTTTAAAAAAATAAACCTTTTATTTTTCAGGAGAGGGTGAACAAATAAGTGTTTCTAAACACAATAAAATGGACTGAGACTGATCTCTGGTCTGAGAGAATCAGTGGGACTAATACAGTTTTAAAATGGAGCTCCTAACGTTTCGGCAAGTTGTGCCTTCCTCAGAGGAGAATAAAAAATGAAAGAAAGACTGGAGATATTTATACCTTCCCTAGGCGGAGCAACTAGGGAGCTTCTGATAGGCTGGAACTCCCTCTAATCAGATGGCTAAGCCGTCTCAGCTGTCTAATTGAACACCTGGCAATCAGGAGGAAACCTGTCTTAATCGGCACCAAAGGCCTGCTGGGTGTAAAACCACCAGTTAAGGGCCATCATCTCCACCCAATGAGTTTCTAATACAAGTCAAGGTACACTTTGTGGCACTGGCAGGTTAGGTTCAGGGGGAAAAAAGGGTCTGGCTGCCTTTAGGCAGTCAGAGGGCACGGGCACACAAAGTATAGGCCTTAATACCTGTAATTCTCAAGAGGGGTTTGTAATTTTTTTTCATATTTTGCAGGTGTCCTGGCGGGTCTCCTAAAGGAGGTGTCCCCACCCTCATCAGAGGAGGTAAGTCCATCATTTAGACACTCTAGGTCCCCCTAGTCTCAGTTTAACTGTGACCTCCAAGAATGGATAATAATACGTGTGACCAGTCTGTGTTTTAGCAGCGTGGAAATACGTTTAAAATGATGAATAACATTGCATAATCTGTAGCCGCGCTGTGAGGAGCTAACGCTAGCTACGTGTAGCTCCGGTTTTGCGGTACTCTGTATGTAAAATAAAAGTGCTTATAAAATAAAATAACCAGTAGAGTGTGAGAGGAGACAGAGGGCGTACCAGTGGAATTAAAGTGTGGGATTTTGGTGAAACTTGTGTGTGTATGCTTGATTAGAAGCTCCGTTTTTGTCGTTAGCATATCCGTTAGCATAACATCAGGATAACTTCCTGTCGGCGAAAAATAGTAGAAGAAATGCAAAACGCCAGAAAACCAACTAGCGGCCAGGAGGAGTAACTGCTAGATAATAGTAATGAGTGTTTAGAATCTGTGAATTTGTTAGAGCTTCATTGTCTAAGACCTGTAAGCTTACATCCTGACTTTAGTTTTAATTAAACATTATAACAAAGATTAATGGTTTCAGTTGTGCTTCTTCAATTCTTGAACTTAATTGTGATTCATTAGTAAATGAGATTCATTATTGTGCAGACCAGAGTGTAAGTGCAGTTCAACAGTTTGACTTGCATTGGTATTTCTGATTGAATATCTTTGAACACAGTTATTGATTTTTTTAAAGTTGAATTTAATATTTAATTGATTAATTATTCATTATTTTTTAATTTCATTTTACTTCCAATTTTAAACCTTTCGAATTCTGATTTGGAACTGGATTGTGATCTTGATTTTGACTCTGATTTAGATGTTGAGTTTGATTTAGGAATTCTAACTTCAATTTTGGATTCGAGATTCCTTCACATATCCAGTATTGACTAATTTTGGTACATTTACTATTTTACATCGTTCCTAAGAATCAATTTTGACACGGACGGCGCAAACATATTTGAGAGATCGTTGACCTCTCTTACACTACAGACGTATGCTAACATTTACTGCTGACCTTTGGGCAGTTTTGTGTTTGTTTTAGTCAAGGTGCGTGGTTGAGTGGATCCAGATCTGGGAAGTGAAGCAGTGGATCCCAGTTTTGGAGTCAACGACCGCACACAATACAGCACAGAGGGTGAGTTGACTTTGATTCATGTGATGACAAGCGTGCACATTCAATACACACATTTGAATACTCCTAGGCTGCATTAATTTACATTAAAGAAGCAGAGGAAGGAAGTAGGAGAACTGGTAAGTAAACTAAGCTGTGAAGTAAGGGAAGTAGGAGAACTGGTGGGAAGACTAAAATGTGAAGTAAGAGAAGTTCAGCTCAGTTTAAAAAAAAAGAAACCTTTTATTTTTCAGGAGAGGGTGAACAAATAAGTGTTTCTAAACACAATAAAATGGACTGAGACTGATCTCTGGTCTGAGAGAATCAGTGGGACTAATACAGTTTTAAAATGGAGCGCCTAACGTTTCGGCAAGTTGTGCCTTCCTCAGAGGAGAATAAAAAATGAAAGAAAGACTGGAGATATTTATACCTTCCCTAGGCGGAGCAACTAGGGAGCTTCTGATAGGCTGGAACTCCCTGTAATCAGATGGCTAAGCCGTCTCAGCTGTCTAATTGAACACCTGGCAATCAGGAGGAAACCTGTCTTAATCGGCACCAAAGGCCTGCTGGGTGTAAAACCACCAGTTAAGGGCCATCATCTCCACCCAAATGAGTTTCTAATACAAGTCAAGGTACACTTTGTGGCACTGGCAGGTTAGGTTCAGGGGAAAAAAAGGGTCTGGCTGCCTTTAGGCAGTCAGAGGGCACGGGCACACAAAGTATAGGCCTTAATACCTGTAATTCTCAAGAGGGGTTTGTAATTTTTTTTCATATTTTGCAGGTGTCCTGGCGGGTCTCCTAAAGGAGGTGTCCCCGCCCTCATCAGAGGAGGTAAGTCCATCATTTAGACACTCTAGGTCCCCCTAGTCTCAGTTTAACTGTGACCTCCAAGAATGGATAATAATACGTGTGACCAGTCTGTGTTTTAGCAGCGTGGAAATACGTTTAAAATGATGAATAACATTGCATAATCTGTAGCCGCGCTGTGAGGAGCTAACGCTAGCTACGTGTAGCTCCGGTTTTGCGGTACTCTGTATGTAAAATAAAAGTGCTTATAAAATAAAATAACCAGTAGAGTGTGAGAGGAGACAGAGGGCGTACCAGTGGAATTAAAGTGTGGGATTTTGGTGAAACTTGTGTGTGCGTATGCTTGATTAGAAGCTCCGTTTTTGTCGTTAGCATATCCGTTAGCATAACATCAGGATAACTTCCTGTCGGCGAAAAATAGTAGAAGAAATGCAAAACGCCAGAAAACCAACTAGCGGCCAGGAGGAGTAACTGCTAGATAATAGTAATAAGTGTTTAGAATCTGTGAATTTGTTAGAGCTTCATTGTCTAAGACCTGTAAGCTTACATCCTGACTTTAGTTTTAATTAAACATTATAACAAAGATTAATGGTTTCAGTTGTGCTTCTTCAATTCTTGAACTTAATTGTGATTCATTAGTAAATGATTCATTATTGTGCAGACCAGAGTGTAAGTGCAGTTCAACAGTTTGACTTGCATTGGTATTTCTGATTGAATATCTTTGAACACAGTTATTGATTTTTTTAAAGTTGAATTTAATATTTAATTGATTAATTATTCATTATTTTTTAATTTCATTTTACTTCCAATTTTAAACCTTTCGAATTCTGATTTGGAACTGGATTGTGATCTTGATTTTGACTCTGATTTAGATGTTGAGTTTGATTTAGGAATTCTAACTTCAATTTTGGATTCGAGATTCCTTCACATATCCAGTATTGACTAATTTTGGTACATTTACTATTTTACATCGTTCCTAAGAATCAATTTTGACACGGACGGCGCAAACATATTTGAGAGATCGTTGACCTCTCTTACACTACAGACGTATGCTAACATTTACTGCTGACCTTTGGGCAGTTTTGTGTTTGTTTTAGTCAAGGTGCGTGGTTGAGTGGATCCAGATCTGGGAAGTGAAGCAGTGGATCCCAGTTTTGGAGTCAACGACCGCACACAATACAGCACAGAGGGTGAGTTGACTTTAATTCATGTGATGACAAGCGTGCACATTCAATACACACATTTGAATACTCCTAGGCTGCATTAATTTACATTAAAGAAGCAGAGGAAGGAAGTAGGATAACTGGTAAGTAAACTAAGCTGTGAAGTAAGGGAAGTAGGAGAACTGGTGGGAAGACTAAAATGTGAAGTAAGAGAAGTTCAGCTCAGTTTTAAAAAAAAGAAACCTTTTATTTTTCAGGAGAGGGTGAACAAATAAGTGTTTCTAAACACAATAAAATGGACTGAGACTGATCTCTGGTCTGAGAGAATCAGTGGGACTAATACAGTTTTAAAATGGAGCTCCTAACATTTCGGCAAGTTGTGCCTTCCTCAGAGGAGAATAAAAAATGAAAGAAAGACTGGAGATATTTATACCTTCCCTAGGCGGAGCAACTAGGGAGCTTCTGATAGGCTGGAACTCCCTCTAATCAGATGGCTAAGCCGTCTCAGCTGTCTAATTGAACACCTGGCAATCAGGAGGAAACCTGTCTTAATCAGCACCAAAGGCCTGCTAGGTTTAAAACCACTAGTTAAGGGCCATCATCTCCACCCAATGAGTTTCTAATACAAGTCAAGGTACACTTTGTGGCACTGGCAGGTTAGGTTCAGGGGAAAAAAAGGGTCTGGCTGCCTTTAGGCAGTCAGAGGGCACGGGCACACAAAGTATAGGCCTTAATACCTGTAATTCTCAAGAGGGGTTTGTAATTCTTTTTCATATTTTGCAGGTGTCCTGGCGGGTCTCCTAAAGGAGGTGTCCCCGCCCTCATCAGAGGAGGTAAGTCCATCATTTAGACACTCTAGGTCCCCCTAGTCTCAGTTTAACTGTGACCTCCAAGAATGGATAATAATACGTGTGACCAGTCTGTGTTTTAGCAGCGTGGAAATACGTTTAAAATGATGAATAACATTGCATAATCTGTAGCCGCGCTGTGAGGAGCTAACGCTAGCTACGTGTAGCTCCGGTTTTGCGGTACTCTGTATGTAAAATAAAAGTGCTTATAAAATAAAATAACCAGTAGAGTGTGAGAGGAGACAGAGGGCGTACCAGTGGAATTAAAGTGTGGGATTTTGGTGAAACTTGTGTGTGTGTATGCTTGATTAGAAGCTCCGTTTTTGTCGTTAGCATATCCGTTGCATTAACATCAGGATAACTTCCTGTCGGCGAAAAATAGTAGAAGAAATGCAAAACGCCAGAAAACCAACTAGCGGCCAGGAGGAGTAACTGCTAGATAATAGTAATGAGTGTTTAGAGTCTGTGAATTTGTTAGAGCTTCATTGTCTAAGACCTGTAAACTTACATCCTGACTTTAGTTTTAATTAAACATTATAACAAAGATTAATGGTTTCAGTTGTGCTTCTTCAATTCTTGAACTTAATTGTGATTCATTAGTAAATGAGATTCATTATTGTGCAGACCAGAGTGTAAGTGCAGTTCAACAGTTTGACTTGCATTGGTATTTCTGATTGAATATCTTTGAACACAGTTATTGATTTTTTTAAAGTTGAATTTAATATTTAATTGATTAATTATTCATTATTTTTTAATTTCATTTTACTTCCAATTTTAAACCTTTCGAATTCTGATTTGGAACTGGATTGTGATCTTGATTTTGACTCTGATTTAGATGTTGAGTTTGATTTAGGAATTCTAACTTCAATTTTGGATTCGAGATTCCTTCACATATCCAGTATTGACTAATTTTGGTACATTTACTATTTTACATCGTTCCTAAGAATCAATTTTGACACGGACGGCGCAAACATATTTGAGAGATCGTTGACCTCTCTTACACTACAGACGTATGCTAACATTTACTGCTGACCTTTGGGCAGTTTTGTGTTTGTTTTAGTCAAGGTGCGTGGTTGAGTGGATCCAGATCTGGGAAGTGAAGCAGTGGATCCCAGTTTTGGGGTCAACGACCGCACACAATACAGCACAGAGGGTGAGTTGACTTTGATTCATGTGATGACAAGCGTGCACATTCAATACACACATTTGAATACTCCTAGGCTGCATTAATTTACATTAAAGAAGCAGAGGAAGGAAGTAGGAGAACTGGTAAGTAAACTAAGCTGTGAAGTAAGGGAAGTAGGAGAACTGGTGGGAAGACTAAAATGTGAAGTAAGAGAAGTTCAGCTCAGTTTAAAAAAAAAGAAACCTTTTATTTTTCAGGAGAGGGTGAACAAATAAGTGTTTCTAAACACAATAAAATGGACTGAGACTGATCTCTGGTCTGAGAGAATCAGTGGGACTAATACAGTTTTAAAATGGAGCTCCTAACGTTTCGGCAAGTTGTGCCTTCCTCAGAGGAGAATAAAAAATGAAAGAAAGACTGGAGATATTTATACCTTCCCTAGGCGGAGCAACTAGGGAGCTTCTGATAGGCTGGAACTCCCTCTAATCAGATGGCTAAGCCGTCTCAGCTGTCTAATTGAACACCTGGCAATCAGGAGGAAACCTGTCTTAATCGGCACCAAAGGCCTGCTGGGTGTAAAACCACCAGTTAAGGGCCATCATCTCCACCCAATGAGTTTCTAATACAAGTCAAGGTACACTTTGTGGCACTGGCAGGTTAGGTTCAGGGGAAAAAAAGGGTCTGGCTGCCTTTAGGCAGTCAGAGGGCACGGGCACACAAAGTATAGGCCTTAATACCTGTAATTCTCAAGAGGGGTTTGTAATTTTTTTTCATATTTTGCAGGTGTCCTGGCGGGTCTCCTAAAGGAGGTGTCCCGCCCTCATCAGAGGAGGTAAGTCCATCATTTAGACACTCTAGGTCCCCCTAGTCTCAGTTTAACTGTGACCTCCAAGAATGGATAATAATACGTGTGACCAGTCTGTGTTTTAGCAGCGTGGAAATACGTTTAAAATGATGAATAACATTGCATAATCTGTAGCCGCGCTGTGAGGAGCTAACGCTAGCTACGTGTAGCTCCGGTTTTGCGGTACTCTGTATGTAAAATAAAAGTGCTTATAAAATAAAATAACCAGTAGAGTGTGAGAGGAGACAGAGGGCGTACCAGTGGAATTAAAGTGTGGGATTTTGGTGAAACTTGTGTGTGCGTATGCTTGATTAGAAGCTCCGTTTTTGTCGTTAGCATATCCGTTAGCATAACATCAGGATAACTTCCTGTCGGCGAAAAATAGTAGAAGAAATGCAAAACGCCAGAAAACCAACTAGCGGCCAGGAGGAGTAACTGCTAGATAATAGTAATAAGTGTTTAGAATCTGTGAATTTGTTAGAGCTTCATTGTCTAAGACCTGTAAGCTTACATCCTGACTTTAGTTTTAATTAAACATTATAACAAAGATTAATGGTTTCAGTTGTGCTTCTTCAATTCTTGAACTTAATTGTGATTCATTAGTAAATGAGATTCATTATTGTGCAGACCAGAGTCTAAGTGCAGTTCAACAGTTTGACTTGCATTGGTATTTCTGATTGAATATCTTTGAACACAGTTATTGATTTTTTTAAAGTTGAATTTAATATTTAATTGATTAATTATTCATTATTTTTTAATTTCATTTTACTTCCAATTTTAAACCTTTCGAATTCTGATTTGGAACTGGATTGTGATCTTGATTTTGACTCTGATTTAGATGTTGAGTTTGATTTAGGAATTCTAACTTCAATTTTGGATTCGAGATTCCTTCACATATCCAGTATTGACTAATTTTGGTACATTTACTATTTTACATCGTTCCTAAGAATCAATTTTGACACGGACGGCGCAAACATATTTGAGAGATCGTTGACCTCTCTTACACTACAGACGTATGCTAACATTTACTGCTGACCTTTAGGCAGTTTTGTGTTTGTTTTAGTCAAAGTGCGTGGTTGAGTCGATCCAGATCTGGGAAGTGAAGCAGTGGATCCCAGTTTTGGAGTCAACGACCGCACACAATACAGCACAGAGGGTGAGTTGACTTTGATTCATGTGATGACAAGCGTGCACATTCAATACACACATTTGAATACTCCTAGGCTGCATTAATTTACATTAAAGAAGCAGAGGAAGGAAGTAGGAGAACTGGTAAGTAAACTAAGCTGTGAAGTAAGGGAAGTAGGAGAACTGGTGGGAAGACTAAAATGTGAAGTAAGAGAAGTTCAGCTCAGTTTTAAAAAAAAGAAACCTTTTATTTTTCAGGAGAGGGTGAACAAATAAGTGTTTCTAAACACAATAAAATGGACTGAGACTGATCTCTGGTCTGAGAGAATCAGTGGGACTAATACAGTTTTAAAATGGAGCTCCTAACATTTCGGCAAGTTGTGCCTTCCTCAGAGGAGAATAAAAAATGAAAGCAAGACTGGAGATATTTATACCTTCCCTAGGCGGAGCAACTAGGGAGCTTCTGATAGGCTGGAACTCCCTCTAATCAGATGGCTAAGCCGTCTCAGCTGTCTAATTGAACACCTGGCAATCAGGAGGAAACCTGTCTTAATCGGCACCAAAGGACTGCTGGGTGTAAAACCACCAGTTAAGGGCCATCATCTCCACCCAATGAGTTTCTAATACAAGTCAAGGTACACTTTGTGGCACTGGCAGGTTAGGTTCAGGGGAAAAAAAGGGTCTGGCTGCCTTTAGGCAGTCAGAGGGCACGGGCACACAAAGTATAGGCCTTAATACCTGTAATTCTCAAGAGGGGTTTGTAATTTTTTTTCATATTTTGCAGGTGTCCTGGCGGGTCTCCTAAAGGAGGTGTCCCCGCCCTCATCAGAGGAGGTAAGTCCATCATTTAGACACTCTAGGTCCCCCTAGTCTCAGTTTAACTGTGACCTCCAAGAATGGATAATAATACGTGTGACCAGTCTGTGTTTTAGCAGCGTGGAAATACGTTTAAAATGATGAATAACATTGCATAATCTGTAGCCGCGCTGTGAGGAGCTAACGCTAGCTACGCGTAGCTCCGGTTTTGCGGTACTCTGTATGTAAGATAAAAGTGCTTATAAAATAAAATAACCAGTAGTGTGAGAGGAGACAGAGGGCGTACCAGTGGAATTAAAGTGTGGGATTTTGGTGAAACTTGTGTGTATGCTTGATTAGAAGCTCCGTTTTTGTCGTTAGCATATCCGTTAGCATAACATCAGGATAACTTCCTGTCGGCGAAAAATAGTAGAAGAAATGCAAAACGCCAGAAAACCAACTAGCGGCCAGGAGGAGTAACTGCTAGATAATAGTAATGAGTGTTTAGAATCTGTGAATTTGTTAGAGCTTCATTGTCTAAGACCTGTAAGCTTACATCCTGACTTTAGTTTTAATTAAACATTATAACAAAGATTAATGGTTTCAGTTGTGCTTCTTCAATTCTTGAACTTAATTGTGATTCATTAGTAAATGAGATTCATTATTGTGCAGACCAGAGTGTAAGTGCAGTTCAACAGTTTGACTTGCATTGGTATTTCTGATTGAATATCTTTGAACACAGTTATTGATTTTTTTAAAGTTGAATTTAATATTTAATTGATTAATTATTCATTATTTTTTAATTTCATTTTACTTCCAATTTTAAACCTTTCGAATTCTGATTTGGAACTGGATTGTGATCTTGATTTTGACTCTGATTTAGATGTTGAGTTTGATTTAGGAATTCTAACTTCAATTTTGGATTCGAGATTCCTTCACATATCCAGTATTGACTAATTTTGGTACATTTACTATTTTACATCGTTCCTAAGAATCAATTTTGACACGGACGGCGCAAACATATTTGAGAGATCGTTGACCTCTCTTACACTACAGACGTATGCTAACATTTACTGCTGACCTTTGGGCAGTTTTGTGTTTGTTTTAGTCAAGGTGCGTGGTTGAGTGGATCCAGATCTGGGAAGTGAAGCAGTGGATCCCAGTTTTGGAGTCAACGACCGCACACAATACAGCACAGAGGGTGAGTTGACTTTGATTCATGTGATGACAAGCGTGCACATTCAATACACACATTTGAATACTCCTAGGCTGCATTAATTTACATTAAAGAAGCAGAGGAAGGAAGTAGGAGAACTGGTAAGTAAACTAAGCTGTGAAGTAAGGGAAGTAGGAGAACTGGTGGGAAGACTAAAATGTGAAGTAAGAGAAGTTCAGCTCAGTTTTTAAAAAAGAAACCTTTTATTTTTCAGGAGAGGGTGAACAAATAAGTGTTTCTAAACACAATAAAATGGACTGAGACTGATCTCTGGTCTGAGAGAATCAGTGGGACTAATACAGTTTTAAAATGGAGCTCCTAACGTTTCGGCAAGTTGTGCCTTCCTCAGAGGAGAATAAAAAATGAAAGAAAGACTGGAGATATTTATACCTTCCCTAGGCAGAGCAACTAGGGAGCTTCTGATAGGCTGGAACTCCCTCTAATCAGATGGCTAAGCCGTCTCAGCTGTCTAATTGAACACCTGGCAATCAGGAGGAAACCTGTCTTAATCGGCACCAAAGGCCTGCTGGGTGTAAAACCACCAGTTAAGGGCCATCATCTCCACCCAATGAGTTTCTAATACAAGTCAAGGTACACTTTGTGGCACTGGCAGGTTAGGTTCAGGGGAAAAAAAGGGTCTGGCTGCCTTTAGGCAGTCAGAGGGCACGGGCACACAAAGTATAGGCCTTAATACCTGTAATTCTCAAGAGGGGTTTGTAATTTTTTTTCATATTTTGCAGGTGTCCTGGCGGGTCTCCTAAAGGAGGTGTCCCCGCCCTCATCAGAGGAGGTAAGTCCATCATTTAGACACTCTAGGTCCCCCTAGTCTCAGTTTAACTGTGACCTCCAAGAATGGATAATAATACGTGTGACCAGTCTGTGTTTTAGCAGCGTGGAAATACGTTTAAAATGATGAATAACATTGCATAATCTGTAGCCGCGCTGTGAGGAGCTAACGCTAGCTACGTGTAGCTCCGGTTTTGCGGTACTCTGTATGTAAAATAAAAGTGCTTATAAAATAAAATAACCAGTAGAGTGTGAGAGGAGACAGAGGGCGTACCAGTGGAATTAAAGTGTGGGATTTTGGTGAAACTTGTGTGTGCGTATGCTTGATTAGAAGCTCTGTTTTTGTCGTTAGCATATCCGTTAGCATAACATCAGGATAACTTCCTGTCGGCGAAAAATAGTAGAAGAAATGCAAAACGCCAGAAAACCAACTAGCGGCCAGGAGGAGTAACTGCTAGATAATAGTAATAAGTGTTTAGAATCTGTGAATTTGTTAGAGCTTCATTGTCTAAGACCTGTAAGCTTACATCCTGACTTTAGTTTTAATTAAACATTATAACAAAGATTAATGGTTTCAGTTGTGCTTCTTCAATTCTTGAACTTAATTGTGATTCATTAGTAAATGAGATTCATTATTGTGCAGACCAGAGTGTAAGTGCAGTTCAACAGTTTGACTTGCATTGGTATTTCTGATTGAATATCTTTGAACACAGTTATTGATTTTTTTAAAGTTGAATTTAATATTTAATTGATTAATTATTCATTATTTTTTAATTTCATTTTACTTCCAATTTTAAACCTTTCGAATTCTGATTTGGAACTGGATTGTGATCTTGATTTTGACTCTGATTTAGATGTTGAGTTTGATTTAGGAATTCTAACTTCAATTTTGGATTCGAGATTCCTTCACATATCCAGTATTGACTAATTTTGGTACATTTACTATTTTACATCGTTCCTAAGAATCAATTTTGACACGGACGGCGCAAACATATTTGAGAGATCGTTGACCTCTCTTACACTACAGACGTATGCTAACATTTACTGCTGACCTTTGGGCAGTTTTGTGTTTGTTTTAGTCAAGGTGCGTGGTTGAGTGGATCCAGATCTGGGAAGTGAAGCAGTGGATCCCAGTTTTGGGGTCAACGACCGCACACAATACAGCACAGAGGGTGAGTTGACTTTGATTCATGTGATGACAAGCGTGCACATTCAATACACACATTTGAATACTCCTAGGCTGCATTAATTTACATTAAAGAAGCAGAGGAAGGAAGTAGGAGAACTGGTAAGTAAACTAAGCTGTGAAGTAAGGGAAGTAGGAGAACTGGTGGGAAGACTAAAATGTGAAGTAAGAGAAGTTCAGCTCAGTTTTTAAAAAAAGAAACCTTTTATTTTTCAGGAGAGGGTGAACAAATAAGTGTTTCTAAACACAATAAAATGGACTGAGACTGATCTCTGGTCTGAGAGAATCAGTGGGACTAATACAGTTTTAAAATGGAGCTCCTAACGTTTCGGCAAGTTGTGCCTTCCTCAGAGGAGAATAAAAAATGAAAGAAAGACTGGAGATATTTATACCTTCCCTAGGCGGAGCAACTAGGGAGCTTCTGATAGGCTGGAACTCCCTCTAATCAGATGGCTAAGCCGTCTCAGCTGTCTAATTGAACACCTGGCAATCAGGAGGAAACCTGTCTTAATCGGCACCAAAGGCCTGCTGGGTGTAAAACCACCAGTTAAGGGCCATCATCTCCACCCAATGAGTTTCTAATACAAGTCAAGGTACACTTTGTGGCACTGGCAGGTTAGGTTCAGGGGAAAAAAAGGGTCTGGCTGCCTTTAGGCAGTCAGAGGGCACGGGCACACAAAGTATAGGCCTTAATACCTGTAATTCTCAAGAGGGGTTTGTAATTTTTTTTCATATTTTGCAGGTGTCCTGGCGGGTCTCCTAAAGGAGGTGTCCCGCCCTCATCAGAGGAGGTAAGTCCATCATTTAGACACTCTAGGTCCCCCTAGTCTCAGTTGAACTGTGACCTCCAAGAATGGATAATAATACGTGTGACCAGTCTGTGTTTTAGCAGCGTGGAAATACGTTTAAAATGATGAATAACATTGCATAATCTGTAGCCGCGCTGTGAGGAGCTAACGCTAGCTACGTGTAGCTCCGGTTTTGCGGTACTCTGTATGTAAAATAAAAGTGCTTATAAAATAAAATAACCAGTAGAGTGTGAGAGGAGACAGAGGGCGTACCAGTGGAATTAAAGTGTGGGATTTTGGTGAAACTTGTGTGTGCGTATGCTTGATTAGAAGCTCCGTTTTTGTCGTTAGCATATCCGTTAGCATAACATCAGGATAACTTCCTGTCGGCGAAAAATAGTAGAAGAAATGCAAAACGCCAGAAAACCAACTAGCGGCCAGGAGGAGTAACTGCTAGATAATAGTAATAAGTGTTTAGAATCTGTGAATTTGTTAGAGCTTCATTGTCTAAGACCTGTAAGCTTACATCCTGACTTTAGTTTTAATTAAACATTATAACAAAGATTAATGGTTTCAGTTGTGCTTCTTCAATTCTTGAACTTAATTGTGATTCATTAGTAAATGAGATTCATTATTGTGCAGACCAGAGTGTAAGTGCAGTTCAACAGTTTGACTTGCATTGGTATTTCTGATTGAATATCTTTGAACACAGTTATTGATTTTTTTAAAGTTGAATTTAATATTTAATTGATTAATTATTCATTATTTTTTAATTTCATTTTACTTCCAATTTTAAACCTTTCGAATTCTGATTTGGAACTGGATTGTGATCTTGATTTTGACTCTGATTTAGATGTTGAGTTTGATTTAGGAATTCTAACTTCAATTTTGGATTCGAGATTCCTTCACATATCCAGTATTGACTAATTTTGGTACATTTACTATTTTACATCGTTCCTAAGAATCAATTTTGACACGGACGGCGCAAACATATTTGAGAGATCGTTGACCTCTCTTACACTACAGACGTATGCTAACATTTACTGCTGACCTTTGGGCAGTTTTGTGTTTGTTTTAGTCAAGGTGCGTGGTTGAGTGGATCCAGATCTGGGAAGTGAAGCAGTGGATCCCAGTTTTGGAGTCAACGACCGCACACAATACAGCACAGAGGGTGAGTTGACTTTGATTCATGTGATGACAAGCGTGCACATTCAATACACACATTTGAATACTCCTAGGCTGCATTAATTTACATTAAAGAAGCAGAGGAAGGAAGTAGGAGAACTGGTAAGTAAACTAAGCTGTGAAGTAAGGGAAGTAGGAGAACTGGTGGGAAGACTAAAATGTGAAGTAAGAGAAGTTCAGCTCAGTTTTTAAAAAAAGAAACCTTTTATTTTTCAGGAGAGGGTGAACAAATAAGTGTTTCTAAACACAATAAAATGGACTGAGACTGATCTCTGGTCTGAGAGAATCAGTGGGACTAATAGTTTTAAAATGGAGCTCCTAACGTTTCGGCAAGTTGTGCCTTCCTCAGAGGAGAATAAAAAATGAAAGAAAGACTGGAGATATTTATACCTTCCCTAGGCGGAGCAACTAGGGAGCTTCTGATAGGCTGGAACTCCCTCTAATCAGATGGCTAAGCCGTCTCAGCTGTCTAATTGAACACCTGGCAATCAGGAGGAAACCTGTCTTAATCGGCACCAAAGGCCTGCTGGGTGTAAAACCACCAGTTAAGGGCCATCATCTCCACCCAATGAGTTTCTAATACAAGTCAAGGTACACTTTGTGGCACTGGCAGGTTAGGTTCAGGGGAAAAAAAGGGTCTGGCTGCCTTTAGGCAGTCAGAGGGCACGGGCACACAAAGTATAGGCCTTAATACCTGTAATTCTCAAGAGGGGTTTGTAATTTTTTTTCATATTTTGCAGGTGTCCTGGCGGGTCTCCTAAAGGAGGTGTCCCGCCCTCATCAGAGGAGGTAAGTCCATCATTTAGACACTCTAGGTCCCCCTAGTCTCAGTTTAACTGTGACCTCCAAGAATGGATAATAATACGTGTGACCAGTCTGTGTTTTAGCAGCGTGGAAATACGTTTAAAATGATGAATAACATTGCATAATCTGTAGCCGCGCTGTGAGGAGCTAACGCTAGCTACGTGTAGCTCCGGTTTTGCGGTACTCTGTATGTAAAATAAAAGTGCTTATAAAATAAAATAACCAGTAGAGTGTGAGAGGAGACAGAGGGCGTACCAGTGGAATTAAAGTGTGGGATTTTGGTGAAACTTGTGTGTGCGTATGCTTGATTAGAAGCTCCGTTTTTGTCGTTAGCATATCCGTTAGCATAACATCAGGATAACTTCCTGTCGGCGAAAAATAGTAGAAGAAATGCAAAACGCCAGAAAACCAACTAGCGGCCAGGAGGAGTAACTGCTAGATAATAGTAATAAGTGTTTAGAATCTGTGAATTTGTTAGAGCTTCATTGTCTAAGACCTGTAAGCTTACATCCTGACTTTAGTTTTAATTAAACATTATAACAAAGATTAATGGTTTCAGTTGTGCTTCTTCAATTCTTGAACTTAATTGTGATTCATTAGTAAATGAGATTCATTATTGTGCAGACCAGAGTGTAAGTGCAGTTCAACAGTTTGACTTGCATTGGTATTTCTGATTGAATATCTTTGAACACAGTTATTGATTTTTTTAAAGTTGAATTTAATATTTAATTGATTAATTATTCATTATTTTTTAATTTCATTTTACTTCCAATTTTAAACCTTTCGAATTCTGATTTGGAACTGGATTGTGATCTTGATTTTGACTCTGATTTAGATGTTGAGTTTGATTTAGGAATTCTAACTTCAATTTTGGATTCGAGATTCCTTCACATATCCAGTATTGACTAATTTTGGTACATTTACTATTTTACATCGTTCCTAAGAATCAATTTTGACACGGACGGCGCAAACATATTTGAGAGATCGTTGACCTCTCTTACACTACAGACGTATGCTAACATTTACTGCTGACCTTTGGGCAGTTTTGTGTTTGTTTTAGTCAAGGTGCGTGGTTGAGTGGATCCAGATCTGGGAAGTGAAGCAGTGGATCCCAGTTTTGGAGTCAACGACCGCACACAATACAGCACAGAGGGTGAGTTGACTTTGATTCATGTGATGACAAGCGTGCACATTCAATACACACATTTGAATACTCCTAGGCTGCATTAATTTACATTAAAGAAGCAGAGGAAGGAAGTAGGAGAACTGGTAAGTAAACTAAGCTGTGAAGTAAGGGAAGTAGGAGAACTGGTGGGAAGACTAAAATGTGAAGTAAGAGAAGTTCAGCTCAGTTTTAAAAAAAAGAAACCTTTTATTTTTCAGGAGAGGGTGAACAAATAAGTGTTTCTAAACACAATAAAATGGACTGAGACTGATCTCTGGTCTGAGAGAATCAGTGGGACTAATACAGTTTTAAAATGGAGCTCCTAACGTTTCGGCAAGTTGTGCCTTCCTCAGAGGAGAATAAAAAATGAAAGAAAGACTGGAGATATTTATACCTTCCCTAGGCGGAGCAACTAGGGAGCTTCTGATAGGCTGGAACTCCCTGTAATCAGATGGCTAAGCCGTCTCAGCTGTCTAATTGAACACCTGGCAATCAGGAGGAAACCTGTCTTAATCGGCACCAAAGGCCTGCTGGGTGTAAAACCACCAGTTAAGGGCCATCATCTCCACCCAAATGAGTTTCTAATACAAGTCAAGGTACACTTTGTGGCACTGGCAGGTTAGGTTCAGGGGAAAAAAAGGGTCTGGCTGCCTTTAGGCAGTCAGAGGGCACGGGCACACAAAGTATAGGCCTTAATACCTGTAATTCTCAAGAGGGGTTTGTAATTTTTTTTCATATTTTGCAGGTGTCCTGGCGGGTCTCCTAAAGGAGGTGTCCCCGCCCTCATCAGAGGAGGTAAGTCCATCATTTAGACACTCTAGGTCCCCCTAGTCTCAGTTTAACTGTGACCTCCAAGAATGGATAATAATACGTGTGACCAGTCTGTGTTTTAGCAGCGTGGAAATACGTTTAAAATGATGAATAACATTGCATAATCTGTAGCCGCGCTGTGAGGAGCTAACGCTAGCTACGTGTAGCTCCGGTTTTGCGGTACTCTGTATGTAAAATAAAAGTGCTTATAAAATAAAATAACCAGTAGAGTGTGAGAGGAGACAGAGGGCGTACCAGTGGAATTAAAGTGTGGGATTTTGGTGAAACTTGTGTGTGCGTATGCTTGATTAGAAGCTCCGTTTTTGTCGTTAGCATATCCGTTAGCATAACATCAGGATAACTTCCTGTCGGCGAAAAATAGTAGAAGAAATGCAAAACGCCAGAAAACCAACTAGCGGCCAGGAGGAGTAACTGCTAGATAATAGTAATAAGTGTTTAGAATCTGTGAATTTGTTAGAGCTTCATTGTCTAAGACCTGTAAGCTTACATCCTGACTTTAGTTTTAATTAAACATTATAACAAAGATTAATGGTTTCAGTTGTGCTTCTTCAATTCTTGAACTTAATTGTGATTCATTAGTAAATGAGATTCATTATTGTGCAGACCAGAGTGTAAGTGCAGTTCAACAGTTTGACTTGCATTGGTATTTCTGATTGAATATCTTTGAACACAGTTATTGATTTTTTTAAAGTTGAATTTAATATTTAATTGATTAATTATTCATTATTTTTTAATTTCATTTTACTTCCAATTTTAAACCTTTCGAATTCTGATTTGGAACTGGATTGTGATCTTGATTTTGACTCTGATTTAGATGTTGAGTTTGATTTAGGAATTCTAACTTCAATTTTGGATTCGAGATTCCTTCACATATCAAGCATTGACTAATTTTGGTACATTTACTATTTTACATCGTTCCTAAGAATCAATTTTGACACGGACGGCGCAAACATATTTGAGAGATCGTTGACCTCTCTTACACTACAGACGTATGCTAACATTTACTGCTGACCTTTGGGCAGTTTTGTGTTTGTTTTAGTCAAGGTGCGTGGTTGAGTGGATCCAGATCTGGGAAGTGAAGCAGTGGATCCCAGTTTTGGAGTCAACGACCGCACACAATACAGCACAGAGGGTGAGTTGACTTTGATTCATGTGATGACAAGCGTGCACATTCAATACACACATTTGAATACTCCTAGGCCGCATTAATTTACATTAAAGAAGCAGAGGAAGGAAGTAGGAGAACTGGTAAGTAAACTAAGCTGTGAAGTAAGGGAAGTAGGAGAACTGGTGGGAAGACTAAAATGTGAAGTAAGAGAAGTTCAGCTCAGTTTTTAAAAAAATAAACCTTTTATTTTTCAGGAGAGGGTGAACAAATAAGTGTTTCTAAACACAATAAAATGGACTGAGACTGATCTCTGGTCTGAGAGAATCAGTGGGACTAATACAGTTTTAAAATGGAGCGCCTAACGTTTCGGCAAGTTGTGCCTTCCTCAGAGGAGAATAAAAAATGAAAGAAAGACTGGAGATATTTATACCTTCCCTAGGCGGAGCAACTAGGGAGCTTCTGATAGGCTGGAACTCCCTGTAATCAGATGGCTAAGCCGTCTCAGCTGTCTAATTGAACACCTGGCAATCAGGAGGAAACCTGTCTTAATCGGCACCAAAGGCCTGCTGGGTGTAAAACCACCAGTTAAGGGCCATCATCTCCACCCAAATGAGTTTCTAATACAAGTCAAGGTACACTTTGTGGCACTGGCAGGTTAGGTTCAGGGGAAAAAAAGGGTCTGGCTGCCTTTAGGCAGTCAGAGGGCACGGGCACACAAAGTATAGGCCTTAATACCTGTAATTCTCAAGAGGGGTTTGTAATTTTTTTTCATATTTTGCAGGTGTCCTGGCGGGTCTCCTAAAGGAGGTGTCCCCGCCCTCATCAGAGGAGGTAAGTCCATCATTTAGACACTCTAGGTCCCCCTAGTCTCAGTTTAACTGTGACCTCCAAGAATGGATAATAATACGTGTGACCAGTCTGTGTTTTAGCAGCGTGGAAATACGTTTAAAATGATGAATAACATTGCATAATCTGTAGCCGCGCTGTGAGGAGCTAACGCTAGCTACGTGTAGCTCCGGTTTTGCGGTACTCTGTATGTAAAATAAAAGTGCTTATAAAATAAAATAACCAGTAGAGTGTGAGAGGAGACAGAGGGCGTACCAGTGGAATTAAAGTGTGGGATTTTGGTGAAACTTGTGTGGTGCGTATGCTTGATTAGAAGCTCCGTTTTTGTCGTTAGCATATCCGTTAGCATAACATCAGGATAACTTCCTGTCGGCGAAAAATAGTAGAAGAAATGCAAAACGCCAGAAAACCAACTAGCGGCCAGGAGGAGTAACTGCTAGATAATAGTAATAAGTGTTTAGAATCTGTGAATTTGTTAGAGCTTCATTGTCTAAGACCTGTAAGCTTACATCCTGACTTTAGTTTTAATTAAACATTATAACAAAGATTAATGGTTTCAGTTGTGCTTCTTCAATTCTTGAATTTAATTGTGATTCATTAGTAAATGAGATTCATTATTGTGCAGACCAGAGTGTAAGTGCAGTTCAACAGTTTGACTTGCATTGGTATTTCTGATTGAATATCTTTGAACACAGTTATTGATTTTTTTAAAGTTGAATTTAATATTTAATTGATTAATTATTCATTATTTTTTAATTTCATTTTACTTCCAATTTTAAACCTTTCGAATTCTGATTTGGAACTGGATTGTGATCTTGATTTTGACTCTGATTTAGATGTTGAGTTTGATTTAGGAATTCTAACTTCAATTTTGGATTCGAGATTCCTTCACATATCAAGCATTGACTAATTTTGGTACATTTACATCGTTCCTAAGAATCAATTTTGACACGGACGGCGCAAACATATTTGAGAGATCGTTGACCTCTTACACTACAGACGTATGCTAACATTTACTGCTGACCTTTGGGCAGTTTTGTGTTTGTTTTAGTCAAGGTGCGTGGTTGAGTGGATCCAGATCTGGGAAGTGAAGCAGTGGATCCCAGTTTTGGAGTCAACGACCGCACACAATACAGCACAGAGGGTGAGTTGACTTTGATTCATGTGATGACAAGCGTGCACATTCAATACACACATTTGAATACTCCTAGGCTGCATTAATTTACATTAAAGAAGCAGAGGAAGGAAGTAGGAGAACTGGTAAGTAAACTAAGCTGTGAAGTAAGGGAAGTAGGAGAACTGGTGGGAAGACTAAAATGTGAAGTAAGAGAAGTTCAGCTCAGTTTAAAAAAAAAGAAACCTTTTATTTTTCAGGAGAGGGTGAACAAATAAGTGTTTCTAAACACAATAAAATGGACTGAGACTGATCTCTGGTCTGAGAGAATCAGTGGGACTAATACAGTTTTAAAATGGAGCTCCTAACGTTTCGGCAAGTTGTGCCTTCCTCAGAGGAGAATAAAAAATGAAAGAAAGACTGGAGATATTTATACCTTCCCTAGGCGGAGCAACTAGGGAGCTTCTGATAGGCTGGAACTCCCTGTAATCAGATGGCTAAGCCGTCTCAGCTGTCTAATTGAACACCTGGCAATCAGGAGGAAACCTGTCTTAATCGGCACCAAAGGCCTGCTGGGTGTAAAACCACCAGTTAAGGGCCATCATCTCCACCCAATGAGTTTCTAATACAAGTCAAGGTACACTTTGTGGCACTGGCAGGTTAGGTTCAGGGGAAAAAAAGGGTCTGGCTGCCTTTAGGCAGTCAGAGGGCACGGGCACACAAAGTATAGGCCTTAATACCTGTAATTCTCAAGAGGGGTTTGTAATTTTTTTTCATATTTTGCAGGTGTCCTGGCGGGTCTCCTAAAGGAGGTGTCCCGCCCTCATCAGAGGAGGTAAGTCCATCATTTAGACACTCTAGGTCCCCCTAGTCTCAGTTTAACTGTGACCTCCAAGAATGGATAATAATACGTGTGACCAGTCTGTGTTTTAGCAGCGTGGAAATACGTTTAAAATGATGAATAACATTGCATAATCTGTAGCCGCGCTGTGAGGAGCTAACGCTAGCTACGTGTAGCTCCGGTTTTGCGGTACTCTGTATGTAAAATAAAAGTGCTTATAAAATAAAATAACCAGTAGAGTGTGAGAGGAGACAGAGGGCGTACCAGTGGAATTAAAGTGTGGGATTTTGGTGAAACTTGTGTGTGCGTATGCTTGATTAGAAGCTCAGTTTTTGTCGTTAGCATATCCGTTAGCATAACATCAGGATAACTTCCTGTCGGCGAAAAATAGTAGAAGAAATGCAAAACGCCAGAAAACCAACTAGCGGCCAGGAGGAGTAACTGCTAGATAATAGTAATAAGTGTTTAGAATCTGTGAATTTGTTAGAGCTTCATTGTCTAAGACCTGTAAGCTTACATCCTGACTTTAGTTTTAATTAAACATTATAACAAAGATTAATGGTTTCAGTTGTGCTTCTTCAATTCTTGAACTTAATTGTGATTCATTAGTAAATGAGATTCATTATTGTGCAGACCAGAGTGTAAGTGCAGTTCAACAGTTTGACTTGCATTGGTATTTCTGATTGAATATCTTTGAACACAGTTATTGATTTTTTTAAAGTTGAATTTAATATTTAATTGATTAATTATTCATTATTTTTTAATTTCATTTTACTTCCAATTTTAAACCTTTCGAATTCTGATTTGGAACTGGATTGTGATCTTGATTTTGACTCTGATTTAGATGTTGAGTTTGATTTAGGAATTCTAACTTCAATTTTGGATTCGAGATTCCTTCACATATCCAGTATTGACTAATTTTGGTACATTTACTATTTTACATCGTTCCTAAGAATCAATTTTGACACGGACGGCGCAAACATATTTGAGAGATCGTTGACCTCTCTTACACTACAGACGTATGCTAACATTTACTGCTGACCTTTGGGCAGTTTTGTGTTTGTTTTAGTCAAGGTGCGTGGTTGAGTGGATCCAGATCTGGGAAGTGAAGCAGTGGATCCCAGTTTTGGAGTCAACGACCGCACACAATACAGTACAGAGGGTGAGTTGACTTTAATTCATGTGATGACAAGCGTGCACATTCAATACACACATTTGAATACTCCTAGGCTGCATTAATTTACATTAAAGAAGCAGAGGAAGGAAGTAGGAGAACTGGTAAGTAAACTAAGCTGTGAAGTAAGGGAAGTAGGAGAACTGGTGGGAAGACTAAAATGTGAAGTAAGAGAAGTTCAGCTCAGTTTTTAAAAAAAGAAACCTTTTATTTTTCAGGAGAGGGTGAACAAATAAGTGTTTCTAAACACAATAAAATGGACTGAGACTGATCTCTGGTCTGAGAGAATCAGTGGGACTAATACAGTTTTAAAATGGAGCTCCTAACATTTCGGCAAGTTGTGCCTTCCTCAGAGGAGAATAAAAAATGAAAGAAAGACTGGAGATATTTATACCTTCCCTAGGCGGAGCAACTAGGGAGCTTCTGATAGGCTGGAACTCCCTCTAATCAGATGGCTAAGCCGTCTCAGCTGTCTAATTGAACACCTGGCAATCAGGAGGAAACCTGTCTTAATCGGCACCAAAGGCCTGCTAGGTTTAAAACCACTAGTTAAGGGCCATCATCTCCACCCAATGAGTTTCTAATACAAGTCAAGGTACACTTTGTGGCACTGGCAGGTTAGGTTCAGGGGAAAAAAAGGGTCTGGCTGCCTTTAGGCAGTCAGAGGGCACGGGCACACAAAGTATAGGCCTTAATACCTGTAATTCTCAAGAGGGGTTTGTAATTTTTTTTCATATTTTGCAGGTGTCCTGGCGGGTCTCCTAAAGGAGGTGTCCCCGCCCTCATCAGAGGAGGTAAGTCCATCATTTAGACACTCTAGGTCCCCCTAGTCTCAGTTTAACTGTGACCTCCAAGAATGGATAATAATACGTGTGACCAGTCTGTGTTTTAGCAGCGTGGAAATACGTTTAAAATGATGAATAACATTGCATAATCTGTAGCCGCGCTGTGAGGAGCTAACGCTAGCTACGTGTAGCTCCGGTTTTGCGGTACTCTGTATGTAAAATAAAAGTGCTTATAAAATAAAATAACCAGTAGAGTGTGAGAGGAGACAGAGGGCGTACCAGTGGAATTAAAGTGTGGGATTTTGGTGAAACTTGTGTGTGCGTATGCTTGATTAGAAGCTCCGTTTTTGTCGTTAGCATATCCGTTAGCATAACATCAGGATAACTTCCTGTCGGCGAAAAATAGTAGAAGAAATGCAAAACGCCAGAAAACCAACTAGCGGCCAGGAGGAGTAACTGCTAGATAATAGTAATGAGTGTTTAGAATCTGTGAATTTGTTAGAGCTTCATTGTCTAAGACCTGTAAGCTTACATCCTGACTTTAGTTTTAATTAAACATTATAACAAAGATTAATGGTTTCAGTTGTGCTTCTTCAATTCTTGAACTTAATTGTGATTCATTAGTAAATGAGATTCATTATTGTGCAGACCAGAGTGTAAGTGCAGTTCAACAGTTTGACTTGCATTGGTATTTCTGATTGAATATCTTTGAACACAGTTATTGATTTTTTTAAAGTTGAATTTAATATTTAATTGATTAATTATTCATTATGTTTTAATTTCATTTTACTTCCAATTTTAAACCTTTCGAATTCTGATTTGGAACTGGATTGTGATCTTGATTTTGACTCTGATTTAGATGTTGAGTTTGATTTAGGAATTCTAACTTCAATTTTGGATTCAAGATTCCTTCACATATCCAGTATTGACTAATTTTGGTACATTTACTATTTTACATCATTCCTAAGAATCAATTTTGACACGGACGGCGCAAACATATTTGAGAGATCGTTGACCTCTCTTACACTACAGACGTATGCTAACATTTACTGCTGACCTTTGGGCAGTTTTGTGTTTGTTTTAGTCAAAGTGCGTGGTTGAGTGGATCCAGATCTGGGAAGTGAAGCAGTGGATCCCAGTTTTGGAGTCAACGACCGCACACAATACAGCACAGAGGGTGAGTTGACTTTGATTCATGTGATGACAAGCGTGCACATTCAATACACACATTTGAATACTCCTAGGCTGCATTAATTTACATTAAAGAAGCAGAGGAAGGAAGTAGGAGAACTGGTAAGTAAACTAAGCTGTGAAGTAAGGGAAGTAGGAGAACTGGTGGGAAGACTAAAATGTGAAGTAAGAGAAGTTCAGCTCAGTTTTAAAAAAAAGAAACCTTTTATTTTTCAGGAGAGGGTGAACAAATAAGTGTTTCTAAACACAATAAAATGGACTGAGACTGATCTCTGGTCTGAGAGAATCAGTGGGACTAATACAGTTTTAAAATGGAGCTCCTAACGTTTCGGCAAGTTGTGCCTTCCTCAGAGGAGAATAAAAAATGAAAGAAAGACTGGAGATATTTATACCTTCCCTAGGCGGAGCAACTAGGGAGCTTCTGATAGGCTGGAACTCCCTCTAATCAGATGGCTAAGCCGTCTCAGCTGTCTAATTGAACACCTGGCAATCAGGAGGAAACCTGTCTTAATCGGCACCAAAGGCCTGCTGGGTGTAAAACCACCAGTTAAGGGCCATCATCTCCACCCAATGAGTTTCTAATACAAGTCAAGGTACACTTTGTGGCACTGGCAGGTTAGGTTCAGGGGAAAAAAAGGGTCTGGCTGCCTTTAGGCAGTCAGAGGGCACGGGCACACAAAGTATAGGCCTTAATACCTGTAATTCTCAAGAGGGGTTTGTAATTTTTTTTCATATTTTGCAGGTGTCCTGGCGGGTCTCCTAAAGGAGGTGTCCCGCCCTCATCAGAGGAGGTAAGTCCATCATTTAGACACTCTAGGTCCCCCTAGTCTCAGTTTAACTGTGACCTCCAAGAATGGATAATAATACGTGTGACCAGTCTGTGTTTTAGCAGCGTGGAAATACGTTTAAAATGATGAATAACATTGCATAATCTGTAGCCGCGCTGTGAGGAGCTAACGCTAGCTACGCGTAGCTCCGGTTTTGCGGTACTCTGTATGTAAGATAAAAGTGCTTATAAAATAAAATAACCAGTAGAGTGTGAGAGGAGACAGAGGGCGTACCAGTGGAATTAAAGTGTGGGATTTTGGTGAAACTTGTGTGTATGCTTGATTAGAAGCTCCGTTTTTGTCGTTAGCATATCCGTTAGCATAACATCAGGATAACTTCCTGTCGGCGAAAAATAGTAGAAGAAATGCAAAACGCCAGAAAACCAACTAGCGGCCAGGAGGAGTAACTGCTAGATAATAGTAATGAGTGTTTAGAATCTGTGAATTTGTTAGAGCTTCATTGTCTAAGACCTGTAAGCTTACATCCTGACTTTAGTTTTAATTAAACATTATAACAAAGATTAATGGTTTCAGTTGTGCTTCTTCAATTCTTGAACTTAATTGTGATTCATTAGTAAATGAGATTCATTATTGTGCAGACCAGAGTGTAAGTGCAGTTCAACAGTTTGACTTGCATTGGTATTTCTGATTGAATATCTTTGAACACAGTTATTGATTTTTTTAAAGTTGAATTTAATATTTAATTGATTAATTATTCATTATTTTTTAATTTCATTTTACTTCCAATTTTAAACCTTTCGAATTCTGATTTGGAACTGGATTGTGATCTTGATTTTGACTCTGATTTAGATGTTGAGTTTGATTTAGGAATTCTAACTTCAATTTTGGATTCGAGATTCCTTCACATATCCAGTATTGACTAATTTTGGTACATTTACTATTTTACATCGTTCCTAAGAATCAATTTTGACACGGACGGCGCAAACATATTTGAGAGATCGTTGACCTCTCTTACACTACAGACGTATGCTAACATTTACTGCTGACCTTTGGGCAGTTTTGTGTTTGTTTTAGTCAAGGTGCGTGGTTGAGTGGATCCAGATCTGGGAAGTGAAGCAGTGGATCCCAGTTTTGGGGTCAACGACCGCACACAATACAGCACAGAGGGTGAGTTGACTTTGATTCATGTGATGACAAGCGTGCACATTCAATACACACATTTGAATACTCCTAGGCTGCATTAATTTACATTAAAGAAGCAGAGGAAGGAAGTAGGAGAACTGGTAAGTAAACTAAGCTGTGAAGTAAGGGAAGTAGGAGAACTGGTGGGAAGACTAAAATGTGAAGTAAGAGAAGTTCAGCTCAGTTTTTAAAAAAAGAAACCTTTTATTTTTCAGGAGAGGGTGAACAAATAAGTGTTTCTAAACACAATAAAATGGACTGAGACTGATCTCTGGTCTGAGAGAATCAGTGGGACTAATACAGTTTTAAAATGGAGCTCCTAACGTTTCGGCAAGTTGTGCCTTCCTCAGAGGAGAATAAAAAATGAAAGAAAGACTGGAGATATTTATACCTTCCCTAGGCGGAGCAACTAGGGAGCTTCTGATAGGCTGGAACTCCCTCTAATCAGATGGCTAAGCCGTCTCAGCTGTCTAATTGAACACCTGGCAATCAGGAGGAAACCTGTCTTAATCGGCACCAAAGGCCTGCTGGGTGTAAAACCACCAGTTAAGGGCCATCATCTCCACCCAATGAGTTTCTAATACAAGTCAAGGTACACTTTGTGGCACTGGCAGGTTAGGTTCAGGGGAAAAAAAGGGTCTGGCTGCCTTTAGGCACTCAGAGGGCACGGGCACACAAAGTATAGGCCTTAATACCTGTAATTCTCAAGAGGGGTTTGTAATTTTTTTTCATATTTTGCAGGTGTCCTGGCGGGTCTCCTAAAGGAGGTGTCCCGCCCTCATCAGAGGAGGTAAGTCCATCATTTAGACACTCTAGGTCCCCCTAGTCTCAGTTGAACTGTGACCTCCAAGAATGGATAATAATACGTGTGACCAGTCTGTGTTTTAGCAGCGTGGAAATACGTTTAAAATGATGAATAACATTGCATAATCTGTAGCCGCGCTGTGAGGAGCTAACGCTAGCTACGTGTAGCTCCGGTTTTGCGGTACTCTGTATGTAAAATAAAAGTGCTTATAAAATAAAATAACCAGTAGAGTGTGAGAGGAGACAGAGGGCGTACCAGTGGAATTAAAGTGTGGGATTTTGGTGAAACTTGTGTGTGCGTATGCTTGATTAGAAGCTCCGTTTTTGTCGTTAGCATATCCGTTAGCATAACATCAGGATAACTTCCTGTCGGCGAAAAATAGTAGAAGAAATGCAAAACGCCAGAAAACCAACTAGCGGCCAGGAGGAGTAACTGCTAGATAATAGTAATAAGTGTTTAGAATCTGTGAATTTGTTAGAGCTTCATTGTCTAAGACCTGTAAGCTTACATCCTGACTTTAGTTTTAATTAAACATTATAACAAAGATTAATGGTTTCAGTTGTGCTTCTTCAATTCTTGAACTTAATTGTGATTCATTAGTAAATGAGATTCATTATTGTGCAGACCAGAGTGTAAGTGCAGTTCAACAGTTTGACTTGCATTGGTATTTCTGATTGAATATCTTTGAACACAGTTATTGATTTTTTTAAAGTTGAATTTAATATTTAATTGATTAATTATTCATTATTTTTTAATTTCATTTTACTTCCAATTTTAAACCTTTCGAATTCTGATTTGGAACTGGATTGTGATCTTGATTTTGACTCTGATTTAGATGTTGAGTTTGATTTAGGAATTCTAACTTCAATTTTGGATTCGAGATTCCTTCACATATCCAGTATTGACTAATTTTGGTATATTTACTATTTTACATCGTTCCTAAGAATCAATTTTGACACGGACGGCGCAAACATATTTGAGAGATCGTTGACCTCTCTTACACTACAGACGTATGCTAACATTTACTGCTGACCTTTGGGCAGTTTTGTGTTTGTTTTAGTCAAGGTGCGTGGTTGAGTGGATCCAGATCTGGGAAGTGAAGCAGTGGATCCCAGTTTTGGAGTCAACGACCGCACACAATACAGCACAGAGGGTGAGTTGACTTTGATTCATGTGATGACAAGCGTGCACATTCAATACACACATTTGAATACTCCTAGGCTGCATTAATTTACATTAAAGAAGCAGAGGAAGGAAGTAGGAGAACTGGTAAGTAAACTAAGCTGTGAAGTAAGGGAAGTAGGAGAACTGGTGGGAAGACTAAAATGTGAAGTAAGAGAAGTTCAGCTCAGTTTTTAAAAAAAGAAACCTTTTATTTTTCAGGAGAGGGTGAACAAATAAGTGTTTCTAAACACAATAAAATGGACTGAGACTGATCTCTGGTCTGAGAGAATCAGTGGGACTAATAGTTTTAAAATGGAGCTCCTAACGTTTCGGCAAGTTGTGCCTTCCTCAGAGGAGAATAAAAAATGAAAGAAAGACTGGAGATATTTATACCTTCCCTAGGCGGAGCAACTAGGGAGCTTCTGATAGGCTGGAACTCCCTCTAATCAGATGGCTAAGCCGTCTCAGCTGTCTAATTGAACACCTGGCAATCAGGAGGAAACCTGTCTTAATCGGCACCAAAGGCCTGCTGGGTGTAAAACCACCAGTTAAGGGCCATCATCTCCACCCAATGAGTTTCTAATACAAGTCAAGGTACACTTTGTCGCACTGGCAGGTTAGGTTCAGGGGAAAAAAAGGGTCTGGCTGCCTTTAGGCAGTCAGAGGGCACGGGCACACAAAGTATAGGCCTTAATACCTGTAATTCTCAAGAGGGGTTTGTAATTTTTTTTCATATTTTGCAGGTGTCCTGGCGGGTCTCCTAAAGGAGGTGTCCCCGCCCTCATCAGAGGAGGTAAGTCCATCATTTAGACACTCTAGGTCCCCCTAGTCTCAGTTTAACTGTGACCTCCAAGAATGGATAATAATACGTGTGACCAGTCTGTGTTTTAGCAGCGTGGAAATACGTTTAAAATGATGAATAACATTGCATAATCTGTAGCCGCGCTGTGAGGAGCTAACGCTAGCTACGCGTAGCTCCGGTTTTGCGGTACTCTGTATGTAAGATAAAAGTGCTTATAGAATAAAATAACCAGTAGAGTGTGACAGGAGACAGAGGGCGTACCAGTGGAATTAAAGTGTGGGATTTTGGTGAAACTTGTGTATGCTTGATTAGAAGCTCCGTTTTTGTCGTTAGCATATCCGTTAGCATAACATCAGGATAACTTCCTGTCGGCGAAAAATAGTAGAAGAAATGCAAAACGCCAGAAAACCAACTAGCGGCCAGGAGGAGTAACTGCTAGATAATAGTAATGAGTGTTTAGAATCTGTGAATTTGTTAGAGCTTCATTGTCTAAGACCTGTAAGCTTACATCCTGACTTTAGTTTTAATTAATTATAACAAAGATTAATGGTTTCAGTTGTGCTTCTTCAATTCTTGAACTTAATTGTGATTCATTAGTAAATGAGATTCATTATTGTGCAGACCAGAGTGTAAGTGCAGTTCAACAGTTTGACTTGCATTGGTATTTCTGATTGAATATCTTTGAACACAGTTATTGATTTTTTAAAAGTTGAATTTAATATTTAATTGATTAATTATTCATTATTTTTTAATTTCATTTTACTTCCAATTTTAAACCTTTCGAATTCTGATTTGGAACTGGATTGTGATCTTGATTTTGACTCTGATTTAGATGTTGAGTTTGATTTAGGAATTCTAACTTCAATTTTGGATTCGAGATTCCTTCACATATCCAGTATTGACTAATTTTGGTACATTTACTATTTTACATCGTTCCTAAGAATCAATTTTGACACGGACGGCGCAAACATATTTGAGAGATCGTTGACCTCTCTTACACTACAGACGTATGCTAACATTTACTGCTGACCTTTGGGCAGTTTTGTGTTTGTTTTAGTCAAGGTGCGTGGTTGAGTGGATCCAGATCTGGGAAGTGAAGCAGTGGATCCCAGTTTTGGAGTCAACGACCGCACACAATACAGCACAGAGGGTGAGTTGACTTTGATTCATGTGATGACAAGCGTGCACATTCAATACACACATTTGAATACTCCTAGGCTGCATTAATTTACATTAAAGAAGCAGAGGAAGGAAGTAGGAGAACTGGTAAGTAAACTAAGCTGTGAAGTAAGGGAAGTAGGAGAACTGGTGGGAAGACTAAAATGTGAAGTAAGAGAAGTTCAGCTCAGTTTTTAAAAAAAGAAACCTTTTATTTTTCAGGAGAGGGTGAACAAATAAGTGTTTCTAAACACAATAAAATGGACTGAGACTGATCTCTGGTCTGAGAGAATCAGTGGGACTAATACAGTTTTAAAATGGAGCTCCTAACGTTTCGGCAAGTTGTGCCTTCCTCAGAGGAGAATAAAAAATGAAAGAAAGACTGGAGATATTTATACCTTCCCTAGGCGGAGCAACTAGGGAGCTTCTGATAGGCTGGAACTCCCTCTAATCAGATGGCTAAGCCGTCTCAGCTGTCTAATTGAACACCTGGCAATCAGGAGGAAACCTGTCTTAATCGGCACCAAAGGCCTGCTGGGTGTAAAACCACCAGTTAAGGGCCATCATCTCCACCCAATGAGTTTCTAATACAAGTCAAGGTACACTTTGTGGCACTGGCAGGTTAGGTTCAGGGGAAAAAAAGGGTCTGGCTGCCTTTAGGCAGTCAGAGGGCACGGGCACACAAAGTATAGGCCTTAATACCTGTAATTCTCAAGAGGGGTTTGTAATTTTCTTTCATATTTTGCAGGTGTCCTGGCGGGTCTCCTAAAGGAGGTGTCCCCGCCCTCATCAGAGGAGGTAAGTCCATCATTTAGACACTCTAGGTCCCCCTAGTCTCAGTTTAACTGTGACCTCCAAGAATGGATAATAATACGTGTGACCAGTCTGTGTTTTAGCAGCGTGGAAATACGTTTAAAATGATGAATAACATTGCATAATCTGTAGCCGCGCTGTGAGGAGCTAACGCTAGCTACGCGTAGCTCCGGTTTTGCGGTACTCTGTATGTAAGATAAAAGTGCTTATAAAATAAAATAACCAGTAGAGTGTGAGAGGAGACAGAGGGCGTACCAGTGGAATTAAAGTGTGGGATTTTGGTGAAACTTGTGTGTATGCTTGATTAGAAGCTCCGTTTTTGTCGTTAGCATATCCGTTAGCATAACATCAGGATAACTTCCTGTCGGCGAAAAATAGTAGAAGAAATGCAAAACGCCAGAAAACCAACTAGCGGCCAGGAGGAGTAACTGCTAGATAATAGTAATGAGTGTTTAGAATCTGTGAATTTGTTAGAGCTTCATTGTCTAAGACCTGTAAGCTTACATCCTGACTTTAGTTTTAATTAAACATTATAACAAAGATTAATGGTTTCAGTTGTGCTTCTTCAATTCTTGAACTTAATTGTGATTCATTAGTAAATGAGATTCATTATTGTGCAGACCAGAGTGTAAGTGCAGTTCAACAGTTTGACTTGCATTGGTATTTCTGATTGAATATCTTTGAACACAGTTATTGATTTTTTTAAAGTTGAATTTAATATTTAATTGATTAATTATTCATTATTTTTTAATTTCATTTTACTTCCAATTTTAAACCTTTCGAATTCTGATTTGGAACTGGATTGTGATCTTGATTTTGACTCTGATTTAGATGTTGAGTTTGATTTAGGAATTCTAACTTCAATTTTGGATTCGAGATTCCTTCACATATCCAGTATTGACTAATTTTGGTACATTTACTATTTTACATCGTTCCTAAGAATCAATTTTGACACGGACGGCGCAAACATATTTGAGAGATCGTTGACCTCTCTTACACTACAGACGTATGCTAACATTTACTGCTGACCTTTGGGCAGTTTTGTGTTTGTTTTAGTCAAGGTGCGTGGTTGAGTGGATCCAGATCTGGGAAGTGAAGCAGTGGATCCCAGTTTTGGAGTCAACGACCGCACACAATACAGCACAGAGGGTGAGTTGACTTTGATTCATGTGATGACAAGCGTGCACATTCAATACACACATTTGAATACTCCTAGGCTGCATTAATTTACATTAAAGAAGCAGAGGAAGGAAGTAGGAGAACTGGTAAGTAAACTAAGCTGTGAAGTAAGGGAAGTAGGAGAACTGGTGGGAAGACTAAAATGTGAAGTAAGAGAAGTTCAGCTCAGTTTTAAAAAAAAGAAACCTTTTATTTTTCAGGAGAGGGTGAACAAATAAGTGTTTCTAAACACAATAAAATGGACTGAGACTGATCTCTGGTCTGAGAGAATCAGTGGGACTAATACAGTTTTAAAATGGAGCTCCTAACATTTCGGCAAGTTGTGCCTTCCTCAGAGGAGAATAAAAAATGAAAGCAAGACTGGAGATATTTATACCTTCCCTAGGCGGAGCAACTAGGGAGCTTCTGATAGGCTGGAACTCCCTCTAATCAGATGGCTAAGCCGTCTCAGCTGTCTAATTGAACACCTGGCAATCAGGAGGAAACCTGTCTTAATCGGCACCAAAGGACTGCTGGGTGTAAAACCACCAGTTAAGGGCCATCATCTCCACCCAATGAGTTTCTAATACAAGTCAAGGTACACTTTGTGGCACTGGCAGGTTAGGTTCAGGGGAAAAAAAGGGTCTGGCTGCCTTTAGGCAGTCAGAGGGCACGGGCACACAAAGTATAGGCCTTAATACCTGTAATTCTCAAGAGGGGTTTGTAATTTTTTTTCATATTTTGCAGGTGTCCTGGCGGGTCTCCTAAAGGAGGTGTCCCCGCCCTCATCAGAGGAGGTAAGTCCATCATTTAGACACTCTAGGTCCCCCTAGTCTCAGTTTAACTGTGACCTCCAAGAATGGATAATAATACGTGTGACCAGTCTGTGTTTTAGCAGCGTGGAAATACGTTTAAAATGATGAATAACATTGCATAATCTGTAGCCGCGCTGTGAGGAGCTAACGCTAGCTACGCGTAGCTCCGGTTTTGCGGTACTCTGTATGTAAGATAAAAGTGCTTATAAAATAAAATAACCAGTAGTGTGAGAGGAGACAGAGGGCGTACCAGTGGAATTAAAGTGTGGGATTTTGGTGAAACTTGTGTGTATGCTTGATTAGAAGCTCCGTTTTTGTCGTTAGCATATCCGTTAGCATAACATCAGGATAACTTCCTGTCGGCGAAAAATAGTAGAAGAAATGCAAAACGCCAGAAAACCAACTAGCGGCCAGGAGGAGTAACTGCTAGATAATAGTAATGAGTGTTTAGAATCTGTGAATTTGTTAGAGCTTCATTGTCTAAGACCTGTAAGCTTACATCCTGACTTTAGTTTTAATTAAACATTATAACAAAGATTAATGGTTTCAGTTGTGCTTCTTCAATTCTTGAACTTAATTGTGATTCATTAGTAAATGAGATTCATTATTGTGCAGACCAGAGTGTAAGTGCAGTTCAACAGTTTGACTTGCATTGGTATTTCTGATTGAATATCTTTGAACACAGTTATTGATTTTTTTAAAGTTGAATTTAATATTTAATTGATTAATTATTCATTATTTTTTAATTTCATTTTACTTCCAATTTAAACCTTTCGAATTCTGATTTGGAACTGGATTGTGATCTTGATTTTGACTCTGATTTAGATGTTGAGTTTGATTTAGGAATTCTAACTTCAATTTTGGATTCGAGATTCCTTCACATATCCAGTATTGACTAATTTTGGTACATTTACTATTTTACATCGTTCCTAAGAATCAATTTTGACACGGACGGCGCAAACATATTTGAGAGATCGTTGACCTCTCTTACACTACAGACGTATGCTAACATTTACTGCTGACCTTTGGGCAGTTTTGTGTTTGTTTTAGTCAAGGTGCGTGGTTGAGTGGATCCAGATCTGGGAAGTGAAGCAGTGGATCCCAGTTTTGGAGTCAACGACCGCACACAATACAGCACAGAGGGTGAGTTGACTTTGATTCATGTGATGACAAGCGTGCACATTCAATACACACATTTGAATACTCCTAGGCTGCATTAATTTACATTAAAGAAGCAGAGGAAGGAAGTAGGAGAACTGGTAAGTAAACTAAGCTGTGAAGTAAGGGAAGTAGGAGAACTGGTGGGAAGACTAAAATGTGAAGTAAGAGAAGTTCAGCTCAGTTTTTAAAAAAGAAACCTTTTATTTTTCAGGAGAGGGTGAACAAATAAGTGTTTCTAAACACAATAAAATGGACTGAGACTGATCTCTGGTCTGAGAGAATCAGTGGGACTAATACAGTTTTAAAATGGAGCTCCTAACGTTTCGGCAAGTTGTGCCTTCCTCAGAGGAGAATAAAAAATGAAAGAAAGACTGGAGATATTTATACCTTCCCTAGGCAGAGCAACTAGGGAGCTTCTGATAGGCTGGATCTCCCTCTAATCAGATGGCTAAGCCATCTCAGCTGTCTAATTGAACACCTGGCAATCAGGAGGAAACCTGTCTTAATCGGCACCAAAGGCCTGCTGGGTGTAAAACCACCAGTTAAGGGCCATCATCTCCACCCAATGAGTTTCTAATACAAGTCAAGGTACACTTTGTGGCACTGGCAGGTTAGGTTCAGGGGAAAAAAAGGGTCTGGCTGCCTTTAGGCAGTCAGAGGGCACGGGCACACAAAGTATAGGCCTTAATACCTGTAATTCTCAAGAGGGGTTTGTAATTTTTTTTCATATTTTGCAGGTGTCCTGGCGGGTCTCCTAAAGGAGGTGTCCCCGCCCTCATCAGAGGAGGTAAGTCCATCATTTAGACACTCTAGGTCCCCCTAGTCTCAGTTTAACTGTGACCTCCAAGAATGGATAATAATACGTGTGACCAGTCTGTGTTTTAGCAGCGTGGAAATACGTTTAAAATGATGAATAACATTGCATAATCTGTAGCCGCGCTGTGAGGAGCTAACGCTAGCTACGCGTAGCTCCGGTTTTGCGGTACTCTGTATGTAAGATAAAAGTGCTTATAAAATAAAATAACCAGTAGAGTGTGAGAGGAGACAGAGGGCGTACCAGTGGAATTAAAGTGTGGGATTTTGGTGAAACTTGTGTGTATGCTTGATTAGAAGCTCCGTTTTTGTCGTTAGCATATCCGTTAGCATAACATCAGGATAACTTCCTGTCGGCGAAAAATAGTAGAAGAAATGCAAAACGCCAGAAAACCAACTAGCGGCCAGGAGGAGTAACTGCTAGATAATAGTAATGAGTGTTTAGAATCTGTGAATTTGTTAGAGCTTCATTGTCTAAGACCTGTAAGCTTACATCCTGACTTTAGTTTTAATTAAACATTATAACAAAGATTAATGGTTTCAGTTGTGCTTCTTCAATTCTTGAACTTAATTGTGATTCATTAGTAAATGAGATTCATTATTGTGCAGACCAGAGTGTAAGTGCAGTTCAACAGTTTGACTTGCATTGGTATTTCTGATTGAATATCTTTGAACACAGTTATTGATTTTTTTAAAGTTGAATTTAATATTTAATTGATTAATTATTCATTATTTTTTAATTTCATTTTACTTCCAATTTTAAACCTTTCGAATTCTGATTTGGAACTGGATTGTGATCTTGATTTTGACTCTGATTTAGATGTTGAGTTTGATTTAGGAATTCTAACTTCAATTTTGGATTCGAGATTCCTTCACATATCCAGTATTGACTAATTTTGGTACATTTACTATTTTACATCGTTCCTAAGAATCAATTTTGACACGGACGGCGCAAACATATTTGAGAGATCGTTGACCTCTCTTACACTACAGACGTATGCTAACATTTACTGCTGACCTTTGGGCAGTTTTGTGTTTGTTTTAGTCAAGGTGCGTGGTTGAGTGGATCCAGATCTGGGAAGTGAAGCAGTGGATCCCAGTTTTGGAGTCAACGACCGCACACAATACAGCACAGAGGGTGAGTTGACTTTGATTCATGTGATGACAAGCGTGCACATTCAATACACACATTTGAATACTCCTAGGCTGCATTAATTTACATTAAAGAAGCAGAGGAAGGAAGTAGGAGAACTGGTAAGTAAACTAAGCTGTGAAGTAAGGGAAGTAGGAGAACTGGTGGGAAGACTAAAATGTGAAGTAAGAGAAGTTCAGCTCAGTTTTTAAAAAAGAAACCTTTTATTTTTCAGGAGAGGGTGAACAAATAAGTGTTTCTAAACACAATAAAATGGACTGAGACTGATCTCTGGTCTGAGAGAATCAGTGGGACTAATACAGTTTTAAAATGGAGCTCCTAACGTTTCGGCAAGTTGTGCCTTCCTCAGAGGAGAATAAAAAATGAAAGAAAGACTGGAGATATTTATACCTTCCCTAGGCAGAGCAACTAGGGAGCTTCTGATAGGCTGGAACTCCCTCTAATCAGATGGCTAAGCCGTCTCAGCTGTCTAATTGAACACCTGGCAATCAGGAGGAAACCTGTCTTAATCGGCACCAAAGGCCTGCTGGGTGTAAAACCACCAGTTAAGGGCCATCATCTCCACCCAATGAGTTTCTAATACAAGTCAAGGTACACTTTGTGGCACTGGCAGGTTAGGTTCAGGGGAAAAAAAGGGTCTGGCTGCCTTTAGGCAGTCAGAGGGCACGGGCACACAAAGTATAGGCCTTAATACCTGTAATTCTCAAGAGGGGTTTGTAATTTTTTTTCATATTTTGCAGGTGTCCTGGCGGGTCTCCTAAAGGAGGTGTCCCCGCCCTCATCAGAGGAGGTAAGTCCATCATTTAGACACTCTAGGTCCCCCTAGTCTCAGTTTAACTGTGACCTCCAAGAATGGATAATAATACGTGTGACCAGTCTGTGTTTTAGCAGCGTGGAAATACGTTTAAAATGATGAATAACATTGCATAATCTGTAGCCGCGCTGTGAGGAGCTAACGCTAGCTACGTGTAGCTCCGGTTTTGCGGTACTCTGTATGTAAAATAAAAGTGCTTATAAAATAAAATAACCAGTAGAGTGTGAGAGGAGACAGAGGGCGTACCAGTGGAATTAAAGTGTGGGATTTTGGTGAAACTTGTGTGTGCGTATGCTTGATTAGAAGCTCTGTTTTTGTCGTTAGCATATCCGTTAGCATAACATCAGGATAACTTCCTGTCGGCGAAAAATAGTAGAAGAAATGCAAAACGCCAGAAAACCAACTAGCGGCCAGGAGGAGTAACTGCTAGATAATAGTAATAAGTGTTTAGAATCTGTGAATTTGTTAGAGCTTCATTGTCTAAGACCTGTAAGCTTACATCCTGACTTTAGTTTTAATTAAACATTATAACAAAGATTAATGGTTTCAGTTGTGCTTCTTCAATTCTTGAACTTAATTGTGATTCATTAGTAAATGAGATTCATTATTGTGCAGACCAGAGTGTAAGTGCAGTTCAACAGTTTGACTTGCATTGGTATTTCTGATTGAATATCTTTGAACACAGTTATTGATTTTTTTAAAGTTGAATTTAATATTTAATTGATTAATTATTCATTATTTTTTAATTTCATTTTACTTCCAATTTTAAACCTTTCGAATTCTGATTTGGAACTGGATTGTGATCTTGATTTTGACTCTGATTTAGATGTTGAGTTTGATTTAGGAATTCTAACTTCAATTTTGGATTCGAGATTCCTTCACATATCCAGTATTGACTAATTTTGGTACATTTACTATTTTACATCGTTCCTAAGAATCAATTTTGACACGGACGGCGCAAACATATTTGAGAGATCGTTGACCTCTCTTACACTACAGACGTATGCTAACATTTACTGCTGACCTTTGGGCAGTTTTGTGTTTGTTTTAGTCAAGGTGCGTGGTTGAGTGGATCCAGATCTGGGAAGTGAAGCAGTGGATCCCAGTTTTGGGGTCAACGACCGCACACAATACAGCACAGAGGGTGAGTTGACTTTGATTCATGTGATGACAAGCGTGCACATTCAATACACACATTTGAATACTCCTAGGCTGCATTAATTTACATTAAAGAAGCAGAGGAAGGAAGTAGGAGAACTGGTAAGTAAACTAAGCTGTGAAGTAAGGGAAGTAGGAGAACTGGTGGGAAGACTAAAATGTGAAGTAAGAGAAGTTCAGCTCAGTTTTTAAAAAAAGAAACCTTTTATTTTTCAGGAGAGGGTGAACAAATAAGTGTTTCTAAACACAATAAAATGGACTGAGACTGATCTCTGGTCTGAGAGAATCAGTGGGACTAATACAGTTTTAAAATGGAGCTCCTAACGTTTCGGCAAGTTGTGCCTTCCTCAGAGGAGAATAAAAAATGAAAGAAAGACTGGAGATATTTATACCTTCCCTAGGCGGAGCAACTAGGGAGCTTCTGATAGGCTGGAACTCCCTCTAATCAGATGGCTAAGCCGTCTCAGCTGTCTAATTGAACACCTGGCAATCAGGAGGAAACCTGTCTTAATCGGCACCAAAGGCCTGCTGGGTGTAAAACCACCAGTTAAGGGCCATCATCTCCACCCAATGAGTTTCTAATACAAGTCAAGGTACACTTTGTGGCACTGGCAGGTTAGGTTCAGGGGAAAAAAAGGGTCTGGCTGCCTTTAGGCAGTCAGAGGGCACGGGCACACAAAGTATAGGCCTTAATACCTGTAATTCTCAAGAGGGGTTTGTAATTTTTTTTCATATTTTGCAGGTGTCCTGGCGGGTCTCCTAAAGGAGGTGTCCCGCCCTCATCAGAGGAGGTAAGTCCATCATTTAGACACTCTAGGTCCCCCTAGTCTCAGTTGAACTGTGACCTCCAAGAATGGATAATAATACGTGTGACCAGTCTGTGTTTTAGCAGCGTGGAAATACGTTTAAAATGATGAATAACATTGCATAATCTGTAGCCGCGCTGTGAGGAGCTAACGCTAGCTACGTGTAGCTCCGGTTTTGCGGTACTCTGTATGTAAAATAAAAGTGCTTATAAAATAAAATAACCAGTAGAGTGTGAGAGGAGACAGAGGGCGTACCAGTGGAATTAAAGTGTGGGATTTTGGTGAAACTTGTGTGTGCGTATGCTTGATTAGAAGCTCCGTTTTTGTCGTTAGCATATCCGTTAGCATAACATCAGGATAACTTCCTGTCGGCGAAAAATAGTAGAAGAAATGCAAAACGCCAGAAAACCAACTAGCGGCCAGGAGGAGTAACTGCTAGATAATAGTAATAAGTGTTTAGAATCTGTGAATTTGTTAGAGCTTCATTGTCTAAGACCTGTAAGCTTACATCCTGACTTTAGTTTTAATTAAACATTATAACAAAGATTAATGGTTTCAGTTGTGCTTCTTCAATTCTTGAACTTAATTGTGATTCATTAGTAAATGAGATTCATTATTGTGCAGACCAGAGTGTAAGTGCAGTTCAACAGTTTGACTTGCATTGGTATTTCTGATTGAATATCTTTGAACACAGTTATTGATTTTTTTAAAGTTGAATTTAATATTTAATTGATTAATTATTCATTATTTTTTAATTTCATTTTACTTCCAATTTTAAACCTTTCGAATTCTGATTTGGAACTGGATTGTGATCTTGATTTTGACTCTGATTTAGATGTTGAGTTTGATTTAGGAATTCTAACTTCAATTTTGGATTCGAGATTCCTTCACATATCCAGTATTGACTAATTTTGGTACATTTACTATTTTACATCGTTCCTAAGAATCAATTTTGACACGGACGGCGCAAACATATTTGAGAGATCGTTGACCTCTCTTACACTACAGACGTATGCTAACATTTACTGCTGACCTTTGGGCAGTTTTGTGTTTGTTTTAGTCAAGGTGCGTGGTTGAGTGGATCCAGATCTGGGAAGTGAAGCAGTGGATCCCAGTTTTGGAGTCAACGACCGCACACAATACAGCACAGAGGGTGAGTTGACTTTGATTCATGTGATGACAAGCGTGCACATTCAATACACACATTTGAATACTCCTAGGCTGCATTAATTTACATTAAAGAAGCAGAGGAAGGAAGTAGGAGAACTGGTAAGTAAACTAAGCTGTGAAGTAAGGGAAGTAGGAGAACTGGTGGGAAGACTAAAATGTGAAGTAAGAGAAGTTCAGCTCAGTTTTTAAAAAAAGAAACCTTTTATTTTTCAGGAGAGGGTGAACAAATAAGTGTTTCTAAACACAATAAAATGGACTGAGACTGATCTCTGGTCTGAGAGAATCAGTGGGACTAATAGTTTTAAAATGGAGCTCCTAACGTTTCGGCAAGTTGTGCCTTCCTCAGAGGAGAATAAAAAATGAAAGAAAGACTGGAGATATTTATACCTTCCCTAGGCGGAGCAACTAGGGAGCTTCTGATAGGCTGGAACTCCCTCTAATCAGATGGCTAAGCCGTCTCAGCTGTCTAATTGAACACCTGGCAATCAGGAGGAAACCTGTCTTAATCGGCACCAAAGGCCTGCTGGGTGTAAAACCACCAGTTAAGGGCCATCATCTCCACCCAATGAGTTTCTAATACAAGTCAAGGTACACTTTGTGGCACTGGCAGGTTAGGTTCAGGGGAAAAAAAGGGTCTGGCTGCCTTTAGGCAGTCAGAGGGCACGGGCACACAAAGTATAGGCCTTAATACCTGTAATTCTCAAGAGGGGTTTGTAATTTTTTTTCATATTTTGCAGGTGTCCTGGCGGGTCTCCTAAAGGAGGTGTCCCGCCCTCATCAGAGGAGGTAAGTCCATCATTTAGACACTCTAGGTCCCCCTAGTCTCAGTTTAACTGTGACCTCCAAGAATGGATAATAATACGTGTGACCAGTCTGTGTTTTAGCAGCGTGGAAATACGTTTAAAATGATGAATAACATTGCATAATCTGTAGCCGCGCTGTGAGGAGCTAACGCTAGCTACGTGTAGCTCCGGTTTTGCGGTACTCTGTATGTAAAATAAAAGTGCTTATAAAATAAAATAACCAGTAGAGTGTGAGAGGAGACAGAGGGCGTACCAGTGGAATTAAAGTGTGGGATTTTGGTGAAACTTGTGTGTGCGTATGCTTGATTAGAAGCTCCGTTTTTGTCGTTAGCATATCCGTTAGCATAACATCAGGATAACTTCCTGTCGGCGAAAAATAGTAGAAGAAATGCAAAACGCCAGAAAACCAACTAGCGGCCAGGAGGAGTAACTGCTAGATAATAGTAATAAGTGTTTAGAATCTGTGAATTTGTTAGAGCTTCATTGTCTAAGACCTGTAAGCTTACATCCTGACTTTAGTTTTAATTAAACATTATAACAAAGATTAATGGTTTCAGTTGTGCTTCTTCAATTCTTGAACTTAATTGTGATTCATTAGTAAATGAGATTCATTATTGTGCAGACCAGAGTGTAAGTGCAGTTCAACAGTTTGACTTGCATTGGTATTTCTGATTGAATATCTTTGAACACAGTTATTGATTTTTTTAAAGTTGAATTTAATATTTAATTGATTAATTATTCATTATTTTTTAATTTCATTTTACTTCCAATTTTAAACCTTTCGAATTCTGATTTGGAACTGGATTGTGATCTTGATTTTGACTCTGATTTAGATGTTGAGTTTGATTTAGGAATTCTAACTTCAATTTTGGATTCGAGATTCCTTCACATATCCAGTATTGACTAATTTTGGTACATTTACTATTTTACATCGTTCCTAAGAATCAATTTTGACACGGACGGCGCAAACATATTTGAGAGATCGTTGACCTCTCTTACACTACAGACGTATGCTAACATTTACTGCTGACCTTTGGGCAGTTTTGTGTTTGTTTTAGTCAAGGTGCGTGGTTGAGTGGATCCAGATCTGGGAAGTGAAGCAGTGGATCCCAGTTTTGGGGTCAACGACCGCACACAATACAGCACAGAGGGTGAGTTGACTTTGATTCATGTGATGACAAGCGTGCACATTCAATACACACATTTGAATACTCCTAGGCTGCATTAATTTACATTAAAGAAGCAGAGGAAGGAAGTAGGAGAACTGGTAAGTAAACTAAGCTGTGAAGTAAGGGAAGTAGGAGAACTGGTGGGAAGACTAAAATGTGAAGTAAGAGAAGTTCAGCTCAGTTTTTAAAAAAAGAAACCTTTTATTTTTCAGGAGAGGGTGAACAAATAAGTGTTTCTAAACACAATAAAATGGACTGAGACTGATCTCTGGTCTGAGAGAATCAGTGGGACTAATACAGTTTTAAAATGGAGCTCCTAACGTTTCGGCAAGTTGTGCCTTCCTCAGAGGAGAATAAAAAATGAAAGAAAGACTGGAGATATTTATACCTTCCCTAGGCGGAGCAACTAGGGAGCTTCTGATAGGCTGGAACTCCCTCTAATCAGATGGCTAAGCCGTCTCAGCTGTCTAATTGAACACCTGGCAATCAGGAGGAAACCTGTCTTAATCGGCACCAAAGGCCTGCTGGGTGTAAAACCACCAGTTAAGGGCCATCATCTCCACCCAATGAGTTTCTAATACAAGTCAAGGTACACTTTGTGGCACTGGCAGGTTAGGTTCAGGGGAAAAAAAGGGTCTGGCTGCCTTTAGGCAGTCAGAGGGCACGGGCACACAAAGTATAGGCCTTAATACCTGTAATTCTCAAGAGGGGTTTGTAATTTTTTTTCATATTTTGCAGGTGTCCTGGCGGGTCTCCTAAAGGAGGTGTCCCGCCCTCATCAGAGGAGGTAAGTCCATCATTTAGACACTCTAGGTCCCCCTAGTCTCAGTTGAACTGTGACCTCCAAGAATGGATAATAATACGTGTGACCAGTCTGTGTTTTAGCAGCGTGGAAATACGTTTAAAATGATGAATAACATTGCATAATCTGTAGCCGCGCTGTGAGGAGCTAACGCTAGCTACGTGTAGCTCCGGTTTTGCGGTACTCTGTATGTAAAATAAAAGTGCTTATAAAATAAAATAACCAGTAGAGTGTGAGAGGAGACAGAGGGCGTACCAGTGGAATTAAAGTGTGGGATTTTGGTGAAACTTGTGTGTGCGTATGCTTGATTAGAAGCTCCGTTTTTGTCGTTAGCATATCCGTTAGCATAACATCAGGATAACTTCCTGTCGGCGAAAAATAGTAGAAGAAATGCAAAACGCCAGAAAACCAACTAGCGGCCAGGAGGAGTAACTGCTAGATAATAGTAATAAGTGTTTAGAATCTGTGAATTTGTTAGAGCTTCATTGTCTAAGACCTGTAAGCTTACATCCTGACTTTAGTTTTAATTAAACATTATAACAAAGATTAATGGTTTCAGTTGTGCTTCTTCAATTCTTGAACTTAATTGTGATTCATTAGTAAATGAGATTCATTATTGTGCAGACCAGAGTGTAAGTGCAGTTCAACAGTTTGACTTGCATTGGTATTTCTGATTGAATATCTTTGAACACAGTTATTGATTTTTTTAAAGTTGAATTTAATATTTAATTGATTAATTATTCATTATTTTTTAATTTCATTTTACTTCCAATTTTAAACCTTTCGAATTCTGATTTGGAACTGGATTGTGATCTTGATTTTGACTCTGATTTAGATGTTGAGTTTGATTTAGGAATTCTAACTTCAATTTTGGATTCGAGATTCCTTCACATATCCAGTATTGACTAATTTTGGTACATTTACTATTTTACATCGTTCCTAAGAATCAATTTTGACACGGACGGCGCAAACATATTTGAGAGATCGTTGACCTCTCTTACACTACAGACGTATGCTAACATTTACTGCTGACCTTTGGGCAGTTTTGTGTTTGTTTTAGTCAAGGTGCGTGGTTGAGTGGATCCAGATCTGGGAAGTGAAGCAGTGGATCCCAGTTTTGGAGTCAACGACCGCACACAATACAGCACAGAGGGTGAGTTGACTTTGATTCATGTGATGACAAGCGTGCACATTCAATACACACATTTGAATACTCCTAGGCTGCATTAATTTACATTAAAGAAGCAGAGGAAGGAAGTAGGAGAACTGGTAAGTAAACTAAGCTGTGAAGTAAGGGAAGTAGGAGAACTGGTGGGAAGACTAAAATGTGAAGTAAGAGAAGTTCAGCTCAGTTTTTAAAAAAAGAAACCTTTTATTTTTCAGGAGAGGGTGAACAAATAAGTGTTTCTAAACACAATAAAATGGACTGAGACTGATCTCTGGTCTGAGAGAATCAGTGGGACTAATAGTTTTAAAATGGAGCTCCTAACGTTTCGGCAAGTTGTGCCTTCCTCAGAGGAGAATAAAAAATGAAAGAAAGACTGGAGATATTTATACCTTCCCTAGGCGGAGCAACTAGGGAGCTTCTGATAGGCTGGAACTCCCTCTAATCAGATGGCTAAGCCGTCTCAGCTGTCTAATTGAACACCTGGCAATCAGGAGGAAACCTGTCTTAATCGGCACCAAAGGCCTGCTGGGTGTAAAACCACCAGTTAAGGGCCATCATCTCCACCCAATGAGTTTCTAATACAAGTCAAGGTACACTTTGTGGCACTGGCAGGTTAGGTTCAGGGGAAAAAAAGGGTCTGGCTGCCTTTAGGCAGTCAGAGGGCACGGGCACACAAAGTATAGGCCTTAATACCTGTAATTCTCAAGAGGGGTTTGTAATTTTTTTTCATATTTTGCAGGTGTCCTGGCGGGTCTCCTAAAGGAGGTGTCCCGCCCTCATCAGAGGAGGTAAGTCCATCATTTAGACACTCTAGGTCCCCCTAGTCTCAGTTTAACTGTGACCTCCAAGAATGGATAATAATACGTGTGACCAGTCTGTGTTTTAGCAGCGTGGAAATACGTTTAAAATGATGAATAACATTGCATAATCTGTAGCCGCGCTGTGAGGAGCTAACGCTAGCTACGTGTAGCTCCGGTTTTGCGGTACTCTGTATGTAAAATAAAAGTGCTTATAAAATAAAATAACCAGTAGAGTGTGAGAGGAGACAGAGGGCGTACCAGTGGAATTAAAGTGTGGGATTTTGGTGAAACTTGTGTGTGCGTATGCTTGATTAGAAGCTCCGTTTTTGTCGTTAGCATATCCGTTAGCATAACATCAGGATAACTTCCTGTCGGCGAAAAATAGTAGAAGAAATGCAAAACGCCAGAAAACCAACTAGCGGCCAGGAGGAGTAACTGCTAGATAATAGTAATAAGTGTTTAGAATCTGTGAATTTGTTAGAGCTTCATTGTCTAAGACCTGTAAGCTTACATCCTGACTTTAGTTTTAATTAAACATTATAACAAAGATTAATGGTTTCAGTTGTGCTTCTTCAATTCTTGAACTTAATTGTGATTCATTAGTAAATGAGATTCATTATTGTGCAGACCAGAGTGTAAGTGCAGTTCAACAGTTTGACTTGCATTGGTATTTCTGATTGAATATCTTTGAACACAGTTATTGATTTTTTTAAAGTTGAATTTAATATTTAATTGATTAATTATTCATTATTTTTTAATTTCATTTTACTTCCAATTTTAAACCTTTCGAATTCTGATTTGGAACTGGATTGTGATCTTGATTTTGACTCTGATTTAGATGTTGAGTTTGATTTAGGAATTCTAACTTCAATTTTGGATTCGAGATTCCTTCACATATCCAGTATTGACTAATTTTGGTACATTTACTATTTTACATCGTTCCTAAGAATCAATTTTGACACGGACGGCGCAAACATATTTGAGAGATCGTTGACCTCTCTTACACTACAGACGTATGCTAACATTTACTGCTGACCTTTGGGCAGTTTTGTGTTTGTTTTAGTCAAGGTGCGTGGTTGAGTGGATCCAGATCTGGGAAGTGAAGCAGTGGATCCCAGTTTTGGAGTCAACGACCGCACACAATACAGCACAGAGGGTGAGTTGACTTTGATTCATGTGATGACAAGCGTGCACATTCAATACACACATTTGAATACTCCTAGGCTGCATTAATTTACATTAAAGAAGCAGAGGAAGGAAGTAGGAGAACTGGTAAGTAAACTAAGCTGTGAAGTAAGGGAAGTAGGAGAACTGGTGGGAAGACTAAAATGTGAAGTAAGAGAAGTTCAGCTCAGTTTTAAAAAAAAGAAACCTTTTATTTTTCAGGAGAGGGTGAACAAATAAGTGTTTCTAAACACAATAAAATGGACTGAGACTGATCTCTGGTCTGAGAGAATCAGTGGGACTAATACAGTTTTAAAATGGAGCTCCTAACGTTTCGGCAAGTTGTGCCTTCCTCAGAGGAGAATAAAAAATGAAAGAAAGACTGGAGATATTTATACCTTCCCTAGGCGGAGCAACTAGGGAGCTTCTGATAGGCTGGAACTCCCTGTAATCAGATGGCTAAGCCGTCTCAGCTGTCTAATTGAACACCTGGCAATCAGGAGGAAACCTGTCTTAATCGGCACCAAAGGCCTGCTGGGTGTAAAACCACCAGTTAAGGGCCATCATCTCCACCCAAATGAGTTTCTAATACAAGTCAAGGTACACTTTGTGGCACTGGCAGGTTAGGTTCAGGGGAAAAAAAGGGTCTGGCTGCCTTTAGGCAGTCAGAGGGCACGGGCACACAAAGTATAGGCCTTAATACCTGTAATTCTCAAGAGGGGTTTGTAATTTTTTTTCATATTTTGCAGGTGTCCTGGCGGGTCTCCTAAAGGAGGTGTCCCCGCCCTCATCAGAGGAGGTAAGTCCATCATTTAGACACTCTAGGTCCCCCTAGTCTCAGTTTAACTGTGACCTCCAAGAATGGATAATAATACGTGTGACCAGTCTGTGTTTTAGCAGCGTGGAAATACGTTTAAAATGATGAATAACATTGCATAATCTGTAGCCGCGCTGTGAGGAGCTAACGCTAGCTACGTGTAGCTCCGGTTTTGCGGTACTCTGTATGTAAAATAAAAGTGCTTATAAAATAAAATAACCAGTAGAGTGTGAGAGGAGACAGAGGGCGTACCAGTGGAATTAAAGTGTGGGATTTTGGTGAAACTTGTGTGTGCGTATGCTTGATTAGAAGCTCCGTTTTTGTCGTTAGCATATCCGTTAGCATAACATCAGGATAACTTCCTGTCGGCGAAAAATAGTAGAAGAAATGCAAAACGCCAGAAAACCAACTAGCGGCCAGGAGGAGTAACTGCTAGATAATAGTAATAAGTGTTTAGAATCTGTGAATTTGTTAGAGCTTCATTGTCTAAGACCTGTAAGCTTACATCCTGACTTTAGTTTTAATTAAACATTATAACAAAGATTAATGGTTTCAGTTGTGCTTCTTCAATTCTTGAACTTAATTGTGATTCATTAGTAAATGAGATTCATTATTGTGCAGACCAGAGTGTAAGTGCAGTTCAACAGTTTGACTTGCATTGGTATTTCTGATTGAATATCTTTGAACACAGTTATTGATTTTTTTAAAGTTGAATTTAATATTTAATTGATTAATTATTCATTATTTTTTAATTTCATTTTACTTCCAATTTTAAACCTTTCGAATTCTGATTTGGAACTGGATTGTGATCTTGATTTTGACTCTGATTTAGATGTTGAGTTTGATTTAGGAATTCTAACTTCAATTTTGGATTCGAGATTCCTTCACATATCAAGCATTGACTAATTTTGGTACATTTACTATTTTACATCGTTCCTAAGAATCAATTTTGACACGGACGGCGCAAACATATTTGAGAGATCGTTGACCTCTCTTACACTACAGACGTATGCTAACATTTACTGCTGACCTTTGGGCAGTTTTGTGTTTGTTTTAGTCAAGGTGCGTGGTTGAGTGGATCCAGATCTGGGAAGTGAAGCAGTGGATCCCAGTTTTGGAGTCAACGACCGCACACAATACAGCACAGAGGGTGAGTTGACTTTGATTCATGTGATGACAAGCGTGCACATTCAATACACACATTTGAATACTCCTAGGCCGCATTAATTTACATTAAAGAAGCAGAGGAAGGAAGTAGGAGAACTGGTAAGTAAACTAAGCTGTGAAGTAAGGGAAGTAGGAGAACTGGTGGGAAGACTAAAATGTGAAGTAAGAGAAGTTCAGCTCAGTTTTTAAAAAAATAAACCTTTTATTTTTCAGGAGAGGGTGAACAAATAAGTGTTTCTAAACACAATAAAATGGACTGAGACTGATCTCTGGTCTGAGAGAATCAGTGGGACTAATACAGTTTTAAAATGGAGCGCCTAACGTTTCGGCAAGTTGTGCCTTCCTCAGAGGAGAATAAAAAATGAAAGAAAGACTGGAGATATTTATACCTTCCCTAGGCGGAGCAACTAGGGAGCTTCTGATAGGCTGGAACTCCCTGTAATCAGATGGCTAAGCCGTCTCAGCTGTCTAATTGAACACCTGGCAATCAGGAGGAAACCTGTCTTAATCGGCACCAAAGGCCTGCTGGGTGTAAAACCACCAGTTAAGGGCCATCATCTCCACCCAAATGAGTTTCTAATACAAGTCAAGGTACACTTTGTGGCACTGGCAGGTTAGGTTCAGGGGAAAAAAAGGGTCTGGCTGCCTTTAGGCAGTCAGAGGGCACGGGCACACAAAGTATAGGCCTTAATACCTGTAATTCTCAAGAGGGGTTTGTAATTTTTTTTCATATTTTGCAGGTGTCCTGGCGGGTCTCCTAAAGGAGGTGTCCCCGCCCTCATCAGAGGAGGTAAGTCCATCATTTAGACACTCTAGGTCCCCCTAGTCTCAGTTTAACTGTGACCTCCAAGAATGGATAATAATACGTGTGACCAGTCTGTGTTTTAGCAGCGTGGAAATACGTTTAAAATGATGAATAACATTGCATAATCTGTAGCCGCGCTGTGAGGAGCTAACGCTAGCTACGTGTAGCTCCGGTTTTGCGGTACTCTGTATGTAAAATAAAAGTGCTTATAAAATAAAATAACCAGTAGAGTGTGAGAGGAGACAGAGGGCGTACCAGTGGAATTAAAGTGTGGGATTTTGGTGAAACTTGTGTGGTGCGTATGCTTGATTAGAAGCTCCGTTTTTGTCGTTAGCATATCCGTTAGCATAACATCAGGATAACTTCCTGTCGGCGAAAAATAGTAGAAGAAATGCAAAACGCCAGAAAACCAACTAGCGGCCAGGAGGAGTAACTGCTAGATAATAGTAATAAGTGTTTAGAATCTGTGAATTTGTTAGAGCTTCATTGTCTAAGACCTGTAAGCTTACATCCTGACTTTAGTTTTAATTAAACATTATAACAAAGATTAATGGTTTCAGTTGTGCTTCTTCAATTCTTGAATTTAATTGTGATTCATTAGTAAATGAGATTCATTATTGTGCAGACCAGAGTGTAAGTGCAGTTCAACAGTTTGACTTGCATTGGTATTTCTGATTGAATATCTTTGAACACAGTTATTGATTTTTTTAAAGTTGAATTTAATATTTAATTGATTAATTATTCATTATTTTTTAATTTCATTTTACTTCCAATTTTAAACCTTTCGAATTCTGATTTGGAACTGGATTGTGATCTTGATTTTGACTCTGATTTAGATGTTGAGTTTGATTTAGGAATTCTAACTTCAATTTTGGATTCGAGATTCCTTCACATATCAAGCATTGACTAATTTTGGTACATTTACATCGTTCCTAAGAATCAATTTTGACACGGACGGCGCAAACATATTTGAGAGATCGTTGACCTCTTACACTACAGACGTATGCTAACATTTACTGCTGACCTTTGGGCAGTTTTGTGTTTGTTTTAGTCAAGGTGCGTGGTTGAGTGGATCCAGATCTGGGAAGTGAAGCAGTGGATCCCAGTTTTGGAGTCAACGACCGCACACAATACAGCACAGAGGGTGAGTTGACTTTGATTCATGTGATGACAAGCGTGCACATTCAATACACACATTTGAATACTCCTAGGCTGCATTAATTTACATTAAAGAAGCAGAGGAAGGAAGTAGGAGAACTGGTAAGTAAACTAAGCTGTGAAGTAAGGGAAGTAGGAGAACTGGTGGGAAGACTAAAATGTGAAGTAAGAGAAGTTCAGCTCAGTTTAAAAAAAAAGAAACCTTTTATTTTTCAGGAGAGGGTGAACAAATAAGTGTTTCTAAACACAATAAAATGGACTGAGACTGATCTCTGGTCTGAGAGAATCAGTGGGACTAATACAGTTTTAAAATGGAGCTCCTAACGTTTCGGCAAGTTGTGCCTTCCTCAGAGGAGAATAAAAAATGAAAGAGACTGGAGATATTTATACCTTCCCTAGGCGGAGCAACTAGGGAGCTTCTGATAGGCTGGAACTCCCTGTAATCAGATGGCTAAGCCGTCTCAGCTGTCTAATTGAACACCTGGCAATCAGGAGGAAACCTGTCTTAATCGGCACCAAAGGCCTGCTGGGTGTAAAACCACCAGTTAAGGGCCATCATCTCCACCCAATGAGTTTCTAATACAAGTCAAGGTACACTTTGTGGCACTGGCAGGTTAGGTTCAGGGGAAAAAAAGGGTCTGGCTGCCTTTAGGCAGTCAGAGGGCACGGGCACACAAAGTATAGGCCTTAATACCTGTAATTCTCAAGAGGGGTTTGTAATTTTTTTTCATATTTTGCAGGTGTCCTGGCGGGTCTCCTAAAGGAGGTGTCCCGCCCTCATCAGAGGAGGTAAGTCCATCATTTAGACACTCTAGGTCCCCCTAGTCTCAGTTTAACTGTGACCTCCAAGAATGGATAATAATACGTGTGACCAGTCTGTGTTTTAGCAGCGTGGAAATACGTTTAAAATGATGAATAACATTGCATAATCTGTAGCCGCGCTGTGAGGAGCTAACGCTAGCTACGTGTAGCTCCGGTTTTGCGGTACTCTGTATGTAAAATAAAAGTGCTTATAAAATAAAATAACCAGTAGAGTGTGAGAGGAGACAGAGGGCGTACCAGTGGAATTAAAGTGTGGGATTTTGGTGAAACTTGTGTGTGCGTATGCTTGATTAGAAGCTCAGTTTTTGTCGTTAGCATATCCGTTAGCATAACATCAGGATAACTTCCTGTCGGCGAAAAATAGTAGAAGAAATGCAAAACGCCAGAAAACCAACTAGCGGCCAGGAGGAGTAACTGCTAGATAATAGTAATAAGTGTTTAGAATCTGTGAATTTGTTAGAGCTTCATTGTCTAAGACCTGTAAGCTTACATCCTGACTTTAGTTTTAATTAAACATTATAACAAAGATTAATGGTTTCAGTTGTGCTTCTTCAATTCTTGAACTTAATTGTGATTCATTAGTAAATGAGATTCATTATTGTGCAGACCAGAGTGTAAGTGCAGTTCAACAGTTTGACTTGCATTGGTATTTCTGATTGAATATCTTTGAACACAGTTATTGATTTTTTTAAAGTTGAATTTAATATTTAATTGATTAATTATTCATTATTTTTTAATTTCATTTTACTTCCAATTTTAAACCTTTCGAATTCTGATTTGGAACTGGATTGTGATCTTGATTTTGACTCTGATTTAGATGTTGAGTTTGATTTAGGAATTCTAACTTCAATTTTGGATTCGAGATTCCTTCACATATCCAGTATTGACTAATTTTGGTACATTTACTATTTTACATCGTTCCTAAGAATCAATTTTGACACGGACGGCGCAAACATATTTGAGAGATCGTTGACCTCTCTTACACTACAGACGTATGCTAACATTTACTGCTGACCTTTGGGCAGTTTTGTGTTTGTTTTAGTCAAGGTGCGTGGTTGAGTGGATCCAGATCTGGGAAGTGAAGCAGTGGATCCCAGTTTTGGAGTCAACGACCGCACACAATACAGTACAGAGGGTGAGTTGACTTTAATTCATGTGATGACAAGCGTGCACATTCAATACACACATTTGAATACTCCTAGGCTGCATTAATTTACATTAAAGAAGCAGAGGAAGGAAGTAGGAGAACTGGTAAGTAAACTAAGCTGTGAAGTAAGGGAAGTAGGAGAACTGGTGGGAAGACTAAAATGTGAAGTAAGAGAAGTTCAGCTCAGTTTTTAAAAAAAGAAACCTTTTATTTTTCAGGAGAGGGTGAACAAATAAGTGTTTCTAAACACAATAAAATGGACTGAGACTGATCTCTGGTCTGAGAGAATCAGTGGGACTAATACAGTTTTAAAATGGAGCTCCTAACATTTCGGCAAGTTGTGCCTTCCTCAGAGGAGAATAAAAAATGAAAGAAAGACTGGAGATATTTATACCTTCCCTAGGCGGAGCAACTAGGGAGCTTCTGATAGGCTGGAACTCCCTCTAATCAGATGGCTAAGCCGTCTCAGCTGTCTAATTGAACACCTGGCAATCAGGAGGAAACCTGTCTTAATCGGCACCAAAGGCCTGCTAGGTTTAAAACCACTAGTTAAGGGCCATCATCTCCACCCAATGAGTTTCTAATACAAGTCAAGGTACACTTTGTGGCACTGGCAGGTTAGGTTCAGGGGAAAAAAAGGGTCTGGCTGCCTTTAGGCAGTCAGAGGGCACGGGCACACAAAGTATAGGCCTTAATACCTGTAATTCTCAAGAGGGGTTTGTAATTTTTTTTCATATTTTGCAGGTGTCCTGGCGGGTCTCCTAAAGGAGGTGTCCCCGCCCTCATCAGAGGAGGTAAGTCCATCATTTAGACACTCTAGGTCCCCCTAGTCTCAGTTTAACTGTGACCTCCAAGAATGGATAATAATACGTGTGACCAGTCTGTGTTTTAGCAGCGTGGAAATACGTTTAAAATGATGAATAACATTGCATAATCTGTAGCCGCGCTGTGAGGAGCTAACGCTAGCTACGTGTAGCTCCGGTTTTGCGGTACTCTGTATGTAAAATAAAAGTGCTTATAAAATAAAATAACCAGTAGAGTGTGAGAGGAGACAGAGGGCGTACCAGTGGAATTAAAGTGTGGGATTTTGGTGAAACTTGTGTGTGCGTATGCTTGATTAGAAGCTCCGTTTTTGTCGTTAGCATATCCGTTAGCATAACATCAGGATAACTTCCTGTCGGCGAAAAATAGTAGAAGAAATGCAAAACGCCAGAAAACCAACTAGCGGCCAGGAGGAGTAACTGCTAGATAATAGTAATGAGTGTTTAGAATCTGTGAATTTGTTAGAGCTTCATTGTCTAAGACCTGTAAGCTTACATCCTGACTTTAGTTTTAATTAAACATTATAACAAAGATTAATGGTTTCAGTTGTGCTTCTTCAATTCTTGAACTTAATTGTGATTCATTAGTAAATGAGATTCATTATTGTGCAGACCAGAGTGTAAGTGCAGTTCAACAGTTTGACTTGCATTGGTATTTCTGATTGAATATCTTTGAACACAGTTATTGATTTTTTTAAAGTTGAATTTAATATTTAATTGATTAATTATTCATTATGTTTTAATTTCATTTTACTTCCAATTTTAAACCTTTCGAATTCTGATTTGGAACTGGATTGTGATCTTGATTTTGACTCTGATTTAGATGTTGAGTTTGATTTAGGAATTCTAACTTCAAT